>NC_072445.2:39530000-40185000 GCF_028878055.3 Symphalangus syndactylus
GTGGAGAGTGGGGACAGGTGTGAAGAAGAGGTGGTTTAGAGCACCTGTGGGAGCTGCTGTGGGCAGGTCTCTCAGGAGCACCTAGAAGAGGAAAGGTGGAGGCACAGCACCTAGGGCTTCCACCGCGCCTGCCTCTCCACCCTCAGGGCTGCTGTGTGGGAGTTACCCAGAACCCTGTGCCAATGGAGGCACCTGCCTGAGCCTGTCTCTGGGACAAGGGACCTGCCAGTGAGTGTACCTTGCAGGAGTGGGAGACTGGAGAGAAAGGGGGAGGGAGAGCAGTGGGGGAGAGGTGAGGAAGTGAGACCAAAGAAGAAACGGAGGAAGTGAAGGAGATGAAGGGAAACAAATGAAGGCAGAGGAGGGAGTGGGCAAGAATAGGAAGAGGGACCAGTGATGTGAGTTTTCCTCTCCTCCCCTGCCCAGGTGTGCCCCTGGCTTCCTGGGTGAGACGTGCCAGTTTCCTGACCCCTGCCAGAACGCCCAGCTCTGCCACAATGGAGGCAGCTGCCAAGCCCTGCTTCCCGCTCCCCTAGGGCTCCTCAGCTCTCCCTCTCCATTGCCACCCAGCTTCTTGTGCACTTGCCTCCCTGGCTTCACTGGCGAGAGATGCCAGGCCCAGCTTGAAGACCCTTGTCCTCCCTCCTTCTGTTCCAAAAGGGGCCGCTGCCACATCCAGGCCTCGGGCCGCCCACAATGCTCCTGCATGCCTGGATGGACAGGTAAGCGCTGCTGGGGGCGGCCAGGAGGGGACAGGCAGGAGCAACGGGCCAGGCTGTGGGTGGGGAAGATGGAACTGGAGCCTGAGAAACTGCAAGCCGTTTGAAGACAGAAGCCATGAGAATCAACATGCCAATTCTTGGCAATCCACTTACCCACGACCAACATTCAGCAGCATGGTTGTACTGATTGCTAAAATGTTAAAATATTTCCAAATTAAGGGTGCCATGAGCCCCCTTTGTGCACCATCCTGATGCCTATCCTAGCCCCCTTAATCTCCCCCCTGCCTAGCAGCTAGAGGGTCATTGCTCTGCATACCAGGGGTCCTCCAGGCTTTTGCATTCTGAACATCTGAATGGCTCCCATTCTGAGTGGAGGGAGCCATTATATCACCTGAGAAAACTGCAGTGGTGGGAGGCACACCGGGAAGGAGGGATGTGACCCAGAGAGTGGAGTGGGGGCCGCCCCAGGAGGAGGGGTGTAACCCTGGGGCAAGCTTAGTGCTTCAGACTAGGGGCTCTGGGCCAGCCCCTGGATCCAAATGCCAGCTCTGCCACTGACCAGCTACATGACCTCATATAAGATATTTTAGCTTTCTGGTGTTCAGTTGTCAGCTGACAAACAGGGAGAGTAATGGCCACACTTCATAAGGTTGCTGAGAGGACACAAGGAGCCGATGCTCAGGAAGTGCTTGCTCAGCTCAGCACCTGGCACCTCCACTGCTGCCGCCATTACCACTGGTGCACATGGACTGTGAAGTGAATCTCCAGGTGCCTAAACCCACTTAAAGTTTAGGAAATCAGGATCAGAAAGGCAAAGTGGCTCACCCAAGGGTATACAACCAGTTGTGGCACAGCAAGGTGCCACCTGAGTCTCCTGCCTGCAGACGTGGGGTGCTTTTCACCTCCCCCAAGATCACCCACATCCGATTTTCTCAGGCAAGGCCAATTTGCAATACTCTCATCATCACTTTAGAAGATATGGTCACTCCAGAGAGACCCTCCCAAGCCATGACATCACTGAGAGCAGGGGTGATGGAACAGAGCAAAGAGAGTGTGGTAATAAAGGGAAGGAAATATGAAAATGAGACCCAGAGATAATCCAGAATGAGCACTGGGTAACCTCAGATGGGCTAGAATTCATTCAATGCTAGAAATGGCTCCCTCTGTCCTCTGCCTCAGGTGATCAGTGCCAGCTTCGGGACTTCTGCTCAGCCAACCCATGTGTTAATGGAGGGGTGTGTCTGGCCACGTACCCCCAGATCCAGTGCCACTGCCCACCGGGCTTCGAGGGCCATGCCTGTGAACGTGATGTCAACGAGTGCTTCCAGGACCCAGGACCCTGCCCCAAAGGCACCTCCTGCCATAACACCCTGGGCTCCTTCCAGTGCCTCTGCCCTGTGGGGCGGGAGGGTCCACGTTGTGAGCTGCGGGCAGGACCCTGCCCTCCTAGGGGATGTTCGAATGGGGGCACCTGCCAGCTGATGCCAGGGAAAGACTCCACCTTTCACCTCTGCCTCTGTCCTCCAGGTGTGTCCTCACAGGGGATCTCCGGCCGCCCCTCTCTCTGGGCAGGGCAGGATGTCTCCCTTGGATCCCCCTCCCCCAGCTGATCCCCTGACCCTGTCAGGTTTCATAGGCCCGGACTGTGAGGTGAATCCAGACAACTGTGTCAGCCACCAATGTCAGAATGGGGGCACTTGCCAAGATGGGCTGGACACCTACACCTGCCTCTGCCCAGAAACCTGGACAGGTGAGTTGTTTAAGCCACATTCATGACACCCATGGCCCAGAGAGTTGGCCCCTGGCCTCCCCTACTCATAGGGCTCCCAGCCTTAGCCCTTGTTCCCTTCCCAACCCCCTGCAGGCTGGGATTGCTCCGAAGATGTGGATGAGTGTGAGACCCAGGGTCCCCCCCACTGCAGAAATGGGGGCACCTGCCAGAACTCTGCTGGGAGCTTTCACTGCGTGTGCGTGAGTGGCTGGGGGGGCACAAGCTGTGAGGAGAACCTGGATGACTGTATTGCTGCCACCTGTGCCCCGGGATCCACCTGCATTGACCGGGTGGGCTCTTTCTCCTGCCTCTGCCCACCTGGACGCACAGGTATGGGGGTAGAGGGTATCAGGAGGTGGGAGGTAGAGAAGGAGGGTGAGAGAAGTACCAGGAGGACTGCTAGGAGCTTCAAGTGGCCTCTGAGAGCCTCACCCCCTCTTACCCCTCCAGGACTCCTGTGCCACTTGGAAGACATGTGTCTGAGCCAGCCGTGCCATGGGGATGCCCAGTGCAGCACCAACCCCCTCACAGGCTCCACACTCTGCCTGTGTCAGCCTGGCTATTCGGGGCCCACCTGCCACCAGGACCTGGACGAGTGTCTGATGGGTGAGGCCACTCCCACTTCAGAGCCTCTCTGAGCCTCAGACAGGCCTCTGCACTGAAGACAGAAAAGGGCAGATTGCTTTTCCAATTAAAAAACCAAACATCTTTTTCCTCGAATTTGCCCAGATTTGGCATCTCTTGCCTACATGACCCTCTCTCCAATGCTCAGCCCCTCAGTCCCCGTGAATTTGGTCCCTTATTTCCTCTCCATCTTAAAGACACAAGCCCCTTCCCCAATTTGGTCTCGTCTGCCACACGCAGGCCCCCACACCTTCCCTGACAGTCTGACCTCCTTGCCCTTCCCGCCCTGACCCCTGTGGACTCCCAGCTCTTCTCTCCTCCCAGCCCAACAAGGTCCAAGTCCCTGTGAACATGGTGGTTCCTGCCTCAACACTCCTGGCTCCTTCAACTGCCTCTGTCCACCTGGCTACACGGGCTCCCGTTGTGAGGCTGATCACAATGAGTGCCTCTCCCAGCCCTGCCACCCAGGGAGCACCTGTCTGGACCTGCTTGCCACCTTTCACTGCCTCTGCCCACCAGGTACCAGCTGGGTGCGGCCTTGGGTGGGGAAAACAGGGAACTAGTCCTGAACCCACTAGGAATGCCCCCTCCAGGGTAAGGACAGCCTCAGGCCAATTGGCATAAGTTACCACAGATGCTTCTCTCTCTACCCCCAGATGAAAACCCAGGGACAGCCGTGACCCCTAGGAGAAGGCTTACCACAGATGGTAGTGAGGTTATGCATTCCTCAATTTGGGAGGGAGCTGCCATTCATTTCATGGTCGTCATAGAGGCTGCACAACCTGGTCCACTGTACAGCCCAGCAAGAGAGGGTAAAAGAGCAGTTCATAAACTTTCTGTGCCGCAGCCTTTGCTCAGGTCAACCCAGAATACTCCCTCTAATCATAGAAATTCTCCTATGTAGAGATTCAAGGTAATCCCTTAAAATCCCAGAAGCCCTGTGATACAACAGGAAAATCTGGTACAACAAGAAAAAAACTGCTGCAAGACAGCACCGACCTCCAGGCTAGTTTTAAGGGGGAAAAGCCGCCCCAGGGAGAGAGCAACAGAGCCAACATCAAGGAGCTGAATGAAATCAGAAAAACAATCGCCAACTTTATGCCAGGTACTGTCTGGGCATCTTACAGGCATTGTCTCATCTACTTATTACAATAACCCTATGAGGTCAGCACTGCCCATTTTATAACTGAAGAAACTGAGGCACAGAGAGTTTAAGTGACTTGTCCAAGGTCACCCAGCTAGCAAGTGGCAGAGCTGAGATTCAAACCAAGGGCTTCAACAATTATAACCGCTAGCCCATATTGACTTTCTAAACTGAGCGGCACCCAAAGATACTGGCTCTGGTCACCGCACAGACAATCATAGAGGAATAAGAGAAAATGGTTCGGTAACCCAAGGGACAACGTTGTAGATATCAAGGAGCTTCAGAAGCAGACTCCTCAGGCAAGAAGAGAAAGGAAGCCAAGGTCCAGAGGTTGATCCCACCTCAATTCAGGATGAGACAGTGGAGACCAGGATGAACCCGAAGCAACGGGACAAATATAGGAGCAACAAGCTTCCCAGATGCACTTCAAATTCCTCCACTTTGGGATCTCCGTTCTCCCTGGCATGGAGGCCCGCCCAGGCAGAACAAGAGGCGGGACTCATTCTCCAAGCCAATTTATTCCTATTTGTACCCTGAGGTCCTCCAGGCTGATCAGCCTGCCCTGGTGAGCCCCGCCCTCTATATACACAGGAATGACCACAAAAAAGCCTTGCAGTCCTCCCGCAGGTCCCCAGCAAGCACCCTGTTCCCTGGCCTTTCACACCTCAAGGAGCAGGGCCACACACTGCAAAGCAGCGGGGCCTCAGGGTTCATCTTGTTCAACCCCATGCAGAAAGCACCTCGGGGGAGGACCGCCTGAGTGGGGCAAGTCAGGAGCAGGGCCAATTCTAGAACACAGGTCTCCCGGGCAGACCTGGCTGAGCCACAGCCCTCATGACCCCCATGTCCCCAGGCTTAGAAGGGCAGCTCTGTGAGGTGGAGACCAACGAGTGTGCCTCAGCTCCCTGCCTGAACCACGCGGATTGCCATGACCTGCTCAACGGCTTCCAGTGCATCTGCCTGCCTGGTGAGTACAGATGCCTCTCTGGCCACCCTCAGACCCCAGGCCTCTGAACCTGCAGAGTTCAGGCCCAGTAATCACCCAAGGCCTCTTGAAGCTCTCTCTAGCCTAGCCAAGGAGTCCTCCAAATCTGTCTTTTCTCCCCAAAATCTCTACTGTTATATCCCCAAATCTTCCCTTGCTTACTTGCCTATTCTCATCTCTGTCCTGCCAAATCACCCAAAGATCCCTCCTTTCCAGCCCTCCTGCACAGCCTCTGTGTATGCATGTTGAGGTCCCAGGCTGGTCTTGGCACTCTCATCATAAACCCAGGGAAAGCTGCCCCAAGCCTTTCTTCTCCAGCCTCACCGGACACCCGTCTGTCCCCTGCTATTATAATAACTACATTTATTCACCACTTACTCCAGGCTAGCCATTTGGCTGAGTACTTTTCAGGCGTTATGTCATTTAATCTTTTTAACAGTACTATGAGGTAGGTTCCATTATTATTACCCTTTTACACAGAACGAACAGGAAACTGGGGCCTAGAGGGTTGACCAGCTTGCCCAAAGTGACACAGCTGTCAGGTTACTGAGCTTCACCTTTTCTGCATCAGTCTCCTGTCACCCCATGCCCACCCGCCCCAGGTGTCTTCTCTGGGAAGCTCTGCAAGTTCACCTTTCCTGGCAAGGGAAGGCGCCATGCTGTGCCTCCCTCGATGACCTTGGCCTCCTCTCCCCACCCACTTCCGCCCCACCAGGATTCGCTGGCACCCGATGTGAGGAGGATATCGATGAGTGCAGAAGCTCTCCCTGTGCCAATGGTGGGCAGTGCCAGGACCAGCCTGGAGCCTTCCACTGCAAATGTCTCCCAGGTAAACTGGGGCACACACTGTGGGGGACAGCGGGGGCAGGAGGCAGACATCTGTGCAGGTCCCTGACCTTCCTGCTGTGCCACAGGCTTTGAAGGGCCACGCTGTCAAACAGAGGTGGATGAGTGCCTGAGTGACCCATGTCCCGTTGGAGCCAGCTGCCTTGATCTTCCAGGAGCCTTCTTTTGCCTCTGCCCCTCTGGTTTCACAGGTTAGCAGGGGAGGCATTGGAGAGAACTGGCAGAATATTTTATTCCATTTGGGTTGGGGCAGAGTTCATTGGTGGGTGTTTGATGGTTGGGATGTGAGAGTAGAATGAGAATGGTATCCCTTAAAGTTATTTAGTGTAAAACCTGCACAATTGTACAACCATGGGGACAAGGGCAGGGGTTACCATAAGGCCCACATGGGCCCAATGTAAATGGTGTGATTGCGGCTTGGGAGCAGAGGATGGGGCTCAAAGAAAAGGCATTCACTTGCTTATTCAGCAAGCACTTACTAAGTGCCTACTATGCCAGATGCAGAGGCAAACCTGAGTAAGACAGTTGCCATCCTCATGTGACTTCAAGTCTAATACAGAGAGACCAACAAGTCTCCTGTTGGTTATAGCCCACAGAGGTGCTCTGAGAGAAAAATGTGCAGGATGTTACAAGAGCACAGAGGGCCAGCCAACCCAGACTAAAAATGGAGGAGGTGATGGCTAAGACGAGTCTTGAAAGATAAGCAGAGGCTGGGCGCGGTGGCTCGTGCCTGTAGTCCCAGCACTTTGGGAAGCCAAGGCAGGTGGATCACCCGAGATTAGGAGTTCGAGACCAGCCCGGCCAACATGGTGAAACCTCGTCTCTATTAAAAATACAAAAATTACACTTTGGGAGGCCGAGGTGGGTGGATCATGAAGTCAGGAGATCAAGACTATCCTGGCTAACACGGTGAAACCCCGTCTCAACTAAAAATACAAAAAATTAACCGGGCGTGGTGGCGGGCGCCTGTAGTCCCAGCTACTCCGGAGGCTGAGGCAGGAGAATGGCGTGAACCCAGGAGGTGGAGCTTGCAGTGAGCCGAGATCGCGCCACTGCACTCCAGCCTGGGTGACAGAGCAAGATTCCATCTCAAAAAAAAAAGTACAAAATACAAAAATTAGCCGGGCATGGTGGCGGGCGCCTGTAATCCCAGCTACTGGGGAGGCTGAGGCAGAATAGCTTGAACCCAGGAAGCAGTGGTTGCAGCCAGCGGAGATCACTCCACTGCACTCCAGCCTGGGTGACAGAGCAAGATTCCATCTCAAAAAAAAAAAAAAAAAAAAGAAGGAAGGAAGGAAGGAAAGAAGGAAGGAAGGAAGGAAGGAAGGAAGGAAGGAAGGAAGGAAGGAAGGAAGGGAAGGAAGGGAAGGAAGGGAAGGAAATGAAGGAAAGGAGGAAAGGAGGAAATGAGGAAAAGAGAGAAAGAAAGAAAGATGGATGGGCAGGAGTTTGTCTAAATAGAGTGCCAGATAGCATGTTTTAGCTGGAGATAACTGCATGTGCAAAGACACAGACGGAAGAAAAGCCCACCCCATTTAAGGAACTGTAAGAAAGCCAGAGTTAAGGGTACAGCAAGGCAAGGATGAGAAACGCAGCTGTTGTACAAATGTCATGTCCTGTGGGACTGTGCGTATCATTCCGAGAAAGTTAAACAATATCTTAAAGGCAATAGGGACCCATTGAAGGACAGGTTCACGGGTTCATGGGGAGTGAGTAAGGCAAGCATAAGAAGTGGCTTTTGGCCCAGTGAAGGATGTGGAGGAGCTGTTTTCTTTTTGACCCATCTTCCCATCCCAGGCCAGCTCTGTGAGGTTCCCCTGTGTGCTCCCAACCTGTGCCAGCCCAAGCAGATATGTAAGGACCAGAAAGACAAGGCCAACTGCCTCTGTCCTGATGGAAGTCCTGGCTGTGCCCCACCTGAGGACAACTGCACCTGCCACCATGGGCACTGCCAGAGGTAACATCTTCCAGGCCCTCCCCATCTGCCCCCTCCTTTGGGCTCCCTTCGCTAGGACAGGAGAAGACAGCCAGTGAGATGTAGGTCTGTGAGAGATGACCAGTGAGGAAAAGGAAGGAGATGGCAAAGTTCTTGGGGCAAGGCAGTGGGAGGGTCAACTGGTAAGTGTTATCCAAGGAGAATAGAGTCCACAAAAACCGGTGGAAACAGAGGACCAGGGGGTCAGAGCAGAAAGAAGAGCATTAAATCCCAGGGCGAATTAATCATTCATTAGAAAAATATCTGCTGAGGCCAGTCGCAGTGCTAATTACGGTCTCATGCTGGTAATCCCAGCACTTTGGGAGACCGAGGTGGGCAGATCACCTGAGATCAGCAGTTCAACACCAGCCTGGCCAACATGGTGAAACCCTGTAGCTACTGAAAACGCAAAAATTAGCTGGGCATGGTGGCGCACCTGTAATCCTAGCTACTTGGGAGGCTGAAGCGGAAGGATCGCTTGAACCCAAGAGGCGGAGGTTGCAGTGAGCCAAGATCATGCCACTGCACTCCAGCCTGGGTGACAGAGCAAGACTCCATCTCAAAAAAAAAAAAAAAAATCTGCTGAGCACCTACTTTGTGTGGCTACTGTTCCAGGCCCTGGGGGAAACACAAAGCAAAAGAGATAAAGCAACTGCTCTCATGGAGCTTTCATTCTAATGAAGAAAGACAGAAAATAAGCAAGTTACACAAAGAAAATATATATATATATATATATATATATATATATATATATATATATACATAGATATGCACATATCTAGTTGGAGAAAATGAGCAGGTGTTCGGGAGGATGGGGGCGGTGCTGAGAGCAAAGTCACTGAAGAAAGAGGCCAGAATCTCAGGGCCAAAAGAAGAAGTCATAGGGGTCCAGGCAGCAGGGAGGGGAACAGATGCAGTAGGAGAAGAGAAAAACCCTCCCCTTTCGCTTTACAACCAGATCCTCATGTGTGTGTGACGTGGGTTGGACGGGGCCAGAGTGTGAGGCAGAGCTAGGGGGCTGCATCTCTGCACCCTGTGCCCATGGGGGGACCTGCTACCCCCAGGCCTCTGGCTACAACTGCACCTGCCCTACAGGCTACACAGGTGAGACCCTCCCTAAACCATATACACCCTGTGCTGGTCACCCCCTAACTCAAGGATAAGGCAGGTGACCACGGGCCCTGAGTCTCAGTCACCACTAAGGAGAACTGGGCTGCAGGGGACACGGGTGATGTGTGGGAGGTAGTGAGAAAGGAGGTTGATGGGAGAGAATAATAGGGTTGGGGATGAGGAAGGGAAGGAAAAGGAAAGAGGAGGAGAATGGAGGGAGGGAAGGAGGACACCCTTTCTCAGTCCCCACCTGTTTCCTTCAGGACCCACCTGTAGTGAGGAGATGACAGCTTGTCACTCAGGGCCATGTCTCAATGGTGGCTCCTGCAACCCTAGCCCTGGAGGCTACTACTGCACCTGCCCTCCAAGCCACACAGGGACCCAGTGCCAAACCAGCACTGACTACTGTGTGTCTGGTGAGTGCCCACTGTGTCATGGGGCTGGAGGCCACAGGAGAATGGAGGAACTGGGGAGAGTATGCTTGTGTCATATTTTTTAAACTTTAATTGGACAGACCAGCCTGGGAAACATAATGAAACTCCATCTCTAAATTAGCTGGGCACACAGTGGCTAAGGCCTGTAGTCTCAGATACTCGGGAGGCTGAGGTGGGAGGATGACTTGAGCCCAGAAGGTTGAGGCTGCAGTGAGCTGTGACGGCACCACTGCCTGAGTAACAGAGCAAGACCCTATCTAAAAAAAATTAAGTATCATATAAATAAAAATTAATTGGATGGCAGTGAGCTGTTGTTTTGATGGGGGCGTGTATGTCCTATGTACAGTGTGACTGAGGTCACAGGCCAGGTTACAGGCAAGGAACCCAAACCCTCACAGCCTCCTCTCTCCAGCCCCGTGCTTCAATGGGGGTACCTGTGTGAACAGGCCTGGCACCTTCTCCTGCCTCTGTGCCATGGGCTTCCAGGGCCCACGCTGTGAGGGAAAGATCCGCCCCAGCTGTGCAGACAGGTGAGCAGGGCCCAAAGACTCCTAGAAGGGAGAAAGCCCCTCAGCCTTCCCACCCCTCCTCTCATCTCCCCCTGGGCTCCAGGCTGCCTCCCACCCCACACCCCTCGTTCCGCCTTCCCTCCTCGCTTGCCACCTCCCTGTGGTTGCCTCCCGACAACATCACACACTACCTTCCCCTTGTTTCCTGAACTTCTTCCTATCATGCCCTGTCTCTGTCTTGTTCAGTCCCTGTAGGAATAGGGCAACCTGCCAGGACAGCCCTCAGGGTCCCCGCTGCCTCTGCCCCACTGGCTACACCGGAGGCAGCTGCCAGGTGAGGGCCATTGAAGCCAGGCGTGCTGAGAAGGGAAGTGGCTGGGAGGGAAAACAGGGAGGGTCACCTGGTCCCAGCCATTCAGGAGAAAGTTTTTGAAGTGAGGGATTTCGAGGAGCTGGAGTGGACAGAGGACCATCTCTGGGCTGGGAATCTGATGCTGTGTCCTGCCTCACGCTCCCTCCCACCCCTCAGACTCTGATGGACTTATGTGCCCAGAAGCCCTGCCCACGCAATTCCCACTGCCTCCAGACTGGGCCCTCCTTCCACTGCTTGTGCCTCCAGGGATGGACCGGGCCTCTCTGCAGCCTTCCACTGTCCTCCTGCCAGAAGGCTGCGCTGAGCCAAGGTAACCAACCCCAGCACTGACTGGAGAGCAGATGAAGAAAACATGGGTGTTCTCACCTGCCCCATTCCTGCGGGCTTCCACACAACCTTTGGCCGAAACAACCACCTGAGAATCAAAACCACACAGACAAATCAGTTCTTGATTGCACAGGTGTTGAACTGTGCAATCAGAGAAGCCTAACACAATTCCTGTTACCTCATTTAACACAATTCAAGCAACACCAACCAGCCCATTCCACAGGATTCCAGTTTAACCAAACCATGGGGGACATGACTCAACGTGGAGCAACTCAACTCTGTTCTGATCATCATAACCCAGGCAGAGTGGACCACACTTAATCCAGCTACACTCAACGCATTTCACCCCACCCCACTCACTTCGATGTCACGCCAACCTCTTCGTAAAATGACACTAAAATAAGGTCTGATATGAGAAGAGCTTAGGAAAGAGACTATGATGCAGTTAAGGGATAGCTGATGGGAATCACAGGGAGAGAACATTAAAGGAATGCGGAACTCAGGGGACAGACTTAAGCCACATGTCCTCACCTGAGGCATACCTTGAATTATTTCTTGCTCAAGCCTTGTTTTAAGCCAAGAAAACAGTTGCTTTAACACTATGATAAGCTTTAGAGGTATGTCTCCAATATTCTGGCAGAAAGGGTGAGGAGAGAGGTAAAACTCATTCTAATTTCTTCAGTGCCAGGAGTTATTAACTCCTTGGGCCCAGACCAGTCTCCATCCAGGAATGTTAGTGGTCCCCAAGGTAAAGGCCTCTACACCCAGAGATTGGGCCCTGAATATATCCTTCCTCCTCCCCACTTACCTTATTTTTTTTTTTTTTTTTTGAGATGGAGTCCCAGTCTGTCACCCAGGGTGGAGTGCAGTGGCACGATTTCAGCTCACTGCAACCTCCACCTCCTAGGTTCAAGTGATTCTCCTGCCTCAGCTTCCCAAGTAGCTGGGATTCGTGTGCCACCATGCTCAGCTAATTTTTTTTTTTTGAATTTTTAGTAGAGATGGGGTTTCATCATGTTGGCCAGACTGGTCTCGAACTCCTAACCTCAGTGATCCACCCGTCTCAGCCTCCCAAAGTGCTGGGATTACAGGTGTGAGCCACCGTGCCCGGCCACATCCCCACTTAGCGCTTTTGTTTGTTTGTATTTTTGAGATGGAGTCTTGCCCTATAGCCCAGGCTGGAGTGCAATGGCACGATTTCGGCTCACTACAACCTGTGCCGCCCAGGTTCAAGTGATTCTCCTGCCTCAGCCTCCCAAGTAGCTGGGACTACAGGCGCCTGCCACAACGCCCAACCAATATTTTGTATTTTTAGTAGTGACGGGGTTTCACCATGTTTGCCAGGCTGGTCTCAAACTCCTGACCTGGTGATCCACCTGCCTCGGCCTCCCAAAGTGCTGGGATTACAGGCGTGAGCCACGGCGCCCAGCCCCCACTTATCTTTGTATATCCCTGTTTGTCTCTCTCCCCAGGCATAGACGTCTCTTCGCTTTGCCACAATGGAGGCCTCTGTGTCGACAGTGGCCCCTCCTATTTCTGCCACTGCCCCCCTGGATTCCAAGGCAGCCTGTGCCAGGATCATGTGAACCCATGTGAGTCCAGGCCTTGCCAGAATGGTGCCACCTGCATGGCCCAGCCCAGTGGGTATCTCTGCCAGGTGAGAGGGTCTGCAGGAGAAGGGGGAGGAAAGACAAGGGGGGGCTGGATGGGAGACAGTAGTGATTGAGGGAAGACCTAATGCATCCATTTCTCCTCCCTTTTTTTTTTTTAACCCCACACACCCAACTAACCACAAAGTCATGCCACTTTATCTCCTGAAGTTTTCTCAAGTCTGTGCTTTCACCTTCGCCCTTTGTCCCACTGCCTGAGTCCTGACCTTTGTTGCGTTCCAGGTAGATACTTGCATCAGCCTCCTAACTATCGTCCCTGCCTCCACACTTGTCCTTCTATAGGTTCAGCCTTTACCCCGTGGCCAGGGTACTCTACTGAAAATGTCCAGTTGACCTGTCTCTCCCCTGCTGAACCTTCAGGGGCTGCCCGCCTCATTCAGAATAAAGTCCAAGGCCTGCATGACCCAGCCCTGCCTGCCTCTCAGGCCTCAGCTCTCCCCATCCCACCCTTCTACACTCTGCTCCTGCAACACAAAACTGCTGCTGACTTTGCCACATGCCCCATACTGATTCTTGCCTCTCAGCCTTTATCTCTGCTATTGACACTACCTGGAATGGCCTTCCCAACCCCTCCTCCACGGGCTAGTGTTAAGGAGGTACCTTCCTCAGGAAGATGTCCCTAACTTCTCCCCAGGCTGGGTTAGGGCCTCTTCTTCGCGGTCCAGGTCACTAAGCCGAGAGAGGCAAAGCTGGCATTCAAGTCTAAGCAGCCTGATTCATATGCTCAGAACCACAACTTTTGTGTCTGTGTGGTTGCTATTTTATTTTCTTTTGTTATTGACGAACGGTAGTCGTACATATATATGGGGTACATGTGAGTTTTGGGGGTTTTTTTTTTTTCGTTTTTGGAGACAGAATCACTCTATCCCCCCAGCTGAAGTGCAGTGGCACGATCTTGGCTCACGGCAACCCCCGCCTCCCAGGTTCAAGCAGTTCTCATGTCTCAGCCTCTCGAGTAGCTGGGATTACAGGCACGCACCACCACGCCTGGCTAATTTTCGTATTTTTAGTAGAGATGGGGTTTCACCATGTTAGGCAGGCTGGTCTCAGAACTCCTGACCTCAGGTGATCCACCCGCTCAGCCTGCCAAAGTGGTAAGATTACAGGTATGAGCCACCGCACCTGGCCACATGTGATATTTTGATACATGCATACAATGTATCATGATCAAATCAGGGTAATTGGGGTATCTATCATCTCAAACATTTATCATTTCTTTGTGTTGAGAACATTTCAAATCTTCTCTTCTAGTTATTTTGAAATACAAATTGTTAACTATCATCATCCTTCTCTGCTATCTAAGACTAGAACTTATTCCTTCTATATGACCATAATTTTGTATCCATTAACCAACCTCTCTTCATCTCCCCCTCCCTGCCACCCTTTCTAACCTCTGGTAACCATCATTCTACTCTACTTCCATGAGACTAACATTTTAGCTCCCACATATGAGTGAGGAGCAATATTAGACATGCAATAGGAGGCTGATGCAAGTATCTACCTGGAATGCAAGAAAGGTCAGGACTAACTAAGGCAGTGGCACAAAGGTGAAGGTGAGAGACATGCAGTATTTGGCTTTCTGTGCCTGGCTTATTTCACTTAACATAATGTCCTTCAGTTTCATCCATGTTGCTGAAAATGATAGGATTTCATTCTTTTTCTGACTGAATAATATTCCATTGTGTATATATGCCACAGTTTCTTTTTTCCATTCATTTGTTGATGGCACTTCGGTTAATTCCATATGTTAGCTATTGTGAACAGTGCTGCAATAAATATGGGGATGCAGATATCTCTTCAAGATACTGATTTCCTTTGGATATGTAATCAACAGTAGATTGATCATATGGTAGATCTATTTTTAATTTTTGAGAAACTTCCATGCTTTTCTCTGTACTGGCTGTGTTAGTTTACATTCCCACCAACAGTGTATGAGGGTTCCCCTTTCCCTGCATCCTTGCCAGCATCTGCTATTTTTTGTATTTTTTTTCCTTTTTGAGACAGAGTCTTGCTCTGTGGCCCAGGCTGGATCACAGTGATTTGATCTCAGCTCACTGCAACCTCTGCCTCTCAGATTCAAGCGATTCTTGTGCTTCAGCCTCCCAAGTAGCTGGGATCACAGGCGTGGACCACCACGCTTGGCTAATTTTTTGTATTTTTAGTAGAGATGGGGTTTCACCATGTTGGCCAGGATGGTCTCGAACTCCTGACCTCAAGTGACCTTCTGCCTCAACCTCTGAAAGTGTTGGGATTACAGGCATGAGCCACCACACTTGGCCCTTGTCTTTTCAATAATAGCCACTTTAACTGGTGTGAGATGATATCTCATTGTGGTTTTGATTTACATTTCCCTGATTTGCATCCATATACCTGTTGGCCATTTGTATGTCTTCTTTTGAGAAATGTCTGTTCAGATCATTTGCCCATTTTTTAAACCATATTATTTGTCGGTGGTGGTAGTGGTGGTGTTTGCTGTTGAGTTCCTTATATATTCTGATTATTAATCCCTTGTCAGATAGATAGTTTGCAAATATTTTCTTCTATTCTGCAGGTTGCCTCTTCACTCTGTTGTTTCCTTTGCTGCACAGACACTTTTTAGCTTGATGTAATCACATTTGTCTATTGTTGCTTTTGTTGCCTGTGCTGTTGAGGTCTTACCCAAAAAACTTTTGCACAGACCAATGTCTTGAAGCATTTCCCAAATGATTTTTTTTTTTTTTTTTTTTTTTGAGACGGAGTCTCGCACCTTTGCCTGGGCTGGAATGCAGTGGCGCGAATTTGGCTCACTGCAACCTCTGCCTCCCGGGTTCAAGTGATTCTCCTGCCTTAGCCTCCCAATTTGCTAGAATTACAGGCGCCCACCACCACGCCCAGCTATTTTTTTGTATTTTTAGTAAAGACAGGGTTTCACCATGTTGGCCAGGCTGGTCTCAAACTCCTGACCTTGTGTTTGAGGATTACAGGCGTGACCCACCGCACCTGGCTGATTTTTTTTTTTTTAGTGGCTTCATGGTTTCCAGTTGTACTTGTAAGGCTTTAATCTATTTTGTATATTATGACAGACAGAGGTTTAGTTTCTTTTTTTTTTTTTTTTTTTTTTTTGAGATGGAGTCTCGCTCTGTTGCCCAGTTGCCTAGTCTGGAGTGCAGTGGTATGATCTCAGCTCACTGCAACCTCCGCCTCTCGGGTTCAAGTGATTCTCCTGCCTCAGCCTCCTGAGGAGCTGGAACTACCAGTGCACGCCACTACGCCCGGCTAATTTTTGTAATTTTAGTAGAGGTGGGGTTTCACCATATTGGTCAGGCTGGTCTCAAACTCCTGACCTCAGGTGATCCACCTGCCTCTGCCTCCCAAAGTGCTGGGATTACAGGCGTGAGCCACCGCGCCTGGCCTAGGTTTAGTTTCTTCTGCATATGGATATCCAGTTTTCCCAGCACCATTTATTGAAGAGAGTGTCCTTTCCCCAATGTGTGTACTTGGTGCCTTTGTTGAAAGTAAGTTGGCTGGCCGGGAGTGGTGGCTCATGCCTGTAATCCCAGAACTTTGGGAGGCCAAGGTGGGCAGATCACAAGGTCAGGAGTTCGAGACCAGCCTGACCAACATAGTGAAACCCCCATCTCTACTAAAAATACAAAAATTAGCCAGGAATGGTGGCGTGCACCTGTAATCCCAGCTACTCATGAGGCTGAGGCAGGAGAATTGCTTGAACCTGGGAAGTGGAGGTTACAGTGAGCCAGATCGTGCCATTGCACTCCAGCCTGGGCAACAGAGCAAGACTCTATCTCAAAAAAAAAAAAGAAAAGAAAAGAAAAAAGAAAGTAAGTTGGCTGCAAATGTTTGGACTTGTTTTTCTGGGCTCTCTATTCCATTCCATTGGTCTATGTGTCTGTTTTTATGCCAGCACCATGCTGTTTTGGTTACTATAGCTTTATAGTATATTTTGAAGTTAGGTAGTGTGGTGCCTCTAGTTTTGTTCTTTTTGCTCAGGACTGCTTTGGCTATTTGGGTCTTTTACAGTTCAGATAAACTTTAGGGTTGTTTTTTCTATTTCTGTAAAGAATATCATTGGTATTTTCATAGCGGTTGCATGACTCTGTAGATTACTTTGGTAAGCACAGACATTTTAACAGTATTCATTCTTCCAATCCACGAACACAGGATATCTTTCCATTTTTTTGTGTCCCCTTCAATTTATTTCATCAATGTTTTATAGCTGTCATTGCAGTACTCTTTCACTTCTTCGGTTAAATTTGTTTGTTTTTATTTTTTGTAACTATTATAAATGGGATTGCTTTCTTGATGTCTTTTTCAGATTGTTTGCTGTTAGTGTATAGAAATGCTACTACTTTTTCTACACTGATTTTGTATCCTACAGCTTTACTGAATTTGTTTATAACCAGTGTTTCCTTTAGGTTTTTCTAAATATAGGACTATGTCATCTGTGAACATGGATAATTTGATTTCTTCCTTTGCAATTTGGATGACCTTTATTTCTTTCTCCTGCCTAATTGCTCTGGCCAGGATTTCCAGTATTACCTTGAATAAAAATAGTGAAAGTGAGCATCCTTGTCTTGTTCCAGATCTTAGAGGAAAGGCTTTCAAATTTTCCCCATTCAATATGATGTTAGCTGTGGGTTTGTCATATATGGCCTTTATTATTTTGAGATATAGAACTACAACTTTTTTTTTTTTTGAGACAGAGTCTTCTCTGTCGCTCAGGCTGCAGTGTAGTGGTGCAATCTCAGCTCACTGCAACCTCTATCTCCCGGGCTCAAGCACTTGGCCTGCCTCAGCCTCCCCAGTAGCTGAGATTACAGATGCCTGCCACCACACCTAGCTAATTTTTTTTTTTTTTTTGTATTTTTAGTAGAGATGGGGTTTCACCATGGTGGCCAGACTGGTCTCAAACTCCTGACCTCAAGTGATCCACCCGCCTTGACCTCCCAAACTGCTGGGATTACAGGCGTGAGCCACCGTGCCTGGCCAGAACCACAACTTTTGATAGAAGGCTCAAGACAGATCCCCTAACCTACCCTCTTTTTTCACTTTTTTATTTTATTTTTTAACCTTTTATTATGAACATGTTCAAACATAAACAAAAGCAGTATACTGATCAGTAGTAAACCTCTGGGCACCCATTACTTAGCTTTACTTCTTCTTTTATGAAGCTCCCTCCTACAAAACACCCCCATCACCTGTTCCTTCCAGCTCTCAGACCACTCCTTGGATTCTTTGTGAATTCCCTTTTCTCTCTTTGAAGCCTGCCTTCCTGGTACTCTACTCTTGCACACTCTCCTTCCTCTTGCAAGAAGCCAGCACGTGGTACAGATCTTGCCAATGACCATTCTCTCACTAGCTGAGTGGCATGAAGAAGCAGAAAATGGTTGAGAGCATTGGTTATGGAGTCACAGACCTTCAATGATTCCCAGCTCTGCCACCTATAACTATTTGACTTGCACAAGTCACTTAACCTTTCAGAGACTCAGCTTCCTTACATGCAAAGTAAAAATCGAATGAGATAAACCAAATAAAATGTCATTAGGGGAATTTTTAGGTTATGTTTATAAATCATGCAATAAATGCTAGCCATTTCTTTCCTCTGGCTGACTGAGAGCTTCCGGGAAATAGGAATGGGTTCTAAATTTCTTTGTATTCCTAGTGCCTAAAACAGTGCCTGACACAAAGTCGGCATTCAATAGATGCTTATGAATTAATAAAGTATAAGAGAGCCTGGTAGGTATTTAGCAGGGGAGGAAGGTTTTACCAAAAATGGTGCTGTGAGGCCGGGCGCGGTGGCTCACGCCTGTAATCCCAGCAGTTTGGGAGGCCGAGGCGGGCAGATCACGAGGTCAGGAGATCAAGACCATCCTGGCTAACACGGTGAAACCCCATCTCTACTAAAAATACAAAAAATTAGCTGGGCATGGTGGTGGGCACCTGTAGTCCCAGCTACTCGGGAAGCTGGGGCAGGAGAATGGCGTGAACCTGGGAGGTGGAACTTGGAGTGAGCCGAGATCGCGCCACTGCACTCCAGCCTGGGCGACAGAGCAAGGCTCCGTCTCAAAAAAAAAAAAAAAAAATGGTGCTGTATTTGGTGGCAGTGTGTCATAGAGATTGTTTGGGACTGGTGAAGGTTGAGTTGTGTGTCGCCGAACAATTGTGTCTCATAGGGAGTTGAGATAGAAGGGTCGTGACACATGGCCATGATGGATGGTGAGTTGAGTGATGCTGTTGAGCTGGAAGGTGGGGGACTGGACAGACTATCTTGAGCTGGGTCCCTTGTAGTGCTGGGTTGGGCTCATCCACTGGTTCCCTGTCTAACCCTCTTTGTCTGCAGTGTGCCCCAGGCTACGATGGACAGAACTGCTCAAAGGAACTCGATGCTTGTCAGTCCCAACCCTGTCACAACCATGGAACTTGTACCCCCAAACCTGGAGGCTTCCACTGTGCCTGCCCTCCAGGCTTTGTGGGGCTACGCTGTGAGGGAGACGTGGACGAGTGTCTGGACCAGCCCTGCCACCCCACAGGCACTGCAGCCTGCCACTCTCTGGCCAATGCCTTCTACTGCCAGTGTCTGCCTGGACACACAGGTGAGGCCCCAAGACAAGGGGCACAGGTGTGTCTGGAGCACAGCCGAGCAGGCCATGGAGAGAGAGCCAGATAGTCTCCACCCCTGCGGCAGCCATCACCTGGTCCGTCCCTTGCCTCCACGCCCATCCCCGCCCAGAAAAGATGCCCCAGGATCCCTTCACCTGCACATCTAGCACTGGGCCAACATCCAGGAATGAGCTAGAACAGAGGCAGTGACTGATACAGTGTGTGACGTCTAATCTCCCCCACAATTACAGGCCAGTGGTGTGAGGTGGAGATAGACCCCTGCCACAGCCAACCCTGCTTTCATGGAGGGACCTGTGAGGCCACAGCAGGATCACCCCTGGGTTTCATCTGCCACTGCCCCAAGGCAAGTGACCACAAATCTGCCTTCTCTGTTGCCTCCTATACTGACAAAAGGCAAGAATACCTCAGTTGGAATCCCAGAAGGGACTGTGGGTGAGCACTGATGTGGAAATTATTGGAAAAAGCCATGCCAAGTTCACAGTGGCAAGTGTCTCTCAGAAGCAGTCAAAGGAAAGGCAGGATCAGTTGATAGCATGAATGGAATTTTCAGAAATCACAGGCGTTGCCTAAGGGAAGGTCAGGAGCTCCCAAAGCTCAAGCTGCGTAGTGGGTGGCCTCAGATAGGTTATTTTAACTCTGTGTGTGTTTGTGTATGTATTTATGGACCTCAGATGCATGGAATTAGACTAATCTTAAGCTTTGGTTCCTGATATACTGACATTGGTTTATGCCTGGTCTTCTTTTATTTTATTATTCTAACAATGTAACACCCATGAACCTAACCCAAGAATTTCAATATTAATAATAACTTACATCTACTTAAGTCCTCCTCCTGTATCCTGTTCCCTCTCCAGAGGAAGAGGAAGACATGTGATCCTATTTTTAAGGAGTAAGATAATAATATAATAGCCAGCCAGGCACAGTGGCTCACGCCTGTAATCCCAGCACTTTGGGAGGCCGAGGCAGGCAGATCACCTGAGGTCGGGAGTTCGAGACCAGCCTGACAAACATGGAGAAACCCTGTCTCTACTAAAAATACAAATTAGCTGGACATGGTGGTGCATGCCTGTAATCCCAGCTATTGGGGAGGCTGAGGCAGGAGAATCGCTTGAACCCGGGAAGCAGAGGTTGCAATGAGCCGAGATCACACCATTGCACTCCAGCCTGGACAACAAGAGCAAAACTCTGTCTCAAAAAATAATAATGATAATAGTATTCTATTAACTGTTTAGTCTTCTAGGACTTGCACTATAATGCCACAGTCCATCAGGTTGTTGCACACAGCTGTGCTTCATCCATTTTCAGCAGAATGTAATATGTCATTGTGTGAAATTACCATGGGACATGGTTTCAACATCCACAAAATGATTAACTTGATGCTCTCTGAGGCGCCTTTTAGATATGAGAATCTAGGACCCTCTGCACTGTCTTAACCCAAGAGTTTGCTTGATGGGGAGTGGGAAGAATAATGCAAGTTCCATCTCCAATATCTCCCCTTCCCTTCACAGGGTTTTGAAGGCCCCACCTGCAGCCACAGGGCCCCTTCCTGCGGCCTCCATCACTGCCACCACGGAGGCCTGTGTCTGCCCTCCCCTAAGCCAGGCTTCCCACCACGCTGTGCCTGCCTCAGTGGCTATGGGGGTCCTGACTGCCTGACCCCACCAGCTCCTAAAGGCTGTGGCCCTCCCTCCCCATGCCTATACAATGGCAGCTGCTCAGAGACCACGGGCTTGGGGGGCCCAGGCTTTCGATGCTCTTGCCCTCACAGCTCTCCAGGGCCCCGGTGTCAGAAACCCGGAGCCAAGGGGTGTGAGGGCAGAAGTGGAGATGGGGCCTGCGATGCTGGCTGCAGTGGCCCAGGAGGCAACTGGGATGGAGGGGACTGCTCTCTGGGAGTCCCAGACCCCTGGAAGGGCTGCCCCTCCCACTCTCGGTGCTGGCTTCTCTTCCGGGACGGGCAGTGCCACCCACAGTGTGACTCTGAAGAGTGTCTGTTTGATGGCTACGACTGTGAGACCCCTCCAGCCTGCACGTGAGCCTGAAACCCACTGGAGCCAGGGAAGGAGAGGGGTGGGTGAGAGGAGGAGGAAAGACGGAGATGGCTCTGAGTTACAGTGTGGCCACAGCCTTGGGCTCCAGGGAGTTTCCACCCTAACAACCATCACTAAACAGGGGTCGAAGACTCTGGACTCCAACCTAGGGTAATGGGGTGGCATCAATATTTAATGTGGGGCGTGGCCTTTGGGCCCTCTCTGAGAGTTGTAGGAACTCAGGCCTCAAGCCTCCTTCCCTAAGCCTTGCTGCCATGGAGTATTTCCCCTAGCAGTCAGCACCTCACAGAGGGAAAAGGGCCTTGGACTCTCCTTCAGAAACAGAGGAGAGCTTGGGAGGGTACAGAGAGGGGACAGTCTAGGGAGACAGGGGTGTTAGCAGACACTGGGGTGTCTGGACTGCCATCCAGGACTTGACTAAGCTCATTGCTCCACAGCTGCCCCCACTTAGCAACCAAAGCCCTAGAGGGCACAAAATATGGGGAATTCTCTCTAGGGTGAAGAAAAGAGTCAGGTTTTAGGGAGGTCCTGAGTCCCCATCTCCTTACCCCACAGTCCAGCCTATGACCAGTACTGCCACGATCACTTCCACAACGGGCACTGTGAGAAAGGCTGCAACACTGCAGAGTGTGGCTGGGATGGAGGTGACTGCAGGCCTGAAGATGGGGACCCAGAGTGGGGGCCCTCCCTGGCCCTGCTGGTGGTACTGAGTCCCCCAGCCCTAGACCAGCAGCTGTTTGCCCTGGCCCGGGTGCTGTCCCTGACTCTGAGGGTAGGACTCTGGGTAAGGAAGGATCGTGACGGCAGGGACATGGTGTACCCCTATCCTGGGGCCCGGGCTGAAGAAAAGCTAGGAGGAACTCGGGACCCCTCCTATCAGGAGAGAGCAGCCCCTCAAACGCAGCCCCTGGGCAAGGAGACCGACTCCCTCAGTGCTGGGTAAGAAGCTAGGTGGAGGGAAGGGCCAGACACCAGTTTTTTTAAGAGGGCAGAGGGAGGGAAGGGAGCCAGGGACCAACACAGAGGTCTCTGAGGTGCCTCCTCTACAGGTTTGTGGTGGTAATGGGTGTGGATTTGTCCCGCTGTGGCCCTGACCACCCAGCATCCCGCTGTCCCTGGGACCCTGGGCTTCTACTCCGCTTCCTTGCTGCGATGGCTGCAGTGGGAGCCCTGGAGCCCCTGCTGCCTGGACCACTGCTGGCTGTCCACCCTCATGCAGGGACCGGTAGGTGACCCCTTGCCACTTTCTCTGACCTCTGTTCCCAGGCCAGCTCTCATGCTAGCAACATGCAATGGAGGCTGAATCAAACAGAACAGCTGAGACTGAAAATGTTCTTTGTGGGGACTTCCTTTCCCTAACCCCGCTTTCTCTAACTGAATCTCCCACTGGCCCATTTGTTCTACAGTCTCCTTCCTTATCTCCCTAAGCACATTATTCTAACCTCTGTCATAGCCCTCCAACAAAGGGATGGTTTATCTTCTCTACCAGACTGAGAATATCTCATCGTCTTTGTATCAGACAACTCATAGTACATGAAAGAATAATAGGCCGGGCGCAGTGGCTCATGCCTATAATCCCAGCACGTTGGGAGACTGAGGCAGGCGGATCACGAGGTCAGGAGATCGAGACCATCCTGGCTAATGCGGTGAAACCCTGTCTCTACTAAAAATACAAAAAAATTAACCGGGTGTGGTGGCGGGCACCTGTAGTCCCAGCTACTCAGGAGGCTGAGGCAGGAGAATGGCGTGAATCCGGGAGGTGGAGCTTGCAGTGAGCCGAGATTGCGCCACTGCATTCCAGCCTGGGCGACAGAGCGAGACTCCGTCTCAAAAACAAAAAAAAAGAAGAATAACTGCTATATCATACTTTGTGCCTTACTCTAAGCATTTTACATTGTTACCTCATTTAATCCTCCCCCACAACCCCATGAGGCATGTACTGCTGGTTGAGTATCTCTTATCTGAAATGCTTGGGAACAAAAGTGTTTCAGATTTCGGATTTTTTTGTTTTGGAATATTTGCATTATACTTACTGGTTCAGCATCCCTAATACAACATCCAAATGCTACAATGAGCATTTTCTTTGAGCGTTATGTTGGCACTCTAAAAGTTTCAGACTTTGGAACATTTCAGATTTGGGATTGGGATTATGGATACTCAGCCTTTTTTTGTGTGTTTGTTTTCTGAGACAGTCTCACTCTGTCACCCAGACTGGAGTACAGTGACGCCATCTCAGCTCACTGAAACCTATGCCTCCTGGGTTTAAGCAATTCTCTTGCCTCAGACTCCTGAGTACCTGGAATTACAGTGGCATGCCGCCATGCCCTGCTAATTTTTTGTTTTGTTTTGTTTTGTTGTGTTTTGTTTTGTTTTGTTCTGTTTTGTTTGAGACAGAGTCTCGTCTTGTCTCCCAGGCTGGAGTGCAGTGGCGCGATCTTGGCTCACTGCAAGCTCCACCTCCCGGGTTCACGCCATTCTCGTGCCTCAGCCCCCCAAGTAGCTGGGACTACAGGCGCCGGCCACCACACTCGGCTAATTTTTTGTATTTTTAGTAGAGACGGGGTTTCACTGTGTTAGCCAGGATGGTCTTGATCTCCTGACCCCGTGATCCACCCGCCTCAGCCTCCCAAAGTGCTGAGATTACAGGCGTGAGCCACTACACCCGGCCACTAATTTTTATATTTTTAGTAGAGAGGGGGTTTTGCCATGTTGGCCAGGCTGGTTTCGAACTCCTGGCCTCATATGATCCACCTGCCTCAGCCTCCCAAAGTGCTGGGATTACAGGCATGATCCACTGTGCCCAACCTCAACCTATATTATCATCCCCATTTTGCAGATAAGGAAATCGAGGCAAAGACAGGCTACTAAACTTGTCCAAAGGTCTCCCAACAGTAATCAGTCTCATCAGGAGTGGCCTTTCTTTGTGACTCTGTCTCTCCCACCAGCACCCCCTGCCAACCAGCTTCCCTGGCCTGTGCTGTGCTCCCCAGTGGCCGGGGTGATTCTCCTGGCCCTAGGGGCTCTTCTCGTCCTCCAGCTCATCCGGCGTCGACGCCGAGAGCATGGAGCTCTCTGGCTGCCCCCTGGTTTCACTCGACGGCCTCGGACTCAGTCAGCTCCCCACCGACGCCGGCCCCCACTGGGCGAAGACAGCATTAGTCTCAAGTGAGAATGAGGAGAAACCCAGGCTCAGGAAGGGGAGTCTCTCCTATGGCGATATTTACAATCAGAAAAGATAAGAAATACTATTGCAGAAGTCAAAGATAGGGGAAGGAGAGAGGGGTGGGAAGCCTGCTGGAAATCTTGGAGACCCTGATGGTCATAATTCCGTGTAACCTCTACCCACCCATTCCCTTCCAGGGCACTGAAGCCAGAGGCAGAAGTTGATGAGGATGGAGTTGTGATGTGCTCAGGCCCTGAGGAGGGAGAGGAGGTGGGCCAGGTGAAAGGGCTGGGGCAAGAATAGTCTGGAGGTGATGGAAGGGATGAAAGGGCAAATCAATCTTCATTGATCCTTGCTCTTACCCAAAGGCTGAAGAAACAGGCCCACCCTCCAAGTGCCAGCTCTGGTCTCTGAGTGGTGGCTGTGGGGCGCTCCCTCAGGCAGCCATGCTAACTCCTCCCCAGGAATCCGAGATGGAAGCCCCTGACCTGGACACCCGTGGACCTGGTATGTGAGTCACCCCAGACCAAGAAAAAAAAAAAAGTCCTTTGACCCTATTAGAATCAGAGAGTCCTTTAATATCAAAACTAGAGGAACTAATTTTAGACTGAGTGCCTTAGAACAATGATTCTCAAAGTGTGGTCCTCAGGCAGCAGAATCAGCATCACCTGGGAGTTTGTTAGAAATGCAAATTATTGGGCTCCACTACAGGGCTACTGACTCAGGAATTCAAGATGTTAGGCAATCTGTTTTAATAAGCCCTTCAGGTGAATCTGATCCAGACTCGTTTGAGAAAACCACTGCCCTGGAATGTCAGAGAATTAAGCTGCAGGTTCCTTTTACAGAGGAAGAAACTGAAGTCAGAGAAAAGTAGAAAAATCACTTGACTAAAGCCACACAGAGCCGGAACTTAGCTTCCCAACACCTCAGGTTTTGATTCTCTCTGAGCTTACATGTTGTCCCTTCCCCTTTGTTGTGTCCTTTAGATTGACCCATTACTCATGTCTTACCAACAGATGGAGTGACACCCCTGATGTCAGCAGTTTGCTGTGGGGAAGTAGAGTCCAGGACCTTCCAAGGGGCATGGTTGGGATGTCCTGAGCCCTGGGAACCTCTGCTGGATGGAGGGGCCTGTCCCCAGGCTCACACCGTGGGCACTGGGGAGACCCCCCTGCACCTGGCTGCCCGATTCTCCCGGCCAACCGCTGCCCGCCGCCTCATTGAGGCGGGAGCCAACCCCAACCAGCCAGACCGGGCAGGGCGCACACCCCTTCATGCTGCTGTGGCTGCTGATGCTCGGGAGGTCTGCCAGGTTAGCACACACTGAGGTCCCTACAGGGAATGGGGCGAGCTTACAAGTAAAGCTGGACAGAAGCATCCCCTAGAGTTTGACAAAGAGGAAATTGGTGTGATTGGGAACCTGACAGGGAAACTGCGGAGGATGGCTGAATATGGATTGCGAAAGGGGTTACAAGTGCAAGGAACTTGAGTTGGCAGTCCAGGGTACCCCAGGGGTCACTGGCCCTCTGTCTCCCCAGCTTCTGCTCCGTAGCAGACAAACTGCAGTGGACGCTCGTACAGAGGACGGGACCACACCCTTGATGCTGGCTGCCAGACTGGCGGTGGAAGACCTGGTTGAAGAACTGATTGCAGCCCAAGCAGACGTGGGGGCCAGAGATAAATGGGGTATGTAGAGGAAGGGGTGATATGTGCTATAGAGAAGTTGAGCAGACGGGGTGGGAGATAGCGTGCAAAATATAGGTGCAGCGGAGGGGCATTCCCTCTCATCCTGCTGTTACGGCGGTCAATCTGCGATGCGGTGGAAGTACGGGCCGCGTGAGTTTCCCCCCCAACTGCCATCCTCAACACCGCACTGGCCCTCCGCTCCAGCTTGCTGGGGAACTGGCATGGAACACAGTGTCTGTGGAAAGGGGGCGGGATCTCGTGGGGGAAGACTGTCTCCCGGTCTCACCGACCCCAGAACAATGCTCCATTGTCCCTCCCGCGCACTGGTGACGTCACCAGGGCAACACTTCCTGCAGGCCAGTGGTCTCCTGGGCAACGCTTCCCGCCTTTGAGGGACCAGCCGGCTTGAATAGCCCTTCCCCCAAGGCCAGAACCCGTGGGAAACCGGAACCCAGGCGTCTGGCCCCCAACTGCGGTAACAACCTCCCACGTCGTCCCGTAGGGAAAACTGCGCTGCACTGGGCTGCTGCCGTGAACAACGCCCGAGCCGCCCGATCGCTTCTCCAGGCCGGAGCCGATAAAGACGCCCAGGACAACAGGGTTAGATGGGACAGAGGGCTTCCCACAAAACAGTCGGGCGCAGGAGAGATGGAAAGTGCGGTAACCCGCAAAGCCTGAAGGGAGAAGGGCCAGTGGTCCCGTAAGTGAAGGCAGAATGGCCCAGTCCTGTGGGCGTGGCCTTCCCTGATATCGCCCCTGGCTCTTTCCTCCTGTGCAGGAGCAGACGCCGCTGTTCCTGGCGGCACGGGAAGGTGCAGTGGAAGTAGCCCAGCTGCTGTTGGGGCTGGGGGCAGCCCGAGAGCTCCGGGACCAGGCTGGGCTAGCGCCCGCGGACGTCGCTCGCCAACGTAACCACTGGGATCTGCTGACGCTGCTGGAAGGGGCGGGGCCACTAGAGGCCCATCACAAAGCCACGCCGGGCCTCGAGGCCCGGCCCTTCCCGCGCGCACGGACGGCGTCAGTAAGCGTGCCCCCGCATGGGGGCGGGGCTCTGCCGCGCTGCCGGACGCTGTCAGCCGGAGCAGGCCCTCGTGGGGGCGGAGCTTGTCTGCAGGCTCGGACTTGGTCCGTAGACTTGGCTGCGCGGGGGGGCGGGGCCTATTCTCATTGCCGGAGCCTCTTGGGAGTAGGAGCAGGAGGAGGCCCGCCCCCTCGCGGCCGTAGGTTTTCTGCAGGCATGCGCGGGCCTCGGCCCAACCCTGCGATAATGCGAGGAAGATACGGAGTGGCTGTAGGGCGCGGAGGCAGGGTCTCAACGGATGACTGGCCCTGTGATTGGGTGTCTCTGGGAGCTTGCGGTTCTGCCTCCAACATTCCGATCCCGCCTCCTTGCCTTACTCCGTCCCCGGAACGGGGATCCCCTCAACTTGACTGTGGTCCCCCAGCCCACCAAGAAATGCCCAAAAACCAAGGAGGAGAGGGTAAAAAATAGAAGAATACATGGTAGGGAGGAATTCCAAAAATGATTACCCATTAAAAGGCAGGCTGGAAGGCCTTCCTGGTTTTAAGATGGAGCCCCAAAAATGAAGGGTTGTGAGTTTAGTTTCTCTCCAAAAATGAATGTATGCCCACAAGAGCAGGCATCTTCCACGTGGAGAAGCTGCAGCTCTGGAAAGAGGGTTTAAGATGCTACGATGAGGCAGGCCCAGTCCTCCTCCAGAAAATAAGACAGGCCACAGGAGGGCAGAGTGGAGTGGAAATACCCCTAAGTTGGAACCAAGAATTGCAGGCATATGGGATGTAAGATGTTCTTTCCTATATATGGTTTCCAAAGGGAGCCCCTATCATCCATTGTCCCCACTGCCCACAAATGGCTGACAAATATTTATTGGGCACCTACTATGTGCCAGGCACTGTGTAGGTGCTGAAAAGTGGCCAAGGGCCACCCCAGCTGATGACTCCTTGCATTCCCTCCCCTCACAACAAAGAAACTCCACTGCGGGGATGAAGCGCTTCTTCTAGCCACTGTTATCGCTATTTAAGAACCCTAAATCTGTCACCCATAATAAAGCTGATCTGAAGTGTTACCTTTGTTTGGAGGAGTTGGGGAGAAGAATGGGAAAAAAGATGGGAGTGACTGCATAGTGTCAGCATTTTGTGCTTTCGGCTTAGCATTTGGATTGGATGGAGGATGTAAGTATAGTTTAAAAGCAAGAATAAGTATATTTAGGGGCCCTATGATAATTTAGGGTATTATCTGAAAGCAAGAGTCTAGTAGCCAAGGAAGAACCCACACACACTAGGTCGGGGTCCCCAACCCCTGGGCCGCAGACTGGTACTGGTCCATGGCCTCTTAGGAACTGGGCCACACAGCAGGAGGTGAGCGAGCATTACTGCCCAAGCTCCACCTCCTGTCAGATCAGCATAAGCATTACATTCTCATAGGAACTCGAACCCTATTGTGAACTGCGCATACAAGGGATCTAAGTTTCTCGCTTCTTATGGGAATCTAATGCCTAATGATCTGGGGTGGAACAGTTTCATCCTGAAACCAGCCCTCCATCCCCACCGACCATGGAATAATTGTCTTCCACGAAACTCTTCCCTGGTGCCAAAAAGGTAGGAGACCACTGCACTAGATGATGCACACACTTTGTCCCTCATCCTAGGGTTTTTAGTTATGGCCACTTAGGAGATTCCTAAGGCCACAAGTCAAGTAGATGGAGAGAGTGTCTTGAAACTTTGTCCACCTTGCAGCAATATGTTGCTAGGTTTGAAACATGGAGTCATGAGGCATTTTGAAAGCCAATAATATCTACAGTTTATTAAGTATTCACTATGCATCAAGTGCTTTATTACATTATTAATACATCAACTCTATGAAGTAGGTGCTATTAAAACCCTATTTCACTCAGAAATTGAAGCACAGAGATCTGCCCAAGATTGCAAGCCATAAGTGGCAGGACCAGACCTCTTCATCACATTTCACATTCCAAATCACTCAGTTATAAACTCCCTAACATGACAGGTTGCCATTTAGAGGTACCAAATGGTTGTCTGCCCTGCTCCTTCCTTAATGCCAACCAGCCTGATTAGCATTGATCAAAGACCAAGCCAGAGAGGTAGTCCTCTCCCTTTTCAATTTCATTTCATTTCTTTCTTTTTCTGAAACAGGGTCTTGCTCTGTTGCCCAGCCTGGAGTGCAGTGGCACAAATGGCTCACTGCAGCCACAACCTCCTGGGCTCAAGCAATCTTCCTATCTCAGCCTCTCGTTTTTCCATATCTATATATTTTATGCCCAAAATAAGCTTTCCCCGGCCCCTTGTCTGCACTAAACTATAAGTTTCCAAAATGAACCCTTCTATACTCTCACATTTGGTACACGTCTTGTCTCCTGAATAGAGTGTATATTTTATTTTATTTCATTTCATTTCATTTCATTTCATTTCATTTCATTTCATTTATTTCATTTTATTTTATTTTATTTTATTTTTAGAGACAGAGTCTCGCTCTGTCACCTAGGCTGGAGCGCAGTGGCACAAGCTCAGCTCACCGCAACCTCCACCTCCCGGGTTCAAGCAATTCTCCTGCCTCAACCTCCTGAGTAGCTGGGATTACAGGCACATGTGGCCACGCCCGGCTAATTTTTTGTATTTTAGTAAAGATGGGGTTTCACCATGTTCCCCAGGCTGGTCTCCAACTCCTGAGCTCAGGCAATCCACCCGCCTCAGCCTCCCAAGTGCTAGGATTACAGGTGTGAGCCACCGCAGCTGGCCATCTCCTGAATAGATTATAAATACCTAGAGGTCAGGGATGATTATTCAATACATATATATTGAATACTTACTATGTGTTGGACCCAGTGCTAGGGTTTTATGTATATATTTGAGGGCTCCACATCCCTGGATCTGAATCCTCCACTTCCCACTGGAACCATGCCCCTCCCAGTCCCAGTAAGTAAGAGGGAAGATCGGGAGGGCCAAATCCTACACCAGGGTCTATCTTAGGGAGGGAAGGGACCTGGCTGGGGGGAGGGGGATTCTGAGGAGTGAAACCACTTCCTGTGTAGCTAGTTCCTGTGTTGACAGAAACAGCAGAAGAGGAGGTGGGGTGGAGGGAGCAGAGCCAGGGATTAGGGGGCCACTGAGGCTCTGGAGATGAGACTGCCAGGAGTCCTTCCCCACCATGAGCCCCCTCCACTCCTGCAGCTGGAGGAGTTTTTCCCAGTCTCGGTGCTCCCCTGGGGCGAGAGAGACTGAACAAGCTGTTTGGGTGGGAAAAAAGAGAATGGAGGAAGTTGACAGGGATGGGCGGGGCCCGTGGGGGGGCTGACCAGGAACCCAGCTTCCTGCTCAGTACCCAGGCATCCAGCCCCCAGCTCACCCCCACCCCTTCCAGCCCCCACTCCCCTCAGGAACCCAAGGTTCCGGCCCTCTCCCAAATCCCAGCCACCCCTCCCCCACCAGTTTCTCCCCTCCAGGGGATGGAGGCTGAGAGACCCCAGGAAGAAGAGGATGGTGAGCAGGTGAGCTGGGCACGGGGTTGGGGAGGCTGACACTGGGAAAGAAGGGAGGTGAGAGGACCTGGGGCAGAAATGTAGGCACACAGGGGCCTTGAAAGGCTTGGGCAAACTGAGGCAGGAACAGAGACACCCAGAGAGGAAACGGGCCACTGGCCTAGCCCCCTGTCCACTCCTCCCCGTTCAACCACCACTGCTTGACTAGAATGGACATATTTTGGCATCAGGGCCCCCCTCAGGATGAGGAAGGCTGGCCCCCTCCAAACTCCACCACTCGGCCTTGGCGATCTGCTCCTCCGTCCCCTCCTCCTCCAGGGACCCGCCACACAGGTACCCTTACCCACCCAGGGAGAGCCCCGACCCTGGTGCCCACATCCTGACCCCATTACCAAGGCCCACTCCATTGTGGGCCCTCTCCCCACCTCCTCCAGACTCCCCTTGGGATTCCCCATTGCACCCCCTCTCCTCTGATCCAAAGTCCCTAATCACGTCACCCTGTCCACACTCCCCCACAGCTCCTGTCTGCTAACCACTCTGGGTCTCTGAGCCCTCCACACCCCTCTCCCCAGCCCTGGGACCCCGCTCGGCCTCCCTGCTCTCCCTGCAGACTGAGCTCCTTCTGGACCTGGTGGCTGAAGCCCAGTCCCGCCGCCTGGAGGAGCAGAGGGCCACCTTCTACACCCCCCAAAACCCCCCAAGCCTAGCCCCTGCCCCACTCCGTCCTCTCGAGGACAGAGAACAGCTTTACAGCACCATCCTCAGTCACCAGGTAAGACATCCCCCCAGGAGGCAAACCCAGGCCTCCTGGTCTCTTGGCCCCTGTTCTCTTTTGGGCTCTACTCCTGTTTCTCCCTAGGCACCCCATCGCCTTCACAGGTTTCCTATATGCCTCCCCATACCAACCCTTGATCCTCTCAAGAACCTCCTCCCCTCAGACCCTCACCAAAGCTCTCCCTCTCCCTCCACTCCTCCAGTGCCAGCGGATGGAAGCCCAGCGGTCAGAGCCTCCCCTCCCTCCAGGGGGGCAAGAGCTCCTGGAGTTGCTGCTGAGAGTTCAGGGTGGGGGTCGGATGGAGGAGCAAAGGTCCCGGCCCCCCACACACACCTGCTGAGACTTGAGCCCCCAACCAGCCCTTCCTCGACACTGGTCTCAAAGCTGGGCAGCCCATTGCATGCCCTCAACCCTTGCTTGGCAGGGGTACCAGAGACTGAAAGACACAGCACAAATCTCAATATTCATCTCCCACATCACCTTCCTTGGGAACTGGACAGGGTTAAAGTCCTCAAACTCTGGGAACAGGCGAGGTGGAACGAGAATTTAACTCCCCCCCAACAGGTCCATGGGAGCTTCAGGCAGTAAGGGGGATCCCAGGCACCCATCTCAAAGAGTGGCTGGGAGTCTTTTCCCTAACTTGTGGGGACACCACCAATTGTCAAGCTACTAGGCACTAGGGTCTGAGGGCTCAGGCCTCCACCTGAGAGGTTATAACCTGAGAGACAGCTCCACCCTTCCTCCCAGTAAGAAGGGAAGGTGGGTGGGCACCTGAAAGATTAAGACTATTCTCCCAGTCCCACTACCAGCACCCCCCATCCCTGAGACTGAGGGGTTTACAGGCTGTGAATGGACCTTTAGCCCTGCCCACCCTCCCTCCCCACTGCTGCTGAGTCTGTCTGATGTTTTGATTGTGTGAATAAATGTAATTCCCTCTGGACTGAAGACTGGTGTCTGGGGGGCCCAGGCGGGGTGAAAGGTAGGAAGGTGAGGCCAGAGGCCGCCTCTCTCCCCAGTCTGGCCAGAGGCCAGCTCCCCTCCCTGGCTGGTTAATTACTGGCTCATTAAGCAGCGGCTGGAGACCTCCCTAATTATCTCCCCCAGCCCCCCTCTCCTGGTTTTAATTAAGTAGAACAGGGAGGGGAGTCATTAGAACAAGAAATATGAACTGAGCTGCCGGTGAACCCAGGCATTCCAGCGGCCTGAGTCCGCATCGCCTAGATCCCTGATTCAGGACGCAGGTGGCAGACCCTCCCAGCCGCCAACACGGCCCCACTCCTAGGCCGCCGAAGTCCAGCCGGGGGCTTTCCCATATTTTTCAGATGGCCCGTCTCCTCCTCTCATCTCCTCTTCCCTCTCCCCTCCTCCACTCGGTCTCAGTTCCTCTGTTTCTGTGTCTCACTCTCCGCCCCCAGCTCCTCCCTGTTCCTCCTCTCTTCTCCCCTCCTCTTCCTCCCCGGCTCCCCTCCCCCAGCCTCCCTCCCTCGCTCCCCCCCTTCTCCCTCCTCCCTCCTCCCTCTCTCTCACACACACCCCCGCTTGGGCCTCCTCTCTCTCTCCGGCTCCATTTTCTCCGCCGCCGGGGGCCGGGGTCTCCTGTGGGGGGCCCAGCCGGTACCCCAGGTCTCCCTTCAGTGCCGGGGTGAACCCCCGGGGGAGCCGGGAGCCGGGGGCAGACGGGCGGGGGTTGGGGCGGAGGGAGCAGCGGCCCCAGCGAGTTTGGGGGGAGAAGTAACCAGGCGGGGGGAGGGGCGGAGCAGGGAGGGGGCCTCAGGGCCCCCCCCCAGCTATGGACGAGCGGCTACTGGGGCCGCCCCCTCCAGGCGGGGGCCGGGGGGGCCTGGGATTGGTGGGTGGGGAGCCTGGGGGCCCTGGCGAGCCTCCCGGTGGCGGAGACCCCGGTGGGGGTAGCGGGGGGGTCCCGGGAGGCCGAGGGAAGCAAGACATCGGGGACATTCTGCAGCAGATAATGACCATCACCGACCAGAGCCTGGACGAGGCCCAGGCCAAGTGAGTGCCCCCACCCCGGGACCCCACACAGACCCAGCAAACCCCCTTCACATGCTCTGAATCTTCTGGGAGCCCCCCCAACTCCAGGGCCCTCTCCAGGATCCAACAGCTCTCTTCTCTCCTTATTCCTGGGAGCCCCTAGAAAAGTGATCCCTCTCAAACCTCCCTTCACCCCCAGGCCCTGAAACCTTCACAGAGGGAACCCCCGGTGGCCCCGCTCCCCACTCCTAACCTTTTGCTGACCCCCGCACTCCCCTGGAACAGCCCCATCTCCGGGAGCCCCCTCTGGCTCCCAGACTAAGAAACTGTTCTTGGGCTATGTTATCTTCTCTCCTAACTCTCCACCCAGCCCCCTCATTCTCTCCAGATGTGGAGACCTCCACACCCTCTCCAGAGCCCCTAAAGCTCCTCTCCACTGCTCAGCCAGACACTAGGTGCATCAAAGCCTCCCACCTGCTCAGCCCCAGGACCCCTTCACACACCCTACACTGATCTCCCCAGTTAGCTCGGCACCCCCAGCCCCGCTCTGCCACCTCAAACTCTGACTCTTCCCAATCCCAGCCTCTGTCTGTCTCCCTCTGAAACCTACCAAGTCACTTTCCTTCTCCATCCACTACCAGATTCCTCCTCATGCCTTTCTAGACCAGCTCCCAAAGCCCCCAGCCTTTAGCCTGCTGCCTGCATCTTCCCTGTGTCTCCTGAAGCCGAGCAGCTTCCCCATGCTCTGGGAGCTGATCTTTTCCCAAGAACTCCCCTCCCCAACTCATTCCACCCCCAATCCGCTTCCTCCCTCCGCAGATTGACCCTCCTCCCTCCTTGTTCTCAGGCCCCCTGCTCTGTTTCTCTAGCTCCTCAACTTTTCTCTTTCCCCACTCCCACTCCTCCCAAGGAAACACGCCCTAAACTGCCACCGAATGAAGCCTGCTCTCTTTAGCGTCCTGTGTGAAATCAAGGAGAAAACCGGTATGTGGGCCCCCCGATTGCTCAACTCTGGGAACAGAACCCTGTTCATTATAGGACTAGAGTGTGACAACTTGGGGCCCTGAGGAAAGTGAGGAGTCAGGAGGACTGGGGAAGGAACCAAAGCCTGGGAACTTGGCTCTCCAGGAAGCACCAGGAGGACTGAGCACTGGGTATCGGGGTCTCTGGGTCCCTAAGTCCACTCGCCTGCACGCTAGGCCTCAGCATTCGGAGCTCCCAGGAGGAGGAGCCGGTGGACCCACAGCTGATGCGCTTGGACAACATGCTTCTGGCAGAGGGTGTGGCTGGGCCCGAGAAAGGGGGTGGCTCAGCAGCAGCAGCTGCAGCTGCTGCAGCCTCTGGGGGCGGCGTGTCCCCTGACAACTCCATCGAACACTCGGACTATCGCAGCAAACTTGCCCAGATCCGTCACATATACCACTCGGAGCTGGAGAAGTATGAGCAGGTAAGGAGAGGAGGCTTGGGTGGGTGGAGGGAAGGGCTCTTGCAGGGGAATCCCATGGCCAAAGGGCTCCTCCTCACCAGCCCACTGGCCCCCACTACAGGCATGTAATGAGTTCACGACCCATGTCATGAACCTGCTGAGGGAGCAGAGCCGCACCAGGCCCGTGGCCCCCAAAGAGATGGAGCGCATGGTGAGCATCATCCATCGAAAGTTCAGTGCCATCCAGATGCAGCTGAAGCAGAGCACCTGTGAGGCCGTGATGATCCTGCGTTCCCGTTTCCTGGATGCCAGGTGGGCCCAGGGACCCCGGGCTGGCCCCCAGCACTGGGCCCCTTCCCATTCCTCTCCAAGACCCTGAGCTGCCATGCTGCACAACATGGTACTCCATGACAATGGTGACTCTGGGGTCATGCCATGTGACAGCCCTGCCAGGACATCAACATCCTCCTCACCGCTCTTCTCCCTCCTCTGTAGACGAAAGCGCCGTAACTTCAGCAAACAGGCCACTGAGGTCCTAAATGAGTATTTCTACTCCCACCTGAGTAACCCATATCCTAGTGAGGAGGCCAAGGAGGAGCTTGCCAAGAAGTGTGGCATCACCGTGTCTCAGGTATTATGGAGGTTTCGGGAGGAGTTGTCAGGCAAAGTGCACACATCTCAGCTAGGTGCAGTGGTGTGTTCCTGTAATCCCAGCTACTAGGGAGGCTGAAGTGGGAGGATCACTTGAGTTGGAGACCAGCCTGGGCAACAGCATAGTGAGACCAGGAAGCATAAAAAAAAAATGCTCTCACTCGCATCTTATTCAGTGAAGGACTTCAGAGGCAAATGTTTCTACCCGACCCTCCTTTCTGCCCCACAGGTCTCCAACTGGTTTGGCAACAAGAGGATTCGCTATAAGAAAAATATCGGAAAGTTCCAAGAGGAGGCAAACATCTATGCTGTCAAGACCGCCGTGTCAGTCACCCAGGGGGGCCACAGCCGCACCAGCTCCCCGACACCCCCTTCCTCTGCAGGTGGATCCCACTGTCACCCCGGCTGTTTTGCACACTTCCTGCTTTTGTTCCCACTTCCTATCTAGGCAGGATCATAGCAGAGAGGGGGCCTTTTGGGGTGAGAGGGACCGAGCTGAGATAGGCTGGAGATGTCAGGGGACAGAGGCCATTCCAGTGAACTTAGTTCTGTCTTTCTTCCCACGGGTGGCCATGGAAGGCTAAAGAACAGCCTGCTCTTTCTGTGTGTTGGGATGTTATTTTGTGGATAATTGGAGTATAGTAGCATGTCCCCACAAGAGCTGAGAGTTGTGGTTCATCCCCTTTCTACCATCATGGGCTCTATTATACTCTTCCCTCTCTGCCCCCCCAAGGCTCTGGCGGCTCTTTCAATCTCTCAGGATCTGGAGACATGTTTCTGGGGATGCCTGGGCTCAACGGAGATTCCTATTCTGCTTCCCAGGTCAGATGCCCATCTCCTCTCGAGTAGGGCTTTCCCCAGCTCCATTCCCCCTGCTTTAGGATACAAGACCTCTTTCCTCTGATGCTTCTCTTCACTGTCATACCTTCCTCTGCTGCCTGCAGGTGGAATCACTCCGACACTCGATGGGGCCAGGGGGCTATGGGGATAACCTCGGGGGAGGCCAGATGTATAGCCCACGGGAAATGAGGGTGAGTGGATCCTGAAGCCCCTCTCTGTCCAGTTCTCACAGGACAGAGGGGCATTTTCCCTAGTGTTGTGCCCACACAGGGTTCCCAGGGCCTTCTCTGTTTTCTGTACTCTGTCTCTCCTTTCAGGCAAATGGCAGCTGGCAGGAGGCTGTGACCCCCTCTTCAGTGACATCCCCAACGGAGGGACCAGGGAGTGTTCACTCTGATACCTCCAACTGATCTTGCCCCTCAGGGTCACAGGGGTGGGGGCTCTCACAAGGCGACTCTCGAAGAGGACGCAGGCTTCCAGAGGACAAACCCCAATACAGGAGAAGCACAAGACAGAGAAGGGCCAATGGGGTCATCCCCTCCCTAACAAGCTCTGTGCTGGGGGTGCTAATTACATGGCAGGAAGAATGGGGCCTCTAAGGGGAGTGTGGGGTCTGTCTCTCCCTTTTTTCCATCTTTTTCCTCTCCCGCTTGCTTTCTTACACAGAAACATACACATACCCAGAAACCTATTTCTCAGACCCCTTTTTCTCCTGTGTCTTTCTCTCTCCCTCTCCCACACCTCACACACACATACTCCCACTTGCAACTATTCTGTTTCTCTCTCTGGGCTCCCCGACTTTCCCTTCCCCACCCCACTTATATGCTCTGGAATCTGTGGAGACGCCAGCCCTGCCCAATCAGAGATGCCAAAAATGGGGACATGACTTCTGGACAGAGGACATGGGCCACGCCCCCATGCATCCCCACCCCTGCCCTCCAGACGGCTTACTTACCTCATATGCAGCTCATCTTAAACCAATAGAATCGCTCGGTGGACGAGAGTGTCTGACTCAGATATCTACCTCGGAGGGAGTTTCTGCTACTTTAGGGAATTATTGACTGGGCTTTGGGGTTGAACGTTTTTCTTTTTTTTAAAGAAAGAAAAAGAAACCCTGGGATCCATCTGTTTTTTTGTTGTTGTTGTTTTTGTTATTGGTGGTGGTGGTGGTGGTGGTGGTGGTTCTTAATTTTTAATTTAGTTTGGGGAAGTAGCTTGTTTTTTTTTTTATAAATATGTTGATTTCTTGTCTTTTTTTTTTATTTCTTACGTTCCCATATTAGGGGTGATAAGCCAAAGGGGTCCTGGTAAGAGAAAGGGGGACAAACAGAACTGGTAAAGAGGCCGCCCTGGCTCCAGGCCTGTCCATCAGGAAGTAAATTTTACAGGGCACCAAGCTTTGCCCCCTAAAATCCCTTAGGTGTTCTTTGCTCATGCAGGCAGCTTTCTGCCGCATTTGATGTGGAGGCAGTGAAGGGCTTGCCCTGCTGGCCTCTCATCCCCCTTCTTCCCACAACCCTTGGGCAGGGCTGGACTCAGTAATTTTGAGGAAATCGAAGATGCCATCTTCCCCTGTGAGTGACATGTCTTTAATTTTTTTAAAAACTACTATTTGAAAATTGGAGGGGGAAGAATGGGAAGGGAGTTATTGCCAAATATGTTAAATATGGGTTGGGGTGCTTGTATATGTATCTTCCTCAATTTCCCCAGAAATGAGGTATCTTTTTGTCACACCAAAATCAAGGGGTAGGGAGAGGGAGGAGGTTGCAAAAAGCCAGATGTGGGGGAAAAGTAACATCAACACTGTCCCATCCTCAGCCCTGAACCCTACCATCTGATCCCCTCAGACATTCTCAGGATTTTACAAGACTGTCAGAGTGGGGAACCCCTCCCGTTAAAGATCCGGGCAGGACTGGGGACAGGTTGGAAGTGTGATGGGTGGGGGGGTGGGAGGCATGGGCCGGGGGCAGTTCTCTCCTCACTTGTAAACTTGTGTAGTTTCACAGAAAAAAAACAAAATGCAGTTTTAAATAAAGAAATTTCTTTTTTCCCTGGGTTTAGTTGAGAATTTTTTTCAAAAAACATGAGAAACCCCAGAAAAAAAAATGATTTTCTTTCACGAAGCTCCAAACAGGTTTCTCTCCTGTTCCCCAACCTTGCCTTCAGGATGCAGGCCCAATTGCACCCTTGCAAACAACAGTCTGGCCTGAACCCTATTGATGCAACCTTGCCCAATCAAGATGGGGATCCAGTGGGTCACCAGGCAGCCCTGATGGACCGATGGAATAAATAGGATCAGGGGCTCTGAGGGAATGAGACCCTAGAGGGTACACTCCCCATCCCCCAGGGAAGTGACTGTACCCAGAGGCTGGTAGTGCCCAGGGGTGGAGTGATAATTATTTCTCTAGTACCTGAAGGACTCTTGTCCCAAAGGCATGAATTCCTAGCATTCCCTGTGAAAAGACTACTGAAAGATGGGGGCTGGAGAGAGGGTGCAGGCCCCACCTAGGGCGGAGGCCACAGCAGGGAGAGGGACAGACAGAGCCAGGAGCCTGGAAGGAAGCAGGATGGCAGCCGGAACAGCGGTTGGAGCCTGGGTGCTGGTCCTCAGTCTGTGGGGTGAGCCACTCCCCCCACCCCACTGACCCTCCCTGCAGAAAGCACTTTAACCCCACACCCCAATCGTCCTAGAACTTTTCCCAGAACCCGAGGAACTGCTTTTCAAGGTCCCTCACCCACCCTGTCCAAATTTTGTTAGCCCTCATTCCCTTCCTGCCCCTCTACCATGGTGCTATCTCCCAGGGGCAGTAGTAGGTGCTCAAAACATCACAGCCCGGATCGGCGAGCCACTGGTGCTGAAGTGTAAGGGGGCCCCCAAGAAACCACCCCAGCAGCTGGAATGGAAACTGGTAAGCGGGGCTCCTGTTGCAGCCTCCCAACTTCCAGGGAGACCAGCAATGATTTGGATCCCCGTCACTCTGCCTCACAGTCCTTTCCCAAAGGCCTTGCACTGTTTAGGCCCCGCTTCTCTGCTTCTAGAACACAGGCCGGACAGAAGCTTGGAAGGTCCTGTCTCCCCAGGGAGGAGGCCCCTGGGATAGTGTGGCTCGTGTCCTTCCCAACGGCTCCCTCTTCCTTCCGGCTGTCGGGATCCAGGATGAGGGGATTTTCCGGTGCCAGGCAATGAACAGGAATGGAAAGGAGACCAAGTCCAACTACCGAGTCCGTGTCTACCGTAAGAATTCCAGGGTCTTCTCCAAGGTCCCCCTCTTATCTAAGAAAAAGCCTTCAACCCCAGCCTTGGCCCATGAGGGCCTCTGACTTCCACTGGCCCCATTTCCACACACACAGTTTGAGAACCTTCACAATTACAGCCTCTGACTGGATTTTTCCTCCTTCAGAGATTCCTGGGAAGCCAAAAATTGTAGATTCTGCCTCTGAACTCACGGCTGGTGTTCCCAATAAGGTAGTGGAAGAAAGCAGAAGTAGAAAACGGTCCTGTGAACAGGAGGCGAGTGTGTGTGGATGTGGGTGTGTGGCATCTCTCATTTCCAAAGGATCCTGAGGTCACCACTCTTTCCCCAGGTGGGGACATGTGTGTCAGAGGGAAGCTACCCTGCAGGGACTCTTAGCTGGCACTTGGATGGGAAGTCCCTGGTGCCTAATGAGAAGGGTGAGTCCTAAGGTGCCCCCCAAGCTGCCTTCTCCCTGATCTCACTCCCACACCCACCCTGGGATAATTTGTCTCATCCTCCCATCATAGGAGTATCTGTGAAGGAACAGACCAGGAGACACCCTGAGACAGGGCTCTTCACACTGCATTCGGAGCTAATGGTGACCCCAGCCCGGGGAGGAGATCCCCATCCCACCTTCTCCTGTAGCTTCAGCCCAGGCCTTCCCCGACGCCGGGCCTTGCACACAGCCCCCATCCAGCCCCGTGTCTGGGGTGAGCAGAGGTGGGGAGGGCCCCAAGCTCACGTGAGCACATTCTGGAAGTCTGACCCTTAGGGAAACAGGGAGTCAAGCCCGTGGCCACTGGGATCACTCACAAGTGTAACTCTCCACCTCATAACCCTTCCAACTCCCAGAGCCTGTGCCTCTGGAGGAGGTCCAATTGGTGGTGGAGCCAGAAGGTGGAGCAGTAGCTCCTGGTGGAACCGTAACCCTGACCTGTGAGGTCCCTGCCCAGCCCTCTCCTCAAATTAACTGGATGAAGGATGTGAGTGACCTGGAGAGAGGGGCTGGGAGGTAGGGTGAACCATAACTAGCAACAGGGAGGGTGGAGGGCTAACGAGGGAAAGGCAGGCTAGGCGCTGAGAAAGAGAGGGTATCTGAAGATGTGGAGACAAAAAGACAAGGGTTTTGAAATAGTCTCCTCTCCCCTTCCCCCACCAGGGTGTGCCCTTGCCCCTTCCCCCCAGCCCTGTGCTGATCCTCCCTGAGATAGGGCCTCAGGACCAGGGAACCTACAGCTGTGTGGCCACCCATCCCAGCCACGGGCCCCAGGAAAGCCGTGCTGTCAGCATCAGCATCATCGGTGAGACCTCTCCCCCAGCCCTACAGACCCAGGGACTAGGGTGCAGGACAGCACAGGCTCTAATTTCCTGCCCCATTCTGACCTTATCCCCAAGAGCCACCCCACCTCTCCCTCCGTGCACCCACACCCAAGCCTCCCCTGCCCCACCCAAATTCTGCCAAGAGAGCAGCCAAGCCTCTCCCTTCTTCCCTCTGAACTAAAAAAAGGTAAAGATGGCTGGGTGCAGTGGCTCACGCCTGTAATCCCAACACTTTGGGAGGCTGAGGCTGAGGCTGAGGCTGAGGCGGGCAGATCACCTGAGGTAGGGAGTTCGAGACCAGCCTGACCAACATGGAGAAACCCCGTTTCTACTAAAAATACAAAATTAGCCAGGCGTGGTGGCGCATGCCTGTAATCCCAGCTACTTGGGAGGCTGAGGCAGGAGAATTGTTTGAATCCAGGAGGCGTAGATTGCGGTGAGCCAAGATCGCACCATTGCATGCCAGCCTGGGCAACAAAAGCGAAACTCCACCTCAAAAAAAAAGGGAAAGACTCCACTGGGGCTCCCACTAAATAACCCTCTCTCAACCCGAAGTCTTCTTTCTGACTGAATCCAACTTTGTCTTCCAGAACCAGGCGAGGAGGGGCCAACTGCAGGTGAGGGGTTTGATAAAGTCAGGGAAGGAGAAGATAGCCCCCAACACATGTGACTGGGGGGATGGTCAACAAGAAAGGAATGGTGAGTGGTGGGGGCTGTGCTCTCAATTTTCCCTGTCTCCATACAGGCTCTGTGGGAGGATCAGGGCTAGGAACTCTAGCCCTGGCCCTGGGGATCCTGGGAGGCCTGGGGACAGCCGCCCTGCTCATTGGGGTCATCTTGTGGCAAAGGCGGCGACGCCAAGGAGAGGAGAGGTGAGTGGAGAAAGCCAGACCCCTCAGACCTAGGGCTTCCAGGCAGCAAGCGAAGAGGGGTGGGGGGTGGAACAACAACGTGCAGCATTCTCCCCAATCTTCCTCCTCAGGAAGGCCCCAGAAAACCAGGAGGAAGAGGAGGAGCGTGCAGAACTGAATCAGTCGGAGGAACCTGAGGCAGGCGAGAGTAGTACTGGAGGGCCTTGAGGGGCCCACAGACAGATCCCATCCATCAGCTCCCTTTCTTTTTCCCTTGAACTGTTCTGGCCCCAGACCAACTCTCTCCTGTATAATCTCTCTCCTGTGTAACCCCACCTTGCCAAGCTTTCTTCTACAACCAGAGCCCCCCACAATGATGGTTAAACATCTGACACATCTTGCTCTTGTGTGTCTGTGTGTGTGTGTGTGTGTGTGAGACACAACCTCACCCCTACACCCTTGAGGGCCCTGAAGGAAAAGGACTCACCCCCACACTTCCCCATACTACACCAAACATCTACTCAAGTTGAGGAGAAGTGCTTCTGTCGGGGGAGGGGGTGAACTTGGGAAGAGATCCCATCAATATATTTCACCTTTTTTTTTTATTGAATTTGTATTAAAGGAGGTAGTGAGGGGGAGGAAGCACTTAAGAGTCAGAATCCATATTAGACTCTGGGGAGTGAAAAATTAAATTAAATCAATAAGATGGGGAGTGGGGGAAGAGTCAGAGGGAACTTTGCCCACCTTTCAAGATCAAATCAAGAAATCAGGGAAGGCAAAGACTTAGGAGAGGAGAAAGACATTCTCTCAATCCATCCTCCATCCCCAGGGCAGAGAATTACAACGTTACCGAGTGAGCCTCTGAGCAGAAGGCTCTCGATCTATGCACAGACTTCACTCCTCCTCCCCAGGCCTTCCTGGAGAATGTCCAGGGCTGGCCTTAGCCAACAGAAATAGAGGGGTCAAGGGGGTCCAGGAGTAAGGAAGGGTCGGCAGGGACCCCCAATACTGATTCTCCTCTGGCTGGAGGTGGGCAGGAAGGAGACATAGCTCAAATACTGAGCAGCCAAAAAAAGAAGAAGATGGCGAGAAACAGGAAGAGGGAATCCTGCCAGCTGGAGGCCGGGTGACCCTGTCCCAGATCCACACCTGTGGGAGAGAGGAAAGCTGTGGAAGCATATGCTCCTAGGCTTGGAGGGGGCCTGAGGGGATTCACAGGGCTCCCTGATGGGAGCTGAGTGTGACTCTTACCTGTACCCCGGCGGAAAGGCTCATGGGCATTGAAGACGGTGGTGAAAAAGCCAAAGGGAAAAGCACCAACACCAAATGAGAAGTGGAAGCCCCCGGTATCACCAAATGGCTGGAATCCCTAGGGAGGCAGAAAAAGTCAGATGGGAAACCGGCAAATCTGTCAAGGAAGGGACACAACTGGACAAGAAGACTCACCCCTCTGCTCTCTGGAGCTGGTCTCTGGCCCTGGGGGCGGGGTGGAGTTTTTAATCTGAGGAAGAGGAGAGAGAAAGTTAACAGGGAATTTTCTCCTCTCATCTTCCGCACAGTTTTACACGGGGAGAAGCCTTCAATCTTCCCTAAGCAACACCTCCAGTCTCTCACCTGGGATCCTGGGGCTTCTGGCTCCCTCGCCCATAAAGCGGGACAACCTTCTCTCTGCTGATCCCAGCTTTACATACCGGACACTCTTGCCGCTCTGGCCGTGTCTCCAGCCACTGGGGAGAAAAAATAGTGGTTTCCAGTAATAAAAGAGGGTCTTCCAGCTCCTCAGACCTCCCCATTTCCCTCTTCATCTCCTGAGTACGCACCTGATGAAGACATGGCCAACTGGATGGGGGAGAAAAAAAAAAGGTCAAACTAGCTACAGAAAAGACAGACACAGACCCCAGACTTCGCAGAATCCCATCTGACCCCTCTTCCCAAGCAACCTGCTGTTGCTTTTCAGATTTTCTGCAACCTCTACCATGCCAGCCAACTTGGCCTTCCTGCTTGTCTGATCTTCCAACACCTAAAGCTCAGTCCATCCTCAACACACTCAACCCTCTCCTTTCTCCTCTCCCCAACAAACACATACAAATTTTGGTGCCCTCTCTCGTCTGCCTTTCAAGTTAATTTCTAATTCCCTTCAGCCACCTCTTTCCAGGTCTCCTCTTTTCAACCCCAACCCCATCACTCCACACCAAACCCCTTTACTAGCACATTCCCCCATTACTCACTTCCAAGCTCAATAATGTCCCTATCTTTACGACCCTTTAACCTTTCAAGTCTGCCTCTCCACAGTGCCCTTACACCAGCCCCCTCCCAGATCTCATCTGAATGTGATCCATATTTCCTGGTTCTCCCCGACTCAATTGATGCGTGCCTCCCCTAACCTTTGTGTCTCATTTGTTTCCACCTGCACGGCTAAGACCCCTCACTTCTCTGGGGTAAGGTGGCTCGGGTCTCACATTGTCCCGCCACTCCCCGCCCCACCTTCTCTTCTCAGCACATCACATGCCCCCGCTCCTGGTTCCTAAGACCTTTCTTTCCACAGATCTCGACCGTTATACTCCCACCCACACATACCAGCAAAGTCTTATGTCTCCTGTCGGGCCTCACCTACGGGAACGTGCCCTCCGATTATCTGTATGACTGTATGATTACTCGCTCCTAGCCTCTCCAGTATATAAGCGAGACCCACCGCCTTCCGCCCCCCTCCTCGATTCTCACCAGTACAGGTGGCCACACACACTGACCACAGCTTCCCGAGCAGTCTCCAAACATATATTACATTCGAAGGTCGCGCCCGCCCCGCCCCGCTCGCGATTTGGCCCTTCGGGGCCCCCGTCCTCCTCCTCAGCTGCTGCCATGGCCAGTTTTGTTTCGCCCCACGTACCCTTCAGTCCCCCCAAATACACATACACACGCCCCAACAAACCAGAAACCACCTCCTGCCCACGATCGTTGGGCAGGCTTCAAGGTTTCCTAATCACTATTGGTCTGAATGCCTACCAGTCACAAAGAATTCAAAAGAAAGGATTGGCCCAATGGGTAGGGGCGGGAAAAGGTTGGTGCAGTCCTGCCTTCCCACAATGGCTATTGGCTGATACGGTCTAAGTCAATGTGCAATGCCAAGGGATTGGTAATAACTCGCTACACCCTGTTGCCTGGCCAAGGAGGGCTTTATTCGTCTGAGTAGTTGTCAGTCATAACCAAAGCCATAAGCAATTTGCTCGGGAATACCTATAGACCTCGCCCACTATAAGCCTCTTTCTTTCCTTCCCTTCCTCTTTCAGAGAATGTCCGGATTGCTATTGGACTTTGGAGCGTATGGCTCCAAAGCAACTCATTGGCTAGAACTTGACGGAAAATGGTGGTTAGGTAAAACGCGCCTGCGCAGCAAGCGGCGGGACGGGGGTGGGCCAATCCTGTGAGGGTTGAACCTTCTCTTGTTCCACCTCTTCACCCCTATCTTGTCGCCATGGTGACTGCTCTACAATTGGGGAGGCTTGCACTTCAAAGTCCTCGGCTCGCTTCATCCGCGTCCTTCAGCTGTGGACTTTCTGCTGATTGGGCCTTTTCCTTTTCCCCTGATTGGCCGACATCGGGAAAGACGGCGAAGAGCTAGGGAAAGAGGGAAAACACTAGGGTCGCAGGGTTCAAAATGGCTCCAACCTCTTTTGGTGACGTAGAGAGCAGAACTTGGGTCTGCCCCTCCCTTTTAGTTAAGGGAGCAGAACTGGGATTAGCCCGACATTTGGATAGTACGAACATCGATCTGCGGCGCTGGTGCTAACCCAACTCATTCGGCTGGACGACTCAGCCCTCCCCACATTAGGTGATTTACAGAGCAAAACTGAACTAAAGGCCCACCCCTTTCTTAATGTTGTACACAGAGTAGAACAGGATTGACTTCAACTCCGTTTTAAACCTTCAGAGCAGGAAAGCTCTGGGCTCAACCCTTTCGTGAGTGGTGCAGAAAGGGCAAAGCCCGCCCCTTTTAAGGAGACCCGTGGGGGTTAGACCCGCCCTTTCCTCCTTATAATTTGCCCATCAGAAATAGGGTCTTCTTCCCGGGTTGGACCCCGGGGAGTTTGGGCTTTTCCTACAGTCACTGACCCTCACTGTGACCAAAGGAGCAGAACTAGGTAACGGTCCTCCCAGTACCAATCCTCTTCCCGAGGGCATGTAAACTCCTGCAGGGTAAAGGTGTGGCTAGAGGTGGGACCTTGATAAAAGATCCCATGTGACTCAAGAGTAAGGAAAGATGAGAAGTTAGCAGTTGCGTAAAGAAGGACTGGGGCAGATGAGGATTCAGGAAACTTGAGGTTTAGGAAGGAAAATATTGAGAGGGAAAGGTGGAAATGAAGGAGAGTGAAGTGATGGAATGATCCTAGTAAAGGGATAATGGGAGTGGAGGAAGAGAAGAGGGGGTGGAAAACTAGACACATGGCTACCAAATTAAGGAGGCACCCTCCTTCCAGAGGAATCGGCATTCTTCCTCACTTTTTATTTTTCTAGAAAGCACCCCTGAAGCCAAATTTCCATTGGAAGAAAAGATGTATCCATATTGTACGTTGTGAGAAGGGGTTGTCTCAGCTTGGGCAAGTAAGGAGACTGATAGGAAGGAAGGAGGAAAGAAAAAGTACAGAGGTAAAAGAGCATGGAAAAGGAAAGGGTCAGGGATAAGGCCGAAGAGATCTCTTCTCTTTAAAGGCCAGAGAAGGCAGGTGGAGGGGGGAGCTGGACTGCTGGGAGATAGTGAGGGACAAAGAGCAAAGGAAACCAGACCAGAGGACTGGAGAGTGAGATGGGGTGAGATGGAGTCCTGGAGAGAAAAGGAAGAGAGGTGAACTTAATGTTTGTCATATGGTAGATAGATGCTTGATAAATGTTTAGAATTGAATGGGTACGGGAAAAGGGGTCTTTAAGAATAGTTGGGAGGAATAAGCAGCAGATAACCGGAGTTGAGAAAAAAACAGACCAAGTAAAAGTGGCTTGAGTGGCCGAAGGAGGAATACAGCACCAGGGGATCCAGAGCTGAAAGGGAGTTAGAGAAAAAAAAGATGCAGCTGGAGCCAGAGATGGGGGCAAAGACCGAGGGAGAGCCCTGGGGCGGGGCTCGCAAGAGGACACTGGTAGATGTGGGGAGGAGATGCCTGAGTTTCTGGGAGACGATTGGCAAAACAGGCTGCCCATCACCGCCCTCCACTTCCTGGCCGGCCCCGGAAACCAGCAGGCGTTGGGGAGGGGTGGCGGGGGAATAGCGGCAGCAGCAGCCCCGGCCCTCAGAGAGACAGCAGAAAGGGAGGGAGGGAGGGTGCTGGGGGGACAGCCCCCCACCATTCCTACCGCTATGGGCCCAACCTCCCACTCCCACCTCCCCTCCATCGGCCGGGGCTAGGACACCCCCAAATCCCGTCGCCCCCTTGGCACCGACACCCCGACAGAGACAGAGACACAGCCATCCGCCACCACCGCTGCCGCAGCCTGGCTGGGGAGGGGGCCAGCCCCCCAGGCCCCCTACCCCACTGAGGTGTGGGCGGGAAAGGGATGGGAGGAGGAGGGAAGAGGGTGCTGAAAGCGACTAGGATGAGGGGAAGGGGAGAGATTGGGTCTGGGAGGGCCGACGCGGGGAGAGGGTTGCTGGGGAAAGGAGAGGGGCTGACTGGGAAAGGGTTGCTGGGGATAGGAGAGGGACCTGAGAGGGAGGAAGGATGGAAGAGACACGGGAGGGAGGAGAAATGGAAACCCTTGTGAATTTGGGGCTGGGAGTGTGCACAGGGAATCCTGGAGAGGGAATTCCCTACACCTTTCCCAATTCCTTTTCTTGCCCTTTGACCCCACATGACTCTTGAAGAGTCACGAGGGGAGAAGGCCAGCAGAATTTGCCTCTTAGGAATACCCTTAGGCGCCTCTGTTTCCATCTAGGCACAGGACCTCTTGTTTCTCAGTGGCCTTCCACACTGCTAGACCCTTACTGACACACAAATGCCTTATGGGAGCCATGTTTTCTACATTGAGTCTGTGTGCCTTTGACATGTTTAATGGCTTGTGTGCAACTAGGTTGTCCCAATGCTATCCGTAGGCTGTGTAGAAATGGTGTGTTATTTTCTATCAGAATTGCCCATTCTCCATTCTTGTGTCCATGTCTCACATCCAGTTTTGACATGTTCAAGTACCGCATGTGTGTGAGTTTTCATATATTGCACCTGTTCTATAGTTTCATGTTACTTGCACGTTTTATGTTTTGGCATGTTTATTTCAGCATGTGAAGGTTATATACCTTATTTTGCTTTGACTGACAGGTCCATGGTCCTACCATTTGCAGTAGTCTTCATGTGTAGGATCCCATGGCTTGGCTGAATAGCCCACACTCTCATGTCTGACTGAATTGGCCTGTTTGCTGTTTTCCCAGTCACAGTTCACAGAACACATGTGTATGCACCTTTGCACGATACACTGATGTAACAGGACCATAGAATGTGTGTTATAAATTTGTCATCAGTATATTTTGTGAGCTGTATGCTCATTAAATTGGCCCTCCATTGCATTTCTAAATCCTTGGACTTTTGTTCTCCAAAGAGGGTCACTTAATATCAAATGTTAGAGAAGAAGGTAACTGGGTCTCCAGGTCTGCAAAGAACCATCCCTGCATGCCTTACCTTGGTGACCTCCCTGGCCCATACCTCTCTACACAAACATTATCTTTCCACTGGCTGTGTACAGTCTGTGTCCATGAGCTCAATGCATGTCACAGGGTCAACCCTGCTGTGAACCCCATTGTTGATATTTATTTATGGACATTATCCTCCATTCTTTGCATGTTGGCACACATTTGATGAGAGCAGCATCTTTCCCTGTGGCATGTTGATCCCATTCTGTACATTTCTCTTGTGAGATGACCTCTTCCTGATTATTGTTACTCTGCCTTCATTATGGCCATGTATTGCATGTATCTATTCAGGGTCGGTTACCATTAGGCTTGGTGTGTTCGTTACTTTCTCAGTGACTTTTCTTTTAGTAGTCAGTTCTTCTCAAGAGGATAACTAATTTGTGATCAGAACTGCCATTTCTGTCATTAATTGTGGCTCTGTGGGTGTGTATACAGCCTTAGAATCTGTCCAGCAAGTGTTTATTGAGCACCTACTCCATCTCCTATTGTCCTGGCATTGGAGAGAAGACAGAGTCCCTGTCCTTAAGCTGTTTGCAGCCTAAGGAGGGAAACAAAAATGCCAGTCAACACATAGTGTGTTGTCAAGATCAGTGGTTCTTAAATTCAGGCGCACATCAGACTCACCAGAGGGCTTGTTAAAATACAGATTGCTAGCCAGCCACGATGGCTCACACCTGTAATCCCAACAGTTTGGAAGGCTGAGGCAGGAGGATCACGTGAGGCCAGGAGTTCAAAACCAGCCTGAGTGACAGAGTGAGAAAAAGAGAAATAGATTGCTGGACCTAATGCCCAGAATTTCTGATTCAGTAGATCTGGGGTGAAGTCTGATAATTTGCATTTCTATACTTCGAGACCCACTGATCAAGATAAAAGTGTAATGAAAGCACAGGCCTGGAGGGGTTCGGGCAGCCCTCCAAAAGGTGACACTGAGCTGTGTGAGGCAGGAGAAGAGACGGGCATTCCAGCCAAAGGGAACAGCATGTTCAAGGTGCGGAAGCATGAAAGATCATGGTGTCTGAGGAACTGAAGTGAATCAGTTTGACTGGAACAAAAAAGAGTTTTGTGAGGATGTGGTCGAAGATGTAAGCAGAAGTCAACTTGTCAAGAAGAGCCTTTAGGCAAGACAGGGAAATGCTCTGTGTTTCAGAAAAATTTGTGCTAACAGAAAAATCTCTGTGGTTGCTACGTGGAAGATGGATTGGAGGGAGTTGGGAGCCTACTCCACATAGTTCAGGGGAGAAATGATGCTGCTCTGAACTTGTAGGGGCAGTGGGATGGAGCAGCTCAGAAAGCCTACGGTGTTCCAACTGGCAGGGTCTCCTGTTTCCTCTATTGCCTGTTACCTTCTCGCTTGGCAATAGGCTTACCTTTGAGCATAGCCCTTCCCGTCATGGGAAGACAGTGCCTGTGGCCTCAGTAGGAATGACAGGTATTTGCCTGAACACCCTTTTTGTGAATTGTTACCCTGCCCCCAACAGTGGGGCAGAGTGGAGGAAGGAGGAAGAACCTAGATCGCAGGTTCTATGTTCCTGCCTCTCTTCCTCTTGAGCCCTTTCCTCTCCCAGGGCAAGTGCTGTTAGGTCCCCTTTACTCCATTCCCTCCTTTTTTCACTTCGTGAGGCCTCACACACTGTACCTGCCCAGGCAAAGTGTCACTAGAAGGAAGGGAAAGGGTAGTAGGATTCGTTTGCCTGTCTGGAGGTAGGATTGGTCTTTGTAGCTATTCCAGGTATGTCCATAAGTTTACCTAGGAATGGGGGAGCTGCCTGGGTGGAGAGGGATTTTTCTAGTTACGCATCTACATTCTTTTATCTGTCACTGGGTGTAATTATAAATTTGTGTCTGTGTGTGAACATGTTAGTCTTTGTATGACTGTGTGTCTGTTGGCATTAGTGATACAAACTTTTAATCTTGCCATTTGGCCCCTGGGTATATGGCTGTGAGTGTTCTGTCACAATTACCATATATGCTGTGTGCTGTGTTCGTATATGTATATGCAGTACATACCAGTGTCAGCGTAACAGAGTGGTTAGGAACACAGGCAGCTTAGATTTAACCTAGAAACTGCTGTTTACAGGAGCTGTATGACCTCAGGTAAGTTATTTAGCCTCTCTGGGCCTATTTCCTATAAAATGTAAATAATAATAGTACTTTCTAGACTATCGTATGCATCATTTTAAGAGTTTAACTTAATGTGTAGACCAGTGCTGTTCTACAGAAATATAATGCAAGCCACAATGTAATTTTTTTATGGTAGCCACATTTTTACAAGGCAAAAAGAGTGAAATTAATTTTAGTAATATATTTTCTTGAATCTGATAACATCCAAAAGATTATAATTTCTTTTTTTTTTTTTCTTTTTTGAGACAGAGTCTCACTCTGTTGCCCAGGCTGGAGTGCAGTGGCGTGATCTTGGCTCACTGCAACCTCCGCCTCCCGGGTTCAAGCGATTCTCCTGCCTCAGCCTCCCGAGTAGCTGGGATTACAGGCCTGGCTAATTTTTGTATTTTTATTAGAGACGGGGTTTCACCATGTTGGTCAGGCTGGTCCTGAACTGCTGACCTCGTGATCCGCCCACCTCGGCTTCCCAAAGTGCTGGGATTACAGGCGTGAGCCACCACGCCCGGCCCAAGGTTATAATTTCAAAATGTAGTCAGCATAAAAGATCAATAATGGATACCTTACATTTTGTTTTTTATTCAGTCTTTGAAATCTGATGTGTATTTTGCATTTCCAGCATGTCTCAGTTCAGACTGGCTGTATTTCAAGTGCTCAGGAGCCACATGTAGGTGGTGGCTACTTTCTCGGACAGCACAAGTATAGACCATTATAAGACCCTTACCAGCTACAAGTGTTAGCTATTATTCTTGTTGTCATTTATTATCAGGTATCTGTGAATTGTAGATGTCCGTGTCTTGTGTCTCTTGTCTGAATATATCCGGAGCCTTTGGGAAGAGGGGTGGGAAAGCAGTCCTGAGCTCTGTCTCTACCACCCTCATCCTAGAGAGCCTTCCTGGGAAGGTTTCAATGAGAACCCTGCCCCAGTTTGTGTCTCAGGCCCTTGTCCTCATAGCACCAGCCCCCAACCCTGCCTTCTGTGCCTTGCCTACCCCACTCTCCTCCAGAAACCAGGCTGATTGTGCCTTGCCCCATCCCCTGCAGGTGGCCAGAATGGATTTGTGGCCAGGGGCATGGATGCTGCTGCTGCTGCTCTTCCTGCTGCTGCTCTTCCTGCTGCCCACCCTGTGGTTCTGCAGCCCCAGTGCCAAGTACTTCTTCAAGATGGCCTTCTACAATGGCTGGATCCTCTTCCTGGCTGTGCTCGCCATCCCTGTGTGTGCCGTGCGAGGACGCAACGTCGAGAACATGAAGTGAGGGGCAAGGGGTCTTGGGCAATGAGGGAACTTAAGGGTACAAAGTGAGTAGTGGATTGGGGGAAGGGGGCATGGTGTGTGTAGCAAAGACTGAGAGAGACCAGAGACAGGGAATGGGGAGAGGACTGCAAAGGTGGTCAGAAAGACAGTAGGGTGGGGGGAGCTGAGGTATGCAGATGGACATCAATGGATCCCACTGGGACCCCTTGCCATGACCCCACAGGATCTTGCGTCTAATGCTGCTCCACATCAAATACCTGTACGGGATCCGAGTGGAGGTGCGAGGGGCTCACCACTTCCCTCCCTCGCAGCCCTATGTTGTTGTCTCCAACCACCAGAGCTCTCTCGATCTGCTTGGTGAGACCCCACCACAGGGCACACCTCCCCCAGCCATGCCTCCCCTCCTGGAAGCTTCCCTAGAATATCTTCTCCTAGAGATCTTCAATTCCCCGTCCTCTGGGACATTGCCCCCTTGCCTCCCGCTCAGGCCTTCATTCCCTGGGTAGAACTGCCCTCATAAGCAGGGTACATATACTTTTGGTCACCCTTTCCTTCACTTGGGGCCCCCCCTGCCTAGTCTCCTCCTTCACCTCCAGTCCCTACCAGAGTGGGTGATGATCTGGGTGAGGTGGGTTGCCTTCTGTGACACTCTGCCTCCACCTCGATCCTCACCCACCCCCACCCTGCCCAAGGGATGATGGAAGTACTGCCAGGCCGCTGTGTGCCCATTGCCAAGCGCGAGCTACTGTGGGCTGGCTCTGCCGGGCTGGCCTGCTGGCTGGCAGGAGTCATCTTCATCGACCGGAAGCGCACGGGGGATGCCATCAGTGTCATGTCTGAGGTCGCCCAGACCCTGCTCACCCAGGACGTGAGTCATCCTGGGGAAATGGGGGATTGGAGGGATAGAGAGTAGAACAGTTGTAAATAAACTGATATGCAGGGCCAGTGGGCCTCAAAGATCCCATTGTAACATCACACCTACTCTGACTCCTCCATATGTATTTGTCTTCCTTGACCCTCTTTCTCCCCCAGGTGAGGGTCTGGGTGTTTCCTGAGGGAACGAGAAACCACAATGGCTCCATGCTGCCCTTCAAACGTGGCGCCTTCCATCTTGCAGTGCAGGCCCAGGTGACTACTGCTCCTCGTTCTGCTACTCAGCTGCCAACCCCCACCATTCCCTCATCTCTGGGCAGGGGCTTATTGTAAGAGTCTCTGAAGAGAGCTGTGGACTGACCTGCTTTACCCCTTCCCCAGGTTCCCATTGTCCCCATAGTCATGTCCTCCTACCAAGACTTCTACTGCAAGAAGGAGCGTCGCTTCACCTCGGGTGAGGGCTTTGAGCAGTTCTGGGGTAGGGTGTGTCCAGAGAGGCTGGGAGGACATCCCTGTGAGGCAGGGGGATCATTCAGTGTCAGAGCCATGAGATGTCTACACAGTCATCTAGTCTAACTCCACATCAGCCAATAAGTCTTTACCAAGCACCCACCATACCCTGCCAGATGGGTAGCACTTGGTCCCACCAAGAGAGGCTGTTACTAATCTTAACAGGAAAGATAAGGCCTGTGTGCACAAAGCTGTAATGAATAACATTCATTCAGCAGTAAATGCCAAACCCAGAGGAGGGGGGCTGGAGGGATGCTGAGGAGATGTCTGAACTGGGGATTGGAGAAGGCTTTGTATAGGAGAAGGGCCTCAGAAGTGGCAGCTGGCAAGCCCAGGGGTGGTTGTCCAGGGTTGGGGGAAGAGAACTGAAAGGTTGAGGAAGAGTATCTCTCGGAAGCTGGGCCCCACCTGTGGGCAAAGACCTGGGTGGACAGGCCATGATGGTGCTCCCCTTGCCCCAGGACAATGTCAGGTGCGGGTGCTGCCCCCAGTGCCCACGGAAGGGCTGACACCAGATGACGTCCCAGCTCTGGCTGACAGAGTCCGGCACTCCATGCTCACTGTTTTCCGGGAAATCTCCACTGATGGCCGGGGTGGTGGTGACTATCTGAAGAAGCCTGGGGGTGGTGGGTGAACCCTGGCTGTGAGCTCTCCTCCCATCTGTCCCCATCTTCCTCTCCACACCTACTCACCCAGTGGGCCCTGAAGCAGGGCCAAACCCTCTTCCTTGTCTCCCCTCTCCCCATTTATTCTCCTCTTTGGAATCTTCAACTTCTGAAGTGAATGTGGATACAGCGCCACTCCTGCCCCCTCTTGGCCCCATCCGTGGACTCTTGCCTCGGTGCAGTCTCCACTCTTGACCCCCACCTCCTACTGTCTTGTCTGTGGGACAGTTGCCTCCCCCTCATCTCCAGTGACTCAGCCTACACAAGGGTGGGGAACATTCCATCCCCAGTGGAGTCTCTTCCTGTGTGGTCTTCTCTACCCCTCTACCCCACATTGGCCAGTGGACTCATCCATTCTGTGGAACAATTCCCCCCCACTCCAAAGTCCATGGATTCAATGGACTCATCCATTTGTGAGGAGGACTTCTCGCCCTCTGGCTGGAAGCTGATACCTGGAGCATTCCTCCCAGGCTCATCCTGGGAGCTTTCCTCAGCACCTTCACCTTCCCTCCCAGTGTAGCCTCCCATCAGTGGGGGCTGGACCCTTCTAATTCAGAGGTCTCATGCCTGCCCTTGTCCAGATGCCCAGGGTTGTGCACTCTCTGGGATACCAGTTCAGTCTCCACATTTCTGGTTTTCTGTCCCCATGGTACAGTTCTTCAGTGGACATGACCCCACCCAGCCCCCTGCATCCCTGCTGCACCATCTCCCAGACACAAGGGGAAGAAGCAGACATCAGGTGCTGCACTCACTTCTGACCCCTGGGGAGTTGGGGAAAGGACGAACCCTGGCTGGAGGGGATAGGAGGGCTTTTAATTTATTTCTTTTTCTGTTGAGGCTTCCCCCTCTCTGAGCCAGTTTTCATTTCTTCCTGGTGGCATTAGCCACTCCCTGCCTCTCACTCCAGACCTGTTCCCACAACTGGGGAGGTAGGCTGGGAGCAAAAGGAGAGGGTGGGACCCAGTTTTGCGTGGTTGGTTTTTATTAATTATCTGGATAACAGCAAAAAACTGAAAATAAAGAGAGAGAGAGAGAGATCTGGGTGCTTGGTGGTTGCATTTGTTAAGGAATTGAAGAAGCGGTTCTTGCCCAGGCAACCTGCCCCCAGCCAGAAGACCCAGGGGTGGGCCAAGAACACAGGCTCCCCCTTTCTTCAGCTCTCTGAAGTTTCCATTGTTCATTGCTCTTTGGTGGCTGATAGCCTTATCTGCAGCTCACAGTCGGCCAATCCCAGAGGATTAGTGGGTCCAGTTTCTGTATAAATTAGGGGGCAGGGGTGCTGTAGAGGCTTCTTATCGATGATTGACACCGAGGCCCAGGCTGTTGTCCTCACAGGAGCCTGGTTAATGACATGGCAGACACAGTGGCTGTGGTCAGCCTGGAGTAGACTACACTGCCACTCTCACCAAACAATAAGTGAAACTATTGGGCTGGGGACAGGATTTCAGAAGAGAACGATGGTGAAGTGGAGAGGCATGAGGATAGTGAATGTTGGAGAGGAGCTTGGAGAAAAGAGGGAATGCCTGAATGGGGAGGGGTCTTGGGGAAAGTTGGGGAATAGAAGTCAGGGCGGGAGGAGCGTGAGGACTCACAGGCACCTAGCCTCTCCTCCAGCAGCAGCACCTGGTCGCTGAGAGATTCGATCCGGTCACCCCGGCCCCACAGCTCAGCCACCTGTTCTGGCTGCAGCTCTTCAGGCGGCATGGGCAGAACCGCGCGGACCCAGGCCCCAGCCTGACCGGCCCACTAGAAAGGAAGAGATGCCTCAGGGTATTGACAGTGACGTCTGGCCTCGCCCCACCCACCAGGCTTCACTCACCTGCTCCAGCCGCTCCAGGCGCCCTCGCAGCTCGCGAATCTCCTGCTTCAGAGCGCGCTCATCATTTTCCGCCTCCCGAACTAGGGACAAAGGAGACCAAGAGCGTGACCACTGCCCGAGCCCGGACGCCTGTCCCGAGTCCCCCCCGGTGGCCCGTACTCCTGCCCACTCACCGGCCACGCTGAGTATGCTGGCACTGGTTGGGGGCTCTGGGGACCCCTCTGTGCAGGTGCGCCCGTCCAGGCCTAGCACTAGGTCGTGGGGGCAGCCGCAGGTGAAGCTGCCTGCCGTATTAAAACAACGGTGCGAGCAGAGGGTGATGCTGGTCCTACATTCATCTACGTCTAGTTACCGAAAAAAGGAAGGGGCTGAGAGAGGGGGCGGGGGCAAGCACCTGGGTAGGTGGGGAGGACAAGCTGACTCACCCACATGACAGTGCTTCCCTCCCCAGCCGGGGGCGCACTCGCACTGGTCAGGCCTAACGCAGACGCCTCCGTTCAGGCAAGGCTTGGCGCAGATGGCTGCGGACAGAGGAAGTGGGGTTCAGACTCGAACCGACGACCCATCTCCCCACCTCCGTGGGGCGCGCCTCCCGCAAGGCCCAGCCTCACCTTCACAGGTGAGCGCCCCCGGGTGCCGCTTCTTCCAGCCCTGGCAGCACACTGCATGGGTCTGCTGAACCTCCCGCCTCACCTCCCGCCACATAACGCGGTACGTGGTCCTGGAACACAGCGCCCGGCTCAGGACCCTGAGTACGGGTCCTGGTCGGGGTTCTTGGGGTCCCATCTCCCCATCCCTCACCTGTAAGTGCTGCAGATGCGCCTCCCAGCGCACAAGGTCAGGTAGGGCTTGTACACTGGTTGGCTGTAGGACTCGTTGTAGCGGAGCGGGACCACCAGTGTCTGCTTGGAGCAGACTCCCTGACTGCGTCCATGCCAGAGGATGAGGTGGGAGAGATTGAGTAGGCCAGGCCCTGGCGAGCCAGGAGTCCCACTTCCCTCAAGAGGCTACGGAGGCCCCGCTCTCCCTCCAGATGACAGCCTCTCACCCCCATGCTAAACTTTCAGTTATGTTTTGCCTCCTGTGAAGCCCCACCCCCAACAGAAGGCTCCTGAGAAGAGCTCACCCCGGGCCCAACCCCCTCTGTTGTCACCTCTCTCTGAGGGATCCACCCTTGGCCCCCTCGCCTGATATCAGTAGCAGGAGGAAGGAAAATCCGCCTAAGAGAGTGCACAGCTCAGCCCTGGACCCCATGATTCGCTTTGACGCTGGACCCTACAGGCTGCAGGCAAGAAAAGGTTAATGGATGCCCGTCCCCTCTCCTATTAATTTCTCCAGCACTAGTCCCTCCAAGGGCACTCCGCAGGTGCCCTCTAAGGGAGTCAGGACATTCACTTTTACATACTAGCCACCAGGATTGCCTACACCTGTGTGTACAACCCAATGCTATCCTATCCTTAGCATATCATGATCCATTCAGCATCATAAAAGCTCACACCCCAGCACACTCCCTCCACCTCCCCTCTAACCTACTTACTTCTAATCCCCTCTGCACAACCTGGAGGGACACACAGTCAACCCTCCCCTTATGACCCTCCTGTCTTTTTTTTTTTTTTTTTTTTTTTTTGAGAAGGAGTTTCGCTCTTACTGCCCAGGCTGGAGTGCAATGGCATGTTCTTGCCTCACCGCAACCTCCGCCTCCCGGGTTCAAGTATTCTCCTGCCTCAGCCTCCCAAATAGCTGGGATTACAGGCATGCGCCACCACGCCTGGCTAATTTTGTTTTGTTTCGTTTTGAGATGGAGTCTCACTCTGTCACCCTGGCTGGAGTGCAGTGGTGCGATCTCCGCTTGCTGCAAGCTCCGCCTCCCGGGTTCATGCCATTCTCCTGCCTCAGCCTCCCCAGTACCTGGGACTACAGGCGCCTGCCACCACGCCTGGCTAATTTTGTTTTGTATTTTTAGTAGAGACAGGGTTTCTCCTTGTTGGTCAGGCTGGTCTCGAACTCCCGACCTCAGGTGATCCGCCCACCTTGGCCTCCCAAAGTGCTGGGATTACAGGTGTGAGCCACCGTGCCCGGCCAACCCTCCTGTCTTTAACATGCCCTCTTATAACTTCATACCTTCAAAACCCTAGCTGGTCGGGTGCAGTGGCTCACACCTGTAATCCCAGCACTTTGGGAGGCTGAGGTGGGTGGATCATGAGGTCAGGAGTTCGAGACCAGCCTTGCCAAGATGGTGAAACCCCATCTCTACTAAAAATACAGAAAATTAGCCAGATGCAGTGGTGAGCGCCTGTAATCCCAGCTACTCGGGAGGCTGAGGCAGGAGAATCACTTGAACCCTGGAGGCAGAGGTTGCAGTGAACCAAGATCATGCCACTGCACTCTAGCCTGGGCGACAGAGCAAGACTCCATCTCAAAAAATAAAATAACCCTAGCTATATACCCTCACACCATACACACAAACCAAGCACCTGGAAACTCCACACCTTTCACACACTGCTACTCCCCTCATATACCCACACCATCATATACGTCCTAAATGCACATCCCTTGCTCCAACAAAACACCTCTCAACTCATGCCCACCCTAAGTCTCTGAGTAAACCCCACTCTTTCCCCATTTGAAATTCTCTCCCCACCTGCCTTCCTCTCTCTCTCCATTCCCACCTGGCTTCTTTCTCCTGGGAGGCTTCAGGCAGACCAGCCTCAGCAGAAGCAGCTCAGACTGGTGGGTGGGCCTGGCAGGCTAAGAAGGAGAGGAGGGGCTGGGCCAGAGAGTCCTCCCATTCCTGCCCCCTCCCACAAGCCTCCTCCTTAGCTCCAGCAGGGTCAGCTCAGTAGGGTCAAGTCCCACTACCCTCATCCCCACCCCAGCAAAGGGCTCCCTAGCAGTATCTTTCCAACCCTCGGAGGCCCCTATTTCTGGACTCCCCAAATCAGAAGCTATGAGCTCTGTAACACCACCAGTACCCCCTTGAACCCAACACAGACTAGGGGAGAGTTAGGGGGCAGGGAGAGAACCAGCTGCAGGGAACAAAGCAGTTCTCAGGTTATGGGAGAAAAAGCAAGATCAGCTGAGGAAAGCTAGAAGGGCAAGTCGTCACAAAGGGGCAGGGGGGCAGCCCAGGGCACCAAGGGGAAAACTGCCCCCCTCTCTTGATGACATTTGTTAGGGCTTAGGGGGAACAGAATTGAGTCAGCCACCACCCCCCATGCCAGAGCAGACAGGGCCCAATTGTCTCAGCCAAAATTCCTTCTTTCAAGGAAGAGGAGGCTCATTGTCCAGCCCTACACCCAGCTCTGGCCCACAAAGCTCAAAAGGGGCACAACAAATGCCCACCCTGACCCTCTGCCCCCTCGTCTAGCCTGGGGGTGGCAGGCGCATTCCACCCATGAGGCTGAGGCCCAAACCACTGGAGCCCTGAGCTTAACCCCCCAGTCTTGGGTACTGGGAGAGGAAGAGAATTGTCTTCAGCAGGAAAGAACCCGCAGAGAACCAGGAACCCACAAAGAATGGGCATTGAGAGAGAGCGGAAACACCAAGGGGGTCCCCACCCTAGACCAGGCATCTGGGCACCCAAGCCTCAGTCTCCGTCCCCACCCTCCTTGGGGAGCCAGGTCCCCTCCACCTGGAAATGAGCCAAGTCACACTGAGGAAATGGAACTTTATTTCCATAAATACAGGCATAACACCTATTCAAGGGTAGTTAAAAGAGGGCCTGGGGCCTCAAAGAAACTAGGCTCTCCCAGGGGGGTACTCCAACACTGATCATAGGGACTGGGGGGATCCCCAAACCTGAGATGGGCCTCATAGGCCACAGATATTCCCCAACACTGACACTTCAAGAACGGAACTGTCCCCATAGGGGAGCCTCAGAACCCCACTCTCATGGGTAGTCCCTCTTAGGAGTTGGGAGGGCTGATGACAGGGGACTTTAGAGAAAAAAGGGAACATGGGGAGAAGAGAAGCTAAAAATGTCCTGAGTGGCCTGGAAGGAGACCCCTGTGGTGGGCAGGGAGTGGGTTCTCCACCCATACAGCCAGATACGGAGGAGCAGCAGCAGCAAAAGCAGCCACAAGTTAAAAACATGGTTTCTCACTTCCCAACTTCGGCCTTGAGAGAAAGGGATAGCACGGAGCAATCCCCCAAATGAGAGGACATGAGGTAGGGGAGGCCTGGAATTGTCATTCATGGAGGAGCAGAGGAAGGGGGTTCCGGGAGGCCAAGTCTCTACTAAAACCCCGTCTCTACTAAAAACGGGGGATAATATGGGAGCAATGAGGTGGTCACAGGCACACCAAAGCCTGACATCTGCTTTCCAAGGCCACCACTTGGTCTCTGGACCGAGGAGTTCCTGGGGACCCCTGAATATATCCTCAGGAGAGCCAAGGTTCAATGCAGGTCTCATAAAGGGTACGGTTGGAGTGCCAGGCTGTGTGGGAGATCCCGGCCATTGGACACCTCACTATGGCCCCCCGGGCCAATAGAGTCTTCAACCCAAAAGAATCCCGCAGATAAACCTTCAAGGTGGTCGAAGGGGCGTGGAAGCATGGAAGAGAGACACAAGGAGAGACAAAGTGAGTTACTGCTGGGATCCTGGACCTCCTCCCCACAGGGTGAACCCTTCAGCTCAGGAGTCACAGAGAGGGCTCTGGAATAAGGTGGGACAGCGGCTGGAAGGGGAAGTAATCCCAGGGGGCTCACCAGTTGCTCCTCCATCTCCAGGACCGTCTCATTTGCATCATAGAAACCAAAGAAGCTACAAAGAGATTTGGGGGGAGGTTATCAGAAGAGCTGGAGAAAATCTGGCCGGGCGCAGTGGCACATGCCTATAATTGCAGCACTTTGGGAGGCCAAGGCGGGCAAATCACCAGAGGCCAGGGGTTCGAGACCAGCCTGACCAAAATGGTGAAACCCCATCTCTACTAAAAATACAAAAATTAGCTGGGCATGGTGGCAGATGCCTGTAATCCCAACTACCCAAGAGGCTGAGGCAGGATAATTACTTGAACCCAGGAGGTGGAGGTTGCATTGAGTCAAGATCGTGCCACTGCACTCTGGCCTGGGTGACAGAGTGGGACCCCGTCTCAAAAAGGAAAGGAAATAGAAAAGGAAAAAGGAAAGGAAGAAATCAAGGTGGGCTAAGGTCCCAAAGGAACCCAAGGCCTACCGGGGAGGCAGGTAGCAGGGAGGACACTCAAAAATACCTTACTGGATATAATGTACTTCATGAGGTGATACACTGAAGATACAACCTCACTTCTGTAGAAACCCATCAAAAATGCATTACCGGCCGGGCGAGGTGGCTCACACCTGTAATCCCAGCACTTTGGGAGGCCAAGGCTGGCGGATCACCTGAGGTCAGGAGTTCAAGACCAGCCTGGCCAACATGGTGAAACCCTATCTCTACTAAAAATACAAAATTAACTGGGCGTGGTGGCTCAAGCCTGTAATCCCAGCACTTTGGGAGGCAGAGGCAGGAGAATTGCTTGATTCTGGGAGGTGAAGGTTGCAGTGAGCCGGGATGGCACCACTGCACTCCTGCCTGGATAACATCTCAAAAAAAAAAAAAAAAAAAAAAATATTACCTAAGCATGAGGAAATATCCAACCCACACTGAGGGAAATTCTACACAACAGCTGATCCATATGCTTCAAAAATATCAATGTCATGGACAAAGACTAAAAACCATTCCAGATTAAAAGATACTAAAGAGGCCTGGTGCAGTGGCTCATGCCTGTAATCCCAGCACTTTGGGAGACCAAGGTGGGCAGATCACCTGAGGTCAGCAGTTCGCGACCAGCCTGGCCAACATGGTGAAACCCCGTCTCTACTAAAAATACAAAAATTAGCTGGGTGTGGTGGCATATACCTGTAATCCCAGCTACTCGGGAGGCTGAGGCACACTTGAACTTGGGAGGCAGAGGTTGCAGTGAGCCGAGATCACGCCACCGCACTCCAGCCTGGCAACAGAGTGAGACTTTGTCTCAAAAAAAAGGCCAGGTGTGGTGGCTCATGCCTGTAATCCCAGCACTTTGGGAGACCAAGGTGGGCAGATCACCTGAGGTCAGCAGTTCACGACCAGCCTGGCCAACATGGAGAAACCCCGTCTCTACTAAAAATACAAAATTAGTTGGGCATGGTGGCGGGCGCCTATAATCCCAGCTGCTTGGGAGGCTAAGGCAGGAGAATCACTTGAACCTGGCAGGCAGAGGTTGCAGTGGGCCGAGATTTGCCACTGCACTCCAGCCTGGGCAACAAGAGCAAAACTCCAACTCAAAAAAAAAAAAAAAGATACTAAAGAGACATAACAAGATCATGCAACTCAAGATCCTGATTTGGATCTTCCACTGTATATTTTTTTCTATAAGGACAGTTGGAAAAATTTGAATAATCTGTGAGCGCATATTCAGGGAAATTGAATCTATATTTGTATTTAAATATAACATTAACATATAAATAAATGTATATATATTTAGAGAAAAAAGATATTAATGTAAACATGACAAAATGTTAACATTTGCGAAATCTAGGTGAGGAGTATAAATGACTGCTTTTTGCTATTTTGGTAACTTTTTTTTTTTTTTTGAGACAGGGTCTTACTCTGTCACCCAGGCAGGAGTGCAATGGCAAGATCTCGGCTCACTGCAGCCTTGACCTCATAGACTCAAGCGATTCTCGAACCTCAGCCTCCTTAGTAGCTAGGACTACAAGGGCACACCACCACGCCCAGCTAATTTTGTATTTTAGGTAAAGACAGGGTTTTGCCATGTTGCCCAGGCTGGTCTCTAACCCCTGGGCTCATGCCTCAGCCTCCCAAAGTGCTAGGATTACAGGCACAAACTTTTCTTAAGTATGAAATTATTTCAAAATAAAAAGGTCTTAAAATCTTTTTTTTCTTTTTTTTTTTGACACAGAGTCTTGCTCTGTCGCCCAGGCTGGAGTGCAGTGGCACCCTGTCGGCTCATTGCAACCTCCACCTCCTGGTTTCAGGCAGTTCTCCTGCCTCAGCCTCCCGAGTAGCTGGAACTACAGGCGTGCGCCACCACGCCCGGCTAATTTTTTTGTATTTTTAGTAGAGATGGGGTTTCTCCACGTTGGCCAGCTGTTCTCAACTCCTGACCTCTGGTGATCCACCCGCCTCAGCTTCCCAAAGTGCTGGGATTATAGGCGTGAGCCACCGCGCCCAGCCAGATGGAGTTAAAATCTTTTAATTTAAAAATAGGCCGGGCGCGGTGGCTCACGCTTGTAATCCCAGCACTTTGGGAGGCCGAGGCGGGCGGATCACGAGGTCAGGAGATCGAGACCACGGTGAAACCCCGTCTCTACTAAAAATACAAAAAAAAAAATTAGCCGGGCGTGGTGGCGGGCGCCTGTAGTCCCAGCTACTCGGAGAGGCTGAGGCAGGAGAATGGCGTGAACCCGGGAGGCGGAGCTTGCAGTGAGCCGAGAGCTTGCAGTGAGCGCCACTGCACTCCAGCCTGGGCGACAGAGCAAGACTCTGTCTCAAAAAAAAAAAAAAAAATATTGGCCGGGCAAGGCCGGGCGCGTGGGCTCACGCCTATAATCCTAGCACTTTGGGAGGCCGAGGCGGGTGGATCACGAGGTCAGGAGATCGAGACCATTCTGGCTAACACAGTGAAACCCCATCTCTACTAAAAATACAAAAAAATTAGCCGGGCGTGGTGGCGGGTGCCTGTAGTCCCAGCGACTTGGGAGGCTGAGGCAGGAGAATGGTGTGAACCCAGGAGGCAGAGCTTGCAGTGAGCCGAGATCACACCACTGCACTCCAGCCTGGGCGACCGAGCAAGACTCCAACCAAGCGAGACTCCAAAAATATATATATCTATATATATAGATATAGATATATAGGCTAGGCACGGTGGCTCACGCCTGTAATCCCAACACTTTGGGAGGCCGAAGCAGGCAGATCACAAGGTCAGGAGATCGAGACCATCCTGGCTAACACAGTGAAACCCCGTCTCTACTAAAAATACTAAAAATTAGCCAGGCATGTGGTGGGCGCCTGTAGTCCCAGCCACTTGGGAGGTGAGGCAGGAGAATGGCTTGAACCCAGGAGGCAGAGGTTGCAGTGAGCCGAGATTGTGCTATTACACTCTAGCCTGGGCGACAAGAGCAAAACTCTGTCTCAAAAAAAAAAAAAAGAAACAGTGACTTGGAACATTAAAAATGTTATATAACCATGAGCTATCACTATCATTCATAGGGTTGTGGTAGATGTGAAATGACATGATGTATATAAAACTCATCACTTACTATTATATTATTACAATATTGTAAGGGATGTCCTGCCTTCACTGAAAACCGTCCAGTGCCTTCCCATCTCACTCAGAATTAAAAAAAAAAATCAAAAGCCTGGTTACCAGGACTGTCGGGAAATAGGGATGAGAATATATATATATATATATTTTTTTTTTTTTTTTTGAGATGGAGTTTCGCTCGTTGCCCAGGCTGGAGTGCAATGGCGCAATCTTGGCTCACCGCAACCTCTGCCCCCCAGGTTCAAGCGATTCTCCTGCCTCAGCCTCCCAAGTAGCTGGGATTACAGGCATGCATCACCACACCCAGCTAGTTTTGTATTTTTAGTACAGATGAGGTTTCTCCATGTTGGTCGGGCTAGTCTCAAACTCCCGACCTCAGGTGATCCACTGCCTCAGGCTCCCAAAATGCTGGGATTACAGGCGTGAGCCACCACACCTGTTCTATTTTTTAATGGTTATACAGTTTCAGTTTGGAGAAAAAGAAGTTCTGGAGATGGATGGTGCTGATGGGTGATGGTTTTACAACCATGTGAGTATACTTAATGCCACAAAACTGTACATTTTTAAATGGTTAAAATGGCAATTTTATGTTATGTATATTTTATCACAAAAAAGAAAAGAAAAAAATATCAAGGGCCTTACCTTGGCCTGCTAAGGTTTGACATGCCTGGTCCCCTGCTACCACTTTTAGCTCCTCTCCTGTCCTCTCCCCAGCTCCTTGTGCACTAGCCATGCTGGCCTCTTTATTCCTCACACGTGCCTCAGGGCCTTTGCAGGTGTTATACCTTCTCCCTGGGGGGTTCTTCCACCCAGAGTACAACTCCCTCCTTCACTTCCTTCAGTCTCTAATTGAATGGTGACTCTTCCAGGAGGACTTCTTCGGCCACTATTGAAACTAGGCCCCGGTCATCCTCTAATCCTTTCCCCTGCTTATATATTACCTGACATATATATTTGTATATATGTATCAGCTGTCTTACAAACTAGAATATAAGCTACATAACATTAGGGACTTCTCTTTTATTTACCACTGCATCCCCAGGGCCCAGAACAAGCCTGCGCCCATAATGTTGAATAAATATTTGTTGAGCGATTCAAGTAGCTCAGGTGACATTACAGATTACACATGGTGACCTATAACACAGGCAAGCACATAGTACCACGGAGCCATGGATTTTTTTCTAAGGAATAGGATGGAGGGGACAAAGCTGGAGGCTGTTATAATAGTCCAGGTAAGTAAAGAGGTGGTAGGAAATGTGATAAAATGGTATAGAACTACACACACACATTGAACCAATGTGAATTTCCTGGTTTTGATATTGTGCTATAATTACATAGGATGCAACCACTGGGGGAAGCTGGGTGAAGGGCCTCTCTATACTATCTTTGCAATTTCCTAGGAATCTGTAAGAATTTCAAAATTTAAAGTTTTTATAAAGTGGGGGAGGGGTTGATAGGGATACAGAGGAGAAGAGTCAGCAGGACTTAGTGATTGGCTTGATACAAGGGGTTGGGATATGACTCCCATGTTTTGGTCTTGGGTGACATGATAGGGGAGGAGCACTAACTGAACAGTGGAAGGAGCAGGCCAGTTTAGGCATGAGATAAAGACCAATTGGGGTTGGGGGATATCTTTAGCCAATCTTCAGGCCACACAATCCCTTATTACCTGGACTGCCAGGGAGTAATAACACCATCATCAGGGCCCCCAATCAGCACCAGGTGACCCACACGAAGAAAGTTCTTCCGCCATACTGTAGGATGAGAAGAAGAGAGGCTGAGTCAGTCACAGGGGTCAGGCCAGGTTGGAGAGGGAGACATAGGGAGTCAAAGAAGCAGAAAAAGTGACACAGGTAGGAGCCTGAATTCTCACCTGTGGCATTGGGATGGTCTCTTTCCCCATTGATCAGGGCCAGGAAGCTGCTGGCATTGAGGTACAAGTCATCGTGGTGGGGATCTGGGTACAAATGGCAGTTAGAAAAAGAAGCAGAAAAGGGAGGCAAGACTGGTGGTGAAAAGCCCCATAAGGAAGCTGCAGCAATAGTCAAGGTGGATAGTAATAAAATAGTAGTGATAATGTGGGCCAGGTGCGGTGGCTCACGCCTGTAATCCCAGCACTTTGGGAGGTCGAGGCAGGTGGATCACTTGAAGTCAGGAGTTTAAGACCAGCCTGACTAACATGGTGAAACCCTGTCTCTACTAAAAATACAAAAGTTAGCCAGGCGTGGTGGTGCATGCCTGTAATCCCAGCTACTCGGGGGCTGGAATCACTTGAACCCAGGAGGTGGAGGTTACGGTGAGCCGAGACAGCACCACTGCACTCCATCCTGGGAGACACAGTGAGACTCCATCTCAAAATAATAATAGTAGTGATAACAACTGTAAACATAGTAACAAGTACTTTTTTTTTTGAGACGAAATCTCACCCTGTCACCCAGGCTGAAGTGCAGTGGCACGATCTCCGCTCACTGCAACCTCTGCCTCCCGGGTTCAAGCAATTGTCCTGACTCAGCATCCCGAGTAGCTGGGATTACAAGCGTGTGCCCACATTCAGCTAATTTTTTTTGTATTTTTAGTAGAGATGGGGTTTCACCATGTTGGCCAGGCTGGTCTCGAACTCCTGACCTCAGGTGATCCGCCCACCTCCACCTCCCAAGATGTTGGGATTACAGGTGTGAGCCACCACACCTGGCAATAGCAAGTACTTCTATCTAACATCTACTATATGAGCCAGGTACTATTCAAAGTACGTTGCATTCATTTATTTATTTAATCCTTACAACCACTTGGTGAAGTACATGCTATAATATTTTACAGATAAGGAAAACTGAGTAACAGAATGGTTAAGTAACTTGCCCAAAGGCACCCAATACAGTCAAGATTCAAACCCAAGTATTCTGGCCCCATGGTCTGGTCTAGAGGTTGGCAAACTGTGACCAAAGGGCCAAATCCAGCCTGCTGCTTGTTTTTGTAAATGAAGTTTTATTGGAACACAGGCACATTCATTCACATATGGTACATGGCTGCTTTCACACTACAACAGCAGAATTGAGGAGTTGTGAAACAGACTATATGTCCTACAAAGTCAAAAATATTTACTCTCTGGCCCTTTATAGACAAGGTTTGCTGACTCCCGCATCAGACTAAACCTTCTAAGGCAATAAGGTGACACACTTAAAACATTCTGGGCCAGGTGCAACGGTTCACACCTGTAATCCCAGCACTTTGGGAGGCCGAGTCGAGTGGATCACCTGAGGTCAGGAGTTGGAGACGAACCTGGCCAACACGGCGAAACTCCATCTCTACTTAAAATACAAAACTTAGCTGGGCATGATGGCGCCTGCCTGTAATCCCAGCTACTAGGGGGACGGAGGCAGGAGGATCGCTTGAACCTGAGAGGCGGAGGTTGCAGTGAGCCGAGATGGTGCACTGCACTCCAGCCTGGGCAACAGAACAAGACTCCGTCTCAAAAAAAAAAAAAAATTCTGAACAGAGCCTGTTCAAATAGCTCAATAAATGTAAGTTATCTTTATTGTCATCACTGCTATTGGTTGTAGCAGAGGTGGAAGCAACTGACCTGATCCATGGAAGCCCCAGTTCAGCATCCCCACTCACCATGCCAGTAGTTGCAGATGGAGAATTCCTGGCCCCAGGGGCTATAGCAGATCCGATAGAGGTTAGACCGCATGGAGGTGGGGAACAGCCACTTCAAGTAGTCCGTGTCTGGCAAGAGAATGGCAGTGCTAAGTGACCATAAACCTCTGTTCCCCCAAAACTCAGGGCATTCTATGGAGTCTAGTGCCCACTCACCTCCATACTGTCCCATCTGTGGAGAGGAGAGAGAGATGAAAGAATCCACATTGTGATCATCCATGACAGAAAGCAGAGCCCGGCACACAAGGCCCCCTGTAGGCAGAACACCACATTGGGCAGGCACTTAAGGACAGCAAAGCCAGCAGCACCCCCCCACCCCCACCACACACACACACACACACACACAGACACACACTGTACATAAAGGAGACTGAGGCTTACGGAAGGCAGGCACACCCTGTGCCAAAAGGTCACACATCATATAAGTGACTGAGCCCGAATTAGATGCTGGGCCTCCTGCCTCTAATTCTAGGATGTTTTTACCTGCCCCATTAGTCCTTATGTCCAAGAACCATGGGTAACAGGAAGCAAAGGAGCAGCAGTGTAGGGAGCCTCCCTCCCATTCAAGACAGAGATGAGACCCAGGTGCTGAGGGAAGTCAGAAAGGAAGGGCTCAGGTACCAGGGTTGTGCCTGGAGCAATGTGTTTCAGAAAAAGGGACACTAGGAAGTGTCCCTCAGATAAGGATCAAGCCTCAGATAGGGCTTAGGAGTTAGGGGCAGGGGAGTCGCCTACCCTGCGAGTAGCAGATGAGATGCACCCCTTGAGGGGCCTTTGCCATGATGGGGACCACAGCCTCTCGGAACCCTTGCACCTGTTCCCACAGGGGTCGCAAGCTCTCTCTCCCATCGAAGAGATCGAGCACTGTCACCACAGTCCCGGGGTGTGTCTGTGGGAAGGGGGCAATGCAGCCACCGGGGATAGGCTAAGAAGCTCCCACACGCCACCCCCTGGCCCGCGTCCACAGGTCTGTTGTACCCTGCTAGAACCAGGGATCCCGTCCCCCAACTCTCCCCCACGCCAGCAACAGCTCCCTGAGGAACTGGGCAGGCCCAGAGGGGTGGCTTTCAGTTCCCCGCTCTCCCTCCCCTGCCACAGTAGACGCCTCTAACGCCCTGCACCCAGGTGTCCCCTGTCAGACCTCATTGATGTATTCCAGCAGGTGGCGGAAGCTGTACGAGCTGTCGAAGAGCCCATGCACCACGATGACCGGCTTGTAGGACGCGCGGTGGGGCGCGGGAGCTGCAAGCAGCAGCAGCGGCAGGAAAGGCAACAGGAGCAGGACCCACACCGCGGGGAGCCGCTGCCCCCAGAGCCCCAGCATGCTCCCGCCTGAGAAAGGGGTGATAATGGCATGTGAGGGAGATGGCAACACCCTCCTTCCTCGGAACAGACGCCCGGCAATCAAGCCACCTCCTCTCGCTCCCACACCAGGTCCGTGTCACAAAATAGCCTACTTTTAACTTATTCCAGCCCTCTCCCTACAAACACACCCCCCCACCACGTTGACGCACCAACGCGCACCCGAAGTCCCGCCCCCAACTCAGCGTTCGGGGGACTTGTTCTCTAGGTCCAGGATCTTCCTAATGCATCGCCCCAGCCATGAACAACGCGGAGTTCTTTAATACCCCTGAGCAGCAGCCCAGGCCCCTTGAAGAGTGCAAACTCCCACCTGGCCTGGGTCCGTAGGCCTCGCTCCACCCGCCGTTTACTTATCCCAAGTCCGGAACCCACGGTGGGGGGCGAAGGGTGAGGAAAGAGAGCGCAGGGGAATGACGGAAGGGAGGGGGAAGGGCGGGCTGCTTGGGGTCGCGCAAATCCGTCACGTCCGGGGCTTTCTCTGGCAACCGCGCGAGCGTTCCCCGCAACACAGACCCAGGACAGGAGGGGCAATGGAATATTCCATTGCGCCCTAGGTGCTGGGGAGGAAATAGGCGGAGCGATCCATTTAGGCCAGTGGGGAGAGGAAAAAGCAGCAAACATATTCTGGGAATGGAAAGAAGGCCTCTCCAGGCTTCGTTGCCCCCAGCGACCCAAAGGTCCGATTTCCCCGCCTTGATTCTCCCCACTTCCCAATACAGGCGTCTGGCTCCGCAGCAGAACACGAAGTTTTCATTACCCAAGGGGCGGCCAGGGGGCGGACCAGGGAAAGGTAGTCCTCTGCATTTTGCCGTGTGCTGGGTGAGTGGCAGGGTGGCCTGGAGGGCTGATGCCAGCCCAGGCGTGCCCCTCAACACCCACCCCCACCCCACCCTCCAGTCTGCCCCAGGTCAGCGACTTACAACTCTTCATTCTGAAGTGCGTGTAGTGCCCCTGTCTCCAGAGACGCGGAGAGTCCTCGAGGCCCCTTGAGCTAAGTGCAGCCTGGCCCAGTTTCTCCTGCCCTACTCTACTCCCCTCCCTATAAGCGACCCACCCTCAAGGGGTGGAGGGCGCGTAGGGATGCGCTGACTCATGCCCGCGTAATTTCGACCAGTCTTTCAACCTGAGCGACCCCCAGAATCTGGCTGTCTGAGTTATCTGTGGGTGGCTCCCTACCGAAACCCCCAGGCGCCCCACCTCTCCGCCTGTGACCCCTACCCGACACACTAGTGCCTCAGGGCTTTTACTTAGCATTTAAAGACGTTTCTCTAGAGATAAGGATTTCTCAGCATGTCTGAGCCCCTCTCTCTGTTTACAAGGTCATTGCTTGGTCTAAATTTGTCTCAATCAAACCATTTTTGCGCTCAGAATGGTGTAGAGTGACGATGGGGTGGCGGTAAGGGGTTGACGGCTCACGCGAACGCCTAAGTGACCAGAACGACTGGTGTGAAGCCGTGATCTGACTCTGGAGCCTGGGACTGGTTTCAGCGAGAGCCTCTATACTGCTCTGTAGTTTCCACTAGGGCATGGACGAAAAGGGACGCAGCCGGGAAAGCGACTGCCCCAGGTGGGGGCTGGGGGGACGTAAGAGAAGAATAATGATTATCTGGCTGTGTTTTTGTTTAAAAAAAAAAAAACAAAACTGGTGTAAATCTCCATAGACTTCCTATCCTCGCTCCCTTCACCCACCCACGCGCTCCCAAGATGCAATAAGCAAATAAGACTAATAACGCTGTACCGCAGGTGGACTCAGGAGGTGGAGATGCGTCTTGGTAGGAGGTGGTGGGTGGGAGTAGGGGGGGTTTAGGGAATGGATCTGAACATTGACTGGCCCAGAGACTCTAAGCAGCCTCAAAAGCAAAGGGAAAGTGGGGGAACAAGCACACATTACCAACAGAGCTGCCAGAAATGAGCAGTTAAGTCATACCCCCTACCCCCTCCAAAACAGCTTCAGCTCTTTAGTCCTGGACGAAGAAGGTATGTATGCACACCGCCCAAACTCTCTCTCTCTTTTCCCTCCAAGGCCCAGCTCCCCCTGATTTACAGACCTGGGCCTCCCTCTTTACTGCTAGGTTGGCAGGTTCACCATACCCTGGGAACTTTTCAGACCATCGCAGTTCTGAACTCTGCGCAATTCTCTCTCACACACAAGTATTTATCTCTTCTAAGGAGGAGACAACTGGGGCTAAGGATTTGGGAGAAGACCCTGGCACCTTGCAGGGAGCTAAGAGAGGGAGACGACCTGCCTCTGGAGGCACCTGGGTTATTAACTCCACTGAGAACCTGTTCACTTCCTCCCACAATACAATCACTAAGTGAGTCTTGGAGGGGGAGACTCCAGAGAGTTCTCTCTCCCTCCTTCCTTTCCTTAGTCCCACCCGCCTCGCCTGGTCTAGCCTCCGTGTTTCCATGACAACTTCAAAGGAGCCCAAACTGGGGGCTTGAATGCCGGGGTGAGAGGAGGAGAGGTGGTCCGAGAGCAGAGAGAGCCGAGTGGGAAACGTCTGAAGCGCTCGCCCTCCCTCGCCTCGGTCCCTTTAAGCTCCCCCCCTCCCCGCTCTCCCTCCGCCCGCCCCCCCACCTCCCCCCCCACCCCCCGCCGCTGCCTTCATCTCTCCATCTCTGCGCTGCTGCCGGCTGCGCCATCCAGCACCTAGACTCCAGCACCGGCCAAGGACCCCCACTCCGGCTGCAGGGACCCTGTCCCAGAGAGACCGCAGTCATGTCATCCGAAAAGTCAGGTAAAAACAATAACAAAACCTCCCACCCCCTCCACTGTCTCCAGACTCTCCATCCCCCTTGCCCCAACCCCCTCCCTTACCCCTCCTCAGCTGTGGTTCTATTTCATTCCCCTTCTCTCCAGCTCTCAACACTCTCCCAGTCCCCCTCCTCTTCCTATCTCCCCCGTTCTCTTCCTTTCCTCTTTCCAGTCGCAGCCTTTGCCCCTTGCCAACAACATGGGCAGGGGGGTAGGTTGAGAGGGTGAAGGAGGTACAGCCAGGTTCTGCAGGGATGGCATCACTGGGAGTGACAGATGGACAATCACTGGCTGGCATGGAGACATCCTGTGGGGAAATATGGAGACATGACCAGATGGGGGTTGTCAAGGGAGCAAAATCCAGAGGGCTCTTCTTAATCTGCCCTAAAAGAGGTCCCGAGATTCTCACAGAGGCTGGGGCACTCCTCCCCCCACTGAAGGAACAGCAGAGTGGAACACATGTCATCCCACATGTGTTTATACAACTGTTGAATTGAGCACATATTAACACAGGGTTGCATGTCTACGCATACGCACACACAGGACTAGCTCGGATAGGCCAGCCCAAAGGCAGCTATAGCAAAGGAGAGGGGATTGGGTCTGCAGGTGAGAGCTGGGTGCATGGTGATGAAAAAGACAGAAAAGAAGCAGACCAGAGTTGTGACCTCAAAACTAGATTGGAAGGAAGAAGGAGGGGGGCAGATGGCCTAGATACAGCCCCTCTCTTGCCCCTCAAATTAGAGATGGTTTCTCACCCGTCTCTCTCTATGTGTCTCTCCCATTATCTTTCTCCATCCCTGACCGGCTGTGTTTCCCCTTACCCCCTCCTCAACTCATCACTGTGTCATCTTTCCTCTTATACTCTCCTCCACTCACCTCCCCCAGGACTCCCAGACTCAGTCCCTCACACTTCTCCACCGCCCTACAATGCCCCTCAGCCTCCAGCCGAACCCCCAGCCCCACCGCCACAGGCAGCCCCTTCCTCACACCATCACCACCACCACCACTACCATCAGTCTGGCACCGCCACCCTCCCGCGCTTAGGGGCAGGGGGCCTGGCCTCTTCCGCGGCCACCGCTCAGCGCGGTCCCTCCTCCTCCGCCACGCTGCCGAGGCCCCCCCACCACGCCCCTCCCGGCCCTGCTGCCGGGGCACCCCCACCCGGCTGCGCTACCTTGCCCCGCATGCCACCCGACCCTTACCTGCAGGAGACTCGCTTCGAGGGCCCACTTCCCCCGCCGCCGCCCGCTGCCGCTGCCCCGCCCCCGCCGGCGCCAGCCCAGACTGCCCAGGCCCCCGGCTTCGTGGTGCCTACGCACGCGGGGACTGTGGGCACGCTGCCGCTGGGGGGCTACGTAGCGCCCGGATACCCCCTGCAGCTGCAGCCCTGCACTGCTTACGTGCCGGTCTACCCGGTGGGCACGGTGAGTGCCGGGCAGACAGGGGCATGGGAAAGAGGGCGGCGCGATACAGGACTTGAAATTGGGGATACGCTGGGGGCTGGTAGGAACAAGGGCAGGGAACAGGTAGTGTTCCTGGGACAAGCCCTAGAAAGAAGGAAGCCTGAGACAGGAAGGACTAGGGAGAGACCCGGGAGTAGGAGTCTACTGGTGCCCAAAGTCAGGGCCTGGGAGGGGGATCGGAGCCTAGAAGTTCAGAAGAGGTCTGAAAGTAGGAAACCGCCTGGCGGGGGAGGGAGGGGAATGGAAGCTGGGAACCAAGAGGGATGTGGGAGAAGCCTGGGACTACGTGGGTAGGGGAGGCCTGGTAGGTGTCTGGAGGGAAGAAACAAGGTCTGCCGTGAGGCCAGGACAGCCCCAGTGGGACCATACCTTGCGGGAGAGAATGTAGAAAGCCCAAGAATAGGATGGTTAATGAAGCAAGGAAGGGAGGAGAGAGGCTTAGGTGGAATTTATGGGTGTCCTGGAAGGGTAATGGGTGCTTTATTTTGAGAAGCCATAGGTGAAAATTGTGCTTTTAAAGCCACTCTGCCAGCCGCCCAACGCTGGTAGGCTGGGAGAGGGTCGGAGTGATGCCCCTTCCCCCCAAATTTCCTTCCGCAGCCATATGCAGGCGGGACCCCGGGGGGGACAGGAGTGACCTCCACTCTCCCCCCGCCGCCCCAGGGCCCAGGGCTGGCCCTACTGGAGCCGAGGCGCCCGCCACACGACTACATGCCTATCGCGGTGCTGACCACCATCTGTTGCTTCTGGCCTACTGGCATTATTGCCATCTTCAAGGCCGTGCAGGTAGGGGGCAGGGGCATACTCGGTTTGGGGGCGGGGACAGGGAGTTCTGGGCGTTCTGGGGACCATCTTAGAGAAAGGCTGAGGCGTTCGAACGAGGCCGCAGCTCTTTGACCTCCTTCCCCCACCCCTCCTCCTTAGGTGCGCACAGCCTTGGCCCGCGGAGACATGGTGTCGGCCGAGATCGCTTCACGCGAGGCCCGGAACTTCTCCTTCATCTCCCTGGCCGTAGGCATCGCGGCCATGGTGCTCTGTACCATCCTCACCGTAGTCATCATCATCGCCGCGCAGCACCACGAGAACTACTGGGATCCCTAAAAACGCCCCCGGTCCAGCCCCACTCTGCGCCCCTCGATCTCCCAGGCTCTTTCTGCAGTCATACGGCGGACCCAATGGGCGCCCTGCACACCCGTTTCTGGGGCCGTCAGACTTGGATACATCGTAAACTCCGCCTCCACGGAACGTCTCGCCTTGCGAGCAAGCTCCGAATCCAGTTCCTCAGGAACCCCTCCAAAACCCACACCGCCAGGGACGCCGCTTTCCGGGATCCCGGCCAAACGCCGGACCCTCAATCGCTACAGGCCCCCTCACCCTCAAAGTGTAGCGCCCCCAGCCGAGCAACCTCGGTTTGGTCCCTAAAACCCCGCCTCCTCTATAAGCTCCGCCCCAGCTCTGACAAAACCCCGCCTCCAGGTCGGCAGGCTCCGCCTTCTTTTCTTCTCCGCGGGGTGATTCAGTCCAGTGATTGGGTTTGTGGCCCCAGGCCTCGCCCACAGACGGACAGACCCCTCCCTTTCTTCCGGCAAAAGGACCCAGCCCTTGGGTAGTAAGGCCCCCACACTCCTGTTTTTCGCAAGTACACTTTTGTCCCTCCTCCACCCAGGTCTCTGCCTATTTTCTTGCTAATCCCAGAACCTTTCCTTTTGTTTTTTTTTAAGGACATTTGGGAAGTTCTCCCTGGGATAAGAAACCTGCCTGTAAACACTCTGTAAATACTCCCTTCCACCCATCCCAGCCCCTGGGCAGCCGGGCAGAAGGGAATCCAGGCTATGGACCTCCCAAGTCCCCGCTCCCCCGCTCCCCTCGGCGGCCCCGCCTTGTTCTGATCTGTGTGTGAGTGTGTGTGAACTTCTGAAAGACAATATTAAAGAGACTTAGTTGATTTATCGCCCGCAATTCCAAAGACTGCGGCCCCGCAAAGACCCTCCCCTCTTTTCGTTCTCCCTTTCACTTCCCTTCATCTCCTCTTCCAAGGAAAAAAAAGAAAACCCGACAGAGACTAACGTGAGGGAGGCAGATTCCCAGATCGCCAGAGAGACACATGAATATGGGGGACGGAGGGGAGCTCCCTTGGAATCGACCAAGGAAGACCTTGGGATCCATTTTCAGTGAGGCTTTATTTTCTCAGTGAGGCTTTATTTCCCCAGTACCCCTTTTCCATTCCCTACTATCCCCAGAACTCCAGGAAGACAAGAGGACAGAGAGGGCAAACCATGGTGAAGAAGCTGGTCAAGGATAGAGTGATGGGGGCCAAGAAGAGATGCCAGCTGCCCATAGCTGTTCCTGACTGTGGGCTGGAGGGTGGCAGACAACTTGGATTAGAGCCCTGCATGCTGGACTGTAGGGGATATAGGAAAGGCAAAGAGAGCAGATTGCTGTGGGAGCCCAGGGAGGAGGTCAATGGCCTCTCAAGTCTCCCTGGGACTAGTTGCCCTCTCTTATCCTGAGGTCAACCAACAGGCCTCTTTTTTGAGGGGAATGGTGATTAGGGGATGGTGCCAGCAGTGGGCTTGGGTCTCTGGTTGTACACCCACAGGACAGAGTCCTATCCTGAATTTATGCATTTATGCAACATGCAGACTCCATGCTGGATGCTGGTGAGACATCCACCCAGACAGCAGGTGTGACCCCTGACCTCATGGAGCTTACAGTCTAGAAGGGAAGCCATGCACTGAGATAGGAAATGTGATAGGAGATGTGGGAGGAGGGTGGGGTGAGGTGTGAATATCATGGGTTCTCCCTTGGATGTTTCGCATTTAATGTGCCTACCTTACCAAACTTCTTGAAAAACAGAATTCACGGCTGGGCGCAGTGGCTAACACCTGTAATCCCAGCACTTTGGGAGGCCAAGGCAGGCGGATCACTTGAGGTCAGGAGTTCAGGACCAGCCTTGCCAACATGGTGAAACCCCATCTGTACTAAATAAAAATAAAAAATTAGCCAGGCGCGGTGACGGGCGCCTGCAGTCCCAGCTACTTGGAAGGCTGAAGCAGGAGAATTGCTTGAACTCAGGAGGCGGAGGTTGCAGTGAGCCAAGATCACGTCATTGCACTCCAGCCTGGGCAACAAGAGCGAAACTCCATCTCAAAAAAAAGGGGCCGGGGAGGGGGTGGAATATTGCTATCAGAGATATGTCTGTATCTGTCTTTTTTTCATACCCACTATTTCTTGACTTATTGAAATATGCATCCACACCCTATTCTCCTGAAACCTCTCTCTCAAATGGCAACCAATTACCCAGATCCCAAATCAATGGCATTTTCACAGTATTCTGCCTCTCTAAACCCTCCCATATTTGTCCCTTAACTCTGAATTCCCCACACACCCAGGTTCAGGAACATATTACCTCCCTTCCCCCCACCGCCTCCACACAGACCTCTAACCATTCCACCTCTGCCTTCCCTCCTTGCTTTTTCTCCTCCCTTCCCCTAAGTGTCCATCTCTGATTCTTTTTCCTTCTCTGAGACTTTCCTTTGAAAAGCTCATTCACTCAACTCAGCTAATCAAATGCTTTTCCAACCTGTATTTTACATGCAGACATTTTTTTCCAGTGCCTGTAGATCATAGCCACATGGAAGATGCTTGCTTGTCCTCTAAAATCAACACATTCCAAAACAAACTGATGAAATGCCACAGAAAACCTGCTTCCCTGTCTCTGTTAATAGACCATTTTCTCAATCACTCTTCCTTATCTGGAAATTTGCTGCCTCCTCCCTCTCCCTCCTGCCTTATTTTTGGTGTGCTCTCAAGCCTAGTCAGTTCTGCCACCACAATGTCTTTTGAATCTGTAATTTTTCCCCAGCCCTTGCTGGAAAAATTACCTCATTAGGATTATCGCATCAGCTTTCCCAACAGGTCTCCCTGCTTCCTACCTCTCCCTACCTCAAGTCTCCATCCACACTATTGTCAGATCAGCCTCCCTAAACACACTTTCATAACTCCACTGCTCAAAAGCCCTTCAAGGTTCCCTACTGCCTACTCTATTATTTACAAAATTTTAATCTGGCCTTTAACACCTTCCATAATTTGAAATCATCCAGCTTCTCTGTTCATTCTAATTTCTAACCATACTGAATTACTCATCATTCCCACCTTCAGGTATTTGCCCAGCTGTTCCCAAATCTTAGACCTCCTTCCCAAATCTCTGCCTATTATAAACCAAATTGTTTGCAGCTTGTCACAAGATGCAGAGGCTTTAGACCACATCTAGGCTCTTGCTCATGATGTTCTCCCCCTCTTCACATCTGCCTCTCTACTTGGTCAAATTTTATCTATAATATCTTTCAAGATCCAGATCAGTTCATCCCTCACTGTAGCAAAAAGGTGTCTCTCTTTCCTCTGGGTTAGATTAAAGCAGTGGGTTTCCAAACAGAGCTTCAGGCATTCGTCGGAGCAACGGTTCTTACCCCAGGTTACACATGACAATCCACTGGGCAGCACTGAAACATCTGAAAGCCCAGGTCGCATCCTAAAACAATTAAATCAGAATCTCTGGGCCCAGTGCCAGTGGCTCACACCTGTAATTCCAGCACTCTGGGAAGTCGACGCAGTAGGATCGTTTAAGCCCAGGAGCTCGAGACTAGCCTGGGCAATATGGTGAGACCCCATCTCTACGAAAAAGTTTAAAAATTAGCCTAGGCCAGATCGAGACCATCCTGCTAACACGGTGAAACCCTGTCTCTCCTAAAAATACAAAAAAATTAGCTGGGCGTGGTGGCGGGTGCCTGTAGTCCCAGCTACTCAGGAGGCTGAGGCAGAAGAATGGCGTGAACCCGGGAGGTGGAGCTTGCAGTGAACCGAGATCGCGCTATGCACTCCAGCCTGGGCAACAGAGAGAGACTCCGTCTCAAAAAAAAAAAAAAAAAAAATTAGCCTAGGCCGAGTGCTCACACATATAATCTCAGCACTTTGGGAGGCCGAGGTGGGTGGATCACTTGAGGTCAGGCGTTCAAGACCAGCCTAGCCAACATGGTGAAACCCCATCTCCACTAAAACTGCAAAAATCAGCCAGGTATGGTGGCACATGCCTGTAATCCCAGCTACTCAGGAGACTGAGGCAGGAGAATCGCTTGAACCTAGGAGGCGGAGGTTGCAGTGAGCCCAGATCACACCACTGCACTCCAGCCTGGGCGACAGAGAGGCACTGTCTCAAAAAAAAAAAGAAAAAAAAAATTAGCCGAGCCCCATGGCTCACCTGTAGTCTTAGCTACTTGGGAGGGTGAGACGGAGGATTGCTTGGGCCTGTGGGGCAGAGGCTGCAGTGATCAGAACACCGTGCTCCAGCCTGGGCAACAGAGTGAGACCCTATCTCAAAACAAACAAAAAAGAATCTCTAGGGGTGGAACTCAGGCATCAGTATTTAAGACATGACCAGGTGATTCCAAAGGGCAGCCAAGGTTGGGAATCACAGGTTTACAGACACTTTAAGAACCACCCAGGGAGAATGGAAAGGCCAAAAAATGACTTCAACCGGGGCAATTTTCTTTAGGAGAAAAGTATCTAGATCTAAGATTCATATTATCTGCATATTTTCTCATCTCTTCCCACCTGATATCTTGATGTACACAGTTTACCTTGTGAGCTACTTGAAGGCAGGAGTCAAATCTGGCTTATCTCTGTTTTTTGGATCCTCATCAGATAAAACCTCCTCTACCAATCTTTGAACTCAATTGAATTGAAAGGAATTAGGCAAAGGGAGAGATGAATAAAAAATGACTTAGCTTTCTTTTGCTTTTCCTTAGGAATGTTTGTTTCTTTTTTTTTTTTTTTTTTTTTTTTTTTTTTTTTGAGACGGAGTCTCGCTCTGTCGCCCAGGCTGGAGTGCAGTGGCACGATCTCGGCTCACTGCAAGCTCCACCTCCCGGGTTCATGCCATTCTCCTGCCTCAGCCTCTCCGAGTAGCTGGGACTACAGGCGCCCGCCACCACGCCCGGCTAATTTTTTGTATTTTTAGTAGAGACGGGGTTTCACCGTGGTCTCGATCTCCCGACCTCGTGATCCCCCCGCCTCGGCCTCCCAAAGTGCTGGGATTACAAGCATGAGCCACCGCGCCCGGCCAGGAATGTTTGTTTCTTAATCTCAGATCTCTTAACCTCACCCAGACTCCTCCCTCAAGAGGAAATAAAATGTTACAATGTGTGGCCAGGCGCGGTGGCTCACGCCTGTAATCCCAGCACTTTAGGAGGCCGAGCTGGGCGGATCACGAGGTCAGGAGATCGAGACCATCCTGGCTAACATTGTGAAACCCCATTTCCACAAAAAGTACAAAAAATTAGCCGGGCGTGGTGGTGGGCACCTGTAGTCCCAGCTACTTGGGAGGCTGAGGCAAGAGAATGGCGTGAATCCAGGAGGCAGAGCTTGCAGTGAGCCGAGATTGTGCCACTGCACTCCAGCCTGGGCAACAGGGTGAGACTCTGTCTCAAAAAAAAAAAAAGTTACAATGTGATCCTCTTCCTATCTGACTCACCTCCCTCTGCAGGTGATACCCTTGGCTCTGGCACCTCTATTGACAGAGACTCCATCCTCTAGGAGAGGCTCTGCCCTCCCATAACATCTGTATGGATGCTCTCGTTCCCCCAAGATTAGATTCTGGGTCATCATTCCCCCTCCACAATGGAAGATTCAGCACCTGATCACTCTACTTCCACCTCTCATTTCATTTTCTTCTTTTTATTATTATTTATTTATTTTTGAGACGGAGTTTTGCTCTTGTCACCCAGGCTGGAGTACAGTGGTGCAATCTCGGCTCACGGCAACCTCTGCCTCCTGGGTTCAATGGATTCTCCTGCCTCAGCCTTAGTAGGTGTGATTACAGGCACCCGCCACCACGCCCAGCTAATTTTTGTATTTTTAGTAGAGACAGGGTTTCAACATGTTGGCCAGGCTGGTCTTGAACTCCTGATCTTAGGTGATCTGCCTACCTCGGCCTCCCAAAGTGCTGGGATTACATGCATGAGCCACCGAGCCCAGCCTCTTTTTCTTTTTTCTTTTTTTTCTGAGGCAGAGTCTCGCTCTGTCGCCCAGGCTGGAGTGCAGCAGCAGGATCATAGCTCACTGAGCTTCGATCTCCCAGGTTCAAGTGATTCTCGGCTCAAGTGATCCTCCTGGCTAATTTTTTTGATTTTTATTTATTTATTTTTTTGAGATGGAGTCTGGCTCTGTCGCCCAGACTGGAGTGCAGTGGCACAATCTCAGCTCACTGCAACCTCTGCCTCCTGGATTCAAGCAATTCTCTGCCTCAGCCTCCGAGTAGCTAGGATTACAGGCGCCTGCCACCACGCCCGGATAACTTTTGGTTGTTTTTTTTTTTTTTTTTTGAGACAGAGTCTCACTCTGTCGCCTAGCCTGGAGTGCAGTGGTGCGATCTCGGCTCACTGCAAGCTCTGCCTCCCGGGTTCATGCCATTCTCCCGCCTCCCACCTCAGCCTCCCAAGTAGCTGGGACTACAGGTGCCCGCCACCATGCCCAGCTAATTTTGTTTTTGTATTTTTAGTAGACATGGGGTTTCACCGTGTTAGCCGGGATGGTCTCAATCTCCTGACCTGGTGATCCGCCCTCCTCACTCTCCCAAAGTGCTGGGATTACAGGCGTGAGCCACCGCCCCTGGCCTGTTTTTTTGTTTATTTGGTTTTGGTTTTTTTGAGACGGAATTTTACTCTTGTTGCCCAAGCTGGAGTGCAATGGTGCCATCTCAGCTCACTGCAACCTCCGCCTCCCGGATTCAAGTGATTCTCCTGCCTCGGCCTCCTGAGTAGCTGGGATTACAGGCGTGTGCCACCATGCCCGGCTAATTTTTTGCATTTTTAGTAGAAATGGGGTTTTACATATTGGTCAGGCTGGTCTCGAACTCCTGACCTCGTGATCCACCCGCCTCGGCCTCCCAAACTGCTGGGATTACAGGCATGAGCCACTGTGCCTGGCCTCTGATATTTAATAGAGATGAGGTCACACTATGTTGCCCAGGCCGGTCTTGAACTCCTGAATTCACACAATCTGCCTGCCTCAGCCTCCCAAAGTGCCGGGATTATAGGCGTGAGCTACAGTGCCTGGCCCCATTTTATTATTTTGTTTTCAATGTTCATGCAGATTATCTAGTACCCTGCCCTTCTCTTGCAGTGATTTATTTCTCCCTGCTTCCCTCTCTCCCTATGTCATACCTTCAACTTGGTTGCCACCAATACCTACTGCCCTTCTAAAATCTCTTCCTCAGTCTTTTCATATTGCTCCCCAGTACCCCTATCCCAAAAATTCTTCAACCCCATCTGGGCCTCCCATCCACTAACTCTTACTTTTCATTGTTGTTTGATCTCAATTCTTCACTTTCCTCATTACCCAGTTTAGATTCCAAGGTTCAACACGGTAATCGCCTCTCAGCCCTCACCCTGTACTCTTGGCCCCCCTTCCTCTGGCACATTTTATCCCTGGTCAAATCCCACTCTGCCTGCTCCACACCTGCATTCAACAGCTGGGGAGAAACACACAGTCATACTGACTGGTCTTGCTTCCTGCGGGCCCTCAGTGTGGCATGCCAGCTCGCCTTTCCCTACTCCGTTCACATTCGCCAAATCTGAGACCACAACTTCACAAGATGATGACCTGTCTTCCTATTTCATGAGAAAACAGAAACTTTCAGAAGGGAACTTCCTCATGGTCCCACCCCAAATTCACCAGTCTACCTGCAACTCTACCGCAGAGAAGCTGACCTGCTCCCATCTGCCACCTCATCTGTACCCCGGGATCCTGTTCCCTCTCACCTGCTCAGAGATGTTACTCCTGAAATTATCCCCTATCTCTCTCTCTCTCTCTCGCTTAATCAGTTTACCCCTCTGTACTGCAACACTGCCATCATTATACATACATGCTATAATATTATACTTCATCTCTGAAAAGAAAGAAAAAAACTCTTTTGCTACTCACCTAGGTAGTAAAAGCACAACATTCAGAGAATGGTGCTTACCCTTTGGCAGAAAAGGAATCTGGAAAGGGAAATTCAGGGAGCCTCAACTATACTGGGGAAGATTTTGTTTTTTTGTTTTGCTTCTTGTTTTTGCTTTCTTGTTTTTTTTTTTTTTTAGAGTTGGAGTCTCCCTCTGTCACCCAGGCTGGAGTGCAATGGCACGATCTCAGCTCACTGCAACCTCCGCCTCCCGGGTTCAAGCGATTCTCCTGCCTCAGCCTCCCTGGTAGCTGGGATTATAGGCACGCACCACCACACCTGGCTAATGTTTTAGTAGAGACAGGATTTTGCCATGTTAGCCAGGCTGGCCTCCAACTCCTGACCTCAGGTGATCCGCCCACCTCGGCCTCCCAAAGTGCTGGGATTACAGGTGTGAGCCACCTCGCCCTGCTGGGAAGATTTTACTTCATAAGCTGCCTGATGAAGAACATAACTATTCTTTGTAATACCTATATATTTATGCATATAAAAGCGCCTCTGCCCGGCCACCCCGTCTGGGAAGTGAGGAGCGCCTCTGCCCGGCCGCCCCGTCTGGGATGTGAGGAGCGCCTCTGCCCGGCCACCCATCGTCTGGGAAGTGAGGAGCGCCTCTGCCCAGCTGCCCCGTCTGGGAAGTGAGGAGCGCCTCTGCCCGGCCGCCCCGTCTGGGAAGAAGTGAGGAGCGCCTCTGCCCGGCCGCCCCGTCTGGGAAGAAGTGAGGAGCGCCTTTGCCCGGCCGCCCCGTCTGGGATGTGAGGAGCGCCTCTGCCTGGCTGCGCCGTCTGGGATGTGGGGAGCGCCTCTGCCGGCCGCCCCGTCTGGGAGGTCTACCACGGAGGCCAGAAGCAATGTGGGGGCTGGATGTGGTGGCTCACGCCTGTAGTCCCAGCACTCTGGGAGGCCAAGGCGGGTTGATCACTTGAGGCTAGGAGTTCAAGACCAGCCTGGCCAACATGGCAAAACATATGAAAAATACAACAGACAAACCAACCAACCAACCCAGCGACAACAAAACAGGTCTACCCTGGAGTCATACTCTAGTTTTTTCTATTTTCCTCCCTTTCTGATCCTTTATCCCACTGTCTTTTTCTTCCTCTTCCTTCTCCTTCTTCTTTGTCAAATAGAGGATTGAGTTATTATCATTGATACATACAAAGTCCCTCTCTCATTTATTTTCTTTAATTCCCACCCCCCATTTCTATTCCCCATCTTACCATGTGCAACCTTCCTAATATGTTTGATATGCATCTTTTTGTTTGTATATATTTTTAGAAAATGTTTGTTTTGTGTGCAAAAAAAATTAAAAAAAAATTTATACGTATAAAATAATGCATTTATTTTTAAATTTATTTTTTATTTTTTATTTTTTTTTTTTGAGACGGAGTCTCGCCCTGTCCCCCAGGCTGGAGTGCAGTGGCGCGATCTCGGCTCACTGCAAGCTCCGCCTCCCGGGTTCATGCCATTCTCCTGCCTCAGCCTCCCGAGTAGCTGGGACTACGGGCGCCTGCCACCACGCCCGGCTAATTTTTTTGTATTTTTAGTAGAGACGGGGTTTCATCGTGGTCTCGATCTCCTGACCTCGTGATCCACCCGCCTCGGCCTCCCAAAGTGCTGGGATTACAGGCGTGAGCCATCGCGCCCGGCCCTATTTTTAAATTTAAAAACTCTTCCCTGACCCAGCTCACTCCCTCGGTGTTTCACTTCTCTCTCCACTTAACAAAACTTCTCACTGCCTCTACTTTCTCACCTCTCATTCACTCTTGAATTTCCCTCAGTCAGGCTCTCATCCCCACCACTTTACTTAAACCACATGTCAGAGTCACAAATGACCTCCAGGTTTCTCAACCCAATGGTCAAGGGTCAGTTTGTGGCAGGCCAATTCTCCCTGACAGTCACACAGACAGGCCTGCATAGCACCCCAGTTACACAGACAGATTTCCACAGCATTGCCTTAACATTGAGCAAATAGTTAAACCTAGGGAAATTGGTGCCCAGACATCAAAGCTAGAAATGAAACACATGGTCAGTAAGAGCCTTGCATGGGCTTCTCCCTTGCTGGAGCAAGTCAAAATAATAGAGACAGCCTTACATTCCTCGTGCCAGGACCCGTCTCGGGTCGACGATATCTGAGACAAGTCAAGGTAACAGAGGCAGCTGTTTGAATAGATTCATTGGAGAATCTAAGGCAGCTCTCCGCACCAAGCTGTAAAGGAGATAAGATAGAAATAATTACTCTGGTACCACAGTAAACAGGCCTTGAAGTTACTGGGGCCCTCACAGCTTAATCAGACTTAGCAAGAATTTTTTTGCCTCTGACCTTCTAGTTGAAACAAAATTAGTTACTGATAGACTTAGGTGAATGCCATACTGCATGTAGGCACATAACCTAAACCTATATAAACACTAAGAAAATAGTAACACTGTCCAGGTGTGGTGGTTCACACCTGTAATTCCAGCACATTGGGAGGCTGAGGTGGGTGGATCACAAGGTCAAGAGATTGAGACCATCCTGGCCAACATGGTGAAACCCTGTCTCCACTAAAAATACAAAAATTAGCTGGGCGTGGTGGCGCGCATTTGTAGTCCCAGCTACTAGGGAGCCTGAGGCAGGAGAATCATTTAAACCCGGGAGTCGGAGGTTGTGGTGAGCCGAGATCACGCCACTACACTCTAGCCTGGCAACACAGAGAGACTCCGTCTCAAAAAAAAGAAAAAAAAGAAAACTGTAACACTTTGAGTTAGTCTGGTGGAATTATCTCCAACCCTTTCCCTATATCCGGTGACAGCAATAAATTCCCTTCTTTCCTAGTTTGTCTGCTTCTCGTTATTGGGCCATGAGAAAACACAGCCAAACCTGGCTTGGGTCCAGGAACAAGTTCTCAACTGGAGTCTAAACTAGGGTCTCTCAGTTTCGGGGATTATTGACATTTTGGGTCAGATAGCTCTTTGTCATGGGGGTCTGACCTGTGCATTGTCTTGCCAAGTATCTCCTGTGGGACATCTTGACCAGTGGTTTTCAAGAGTGAGTGATCCTCCCATCCTACCCCCAGGAACATTCGGCAATGTCTAGAGTTGTTTCAGTCATCACAACTGAGGAGGTGCTCCTAGCGTCTAGTGAGTAGCGGCCAGGCGTGCTGTTAAACTCCTTGCAATTGGAGGACACAATAAAGAATTATTTCACAGCCATAGAAAAGTATGAAACTGGCCGGTCACGGTGGCTCACGCCTGTTATCCCACCACTTTGGGAGGCCGAGGTGGGCAGATCACCTGAGGTCAGGAGTTCGAGACCAGCCTGGCCAATGTGGTGAAACCCCGTCTCTACCAAAAATACAAAAATTAGCCGGGCGTGGTGGCACGTGCCTGTAATCCCAGCTACTCGGGAGGCTGAGGCAGGAGAATGGCTTGAACCCGGGAGGCGGAGGTTGCAGCGAGCCAAGATCATGCCATTGCATTCTAGCCTGAGTGACAAGAGCAAAACTCCATCTCAAAAAAAAAAAAGAAAGAAATCATGTCCTTTGCACCAATGTGGATGAAGCCGGAGGCCATTATCCTAAGTGAACTAACTCAAGCATAGAAAACCAAATACTTGGCTGGGTGTGATGGCTCATGCCTACAATCCCAGCACTTTGGGAGGCCGAGGCAGGCGGATCACTTGAGCTCAGCAGTTCGAGACAAGCCTAGTGTCTACCAAAAACACAAAAAATTAGCTGGGCATGGTGGTATGTGCCTATGGTCCCAGCTACTTGGGAATCTGAAGTGGGAGGATCACTTGAACCAGGGAGGCAGAGGTTGCAGTGAGCTGGAGTCACACCACTGCACTCCAGCCCAGGTTACAGAGTGAGACCCCATCACGGAAAAAAAAAAAAAAAAAAAAAAGTCGGGCACAATAACTCATGCCTGTAATCCCAGCACTTCGGGAGGCAGAGGCGGGCAGATCACCTGAGGTCAGGAGTTCGAGACCAGCCTGGCCAACATGGCAAAACCCCGTCTCTACTGAAAACACGAAAATTAGCCTGACGTGGTGGCGTGCGCCTGTAATCGCAGCTACTCAGGAGGCTGAGGCAGGAGAATCACTGGAACCTGGGGCGAGGAGGAGGTTGCAGTGAGCAGAGATAGTGCCACTGCACTCCAGCCTGGGCAACAGAGCAGAGCACTGTCTCAAAAAAAAAAAAAAAAATTACCTATTGGGTACAGTGTTCACTATTTGGGTAACAGGTACACCACTAGAAGCCCAATCCCCACCAGGATGCAATGTAATCATGTAACAACCAACCAGGTGTACTGCTTGGATTTAAAATTGTGGGGAAAAAAAAAGAAAGAAGAAGAAAAAAATTATCCTGCCAGGTGCAGTGGTTCACATCTGTAATCCCAGCACTTTGGGAGGCTGAGGCAGATGGATCACGTGAGTTCAGGAGTTTGAGACCAGCCTGGGCAACGTAAGGAGTCCCCGTCTACACAAAAAATTAAAAAATTATCTGGGCATAATGGCACACTCCTGTGGTCCCAGCTATTTGGGAGGACGAGGTAGGAGGATCACTTGAACCTGGGAAGTCGAGGCTGCAGAGAGCCATGACAAGCCCACTGCACTCCAGCCTAGGCAACAAGCTGTCTCAAAAACAAAAAAGGAAAGAAAGAAAGCATTCCCTAGTTCCTTATTTACTGCTCCTTCTCAGTCTTCGTTGACAGCTCCTATTCCTTTTCCAGACCCTTAAATATTAGAGAGCCTCTGGACTCTATTCTTGGCCCTCTCCTCTATCCTAATCCAAGCTCCCATGATTCCATTGTCCCTTCATTTGTCCCTTAATTGGATTTTCTGCTTCTACTTTTTACTGATGTGGTCTACCCTCTATGAAGAAACCAGAGTGATCTTTAAAATTACCAGATGATATCATTTACCTGCTCAAAACCCTCGGATGCCTCCTGATCACATGTGGAACAAAATACAAAGTCCTTCCCATGGCCTATGAAGCCTACCTGGCCTTGTTTCTCCCCGCCTCTCTGTCTTCATCCCTTACCACTCTTTCCCTTGCTCACTCTGCTCCACCCACTCTGACCTCCTTTCTGAATTTAACATAAAAATCCAATTCCTTTCTACCTCAGGGCCTTTGCCCTCTCTTTTTCTTTTCCTGGACACTCTCCCTCCAGATACTTGCATGACTGCTCCTTTACGTCATTTATATCTGCACAAACATCACCTCCACAAGGAGGCTTTCTCTCATCACCTGATTAAATATAGTACCATGGCCAGGCACAATGGCTCTTGCCTATAATCTCAGCACTTTGGGAGGCAGAGGCAGGAGGATTTTGCTTGAGGCCTGGAGATTGAGACCAGCCCAGGCAACATAGTGAAACCTCGTCTCTAAAAAAAAAAAAATTAGCCAGACATGGTGGCATGAACCTGCAGTCCCAGCTACTCACGAGGCTGCAGTGGGAGGATCACTTAAGTCCAGGACGTCAAGGCTGCGGTGAGCCATGATCACACTACTGCACTCCAGCTTGGGCAACAGAGCAAGACTCTATAAATAATAATAATCATCAATAAAGATAGCACCACGCACACCTGGGAGCACTTTCTATCCCATTCCCTTACCCCTTACCCTGCTTCATGGTGTTCATAGCACTTGTTAGTGCCTGACATTGTATTATATTTTATTGATTTTTTTATCGTCTGTCATCTTCAATTCAATGTAAGTTACCAGAGATCCAAGGCTTTTTCCACTGCCTTATTCCCAGCATGTAGCACAGTGCTTGGTACAAAGGAGGCCCTCAGTAAAGATTTCTTGGCTGGGCGCAGTGGCTCACACCTGTAATCCCAGTACTTTGGGAGGCCGAGGTGGGCAGATCACGAGGTCACAGATTTGAGACCAGCCTGACCAACATGGTGAAACCCTGTCTCTATTAAAAAAATACAAAAGTTAGCCGGGCATGGTGGTGCACAACCTGTAGTCCCAGCTACTCAGGAGGCTGAGGCAGGAGAATCACTTGAACCCGGGAAGCGTAGGTTGCAGTGAGCCGAGATCATGCTACTGCACTCCAGCCTGGGTCACAGAGCGAGACGCCATCTCAAAACAGCAACAAGAACAAAAACCAACCAACCAAACAAACAAAATTCCTTGAATGACTGAATGAATAAGTAGTTCATAGAGTTGTGTGAGAGGAAAAGAAGCTAATATATACAAGACATTTAGAACAATGCATGGCCAGCGTTTAGTAAGGTGAAGCTGTTATCATTAAATACTTCACTGCCAAAAATGCTGCCTCCCTCCTGCTTGAAAACCCTGCCTATAAGGGAAGCACAGCAAAATACTTTGGGACCAAAAAGGAGGGAGGAACAATTTTGACACAAATCCCAGCAAAACTAAAAGCCACAGAAACCACCAAAGCTAAACAGAAGGGAAAATTTATTTAGCTTTTGGAAAGCTAGAATTTTTGTCTCTCATGCGGATAATAAATGGAAGAGAGTAAGTGCAGCATATGGTTCCATGTGGTAAGTATAGAATGCAGGGGAATGTGAGAGTGTAAAAACTTCCAACCGGCTCAATGCCTGGTGACAGGGCAGCACAAAGGAGTACTGGAATAGCCTGGGAAAACTGAGACTTACAAACTGGAGAGGAATAATCCTGGGTGTTAAGTGGCTTTCTTTACTTCTCCTGCCTTGTGCTGCTTCCTCCACCTGCAATAAATGTCTTCCATGTTTCTTTTTTTTCTTTTTTTTTTTTTTTTTGAGATGGAGTCTCACTCTGGCGCCATGCTGGAGTGCAGTGGCGCCATCTTGGCTCGCTGCAACCTCCGCCTCCTGGGTTCAAGGGATTCTCCTGCCTCAACCTCCCAAGTAGCTGGGACTACAGGCGCATGCCATCACGCCCAGATAATTTTTGTATTTTTAGTAGAGACGGGGTTTCACCATGTTAGCCAGGATAATCTCGATCTCTTGACCTTGTGATCCACCTGCGTCATCCTCCCAAAGTGCTGGGATTACAGGCGTGAGCCACCGTGCCCACAGTCTCTTCCATTTCTGCGTATCAAATTTGCGGCCCTCTTTCAAGTCTCAACCCTCTGAAGCCATCCATGAGGTATTTTCAGATCACCCCCAGTTGAAAATAACTCCCCTGCCACTTATTACTTTTTCCCTTGCATCTGGAGCATTGGCTAATCTGACTTTTTACCCTCATTAGATTACTGGTGGGGATTCTCCGTATTTGTCTTCATATTTCACTGGCAAATTCTGGGTATTCAATAAGGGCTACTGAACGAATAAGAAAAAAATTCTACTTCATCCATTTAGAGGGCAAGCATCATATGCTCTGCGTGCAGGCACAAGATGAAACAACCACTAGCTGGCCAACTACCTCGAACCAGCTCCCGAACCTCTCCTTGGGTTCTGCCTCAGGTTAACTCTTTTTTTTTTTTTTTTTTTTTTTTTTTGAGACAGAGTCTCGCTCTGTCACCCAGGCTGGAGTGCAGTGGCGCGATCTCGGCTCACTGCAAGCTCCGCCTCCCGGGTTCACGCCATTCTCCTGCCTCAGCCTCTCCGAGTAGCTGGGACTACAGGCGCCCGCCACCATGCCCGGCTAAATTTTTTTTTTGTATTTTTAGTAGAGACGGGGTTTCACCGTGGTCTCGATCTCCTGACCTCGTGATCCGCCCGCCTCGGCCTCCCAAAGTGCTGGGATTACAAGCGTGAGCCACCGCGCCCGGCAACTCTTTTTTTTTAAAAAAAAAAAAAAGACAGGGTCTCACTCTGTTGCCCAGGCTGGGGTACAGTGTTGTGATCCTAGCTCACTGCAGTCTCAACTCCTGGGCTCAAGTAATCCTTCTGCCTTAGCCTCCTGAATAGCTAGGACTACAGGTGCACCACCATGCCTAGCTAATTTTTATTTTGTAGAGGCAGGGTCTCTATGTTGCCCAGGCTTCAGGTTAGATCTTGAATGAATGCAAACAATGCCCTTCTGGGATAGAACAAGGAGAATAACAGAATATGGCCAGTTTCTCTGAGCCATCTTAGAAGGGGAAAAAAGGAAGGAGGGAAGTGACTCCAGGTAAGATGTAAATATATTTGCAGGTAAATCCCCAGAAACTTGTCAAATATGGTTTCCCTCAGTCCAATCTTCTTCACTTAAAGGAGTGGAGAATTGTTCTTTTGGAACAATAATGGAGTTAACATTCTGCAATCATAGAGAGCGGAATTATTGCCCTCCTCCCAAGTTCTTCCATTCTCCCAGATGTCTCTTTGACCTTTTTTTTTTTTTTTTGAGACGGAGTTTCACACTATTGCCCAGGATGGAGTGCAATGGCGTGATCCTGGCTCACTGCAACCTCTGCCTCCCAGGTTCAAGCGATTCTCCTGCCTCAGCCTCCCAAGTAGCTGGGATTACAGGCGCCTGCTACCACACCTGGCTAATTTTTATATTTTATTAGTAGAGATGGGGTTTTACAATGTTGGCCAGGCTGGTCTCGAACTCCTGACCTCAGGTGATCCGCCCGCCTTGGCCTCCCAAAGTGCTGGGATTACAGGCGTGAGCCACTGCGCCTGGCCCTCTTTGACCTTCTTAACCCAGAGTCTCACTTTTTGAGAGGTTTCTGTGTAGCAAGACAGAGTAAGTATGTCCCATTTGTATTCACACGATTTCTGGAGGTACTGGTGATGTTGGTCCCTACAACACCAAAGGAAGAGAGGGAGCAGAGGACAATTTGTAGTGACAAGAAGAGACTGGATCCAGTCCCTTGGGGAAGAAGATTCCTTTTAATCTCTTCCCCTCATGCCTGCTCATCTTCCATTTCATTCTCAAATCTTTAGGGGAAAGGGAGAGGAGAGAGACATTGCTGTTTCCCCACTTTCCAGTCCAAGCATCTATCCCAACAGATATGCAACTTTCACTTGTCATCCTCTTTATGTGTCTTTCTCAAATGTCTTGTTCTCTAGCTAGGCTTAAGGATATAATCTTCCTGGTTTGTGGCTCTCTTTCATCTTGATTTCTTGATGACTACCTCCAAAGAGCTGAGCTCTGGCACAATTAGAATTAAGGGAGATAGTGTGAGTCAGTCAACATGCATGTAGTATCTACACTTTGGGGAGAGAGCCTATACTCTTTCCTTTTTTTTTTTTTTTTGAGACGGAGTCTCGCTCTGTCACCCAGGCTGGAGTGCAGTGGCGCAATCTCGGCTCACTGCAAGCTCCGCCTCCCGGGTTCACGCCATTCTCCTGCCTCAGCCTCTCCGAGTAGCTGGGACTACAGGCGCCCGCCACCATGCCCGGCTAAATTTTTTTTTTGTATTTTTAGTAGAGACGGGGTTTCACCGTGGTCTCAATCTCCTGACCTTGTGATCCGCCCGCCTCGGCCTCCTAAAGTGCTGGGATTACAAGCGTGAGCCACCACGCCCGGCCTGCCTATACTCTTTCCTGTTTCTTTTTTTACAAATTATTATTTTGAGACAGTTTCACTTTGTCGCCTGGCTGAAGTGCAGTGGTGTGATCTCGGCTCACTGCAACCTCTGCCTCCCGGGTTCAAGTGATTCTCCTGTCTCAGCCTCCCAAGTAGCTGAGACTATAGGCACACACCTCCACATCAGGCTAATTTTTGTATTTTTAGTAAAGACAGGGTTTCACCATGTTGGCCCGACTGGTCTCAAACTCCTGACCTCGAGTGATCCACCCACCTCGGCCTCCCAAAGTGCTGGGATTACAGGCGTGAGCCACTGTGCCCGGCCACTCTTTCCTATTTCTGAATCTTCACAGGTTGTTGGCCCCTTCCTAGTCCTGTGTTTCTCAAGTTAAGACTAGGGGGAATCTACAGGTCCATGGCTATCTTCTCTGGGGACCTCTTCTAAAACTTTAAAAGTTTGTGCTTACATCTCTATGGGCCATATTTTAAAAACAGAAATATTGTCATACATGATGATTTGGATTAGGCTTCTTTTAGGGGTTTCAATGCCTATGTTTGTATTTGTGTTTATTTATTTATTTACTTTTTGAGACAGAGTCTTACTCTGTCACCCAGGCTGGAGTGCAATGGTACGATCTTGGCTCACTGCAACCTCCGCCTCCTGGGTTCAAGCGATTCTTCTGTCTCAGCCTCCCAAGTAGCTGGGACTATAGGCACGCGCCACCACGCCAGGCTAATTTTTGAATTTTTAATAGAGACAGAGTTTCACCATATTGACCTTGTGATCCGCTAGCCTCCGCCTCTGTGCAGTGGCTCGATCTCAGCTCACTGCAACCTCCGCCTCCCAGGTTCAAGTGATTCTCCTGCCTCAGTCTCCTGAGTAGCTGGGACTACAGGCATGCACCACCATACCAGCTAATTTTTGTATTTTTAGTAGAGACGGGGTTTCACCATGTTGGCCAGGCTGGTCTCAAACTCCTGACCTAATGATCCGCCTGCCTTGGTGCCGTGGCTCATGCCTGTATTCTCAACACTTTGGGAAGCCGAGGTGGGCGGATCACTTCTGGTCGGGAGTTTGAGACCAGCCTGGCCGACATGGTGAAACCCTATCTTCACTAAAAATACAAAAATTAGCCAGGCATGGTGGCAGGTGCCTGTCATCCCTGCTACTTGGGAGGCTGAGGCAGGATATTCGCTTGAACCTGGGAGGCGGAGGTTGTAGTGAGCCGAGATCTCGCCATTACACTCCAGCCTGGGTGACAGAGTGATACTCCGTCTCAAAAAAAACCAAAAAACAAAAAACGAAAACAAAAAAACAAACAAAAAACACCAGGGAGGGAATTGTTTTGACACAAGTCTTTGGCTAATGATGAAACTGTCTCCCTTCCTGGCTGTCCTGGCATGGTTTTTATAGTCTGAGGCACAATGGTGAGAGTATACTGAAGAGGGAGCCAAAGTGAGGTACTCAGAGTGGGATCCTTCTTTCCTGGAGAACTGTGGTAGCCCAGGCTGTGTAGGTAGCTGGACAAGCAAGACTGAATCACAATAGGTCTCTACATCTTCTACTAGGAGGAGGACCTGCAACATCCAGTGGAGCAGGTCACACCAGTTATACATGTAAAATGTAGGATAAACTAAAGGGGCACAGAGCCAGGGGAGAAGAAAATGGGATGAGACTATTCTAGAATCTCATCCCATTCGTTCATTGCTGGGTGTGGTGGCTCACACCTATAATCCCAGCACTTTGGGAGGCTGAGATGGGATGATGGCTTGAGGCCAGGAGTTTGAGACCAGCCTGGTAAACACAGCGGACCCCATCTCTCCAAAAAAAAAAAAAAAAAGAAAAACATGTGGTTCATGAACCAGTAGCATCTGCATTAACCAGCTCATTGAAATGCAGAATCACAGGCCCCACAACAGACTTCCTAAATCATAATCTGCAATTTAACAAGTTCCCTAGATGATATGTATGCACACTTATGTTTGAAAAGCACTAAGATTTCTTGATGAAGGAGGGCTTGAAAGGCAATGATGGATGTGAAAGGAAAGGTAAAGAGAAGCCTCAGGGACAGGGCCGATTGAAGAGAGAGTCCCGAGGTTTTATCTTGGAGAACACCCTGTACTGAATGAGCTCCGAACAAAAGATAGTTAGCATAGGAGGGCCTGAAGTCTCCAGATAAAAGGCTGCTGCCACTATCATTTACCACGACCTCCGCCATTCTCCACTCTATCGTCATCTGCCCCCAGTCTCCATTCTAGGACTTCTCTACACTGACTTTTTTGTTTGTTTGTTTGTTTGAGACGGAGTCTTGCGCTGTCGCCCAGGCTGGAGTGCAGTGGCGCGATCTCAGCTCACCATAACCTCCACTTACTGGGTTCAAGCGATTCTCCTGCCTCAGCCTCCGAGTAGCTGGGATTACCGGCGTCCCTACGCCCGGCTAATATATATATATATATATATATGTAATTTTAGTAGAGACGGGATTTCACCATGTTGTCCAGGCTGGTCTTGAACTCCTGGCCTCAAGTGATCCCCCCGACCCCCGCCGCCTCGGCCTCCCAAATTGCTGGGATTACAGGCGTGCGCGATGCCCAGTTTTTTTTTTTTTTTTTTTTTTTTTTTGAGGCAGGAGTCTTGCTCTGTCGCCAGGCTGGATTGCAGTGGCACCGTCTCGGCTCACTGCGGCACCATCTCGGCCCACTGCAACCTCCGACTCCCTGGTTCAAGGGATTCTCCCACCTCAGCCTCCCGAGTAGCTGGGATTACAGGCACACGCCACCATGCCCAGCTAATTTTTTGTATTTTTAGTAGAGACGAGATTTCACCATGTTGCCAAGATGGTCTCGATTACCTGACCTCGTGATCCGCCCACCTCAGCCTCCCAGAGTCTCAGCTGCCAAGGCTGGAGTGCAATGGCGCGATCTTGGCTCACCGCAACCTTCGCCTCCCAGGTAAGCCATTCTCCTGCCTCAGCCTCCTGGGTAGCTGGGATATAGGCGCCCGCCACCACGCCCGGCTATTTTTGTATTTTTAGTAGAGACGGGGTTTCACTATGTTGGCCAGGCTGGTCTTGAACTCCTGACCTCAACCTCCCAAAGTGCTGGGATTACAGGCGTGAGCCACCGCACCCGGCCCACCTTTTTTGTTTGTTTTTGAGACGGAGTCTCGAGTCTCGCTCTGTCGCCCAGGCTGGAATGCAATGGTGTGATCTCGGCTCACTGCAAAGTCTGTCTCCCGGGTTCAAGCGATTCTCCCGTTTCAGCCTTCCGAGTAGTTGGGATTACAGGCGCACGCCACCATGACCTACTAATTTTTGTATTTTTAGTAGAGACAGGGTCTCACCATGTTGGCACACTTTGACTCTTGAGCAGCCTGGCCAGCCGGACCTCGCCAAATTCTGTTCGATTCTGCTAGTTCGGTTGCTCTGGCCTAGTTCAGTTGCTAAGGCCTGGAGCTTCATGGTTGCGGAGGAAATGATGTCACGTTCAATAGGCGGGTTAACCAGATTCCTCCCTTCTCCCGATTGGCTGCCAGGAATTTTACTAGATTCGGAGTCTCGCGGGCTCCAGGGTTAGTTGTCAGTATCTTCCCAGTTGTTCCGCCCCCCGCCCCGCGCCCCTCTCCGGCTTCCCTCTCCGCGTGGGGCAAGGCTCCGAGGGCAGTATTCAGTAACGATTTAGCTTTGGAAGGAGAGGTGATTCGAATGGCCCGGCTCTTCCTGCCACCATGCTAGGCACTTTGGCCTCGCAGGTACTTATTGACCTGACCGGGTGTCCGTAGTTGGCGCGGCTACCTTAACCGCAGGGAATTGTGGAATTTATAGTTCTAAATTATATATGGGTGGAACGGGGAAGCTCGAGCAGATTTTTGGAGGAAAGCAAAACTGGGGACTTTCAGGACTAGGGACCTGGGTCTCAGAAGAATGAGAAAGGAGTCTAAATAAGAACCCTGCTATTGGCATTGTTTGGTTTTCTTTTCAGGTGCTGACCTGAACCTGGTTCATCCCTTTCTGACCAAAACTGTTCACTCACCGTGGAAGGGACTAAGCATCCATATGGAGACGCCACCAGTCAATACAAATGGAGAAAAGGACCCCTCTCAGCCGCAACAAGCGTGGGAAAACAACCTTCGGGAGAACCTTGATACAGTTACTCAGATTAGGCAGCAGCCCCGAGACCCTCCTACCGAAACGCTTGAGCTGGGAGTAAGCCCAGATCCAGCCAGCCAAATTCTGCAGAATACTCAAGGAACTGCAAAACTGGTTGCTGAACTTGAAGGAGACTCTCATAAGTCTCATGGATCAACCAGTCAGATGCCAGCGGCCCTTCAAGCTTCTGATCTCTGGTACTGCCCCGATGGGAGCTTTGTCAAGAAGATCATAATCCGTGGCCATGGCTTGGACAAACCCAAACTAGGCTCCTGCTGCCGGGTACTGGCTTTGGGGTTTCCTTTCGGATCAGGACCGCCAGAGGGCTGGACAGAGCTAACTATGGGCGTAGGGCCATGGAGGGAGGAAACTTGGGGGGACCTCATAGAGAAATGCTTGGAGTCCATGTGTCAAGGTGAGGAAGCAGAGCTTCAGCTGCCTGGGCACTCTGGACCTCCTGTCAGGCTCACACTGGCGTCCTTCACTCAAGGCCGGGACTCCTGGGAGCTGGAGACTAGCGAGAAGGAAGCCCTGGCCAGGGAAGAACGTGCAAGGGGCACAGAACTATTTCGAGCTGGGAACCCTGAAGGAGCTGCCCGATGTTATGGACGGGCTCTTCGGCTGCTCCTGACTTTACCCCCACCCGGCCCTCCAGAACGAACTGTCCTTCATGCCAATCTGGCTGCCTGTCAGTTGTTGCTAGGGCAGCCTCAGTTGGCAGCCCAGAGCTGTGACCGGGTGTTGGAGCGGGAGCCTGGCCATTTAAAGGCCTTATACCGAAGGGGGGTTGCCCAGGCTGCCCTTGGGAACCTGGAAAAAGCAACTGCTGACCTCAAGAAGGTGCTGGCGATAGATCCCAAAAACCGGGCAGCCCAGGAGGAACTGGGGAAGGTGGTCATTCAGGGGAAGAAGCAGGATGCAGGGCTGGCTCAGGGTCTGCGCAAGATGTTTGGCTGATTAAAAGTTAAACCTTAAAAGAGACAGGAACTTGTGAATTGTGGTCTGTGCTGTGAGATTTGGGGGTGGGGGGCCAGAGGGAAGGTTTCAGCCCATATCCTATTCTCAGCTTTTGGCTTCCTAGGGGAGGTAGCAGTGGTCCCAGTGCGCCCCTTTTGAGGGGCTTATCTATCTCCGAAGACACGCAGAAGCTGTCTAAACTAAACTTAGTAGTGGCTGGGGGAGATGGTGGACCCTAATACTGGGTACTACATCTCCCAGGTGCTTTATCACTGGAGCCTGTTTGGCGCATGCGCTTGGCGGTCTGGCACTGTCTGGAAGTTACTTCCTGCTGCTGTGCTCTCATTGGGCCCGCCTACACAGTCATCTGCATCTGTTGATTCACGTGCTCAGCACCCAGGTCTCTTACTGGTCGGTAGAGCTTCCGGGACGCCCCCTTTTTTAAAAGAGTCAACTGATTAGTTGGTGATGGGGAGAGGCGGGCCTTGGGAACCTTCTCATGTTTGGGGGGTGGGGGGGAAAGATGGCGGAGCTGATGCTCCTCAGCGAGATTGCTGACCCGACGCGTTTCTTCACCGACAACCTGCTTAGCCCGGAGGACTGGGGTCTGCAGAGTGAGGCACCGGGGAGAGGAGAGGGCTGTGGCAAACTGTGTCCCTGAGGCACGCGGGAAAGAAGCGGGGGCCTGAAGAGGAAGTCTGGGCAAATACGGAATCCGCCATCTGAAGGAGAGCGGAGCGGGGGGCTCGTTGTGCATTAAGGGGATACAAAAGTCGGGGAAGAACTCTGCTCTCTGCTGGAACGTCGAGTTGTTCCGGGGTCGGGGAAGGAGGGGCTGAAGCACTCTGGTTGTATCATTTTTCAAGTGGGCGGGCGGTGGGTCTGGCCGAGCGGAGCCAATGAGGGATGGGGCGGGGGCTTGTGTGCGATCTGTAGGCTGGGCCCACCGAACGAGCCCCCGACACTCAGCATTTCTTGCAGACAGCACCTTGTATTCTGGCCTAGATGAAGTGGCCGAGGACCAGACGCAGCTCTTCCGTTGCCCGGAGCAGGATGTCCCGGTATTGTGTCCCCAGCCTTTCTCTAACCCTTGGTGGGTGGAAAGTGAGCCCAGAACCTGGACTCATTCACAGGCCAGAGCTCATCTGGAGTCACCCCTGCTTTCTCACCCTTTCTCACACTCCTGCTCTCTTGTATCCTCCCTTATTTAGTTTGACGGCAGCTCCCTGGACGTGGGGATGGATGTCAGCCCGCCTGAGCCCCCATGGGAACTCCTGCCGATCTTCCCAGGTAAGGTAGTCTTTGTGGTTCCCTGAGATTTCCAGAAACCCTCATCTTCCCACTGTTTCCCAGAAACTATGTAGCTTCCTGTATCATCACGCCTCTACATAAGTGCCTATCCTCTCTCCTTCAATACCCTATTTTTGTTTCTGCTCCCTTGCTGTGGTACAGGAATCCCCACCGACATGTCCTTGGGTACTTTTTGGACTCTTCTTAAGCTCTGCTTCCTGATAATTTCTAACTCCCTTTCCTCCAGATCTTCAGGTGAAGTCTGAGCCATCTTCCCCCTGCTCTTCCTCCTCCCTCAGCTCCGAGTCATCACGTCTCTCCACAGAGCCATCCAGCGAGGTGAGAGAGCCATATCCCTCCTACTCTCTGTGGCAGGGACTCTGCTTCATTCCCTTCACCCGTAGGTGACAAAGAAATGATTTAAATGATTTGTGTGCTATGAGTCATGAGGTGTGTGAGGTGTGGGGGGCCTTCTCCACTACCTTTGCCGTTTCCTTAATATCCTCATTTTCCACATCCCCTTTGGTTATCTAGCAGTGAAGATTTTTGTTTGTTTGTTTGTTTGAGATAGGGCCTCCCTCTGTCATCCAAACTACAGTGTAGTGACGGGGTCACGGCACACTGTAGCCTTGACCTCCTGAGCTCAGGTGATCCTCCTGCCTCAGCCTCCTGAGTAGCTGGGACCACAGACACATGCCACCATGTCTGGCTAATTTTTTTTTTATTGTTTGTAAAAATGGGGTCTCCCTATGTTGCCCAGAGTGGTCTTGAACTCCCGGGCTCAAGTGATCCTCCCACCTTGGCATCCCAAAGTGCTTGGATTACAGGTATAAGCCACCACGCCTGATCTGGGGTCTTTTTAATATAAAGAGTTATGTGAGGCTGGGAAGAAGAGAGTTATTAACTGCTGAGAATTCTGGAACTGTTCTTGCCCAAGTTGTCCACTCTAAGGCCATATTTGAAGTCAAGAGACTTCATCAATTCTCCTAGAAATAAAGTAGAAAGAATGAACAGGTTAGAAAGATGGTCAGTACCATTCAGACCAGAATGTCAAATAATTGATGGCTTGTAAGCCCTAAACTCCTAAAGCTTTTGTTCTTGCTCTTACTGTCAACATCTGCCTTGTTTTTTGCCCTTCTTTCTGCCCCCTGCCCCACACCAACTCTTACCCAGGCTCTTGGGGTAGGGGAGGTGCTCCATGTGAAGACAGAGTCCTTGGCACCCCCACTGTGTCTCCTGGGAGATGACCCAACATCCTCATTTGAAACCATCCAGATCAACATAGTCCCCACCTCTGATGATTCCTCAGGTAATAACAGCCTGCCCCCAATCCTTGGCTTTACTACGGGAGAATGTGTTATGTGTGTGTGTGTATGTGTGTAGATGGAGGGGAAGTGCAGGCAGCAGGACAGGGAGAAAAAGGTGGGGAGCGGAAATGGCAGAAAACCAGGAGGGAAGGCAGGAAGGAAAGGAAACATTTCAGGGAACCACAGCAGGCGCAGTGCTGAGGAGATGGATATTATTTTTCTCTCTTTTTCTTGTTCCTAGTATTCTGTCATGCCATTCAACTTACTTTTTAAAAACTTGTGAGCAGTTTAGGGCGTATCTATCTGTGTGATTCCCCTCCACCCAACATTTTATTATAAACATTTTTGTTGTTGTTGAGACAGAGTCTCACACTGTCGCCCGGGCTGAAGTGCAGTGGCGTAGTCTCGGCTCACTGCAACATGCACCTCCCAGGTTCAAGCGATTCTCCTGTCTCAGCCTCCCAAGTAGCTGGGATTACAGGCGCCCACCACCATGCCCAGCTAATTTTTTGTATTTTTAGTAGAGATGGGGTTTCACCATGTTGGCCAGGGTGGTCTTGAACTCCTGACCTCATGATTCGCCTACCTCAGCTTCCCAAAGTGCTGGGATTACAGGCATGAGCCATCGCGCCCAGCCCATAAACATTTTTAAACATACAGAAAGGCTAGAACACCATATACTAAACTAGATTCTACAATTAACATTATTTGTTCTATTTTAAAGTGTTCCCAAGTTTATTTACTCGTAGCTGTGTATTTAGTAAATGTTTATTGATGTGATCATATCTGAGGTATAATAATTTTAAAAAAGAAATATTTATTAAGCACCTACTCCATGCCAGATACTGAGCAGAGTGCTGGGAATGCAAAGATGAACAAGACCTGACCACTATGCTGACTTTCAAACCCTGTGATTTAGTAATGGGAGAAAGAAAAGTACCAGTCAATACAGGTGTGGTTATTCTAGGATAGAAATCACTAGAGGTGGGGCCGGGTGTGGTGGCTCATGCCTGTAATCCCAGCACTTTGGGAGGCCGAGGCAGGCGGATCATGAGGTCCGGAGATTGAGACCATCCTGGTTGACATGGTGAAACCCCATGTCTACTAAAAATACAAAAAATTACCCTGTAGTCCCAGCTACTCGGGAGGCTGAGGCAGGAGAATGGCATGAACCCGGGAGGCGGAGCTTGCAGTGAGCCGAGATCACGCCACTGCACTCCATCCTGAGCAAAAGAGCAAGACTTCGTCTCGAAAAAAAAAAAAAATTCACTAGAGGGTACCGTGAAAGCTCATAAGAGGGGACATTTCATCCACATTGGGGCTGAATCTAGGACATGCTCCTGGAAGAAGGGTTTCCTGAGAGTTTTAAAGGACACATAGAAATTAGCCAGGAGGACAGTGTGGGGGTTGACTTGTGTGAGAGGACCCTGCATTTCTTCAGAGTGGGTGTAAGAAGGATTTGGGGAGTGATGTGGAACTGCAGAGGCTACAGGGCCAGGTAGGGCCCCTGCTAAGGGGCCCTTAGCTTTTACCTGTGGATAGGTGGGGGCCTTTGAAGAATTAAGCAGGAAAGCAATATGATTAGGAAGATGATTCTAGTGGCAAAGTAGAGAATGGGTTGCAGAGGGGCAGGGCCGGAGGCAAGAGAACCAAGGAAGAAGCTTATGCAGTTGATCAAGTAAGATACTCGGGTGTCGTGAAGAAAGCAGACTTGAGAAAGAATGAAGTGGAATAGATGAGTTGTGACCTCCTGGACACTGGAGAGAGGTAGGAGTCAAAGAGGTTTGTGGCTAGGATGGCTGTGGGTGGGTGATGTTACTGTTCACTGGATGGAGACTGCAAAAGCAGGGGCTTTCTGGTCAGGGAAGATGATGAATTCAGCGTTGGACGTGTTGATTTTTTTTTTTTTTTTTTGTTACGGAGCTTCACTCTTGTTGCCCAGGCTGGAGTGCAATAGTGGTGTGATCTCGGCTCACTGTAACCTCCGTCTCCTGGGTTCAAGCGATTCTCCTGCCTCAGCCTCCTGAGTAGCTGCGATTACAGGCATGCTCCACCACGGCTGGCTAATTTTGTATTTTTAGTAGAGACAGGGTTTCTCCATGTTAGGCTAGTCTTGAATTCAAGACCTCAGGTGATCCACCCACTTTGGCCTCCCAAAGTGCTGGGATTACAGGCGTGAGCCACCATGCCCAGCTGACATGTTGACTGTTGATTTCAAAGTACCTTCTGGATCTCCTGGCACCATCTCTCACTGGCTGAACTCCAACCAGGGAGCCCACTGATGCAGTTCATTCAGATTCTTCCTGGATCTCAGAGCACAGCAGGAAGGGATGGAGAGTGGATTTGGAGGGACAAACAGATTATATCCAGCAGATTAATAAATGTTATAAAGAAGACACACAAAATAAGGATTGAAATACCATTAGCAGGCCAGGCGCAGTGGCTCACACTTGTAATCCCAGCACTTTGGGAGGCCAAGGTGGGCGGATCACAAGGTCAGGAGATTGAGACTGTTCGGGCTAACATAGTGAAGCCCCATCTCTACTAAAAATACAAAAAATTAGCCAGGCATGGTGGCAGGCACCTGTAGTCTCAGCTACTCGGGAGGCTGAAGCAGGAGAATGGCGTGAACCCGGGAGGTGGAGCTTGCAGTGAGCCGAGATCGCCCACTGCCATTAGCAGCAAAAGGATTGTTGGTGGCTTTGCATTGCATAGTGTTATTAGAGTCAGATTCTCCTCCATACTTAGGTATTTTTTGAGGGCCTGTACTTTACCCTCAATGGACATGAGACATAGTTCTTGCTTTTGAAGAGTTTTGTGAGGGTTATAATACATCATGGTTAAATAGTTCCCTTTTTTTGGAGGGGGGGGAACAGAGTTTTGCCCTGTCACCCAGGCTGGAGTGCATTGGTGTGATCTCCACTCACTGCAACCTCCGTTTCCTGAGTTTAAGCTATTTTCCTGCCTCAGCACCCCCTAGTAGCTAGGACTACAGGCACGTGCCACCATGCCCAGCTATTTTTTTGTATTTTTGGTAGAGACAGGGTTTTGCCATGTTGTTCAGGCTGGTGTCGAACTCCTGGCTTCAAGCAATGCACCTGCATTGGGTGTCGGCCTCCCAAAGTGCTGGGATTACAGGCGTGAGCCACCATGCCCAATCATGGTTAAATAGTTCTTTTTTTTTTTTTTTTTTTTTTTCTGAGACAGAGTCTCACTCTGCCCAGGCTGGAGTGCAGTGGCGCAATCTTGGCTCGCTGCAAGCTCCACCTCCCGGGTTCATACCATTCTCCTCCCTCAGCCTCCCAAGTTGCTGGGACTACAGGTGCCCGCCACCACGCCTGGCTAATTTTTTGCATTTTTTTTAGTAGAGACGGGGTTTCACCGTGTTAGCCAGGATGGTCTCGATTTCCTGACCTCGTGATCTGCCTGCCTCAGCCTCCCAAAGTGCTGGGATTACAGGCGTGAGCCACCGCGCCTCGCCAAGATTTTTTTTTTTCACTTAATTTTCCTTTGTTCCTTTGGATTTGTATCATGACCGTATTATCTATTCAAAAATATAAATTGAAATTTTAAAAACCAATCTTAGTGATCGTATAATTAAGTACCAAAGTGAACGGTATAGACCAGAGGTAGTCGTAGACTGTTGACCTGTGGGCTGAATCTGGCCCTCAGAAGGGTTTTATTTCACTGACATGGGGCCTAGCATTTTCTTTCATGGAGTGATCAACAAGTCATAAAGGCAGATTTAATGGAGGCCATGAAGGCTCAGAGGTGATTGAGGCTTTGCTGTTTGGTGCCTGGGAGGAAAACTTGTGTGACGGGGCAATCAGGAAGCCTCATTTATGGCCAGTTAGATTTGGGTGACTGGTGAGGCATGAGAATGGAAGGGACCAGCAGGCAGCTTGGAAGTCAGAATCTGGTGTAGGTGAGCAGCCAGGGGGAGATGCACACTTTGTGGTTGTCAGCATGGAGATGCATTGGGCCAGGATAAAGTGGAAATCCAGCAAGACAGGAATTCGGGCCATGTGAATGCTGGAGACCCCCCCCCGCCCCGCCCCTTCCCCTGCTCAGGCCTATTCTATGCGAATAGACAAGTTCTGTGAACAAGAAAGAGGGAAAAGCAGAAGGGCAAAGACAGCTTTGAGGAACATGGAGCAGGGATGAGAAAAATTAGAGGAGCCACTAAAGGAGAAAGGGAAGCACTAGGCGAAAAGCAGGGCGGAGAGCCAGCAGGTGAGCAACTCTGTGACTGCCCCTCCTGGATGGCCTGCAATCTAGGGCCAGAAGAGTTTTATTTTCAGGTTCAAAGAGAAAGGACCCATTTCCCTATCTTAACCCTCTTTTTTATTTTATTTTATTTTATTTTATTTTTTTTTTGAGACGGAGTCTCGCTCTGTCGCCCAGGCTGGAGTGCAGTGGCGCAATCTCGGCTCACTGCAAGCTCCGCCTCCCGGGTTCACGCCATTCTCCTGCCTCAGCCTCTCCGAGTAGCTGGGACTACAGGCGCCCGCCACCACGCCCGGCTAATTTTTTGTATTTTTTAGTAGAGACGGGGTTTCACCGTGGTCTCGATCTCCTGACCTCGTGATCCGCCCGCCTCGGCCTCCCAAAGTGCTGGGATTACAAGCGTGAGCCACCGCGCCCGGCCCTCTTTTTTATTTTTTTGAGACAGAGTTTTGCTGTTCTTGCCCAGGCTGGAGTGCAATGGCGTGATCTCAGCTCACTGCAACCTTTGCCTCCCAGGTTCAAGCGATTCTTCTGCCTCAGCCTCCTGAGTATCTGGGACACAGGGATGCGCCACCGCGCCCGACTAATTTTGTATTTTTAGTAGAGACAGGGTTTCTCCATGTTGGTTAGGCTGGTCTTGAACTCCTGACCTCAGGTGATCCACCCGCCTTGGCCTCCCAAGGTGCTGGGATTACAGGCGTGAGCCACCATGCCCAGGCTCCCATGTTAACCCTCTTAACCCTTCAGTGTTTACATGATATCCAGCTTTTGCCTCATCCTGCCTCCCACAGATGTCCAGACCAAGATAGAACCTGTCTCTCCATGTTCTTCCATCAACTCTGAGGCCTCCCTGCTCTCAGCCGACTCCTCTAGCCAGGTGAGCACCAACTTCCTTCCTCCCTCCAGGTTTTCCAGTGAGTTCCTCCTGACCTAGAGGTATGAGAGCTTTCTCTTCTTCAGCTCCTTCTCCTCAACACTCCTGACTAATGTATCTCTGGAATGCCCCACATAGGCTTTTATAGGAGAGGAGGTCCTGGAAGTGAAGACAGAGTCCCTGTCCCCTTCAAGATGCCTCCTGTGGGATGTCCCAGCCCCCTCACTTGGAGCTGTCCAGATCAGCATGGGCCCATCCCCTGATGGCTCTTCAGGTAATGGGGTCTCCTGACACTTGGAATCCCTAGTGAGAGGCCTGTGGTCCTGATATTTCTTGTTCTTTTCCCTCACCTTCCTTCAGGGAAAGCCCTGCCCACCCGGAAGCCGCCACTGCAGCCCAAACCTGTGGTGCTAACCACTGTCCCAATGCCACCCAGAGCTGTGCCTCCCAGCACCACCGTCCTTCTGCAGCCCCTCGTCCAGCCACCCCCAGGTACTGAGGAAGGAGAAAAGGGCTGGGCGTGGTGGCTCACGCCGGTAATCCCAGCACTTTGGGAGGCTGAGGCAGGCGGATCACCTGAGGTCGGAAGTTTAAGACCAGCCTGGCCAATGTGGTGAAACCTTGTCTCTACTAAAAATACAAAAATTAGCGTGGAGTGGTGGCACGCACCTGTAATCCCAGCTCCTCAGGAGGCTGAGGCAGGAAAATCACTTGAACCCAGGAGGTGGAGGTTGCAGTGAGCCGAGATCATGCCACTGCACTCCAGCCTGGGCGACAAAGCGAGACTTTGTCTCAAAAAGAAAAGAGAAAAACCAAAAAATTAAAATAAAAATAAATAAATAAATTAAAAAAAAAAAAAAGGCCGGGCACAGTGGCTCACGCCTGTAATCCCAGCACTTTGGGAGGCCAAGGCTGGCGGATCACAAGGTCAGGAGATCGAGACCATCCTGACTAACACAGTGAAACCCTGTCTCTACTAAAAGTCCAAAAATTTAGCCAGGTGTGGTGGCGTGCGTCTGTAGTTCCAGCTGCTGGGGAGGCTGAGGCAGGAGAATGGCGTGAACCCGGGAGGCGGAGCTTGCAGTGAGCCAAGATCGCGCCACTGCACTCCAGCCTGGGCGACAGAGCAGGACTCCATCTCAAAAAAGAAAAAGAAGGAGAAAAGGAGGCGGGCTGCATTGACCCTTTCAGGGAGCTCGCAGCCATTGAGGCTGCCAACCCTTGGGTGCTGTGGTGTGGGTGTGGACACGACCCCACCCAGCGCACAGCCCTCTGACCTCCTCTGCTCACTTGCCCCAGTGTCCCCAGTTGTCCTCATCCAGGGTGCTATTCGAGTCCAGCCTGAAGGGCCGGCTCCCTCTCTACCACGGCCTGAGAGGAAGAGCATCGTTCCCGCTCCTATGCCTGGAAACTCCTGCCCGCCTGAAGTGGATGTAAGTGTTGGGGAGGAGAGGAGTAGGGCGAGTGATGGGAAGGGAAGAGGGAAGTCTGTCATGGAGAGAACTGTGGGATGAGGAGGGAGTTGAGACCTAGGAGCAAAAAATGAGGAAGCAGACCCATTAGATCATTCTGGGGGTCAGAATGGACTCCTGTTTCTATATGAATATCAACTCCAGGTAGTTTTAGGGTCCTTTAGGTTTGCTGTCACTGCAGATGGAGAAATGGGGTTGGTCTCCATAAATTAAAGGCAAGGAAGTCATACTGTACTATACGACTACGGTCGTGGCCATAGTTGGGGAGGGAGGCTGCCTCCTAGGGGAAAATCAGGTAAACTGTATAAGCAGTATAACAAGATTAAACTTTGAACCCTACAAATGTGGGTTGACAGGAAGTAAGAGTTATGAAGGAAAGAGTTTCCACCAGCTTGGAGAAAGTTCTTCCCACACTCTAACCTTTCCCACCTCTGAGGAGCAGTAGCAGGGAATGTTTGAGAGAAGGGCCCCTTCCCTAGCATGTTTGAGTAGAGAGGAAAAACCTCTCTGGCTGTGTAGGTGGGTCAGGAAGGCGGGGAAGTGGCCATGTGAGCTTTGGGTAAATCATTCCCTGGGGTTTGGGAGCATAGTCCCCTTCTGCCAACTCATCTGTCATTCTTTTTTGACCTTCCGGGTGCCTAGGCAAAACTGCTGAAGCGGCAGCAGCGAATGATCAAGAACCGGGAGTCAGCCTGCCAGTCCCGGAGAAAGAAGAAAGAGTATCTGCAGGGACTGGAGGCTCGGCTGCAGGCAGTACTGGCTGACAACCAGCAGCTCCGCCGGGAGAATGCTGCCCTCCGGCGGCGGCTGGAGGCCCTGCTGGCTGAAGTAAGACCAGTCTGTCCCTGGGACACCAACAGGAATACAGCCTCCTTGGAATGATTCCCCTTTTTCTTGTCTCTTTCTTTGTACCTTAGAACAGCGAGCTCAAGTTAGGGTCTGGAAACAGGAAGGTGGTCTGCATCATGGTCTTCCTTCTCTTCATTGCCTTCAACTTTGGACCCGTCAGGTGAGACCTTCCCTGCTTCACTAGAACCTTCCAGGTGGAGCCCACGTTGCAGCCTCCTAGCTGCCTGCTTTGGCCCAGGCCATTTCCTTCTGCTTATACACAAATGGTTCTGGTGTCCTTGGCACCGATGATGTGTCTGGCCAGCCCCTTCCTACTCCATTATTTGTCTTTTTTCTCTTTTTTTTTTTTGTGACGGAGTCTTGCTCTATCACCCAGGCTGGAGTGCAGTGGCCCGATCTCGGCTCACTGCAAGCTCCGCCTCCCGGGTTCACGCCATTGTCCTGCCTCAGCCTCTCCGAGTAGCTGGGACTACAGGCGCCCGCCAGCACGCCCGGCTAATTTTTTTGTATTTTTAGTAGAGACGGGGTTTCACTGTGGTCTCGATCTCCTGACCTCGTGATCCGCCCGCCTCGGCCTCCCAAAGTGCTGGGATTACAAGCGTGAGCCACCGCGCCCGGCCTCTTTTTTTTTTTTTTTTGGATACAGAGCCTTGTTCTGTTGCCCAGGCTGGAGTGCAGTGGCACGATCTCGGCTCACTGCAACCTCCGCTTCCTAGGTTCAAGTGATTCTTCTGCCTCAACCTCCCGAGTAGCTGGGATTACAGGCGCACGCCACCATGCCTGGCTAATTTTTTGTATTTTTTTAGTAGAGACAGGGTTTCACTGTTGTTGCCCAGGCTGGTCTCGAGCTCCTGAGCTCAGGCAATCCGCCCACCTCAGCCTCCCAAAGTGCTAGGATTACAGGCTTGAGCCACCTTGCCCGGCCTCCTGCTCCATTGTTTTTCCAGTGGAGAGTAGATGATGGTGATAATGTTGGTAGAAATAGTGACTATTAAGTGCTTACTGAGTTCTAGGCTCTAGGTGATGCACTCTCTTTTTCATATGTAGGAACCATCCTTATTCCCATCTTACAGAGGCAGACTCAGGCTTGTATAACAGATTGCAACTCAAGCAGTCCATCTGCAGAGTCTTTATTCTTAACTAGACACTTGATACAGCTGAAATTCTTCATTGTGCTCAGTCCTTCTTTATCCACAGCATCAGTGAGCCTCCTTCAGCTCCCATCTCTCCTCGGATGAACAAGGGGGAGCCTCAACCCCGGAGACATTTGCTGGGGTTCTCAGAGCGAGAGCCAGTTCATGGAGTTGAACCTCTCCAGGGGTCCTCCCAGGGCCCTAAGGAGCCCCAGCCCAGCCCCACAGACCAGCCCAGTTTCAGGTGAGGACAGAGAGAGAGGGCCCTCCTCTCGTTTGAGGGTATGAGTTGGTCTTCTCCCTGCTTTCAGTGAGGGGGACCCAAAGCTTTCTCTTGCCATCGTCGCCTTCTTTGTTGTGGGAGTGCTGGACAGTCTCCAAGTGTTGTCTCCTTCCTGCTTCACTCCAGCAACCTGACAGCCTTCCCTGGGGGCGCCAAGGAGCTACTACTAAGAGACCTAGACCAGCTCTTCCTCTCCTCTGATTGCCGGCACTTCAACCGCACCGAGTCCCTGAGGTGTGGGATTCATTGCTGGGGCATCCAGCCCCCCTGGCCTCCCAAGGCCTTCTGCAGTCAGCCTGGCTGGCCTGTGTACTAAAGCGCCAGCGCTTCTTGCCCTCTCCTCACTTCTGTGGGTGGGCAAGGAAGGTGGGAATCTTGGCCTGGCGTGGAGGTCCTGAGCCTCCTCCACTTCCCCAGGCTTGCTGATGAGTTGAGCGGCTGGGTCCAGCGCCACCAGAGAGGCCGGCGGAAGATCCCTCAGAGGGCCCAGGAGAGACAGGTAGGGCGGGTGGCTGGTTCACGGAAGGTCACTTGAAGACAAGGGCTAAAGACCTCTTCTGGGGATTTCTAGTGGGCATCTCGCTGTGGAAGTTTGAGGGATCGTTTGAAGTGGAGGGTTGAGTGGGAGGTGGCATCAGCTTCCAGGGGCCGTTTGTCTCTTTCCTTTTTCCCTTCACCCTCTCCAAGTCCTTAGATATTTCTCCTTCCAGAAGTCTCAGCCACGGAAGAAGTCACCTCCAGTTAAGGCAGTCCCCATCCAACCCCCTGGACCCCCGGAAAGGTGAGTGTGGGGTGGGGTGCTTACTTATTAAGTGAAATTCCACTCTCAAGAACTGTACCCCCAGTAGCTGTCCTGTGCCTGTCATTACTGTCACCAGTGGGATTATACCTCCCTCCTCCACTGGGGGTCTCCTGTCTTTTTCTCTCATCCTACCCCCTTCCCTGGTAGAAACTGAGCATTGGGCTTAGTTCCCCTCAAATCCTGTTTCCCCACCTGCCTAGGGATTCTGTGGGCCAGCTGCAGCTATATCGCCACCCAGACCGTTCGCAGCCAGCGTTCTTGGATGCAATTGACCGACGGGAAGACACATTTTATGTTGTCTCTTTCCGAAGGGTGAGTTTCTCCTGCCCTTCCATCTCTGTCACCCCAGGTTCCCAGCAGTCTGTCTTCAGTGGGGGGATGTAGAGTAGGGCTGGGGAGCTTGTTGGCATCTTTGCCTCCACCCTTCTGGCCTGGCCCATCTGTTCCCCAGGACCACCTGCTGCTCCCAGCCATCAGCCACAACAAGACCTCCCGGCCCAAGATGTCCCTGGTGATGCCTGCCATGGCCCCCAATGGTAACTCTTTCCCTGCTGGGTATGGGGGCAGTTCCAACAGGGGGATCCAGCCTGGGAGCTGAGGGGGAAGGGGGAGAGGAGCAGGGCATCCAGAGGGCTGCTGGACCCACAGGTGAGAAGCAGCAGGAAGTGGGTGGAGGGAAGAGCACCATGCAGGAGACTTGGGAGGGAGACGAGGGTGAGGGTCCTTCCCTGGTGAAGGTGCTTGGGTAGATGACTGGGCAGAGGCGGGGGGCCGGGAACCTGCTAGACTCTCACTTCCTTTTTTCTCTTGATGTCCTCTCCTGTGTGACCCCACACTCATCAATGCCCTTTTCTTTTCTTACCCTCTCCTTGTCCCTGCACCAAACTCTGTCCCTGCCATCCTGTTTAACTCCCACTATGGATCTGCCTCCTCACTATTGCCTGCCCTTTTCCTCTCTGCTCACCTCTACTTTTCTGACCTCCTCCCCTCCTCCCTGCAATCCCTGTTTGCCTCCCCATCTCCTCTTCCTTAACTCTCCCCTTCTTACAGAGACCCTGTCAGGCCATGGGGCCCCGGGGGACTATGAGGAGATGATGCAGATCGAGTGTGAGGTCATGGACACCAGGGTGATTCACATCAAGACCTCCACAGTGCCCCCCTCGCTCCGAAAACAGCCATCCCCAACCCCAGGCAATGCCACAGGTGGCCCCTTGCCAGCCTCTGCAGCCAGCCAGGCCCACCAGGCCTCCCACCAGCCCCTCTACCTCAATCATCCCTGACCTCTGCCATTCACACTGACTTAGAACGGGGGGAGGGGGTACCAGGTGGCCAGGTGGGACTGTTTCAGATTTCCCTGATCCCCAGGTTTGGGGCAATTGGTAAAGGAAAGACCAGGTGTGGGGGTTAAGCACTTATTTGAGGTGGGGGTGTTCACCTCTCTTCTCATCCCTTTTCAGAATATAGGGTTCCTCTCATTCCTGTGAACCCCCAGTCCCGGCTTCTTTGTTTGAGAGGATTGTGTGAGGTTCAGTTGTGGGGTGGGTGGTGAGCTGCTGCATATTCTTTATTTTGTTTCTCTAATGTTATGGCAATGGAGGTGGGAATTTAGTCCCCAGGTGGGACAAGGGAAGTTTTTGTATTTTGGAGCTAGTTACTGGGAGTAAGGGAGGGTGGGGTGGGGGTGGGGAGTTCAGGTTTATGTGTGTGCATTTCTTTTTTATTATTATTAAATAAACAACTTGGAGGGAGTTGAAGGAATGGTGGCTGCCTTCCTGGCTCATGATGGGGAGTTTGGGGGAAAGTGGCTTCTCCAGAGCCAGCATCAAAGAATCAAGCACTGAAGACATAGCTGGCTCTGAGGTGGGGTGGGTGCGGGATCACAGACTGTATGTCATCCCCTTGCTCTCACCCCTGCAACTCTGGGGTATATCTGTGTCTAGCAACGATGTCTCATGGCGTGACAGACTAGAGGATACACATCCCTGGAATGTGAGTCAACAGGAAAGATGGGGCCCCACGCCCTTCAGGGTGAGCAGCCTCTGGGTCTCCTGCTCTCCAACAGGTTCTACCCCTCTTCTTGCTGTCCAGGATGAGCAGCTCAAACAAACAAGGAGAGCTGGAGCCAGAGGCTCAGAGCCCAGGAAGTGGGGGCCTCGGTGAAGAAGGGGTGGTATTTGGAAGGGAAGGGGGATGTGGCAGGATATTCTCTAAGCCCTAAACTGGAGGGGACTGAGACTTGAGAGTAGAGATGAAAGACAAAGACAAGAGTGGGGCAGGCAGAAAAAGCTGTACATTCTTACGTTTTCAATTTTTTTTTTTTTTTTGAGATGGAGTCTCGCTCTCTCACCCAGGCTGGAGTGCAGTGGCACGATCTTGGCTCACTGCAACCTCTGCCTCTTGGGTTCAAGTGATTCTTCTGCCTCAGCCTCTCAAGTAGCTGGAACTACAGGTGCACGCCACCACACCCGGCTAATTTTTGTATTTTTAGTAGAGATAGGGTTTCACCATATTGGCCAGGCTGACATCGTGATCTGCCCACTTCGGCCTCCCAAAGTGCTGGGATTACAGGCGTGAGCCACCATGCCTGGCTAGGCTGTGCATTCTAATTAGGAGGAAGGGGAGCAGGACAAAGTGAGTGGTTGAGTCTGAGTCCAACCTGGAAGAATCCCCCTCCAGCTGCTCCTGTCCAGCAGTGCCTCAGGCTTACCCTGCAGGAGTGTCCTGGGTCAGCTGGAGGGTGTGAGCTGGGCCTGGGCTCAATGCCCAGATGACTGGACAGGGGCTGCCTGGGCCACAAGCCCAGGCCTGAAGGAGGGAGGAAGAACCTCATGTGTCCAGCCAGGCAACCCCCACACCCCTCCAGCTGCCCTCACCCATTACTGTGTTTAGGGTGAAAACAGACCAAGTAACTATGGCAACCTGGAACCAGGGCTCCCAGGAACTAGACCTTTCCTCCCTCCAGAGGGCAGCCCAGCTTCTCAGCTGTGCTTTCTATCCCAGAGTCCTTGAGCCTTATCCACCCTATCTCTGGAGGGGGTGCAGTGAGAACAAGGATTTTGGAAGCACATCACCTGAGCTGGATTCCCTACCCTGCCTTTCATTATAGATGTCCTTAAACATTCTGAGCCTTAGTTTCCTTATCTGTAAGATGGGATGCTCCTACCTCCTAATCAGGGTTGATGACAGGATGAAAGACGACGTCCTCAGTGCCTGGTCCATAATAGATACACCTTTTCCTCATCCCTTGCCCCTTTTTGTCCCCATCTCTGTTGTCCTCTCTTCCACTTTTATCCCATTTGGGTTCATCACCATTTCGTTGTCCCATTGTCTTCCTCCTTCCTGCCCCCAGTTCGGGAAAGTACTTGAAGTGCTGGCATCTCAGGGGGCGCCCTGGGGTGGGACATCCTGCTCCTCTGCTGATTGGCAATGGACAGCTGGCACTTTGGTGTGGATGAGACATCAAACCTCTCTTGGCTGAGGGATTGTGGTGACAGGAGGGATTGAGAAGGACGGTGAGTGGGTACCTGATGCGGGGTGAAAGCCGGGCAGGGTCTGGGCTGCTGCCCTCTAGTCCCATGTGGATCTCCATTCCTCTGGCCACACCCCCAAGGCCACTCAGCGTGCCAGGTCGCTGTCACTCCTGCACCTCATTGGCCCCTCCTGCCCTATGCCCACTGTGTCTTTCTGTTCTGCTTTCCTTGTGCCATCATCTCCTGTATTTCTTCCTCAGGATCCCACCTTTTGTTCTCTCTCATCCCTGACCTCATCATCCCTCCCTTTCTCTTTCTAGACTTCTTTCCTGCCTCTTTGCTCTCTACCTCAGCAGTTATCACGACCTCTTTTTGACCCATTATTCATCGCTGTTTTTTTCTTCTTTTGTATCTTCCCCACCCCATCCACTGTTTCACTGTCTTAAATTTTTTTTTTTAATTTAAAAATAGAAGTGGGGTCTCGCTATGTTGCCCAGGCTGGTCTTGAACTCCTGGCCTCAAGCAATCCTCCCATGTTGGTCTCCCAAAGTACTAGGATTACAGGCATGAGCCACCGTGCTGGCCTTATTTTTTTAAAAAAATTTTTTTTTAATTCACTGTCTTTTTCCTTTGTTTTTCTTGGTCTTCTCATCTGCTGCTGCCGCTGACCCTGTGCTTGTCTCCTCCCTTTTTCATGCCGCCCCCTTTCTATTTCCCATTCTGCTCCCTCGTCCACATTTCTTGCCCCTTTCCATTATTTCCTCCCTTTTCCCCCACTTTGGTCCTCTCCTCCTCCTTCCTTCCCCCACTCCCTTTACTTCCCACACCAATTCTCCATCCTCTTCCCAGCTGTGGGGGCCAGCACTGGGGAGCCTGATGTTTGCCTCATCGTTCTGCTATGGCTTCTGGATACAGCACATCTGGATTCCGGGGCCCAGATGTGTGGTTGCCACAGCGACCTGGGTCCCTCTGGTAAATACAGGCGCCCACCCGCCTCAGAGCAGAGAACAAAACAATTGTGTGACTTTCTTTTGTCACGAGATAGAAATGTCCTTCCTCCTCCCTTCTCCCCACACCCATGTCTCTAGGCAAAGGAAGTTTTAAGGGTCCAAACCCTTCTTTCTGAGGCTCCCTTGCCCCCTTTTCAGCTGTAGCCTCTTAGTTTTCTCCCATCTTTCATCCTGGAGTCTGTCTTTTCATTCTGTGTTCCCCATCCTCACCCCGCCGCCCCCAGTTCTCAATAATGGAATGTTGACCACCCCCTTCCCCATCTGATGCCGTTTCTTCTAAGTGAATCTACACAATAACTGGATGCAGAAAGAAGTTTCAAAAATCTGGATTCTCCACCCTTCTTTGTACAAGTGCTTCAAAGAAGCCACTTCGTTTGTTTTTTCCCTAAGTCTTCAATCCTTTCCTTTCCTGGAGTAGTTTAGGGAGGAGAGTAAATACAGGCTTAGGAATCAGAACACCTGGATGAGACTCACCTTCACCACTACTGACTTAGCCCCTTGAACAAGACCCTTAATGTCTATGAGCCTCTGTTTCCTCAGCCACCAAGTGGGATTAATGCCCGCACTGTGTAGGAAACTTTTGTAAACGGAAGCCAGGCACAAGTGTTTTCTATCTTTCCCCTCTCTGGGACTGCTTTCTTGGACTACAGCCCCTGGCATCTCTTGTTCCCCTGTCTTCATCCTTCAGGTCCTTGCCCTCAATTGCCCTTACTCTTCTGTGTCTGCCTTCTCTCCTCCCTATCTTTCCTTTCCTTTTCTCTATCTTTCATCCCTTTTCCTCCTGAGGTCAGGACAGGAACTTGGAGGATCATTCAAGGAGGGAGGCTCAGAGCTGAAGACACAGGGACTGAGGTTACAGAGAACAGCTGGAGCTTGTGGACAGTTCTGGACAACACTGACCTTTCTACCCACCACCCAGGACACCTCAGTGAAGCCAACCCCAGCTCTGACCACTAGGCTTCCCTGCCTTCACACCTGGGCTCCTTACCCTTTCCCCCTCCTCTCTCCCAGTCCTTTCACATTTCAGTGTTGACTTGCATTTACTGGTCGCCTACACTATGCAAGGCTTGGTGCTTTTCTTACAAGATGTGAACATATAAGACATGAGCTTCTCCATGAGCCTGGAAACCAAAGGGTGAATCAAATGGTAAACAAAGATAATTTCAGAACCTGAAACTGTATCTGCCAAGCTTCCAGTGGCTTCCCCAAATGCCTTATAAGCGTGTGTGCATCTGGAACCCCACATTTCTCTCCGAGACCCCAACAGTGGGCTTCCAGAACATCCCAGGACCATCCTTCTTGCTCTCTTCTCTGGGGTCCCTGGCCACTCTCTGTGCCAAATGTACTTATGTTGACCATTCTTCCTAAATAATAAAGCCAGGACGTAGGGCATAGGCACACGCGCTTGCACACACACACACACTAAAGGATATGACCGTGGAACAGAAATCTGAAGGTGTCAGAGGAAATTCATACCCTGTGTTCTGCCCTCTGTGTGTGATGCTGTCTCCAGACCCTCCCTCATCCTATCACTGCAGTGCTCCTCACCTCCTGCCAGGAGATCCTTGGGAAGCTGCTACCTACTGCTGGCTCTGGGGGCTTCAGGCCAAGGCAGAGGAAGGAAGCTGAGCCTGGCTGTGTCCAAGATGCTGACTTCATCCTCCCCATCAAAGCCAGGAAAAAAACAGCCACACACACCCAGACACCCGGACACACACGGGGACACCCACGCGAAAGCCCATGTGTGCCTTTGCCCTTGGCCACATGGAGCTTACTAGGCATCTGGCCACAGCCACATGCAGTGCAGGCACTCCCTGACCCAGGAACACCACACACCTGCCACCGTGGGGATCTGACCTGGTGTGCAGACACCTGGGCCGCCACCCATGTGGCAGAATCAAGCACATACAGGCTCCTTCACGTCCCTTTCACCTGTGACTTGGCCAAGTTATGCCTCAGTGGTGAGGTCTGTAGCGGGATAGAGAGACTCAGTCTTCACTGTGAAGCTGGGGGTAGTGGGTTCCCACTCAGCTGGGATATTTCTCCTCTGTAGCAAAGTCTCTTTTTCAGCCCCTTGTCAGGGCAGCACATGGGGAGATGAAGCCAGGGAAACACCCAACAGACTTATGTGGGGTGTGTCTGTCTCCCTGTCCCCCCTGTCCTCTGGCTGTCAGTCGTCTGCCTGGGACCAGAGACAGAGTGCCCGTTTCCTCCAGCCCCTACCTGTCCCCGCCTCTGTTCCTGCTCCCCTGCAGCACCCAGGCACCAGCCCCCGACCCTGCTTTCCACCACTTCACCCTCTATTCAGGTGACCCACCCTTACATTTGCCTCCTGCCTCTAGCCCTTTCTTCAACCCTAACCCTTCCTCCTAACCTTCAGGCTTTCCTTCCTTGTCCCCCCTCAACCCCAGCTTCCTCCCCAAGGCTTCTATGTCCCAGTGTTCACCCAAGCCCTTGCCCTGCCAGTGCCCAAGCCTCACCTACTCTTTCTCTAGGGACTTGCTGAGGTAGGAGAATGCAAAGCGGGCAGTGACAGGAGAGGGACTGAACAGAACAGAAAGCAGGAGTGGCTTGGGGACGGGATAAGCAGGGAAGATAGAAATGGTGGGACTGGGGCAGGGTGGGGACTTGGGGTCCCAGAGATGGTCCCAGTTGGAGAAAGAGGTTGCCTCTTGCCTCCTGCCCCCTGCCCCTGCTCCCTGCCCCGGACTGCCAGGGGAGAACTGGTGAGAGGATGAGGGAGCCAGCACTGGGTGATAGACATCGGGTGAGATCCAGAGATCCAAGCTAGAGCAGTGGCTGGGAAGAGATGGGAGGGGAGCATGGGGGAGGGAGGGGAAGGGGGCTGGCCATGAGGAAGGATATAGGCTGAGAGGAAACCACTGGGGTCAGAGAGGAGGGGCAGCAGGTGGAGAAATGGTGGGGAAAAAAGAAATGGCAGGAAGGGTGGGGGATGTCAAGTTGGGCAAAAATTAGGGTGAGAGTTAAAAATGGCATAGGGAAAGGACATGGGAGGTAAGACCAGGGCTGGGGGTTGAGATGAGGGTATGGTGAGACAGTGATGCTAGACAGGGAGTGGGGGCAGGAGAAGAGGAGGGGTGGCATGTGGGAGGGCCTGGGAGGGGTGGGAGGACCTGCCCTATCTCCGCTCCCCTCCCTGACCTCATCCTGGTCCTCCCCTTCTCCTCCCCTGCTCGCTGCAGACTCCCTCCTCACTGTCGCTGCCGAGATCCACAGTTGGTTGTGGCTCAGCCCCTGTTGCAGGAGACAAGTGAGGGAGACTTCCCTGTCCTGCCCTGAGACGCCACCCTCCCGGGGTTGGGGACAGAGCAGGTGCAGAGGCACTGCAGCTGCCCGGTTGCCCAGGTAAGGAACAGAGTTCTGGGGAGACCCAGAAGGAGAGGCAAGGGATTTCTCGCCTATCCCCACATCCCAGGTGAAGGTGTGGCAGGTGAGCTCTCAGCAGTGCTTCCAGAGCAAGGACTTCTGTTCAGGACAGAGGACATAGGAGCATTCACTGGGAACCAGGCTCCCTGTGAAGGAGTGTCTGGGAGGAGAGGGTGGTATGTGTGTGTTGGGGTGGGCGGTGTATGTCAGGGTTTGGATGGGATGCAGACAACTGACAGGGGCTGGGAACAAACTGAGGGACTCCAGGAGTCAGACGGTGGAACCAGGGTAGAAGTGGTTATTGGTGAGGTGAGCCCCTGGGCCCTGGAGGTGCTGGGGCTAGCGGGAAGACAGGACTAGGCTGAACTGGTGGCCAACTGACCCTCGGAAGGAAAGTGCTTACGGAATCCCAAGTGTCAGGCTGCAGCAGCTGAGCCCAGGCTCTGGGGGCTCCGGGCTCCAGGAGGTGCCAGAGGGTGCTTCTTTGGGCATCCAAATGGGTACTCCCTAGGTGGCAGCGTGAGAGTTGCAGGGAGGGAGGTCTGGGAGATCTCTTTAGGAAATACTGAAATGGGACAGTCAGGACTCTCGGGTCTGGGAAGTGCACAGAGCCTGCAGAAAGGATCCTAAAACTTGTTCTTGGCGAGAGCTCCGCACTCATGACTCACGGTTCAGCAGGGCTGGGATGGCTGAGAGATCCCTTTGGGGGCACGGGGGCTCCGTCTTCACTCTGTGCCCCTTCCAGGCTCCCCTTGCCTCTGTCCGTCTGAACCTGCGCTCTCCCTCACCCCGCCGCCCCCGCCCCCCACCACCAGTACACGTGACACGCCCCGGGTGGGGCGGGCGGGCCCCTTATCTCGCCTGGAAAGAATTTAATGGCATAGAAACAACTGGAAGTGGAACTGAGAGGAACTACTGGGAAGCAACTCGGAAACACCCCAGCTGCTGCTTGCCCCGCCCCTGCTTCCCGCATCTCCAGCCCCTCCTCTTTTCCCTGACCCTGCCTCCAAGTCCCTGGGGACCCAGCACCTCAATTCCTCAAACTTCCTTTGCTCACTCCAGACCTAGCCACTAGGTGCAGGACCAGAAACTGCCTTCCTGTCTCTCATTGCACCCCTAACCATTTTCAACTGGGGTCTGGAAATCCTTTCTCTTAATTTTTCCATTCCCAGGCGGATTAGCTCCCCAGAATAAGGAGCATCTGGATTCCCCAACCTACCCCTCCCTGACACCTCCTTCCCACCTGGTTCCAGCCCAGTATCTGGGACCCCCACATTCCCTTTTTAGTCTCACTCCTAGAAGCCTTCTACCTTCACCTCTCATTGCCAGATTCAACTGGGGGTGTAGCAGGAGGGTCAGAGGGAGGCATGGGGGCGGGACCAGAACCCCCATCTCCGGAACATCTCTTATGGAAGCCAGCCCCTCTCCCCACCCCTTGGGACCTATACAGTCCCTAATGAGCAAAGTGTTAAAGTTGGCTACAACACAAAATACCCAGGAAGCTGAGTCACAGTTTGGGAAGATGCCCCCATCCCTGCCAGCCCTCCAACTGTGGGGAGGGTGCCAAGAGGGTGAGGCCATATCTCTCTCCAAACACACACTGCAGAGAACCACCCCAGACATAGTGGCAGGGGGAATGGTGAAGGGGAGACACAAGAGACACCCAATTCTTTGCTTGCCCAGTACTGAGAGAAGAGAAGAATTATTCCGGGAGCTGGAATGGGGAGCTGGAGGGGTGGGTGGTGGCAACAGGGCAGGGAGGGAGAAGATTGGGAAGGAGCCTCTGGGTGTGTGGTCACTGGAGGCTGCTCTGCTCTTCTAGACCAATCTCACCAGCTTTCCAGAAAAGCTGGTGAGCTCTCTTCACTCCTTCCTGCTGCAAAGACCCTCTCTGCTTTCCCCCCACTGTGCAGGGAAAGATGAGGAATCCAATTATTTGGAGAGGGGCACTGGACGACTCACAGAGGCCTCCAGGGGTACGGGGAAGTATGGTGGAGGCCATGTGTCCACTGCTTCCCACTGGGGAAGGGCCTCCTGCTTGGTTCCTCTCACACCATCCAGGTTCTTTCACTCACAGAACTGCCCTTGGAGCCAACAAGAAATCAGCCTTCTTAGGCATCACCCAATGACTAGGTGTGGAGGAAACCTGAAGGGGAGATTAAGTGTGTGTGCATGTGTGCATGGGCACCCATATGTGTACCTGCAAGGATGCAGGTTTAGCGGGTGGATTTGTGTGTCTGTGCAGGTATGTTTGTATTTGTGCATGAGCACACATTAATATATTTGTAAGTGTACATGTGTACACATATTTGTGCAAGCACTCCCATGGTGTGGGAGTGATTTGCATGGCCTTAGACACAAAGTGACAGGATTTGAGGGTCAGTCAGAGCCCATCTCTTACCCAAGGCTACACTCCAGGCTGAGAGAAGGGCTGGGGAGACAGGAAAGGGCAGCTCTCTGTATGCCAGGCCTCTCGGCCTGGGCTTTCTTGGGTGGGGAGCCTCTTGGTGTGGAAACACTCTGTCCCTGTTCAGCTCCCTTTCCGTCTCTTGCTGGCTGGTAGCAGAATGTAATGGCTGGTAGCCCCGAAAACTCCTTTTTCTCTGATCCAGGAGAAAAGTTTAAGAGTAGAAAGCCAGAAGATGTGTGTGTGTGTTGGGCGGAGGTGTGTGTGTGTCACAGTCACCTCCGCCTACCAGTGACACATCCCCCACTCCTCACTGGTCAGCATTTCCACACCCACCCTGCCCTCCTCCTTTCCCCAGCCGCTGGTCTGGAAGAGCTGGGCACCTTTCAACATCTCTCCTCAACTCTTCACCCTAGCTGAATCCTGACTGGCCCCTTCACACTGCTGTTCGCCATAGCCCTCTCTCCTGTCTCATCCTGGGACCCCCCTACTACCTTTCCTCCCACCTCTTGTCTCTGTGTGCTCCCCAATCCCTGCCTCAGTAAACTCCACAAACATACAACTAGGTAACTGTCATCCAGATCAAGAAACAAGATACCTTTAGCACCTCAGAAGCCCCCCTCCATGCCACTACTAGTCACTACCCCCTCAAGAGTATCACACTTCTGACCTGGAGCACTACAGATTAATGTTGCCTCTCCTCAAACTTCACATAAACAGAACTATGCAGCATGCTCTTTCCTGTGTCTGGCTTTTGTTCAACCTCATCTTAGTAAGATCCATCACACTACTGCATATAACTATAGTTCATTCCTGCTTTATTTTATTCCACGGTGTGAATAAACCACAATTTATTTAATCTATTCTACTGATGTGAAACGTTTGAGTAGTTCCCAGTTTGGGGCTATTATGAGCAGTACTGCTGTGTTGGGTGTATTCCTAGGAGTGGAATTGCAGGGTCATAGGGTTTGCATGTGTTCACCTTTAGTACATTTAGTAGATTCTGTCAGTTTTCCAAAGTGCTTGTACCATCTGGTCCTGCCAGGATCCGCCCTGGCCTGGCCTCTGATTCTGCCTCTGCCCTGGTGGCTGTTGTCTAACCAACTTCCAGTCCCAGACACTGTCCGTGGTCCTAGCCCTGCCCTTGGTCCTGCCCTTGGTTCCAGCCTTAATGCTAGTCCTGCATTTAAATTGAACTTTTCATTCATTCATATAGTCAGTAAATATTTATTGAGCACCAATTATGTGCCAGATGCAGGGATAGAGCAGCCAAGAAAAAAAAATAGGTGCCATGCCTGCCCTCATGGACTTTATAGTCTAGTGGGCAAGAAAGTAATAAAATAATCTCACAGTATATTTATTATTACTTTGGACTTCAAAAAAATATTTATTTATATATGATTGCAAATTGTTATAAATGCTACAAGTGAGAATGGCATGATGCTGTGATATCACATGATAGGAGGACCTGACCTGGTCAGGAAAACTTCCCTGTGAAACAAATGGTGGGCTGAGACCTGAAGAATGAGAAGGCCAAGAGAGAAGGGAACAGTGTTCCACATGGATGGAACAGCATATACAAAGGTCTGGGGTTGGGGATGGGCACAGAGAGTGTGAGGGACTTGAAGGTCGGTGGGGCTGGAATGGAGGGAGGGAGGGTGGTGAAGTGGGGGCAGGGGACACGTGATGGTAGGGCTGTTTGTCAGTGTTCTAAGAGAATTTGGAAGGGAGACACTGAAGCATTTTGAGAGGGACATCCTGATTGCATTTGTGAGACTGTAGAGGGCAAGAGTGGAAGCAGAGGGAAGAGTCAGGGCCAGACACAGTGGCTCACACCTATAATCCCAGCACATTGGGAGGCTGGGGTGGGAGGATTGCTTGAGCCCAAGAGTTCAAGGCCAGCCTGGGCAACATAGAAAGATCCTGTCTCTACAAAAAAAATTAAAAATTAGCTGAGAGGATTGCTTGAGCACAGGAGGTCAATGCTGTAGTGAGCTATGATCGCACCACTGCACTCTAGCCTAGGTGACAGAGTGAGACCCTGTCTCAGAAAACAAAAAAAGCAGCCAGGAGGCAATTACAGTTCTCAGGCAAGAGGCGGATGGAAGCTTGGATTAGAATGAAGGTAAGTGGGAGAGAAGGAAACGAATTAAAGAGATGTTTATGAGAAAATACAGGTAGATACAAAGAAATATGGTATCCTTGAATGGGCTATTAGGTTTCTGGCTTGTAAAGCTGGATGAATGGCAGGGCCCTGAGCTTCAATGGGGAATTCTGGAAGGGGATGGGATACAGGAAGGTGACCGTGAATTCAGGTTACAGGCTTGGTGAATTTGAGGTGCCCAAGTGGAGATGCCGAGTAGTCAGGTGGATATATTGCCGTGGAATGAGAGGAAGATGACTGGAGTGTTTTACAAATTGGTGTATAGTTTGGAAATTGAAGTCATGAGTCTGGATGAAGGTACCACGTGGATGACTAGAGCAGTAGGTCTATTAATTTGGTAGAAATTTGTTGCACATTACAATCATCTGGGGAGCTTTTTTTTTTTTTTTTTTTGAGACGGAGTCTCGCTCTGTCGCCCAGGCTGGAATGCAGTGGCGCAATCTCGGCTCACTGCAAGCTCCGCCTCCCGGGTTCATGCCATTCTCCTGCCTCAGCCTCTCTGAGTAGCTGGGACTACAGGCGCCCGCCACCACGTCCGGCTAATTTTTTTGTATTTTTTTTAGTAGAGACGGGGTTTCACCGTGGTCTCGATCTCCTGACCTCGTGATCCACCCGCCTCGGCCTCCCAAAGTGCTGGGATTACAAGCGTGAGCCACCGCGCCCAGCTGAACTTTTAAAAATACTGAATAAAATTCAGTTACTCGGTCATTCTAGTCACATCTCAAGTGTGGCAGAGCCTCATATCCCTCCTGGCTACCATATTGGTCAGCGTGGATACAGAATGTTTTGAAAGAGAAGGGCCAGGTGCGGTGGCTCACGCCTGTAACCCCAACACTTTGGGTGGCCGAGGCGGGCAGATCACCTGAGGTCAGGAGTTCAAGACCAGCCTGGCCAAGATGGTGAAACCTTGTCTCTACTAAAAATAAAAAATTAGCTAGGCATGGTAGCTGGCGCCTGTAGTCCCAGCTACTGGGGAGGCTGAGGCAGGAGAATCACTTGAACCTGGGAGGCAGAGGTTGCATTGAGCCAAGATCGTGCCACTGCACTCCAGCCTGGGCAACAGAGTGAGACTCCATCTCAAAAAAAAAAAAAAGAAGATGCGGTGAACTGTGTCCAGTGATTTTGAGAGAAGTCAAAGGTCAAGCAAGATGAAGACAAATGTCCATTAGATTTTGTGGCACCGAAGTCATTGGGAAGCCCTAGAGGGAGCTGTTTGGCAGGTTGGAGGGAGTAGAGTGGATTGAGGCACGCATGGGCTACAGGGAAATGGAAACATCAAATACAAATAAATCTTGACAACTGTGGCCATGAAGTAGAGAAGAGAAATATGTGGTGGCTGGAGGGGGTGTGAGATTGGGGAAAGGTTTTTTAAGGTTTAATTTTTTTTTTTTTTTTTTTTTTTTTGAGACGGAGTCTCGCTCTGTCACCCAGGCACCCAGGCTGGGTGCAATGGCACGATCTTGGCTCACTGCAAGCTCCGCCTCCCAGGGTCACGCCATTCTCCTGCCTCAGCCTCTCCTAGTAGCTGGGACTACAGGCGCCCGCCACCTCGCCCGGCTAATTTTTTGTATTTTTAGTAGAGACGGGGTTTCACCATGGTCTCGATCTCCTGACCTCGTGATCCACCTGCCTCGGCCTCCCAAGTGCTGGGATTACAAGCGTGAGCCACCGCGCCTGGCCTAATTTTTTTTTTTTTTGAGACGGAGTCTCGCTCTGTTGCCCAGGCTGGAGTGCAGTGGCATGATCTCAGCTCACTGCAACTTTTGCCTCCCAGGTTCAAGCGATTCTCCTGCCTCAGCCTCCCAAGTAGCTGGGATTACAGGCACCTGCCACCATGCCCGGCTAATTTTTTTTTTTTTTTTTTTTTTTTATTTTTAGTAGAGATGGGGTTTCACCATGATCGCCAGGCTGGTTTTGAACTCCTGACCTCAAGTGATCCGCCCACCTTGGCCTCCTCCCAAGTACTGAGATTACAGGCATGATCCACCACACCCAGCCATGGTTCACTTTCTATACAGCAAAATGCAGAAGTCTTACGTGTGCAGCTCAATGACTTTTTGAATATGTGTATATCTATGTAACCACTCAGATTAAGATACAAAATATTTCCAGAAATATGACTCCTTCCGGTCAATAATCCCTACAAGTAATCCGATCCTATCTTCTAAAAGCAGACTAACTCTGCCTGTTTTTGTTTGTTTGTTTGTTTGTTTGTTTGTTTTTTGAGATAGAGTCTTGATCTGTTGCCAGCCTGGAGTGCAGTGGCATGATCTTGGTTCACTGCAACCTCCGCCTCCGGGATTCAGGCAATTCTTTTACCTTAGCCTCCCAAGTAGCTGGGACTACAGGCGTGTGCCACCATGCCCAGCTAATTTTTGTATTTTTAGTAGAGACAGAGTTTCACCATGTTGGCCAGGATGGTCTCCATCTCTTGACCTCGTGATCTGCCCACCTCGGCTTCCCAAAGTGCCGGGATTACAGGCATGAGCCACTGCACCCAGCCTCTGCCTGTTTTTGAACCTCATATAAACGGCATTATTCAGAGTGTTTTCTTTTTTCTTTTCTTTCTTCCTTTTTTCTTTTTCTTTTTTTCTTTTTTTTTTTTTTTGGTAGCTCAGGAAGGGTATATGAGAGTATAAGAGTGTTCTCGTTCTGTGTGTGGTATTTTTTGCTCAGCACTATGTGTGTGAAATTCACCCATGTTGCATGTAGCAATAGGGTGTTTTTTATTGCTGTATAGTATTCCATTGTCTGACTCTGGCACAATTTATTTATCCACTTTATGAATGGACACTTGAGTTGCTTTCAGTTTTAGCTACTATAGGAATAAATCTCATGAACATTATGGTCTACGTCTTTTGGAAGAACTATGCAGTCATTCCCATTGGATATTCAGTTATAGATACCTGGGTTATAGACTATATGTTTTAGCAGATACTACCAAACAACTTTCCAGTGTTGGCATTAATATATGCTCCCACTTGCAACAGATGACAATTCCAGTTGCTTCACATTCTTGCCAATATCAAGCAATGACTGCCTCTTTGAAGAGGGACAAGCATTCTGGAGGATATTTAGTGGCATCTCATTGTGGTTTTAACGTACATTTACCCGATAACTAGTGATTTTGTGCATCTTTTAAAATGCTTCTTGGAGCTGGGTGCAGTGGCTCACACCTGTAAGCCCAACTACTGTGGAGGGTGAGGCAGGAGGATTGCTTGAGGCCAGGAGTTCAAGGCCAGCCTGGGCAACATAGCAAGATCCCATCTCTACAAAAAATTTAAAAATTAGCCAGGCATGGTGATGCCCATCTGTAGTTCCAGCTACTCTGGAGGCTGAGGCAGGAGGATCACTTGAGCCCAGGAATTTGAGGCTGCAGTGAGCTGTGATTGTGCCACTGTGCTCCAGCCTGGGTGACAGAGGTAGAGTTTATCTTAAAATAAAATGAAATAGGGTGGGTGTGGTGGAGCACGCCTGTAATCCTAATAACTTTGGGAGGCCAAGGCAGGCGGATCACTTGAGATCAGGAGTTCGAGACCAGCCTGGCCAACTTGGTGAAACCCTGTCTCTACTAAAAAAAAAAAAAAAAAAAAAAAATGCTGGGCGCGGTGGCTCACGCCTGTAATCCCAGCACTGTGGGAGGCCAAGGCGGGCAGATCATGAGATCAGAAGATCGACACCATCCTGGCTAACACGGTGAAACCTCATCTCTACTAAAAATACAAAAAAATGAGCCAAGCGTGGTGGCGGGCGCCTGTAGTCCCAGCTACTCAGGAGGCTGAGGCAGGAGAATGGCGTGAACCTGGTAGGCGGAGCTTGCAGTGAGCCGAGACGCACCACTGCACTCCAGCCTGGGTGAAAGAGCAAGACTCCATCTCTACAAAAAATGAGCTGGGCATGGTGGCACATGCCTGTATCGTAGCTACTCCAGAAGCTGAGGTAGGAGAATCACTTGAGCCCAGGTAAAATAAATAAAATGTTTATTGGCCCTTTGGCTATATTCTTTTCTGGAGTACCTGTTTGTCTTTTGCCAATTTAAAAAACTGGGTTTCCCGATTTTGGCTTGTTTTGTTTTGCAGAGTGTTTTGTTTTGTTTTGTTTTGTTTTGTTTTGTTTTGTTTTGTTTTGAGATGGAGTTTCACTCTTCCACTCAGGCTGGAGTGAAGTGGCATGATCTCAGCTCACTGCAACCTCCACCTCCGGTTTCAAGCGATTCTCCTCCTCAGCCTCCCGAGTAGCTGGGACTACAGGTGCCCGCTACCATGCCCAGCTAATTTTTGTATTTTTAGTACAGACAAGGTTTCACCATGTTGGCCAGGCTGGTCTCAAACTCTTGACCTCGTGATCCGCCCACTTCGGCATCCCAAAGTGCTGGGATTTCAGGTGTGAACCATCACACCCAGCTGCCTTCTTATTCTCTTAATGATGTAATTTGATGACCTGAAATTTTGTTTTGTTTTGTTTTTTTCTTTTTCTCTTTTTTGAAACAGAGTGTCAGCTCTGTTGCCCAGGCTGGAGTGCAGTGGCATGATCATAGCTCACCACAGCCTCGACCTCCCAGACTCAAGTAATCCTCCCACCTCAGCCCCTGAGTAGCTGGGACTACAGGTGTACCACCAAGCCCAGCGAATTCTTTTTGTCTTTTGTAGAGACAGAGTCTCACTATCTTGCCCAGGCTGGTCTCCAACTCCTGGGCTCATGCAATCCTCTCACTTAAGCCTCCTGAAATGCTGGGATTACAGATATGAGCCACTGCACCCAGCCTATGGTTAGGTTTTGTGTTGTTTTACTTAAGAAATCTTGCGGCTGGGTGCGGTGACTCAAGCCTGTAATCCTAGCACTTTGGGAAGCTGAGGCGGGCGGATTGCCTGAGGTCAGGAGTTTGAGACCAGCCTGGCCAACATGGTGAAACCCCGTCTCTACTAAAAATACAAAAAATAGCTGGATGTGGGGGCAGATGCCTGTAATCCCCGCTACTCAGGAGGTTGAGGTAGGAGAATCATTTGAACCTGGGAGACGGAGTTTGCAGTGAGCCGAGATAGCACCAGTGCACTCCACTCTGGGCGACAGAGCGAGACTCAGTCTTAAAAAAAAAAAAAAAAAAAAAAAAGGAAAGAAAGAAATCTTGCTTACTCAAAGGTCAGAAATTTTTTCTTCTGTAAGATATTGCTATGAAAGATATTGCTTTACTTTTCATATTTAGGTCCTGGGTTCATCGCAAATTAATTTTGGTATATCAGACATAAGGTGGAGAATGACTGTTCTTTTTTTTTTTTACTTAGGGATGTTGGATTGACCCAGCACCAGTAACTAAAAAGAACATCCTTTCTCCTCTTAACTGCAGGGGCACTTTTGTCATTAATTAGGTGACCACATATGTGTGGGCCTGTTTCTGGGCCCTATTCTGTTTCATCTGTCTATCCTTGCACCTTTAAAATAAGTCTTGATATTTGATCATGTAAGTCCTGAGGAAGAGGGTTTTTGTTTTTTTTTCAATTGGAGATATTTGAGCAAGGATCCAGTTGAGCGTGAGGAGTTGAATAAAAAAGAGAGAGAAGCCAGGCATGGTGGCTCATGCTTTTAATCCCAGCTACCTGGGAGGCTGAGGTGGGAGGATGGCTTGAGCCCAGGAGTTCAAGTCCAGCTTCAACCAGGGGGTTGAGCAAGATCCTGTCTCAATATTAGAAAGAGGTCATGCAGTGACTCATGCCTGTAATCCCAGCACTTTGGGAGGCCGAGGCGGGCACATCACTTGTGGTCAGGAGTTCGAGACCAGCCTGCCCACATGTTGAAACCTCATTTCTACTAAAAATACAAAAATTAGCTGGGCATGGTGGTGGGCACCTATAATCCCAGCTACTCGGGAGGCCGAGGCAGGAAAATCACTTGAGCTAGGAGACAGAGGTTGCAGTGAGCTGAGATCGCACCACTGCACTCCAGCCTGGGCGACAGAGTAAGATTCCGTCTCAAAAAAAAAAAAAAAAAAAAAGAGAGAGAGAGAGAGGGAGAAGACAATCTACACTTTAAGGTTTCTTAGAAGACAGTAGGAACTGGGATCCAGGTGTTTGGGGAAGGACTGGCCCTAGGTACTCATCCGCTAATTCATTCAACATTGATGTGTCAGATAGAACATTTACGTGCCAGACACAAGTATACAGCAGTTCTGGGATAGATAAGGTCCTCGTTCTCATGGAGCTCTCATTCTAGTATTGAGAGAAAGGTAATAAACAAGTAAACAGCTAACTCAGGCAGCAGTAAATGTCATGAAGAATAGGAACAGGATATTGTGATAGAGAGTAATGGAAGACTGCCCTAACTGGGAGTTAAGATTTGAAGATGGAGCCAGCCTTTATGAGCAGAGTGAAGAGCATCCCAGACATAGGGAACACACAATGCAAAGGCCCTTGGAGTAGTGAGAGCTTGTAGTGCTTGTGGGAAAAACGAAAGACCAGTGTAGAGCCGGGTGCGGTGGCTCACGCCTGTAATCCCAGCAGTTTGGGAGGCTGACGTGAGCAGATCACCTGAGGTTAGGAGTCCAAAACCAGCCTGACCAGCATGGAGAAACCCGGTCTCTACTAAAAGTACAAAATTAGGCCAGGCGCGGTGGCTCACGCTTGTAATCCCAGCACTTTGGGAGGCTGAGGCGGGCGGATCACAAGGTCAGGAGATCGAGACCACGGTGAAACCCCGTCTCTACTAAAAAAATACAAAAAAAAATTAGCCAGGCGTGGTGGCGGGCGCCTGTAGTCCCAGCTACTCGGAGAGGCTGAGGCAGGAGAATGGCATGAACCCGGGAGGCGGAGCTTGCAGTGAGCCGAGATTGCGCCACTGCACTCCAGCCTGGGCGACAGAGCGAGACTCCGTTTCAAAATAAATAAATAAATAAAAAATAAAATAAAATAAAAGTACAAAATTAGCTGGGCATAGTGGGGCATGCCTGTAATCCCAGCTACTCAGGAGGCTGAGGCAGGAGAATCGTTTGGATCTGGGAGGCGGAGGTTGCGGTGAGCTGAGATGGCACCATTGCACTCCAGCCTGGGCAGTAAGAGTGAAACTCCATCTCAAACAAACAAAACAAACAAACAAAAAATACCAGTGTAGGGGAACACGGTAGGAAAGGGGGTGAGGAGCAGGGTAACTAAATGATATCAGAAAGGTAGAGAACAGACTTGCCCAGGGAGGGTATCCTTTAGGGTTGGGCTGAATGTGAATTTTTACATGCATGTGAGTTGGGTAGATTACTTGTGGGTGGTGGGACTATGGGTATGTGCTGGAGAAGGGGGGATTCATTTTGTCTCCTTCTTTTTGAAGCTGCTCTCATACCTGCCCTTTCTCCCTGCAGCCTCCTGAATGATGCCAGCCCAGTATGCTCTAACCTCCAGCCTGGTTCTCCTGGTGCTGCTGAGCACAGCCAGAGCAGGCCCCTTCTCTTCACGGTCCAATGTGACACTGCCAGCCCCCCGGCCCCCTCCCCAGCCAGGGGGCCGCACAGTGGGGGCCGGAGGGGGAAGCCCCTCTTCTCAGCTTTACGAGCACACAGTGGAAGGAGGGGAGAAGCAGGTGATATTCACCCACCGCATTAACCTGCCCCCTTCCACTGGCTGTGGCTGTCCCCCAGGCACTGAGCCCCCAGTTCCTGCTTCAGAGGTGCAAGCCCTGAGGGTCCGGCTAGAGATCCTGGAGGAGTTGGTGAAGGGGATCAAGGAACAGTGCACTGGGGGATGTTGTCCTGCCTCTGCCCAGGCTGGCACAGGTGAGCAACTGATCACAGAAGAGGGTGGAGAGGTGGGTTAGGGTGGGGTGTGCATTGCTAGTCCATAAAGGTCCTTGATATGAATTAGAAGAAGGCACTCCTTCCTCACCCTTGAGGTGTGCATGTAGCTCAGAACACAACTTGGAGAGCAGAGCTGGGCTACATGTCAACCAAAGCATATGCAAGGGCCCTGAGAGGCTGCATACATTATACATATTAGCAACTGGGAGCAGACATGGCCTTATGAGATGAGGCTGGCCTGGCTAGGGGCCTGCACATAGGAGCACTATATAGGCTCAGCCTCTCTCCCAGGAGAGAGACTGAGACCTGCCTCTCCCTCCTACTCCAGGTCAGACAGATGTACGGACCCTCTGCAGTCTCCATGGTGTGTTTGATCTGAGCCGCTGCACCTGTTCCTGTGAGCCAGGCTGGGCTGGGCCCACCTGCTCAGACCCCACAGATGCTGAGATCCCTCCCTCCTCCCCACCCTCAGCCTCGGGATCCTGCCCAGATGACTGCAATGATCAGGGTCGCTGTGTCCGCGGTCGTTGCGTGTGCTTTCCCGGCTACACTGGCCCCAGCTGTGGCTGGCCATCCTGTCCTGGGGACTGCCAAGGCCGTGGGCGCTGCGTGCAGGGCGTGTGCGTGTGCCGGGCAGGCTTCTCAGGCTCCGACTGCAGCCAGCGCTCCTGCCCTCGGGGTTGCAGCCAGAGGGGACGCTGTGAGGATGGGCGCTGCGTGTGTGACCCAGGCTACACTGGTGACGACTGTGGCATGAGGAGCTGCCCTCGCAGTTGCAGTCAGAGGGGGCGCTGTGAGAATGGGCGCTGCGTGTGCAACCCCGGCTACACTGGCGAGGACTGTGGGGTGAGGAGCTGCCCTCGGGGCTGCAGCCAGCGGGGACGCTGCGAGGATGGGCGCTGCGTGTGTGACCCCGGCTACACTGGCGAGGACTGTGGTACGCGGAGCTGCCCCTGGGACTGTGGCGAGGGCGGGCGCTGCGTTGACGGCCGCTGCGTGTGCTGGCCCGGGTACACAGGCGAGGACTGCAGCACGCGGACATGTCCGAGGGACTGCCGGGGCCGCGGGCGCTGCGAGGACGGCGAATGCATTTGCGACACGGGCTACAGCGGGGACGACTGCGGCGTGCGCAGCTGCCCTGGCGACTGCAACCAAAGGGGCCGCTGCGAGGACGGCCGCTGCGTGTGCTGGCCGGGGTACACTGGACCCGATTGCGGCTCGCGCGCCTGCCCACGCGACTGTAGAGGTCGCGGGCGCTGCGAGAACGGCGTGTGTGTTTGCAACGCGGGCTACAGCGGCGAGGACTGCGGTGTGCGCAGCTGTCCTGGGGACTGTCGTGGCCGGGGCCGCTGTGAGAGTGGCCGCTGCGTGTGTTGGCCGGGGTACACAGGCCGGGACTGCGGCACGCGCGCCTGTCCTGGCGACTGCCGCGGGCGCGGGCGCTGCGTGGATGGCCGCTGCGTGTGCAACCCGGGCTTCACCGGTGAGGACTGTGGGAGCCGTCGCTGTCCCGGGGACTGCCGTGGGCACGGCCGTTGCGAGGATGGCGTGTGCGTGTGTGATGCAGGCTACTCAGGGGAAGACTGCAGCACGCGCAGCTGCCCCGGGGGCTGCCGAGGCCGCGGCCAGTGCCTAGATGGGCGGTGTGTGTGCGAGGACGGCTACTCTGGCGAGGATTGCGGTGTGAGGCAGTGCCCGAATGACTGCAGCCAGCACGGCGTGTGCCAGGACGGTGTGTGCATCTGTTGGGAAGGCTACATTGGTGAGGACTGCAGCATCCGCACCTGCCCCTCCAACTGCCACGGGAGGGGCCGCTGTGAGGAAGGGCGCTGCCTGTGCGACCCAGGCTACACTGGCCCCACCTGTGCCACCCGCATGTGCCCAGCTGACTGCCGGGGACGTGGGCGCTGTGTGCAGGGAGTGTGCCTGTGCCACGTGGGCTATGGCGGTGAGGACTGCGGGCAGGAAGAGCCTCCAGCCAGCGCCTGCCCTGGAGGCTGCGGGCCCCGGGAACTGTGCCGGGCAGGCCAGTGTGTGTGTGTAGAGGGCTTCCGAGGCCCTGACTGTGCCATCCAGACATGCCCAGGGGACTGCCGTGGCCGAGGAGAGTGTCACGATGGCAGCTGTGTCTGCAAAGATGGGTATGCTGGCGAAGACTGCGGGGAAGGTGAGCAGGCAGACTTCCCCAGTGTACTCTGGGACTGTGATTCTGTGAACAGGAGCCATGGGGAAGACCTGAGCCTGAGGAAGAGTTGAGGGAGAGCAAGGCATTCCGAGGAGCCAGTGCCCACCAGGGGCAGCAGAACCACAGGGGCGGGGCTTGCCAGTGGGCAGGACTGGCCCTCAGATCTCTGAGGAGCAGGTTGGGGCCCATTTAGTTGCATTTAGAGAGATTCTGTGCTCCTGAAGATGGAGGGAAGGTGAAGGCGATCCAAGCCCCGTTCAGCCCTCTGTCAGCTATTCTCCATTAGCAGAGAGGAGTGGGAGTTGGGATGGGCCTCTTGGATGTCCCTGAGTAAAAGGGGCTGCGGGTGGGGGTGGTTGCCTTGTGCTAACCAGCTTTCCCTACCCCATTCTCTTGGGCAGAGGTGCCAACCATTGAGGGCATGAGGATGCATCTCTTGGAGGAGACAACAGTTCGGACAGAGTGGACCCCGGCTCCTGGCCCTGTGGATGCCTATGAAATTCAGTTCATCCCTACGGTGAGAGAGATGCCAAGCTCCAGGAGGGGACTGAGTGGGCAGGACGGGGGGGCAGGGCTCACCTCCTGGAGGAAGTTCCAGGTAATCATTGGTTGAGTCCAGATGGCTGGGTACCTGAAGCTGCTGTAAAGGCTTTCTTAGCCTGCTTGACACTGGGCACTGAGGCCTCTGCAGCATCTCCAGCAAGCATTAGTCCCACACAGTTGGAACACCTGGTAACAGAGAGCTCAATACTTCCTGAGGCTGTCCAGTCCATTGTTGGTCATCACTGTTAGCTGTTATCGTTGTTGCGGAATCTGTCTGCCCCTATTCTAGCACCCGTCCATTGGCCCTAGCTGGGTATTCGTCAGCAGCTGGAATGTTTTTTGCTTTCCCTGTGTCCTACACCACAGGCCTTCAGGTATTTGGAGACACCAGCCTGATGTCTTCATTCCTCAGGCAAAACCTCCCAGTTTCTTCGCCCCTTTTCCCTAAGTCTTTGTTCTCTGAATCCTTTACCTTCCTGTGATTCTTGCTTTTTTCACGTGCCCCCAAAATGTGGGGGCAGAGAGGGGCCCACTGACTTACTCTGAATTTATGGACACTTCTCAGAGCTGGCGTATATCAACTTGTAGTCACACAAGCGGGCAGCTGTTTTGGTCATATTTGGTTTTTTAAGTAACTTTTAATTATAAAAGTAATATAGGCCCAGTGCAGAAAACTTAGAAAATACAGATTAGCAGGGAAAAAAGATGGAAGGAAAGAAGACAACATTCAATTATATACACTTTTTTTTTTCACCTAAATATAGGCCTTTGCATTTGGCCCTGTTCAATGTTATCTTTTTTGGTTTGGGCCAAGCTGTCTAGGCTGTTGCAATAATTTTGAGTCTGTGAACTTCATCTCCCACCTCCTTGTCATCAGCACATGCAAACCAGTTTTTTCTCTGTCTCTCTCCAACTTGCTCTTTTTTTTTTTTTTTTTTTTTTGAGACAGAGAGTCTTGCTCTGTGGCCCAGGCTCGAGTGCAGTGGTGCCATCTCAGCTCACTGCAACCTCTGCATCCCAGGCTTAGGTCATCCTCTTACCTCAGCCTCCCAAGTAGCTGGGACTACAGGTGTGCACCACCTTAGCCTGCTAATGTTTGTATTTTTAGTAGAGACGGGGTTTCTCCATGTTGCATACCCAGGCTGGTCCTGAACTCCTGGGCTCAAGTGATCTGCCCACCTCAGCCTCCCAAAGTGCTGGGATTACAGGCATGAGCCACTACTCCCGGCCATCCAACTTGCTCTTAAAATATTAGAGGGAACACCCTAAGGACAAAGCCTTGTGGTCACTCATTTGGGGCCTCCCTTTGTGCAGACTGGGCTTTTAAGATATGGTCGTTTCCCCAGCTCCAAATCTTCTGACATTTCTACCATCCAACTCATGTTTTCCTGCATCATCCCACAAATGCCATATGGGGTGTGGGCCATGTCACCCTCATCTTCATCAGCTTAGCCAGGACTCTGTAAAAATAAACAACTCCCTGGGCCTAAAGCCTCGGAAGGCACTAGGACAGAAGGGGACAGCTCAAAGGAACTGTCATCCTCACGCCACTTTGCTTTGTCTTGTCATTATGCTCCTCAGGCCAGCCCCTTACCATGTTCTGCCTCTCCTCACTCTCCAGCCAAAGCAGAAGCAGAAATCCCAACTTTGTGGCGCAATCAAGATAGCTTGAATTTTTTCTTCCGTTTAAACATCTTTTTTTGTTGTTGTTATAAAAATACTTTAATCACGAGACACGAATTTGGCAACTAGAGAAAAGAAAAACAATTTCTGGCTGCTCCTCACTAAAACAAGCAAGGCTAACATTTTAAAGTGTTTCTCCCACTCTCTTCTTCTCTGTATATATTATTTACATAGCTCTAATCTTGAAAGGGTGGGACTTTGAAAAGGAAGTTTCTTAAGAAACTTCAGGGAAAGAATTAAAATAAACACTTGAGATAAGAGGAGCTTTTAGGGCAGCAGTTGTCTCCTGCTCTGAGTAAATAAATACAAACCGATCGTTGGTGTTGTCAAGGGCGCCGCTTTCCAGTCGAAGCCCTAGACTTTCTCCCTCACTCAGAGCCGGGGTGGTGGTGCCAAGTTGGCCTGTGCCAGGCTTGGCCATGTTCTTAGCTCATCCATTCTGCTCTCGGTATGGGCGTCTGTCACATTCTGGGTCTTCTCTGAGCCTGGGTGTGGAAAACACTCCTGTAAAGTTGGTCCCCAGACACTCCTCTTGGGCCTGGGCTACCGACCCTCAGACCATGCTTTCTGCTGTCTGTAGCTGGTCCCTGGCATCGTACCTTCTGCCTTGGCAAGTGCTGTCTATTTCTTTTCTTTTCTTTTTTTTTTTTTTTTTGAGACAGAGTTTCGCTCTTGTTGCTCAGGCTGGAGTGCAATGGCGCAATCTCGGCTCACTGCAACCTCTGCTTCCCAGGTTCAAATGATTCTCCTGCCTCAGCCTCCCAAGTAGCTGGGATTACAGACACCTACCACAATGCCCAGCTACCCTCTGTCCATTTCTGTGGGCACAGAGTATATTCAGTAGCTGTCTGTCCTCTGGCTGCTGCTGTCATCCTAGAAGCCTATCTCTACCTCTTCCCTTCCCTCTTCCCAGAAGCACTTCTCTCTCAAAGCCCACACTCTGCTATTCCAGATCAAGGGACATACCTAGTTACTGGAATTATTTTTCAGAATGCAGAAGAAGAAAGTTTCTCCTCTCCCTGTATATGTGGCATTGTTACTCTGACTCAGTGGTTCTCAAAGTGTGTTCCCTGGACCTGCAGCATCAGCATCACCTGGGAGTATGTTAGGCATACAAATTGTCGGACTCCCCCACCAGATCTACTGAGTCAGAAAGTCTGGGCACAGAGCCCAGTAACCTGCATTGCAACAAGCCCTCCAGGTGATTCTGATGCCCCTCCAGCCTGAGGCCCACTAAGTGAAGGCATGTTGCTATTTTGCAAAGTGCTAGCCCCACTATGAATGTGAGAGAAAGCATGGGGAAACTGAGGGAGATGAGTTCCTGAATGAGAAAGAGGTTCAGTTATTCCTTGTCTGGGTGTGTTCTGCAGCCTGGAAACCAGGGCTAGGCTAAGTATTCACTGGGACTCAAAACCTCACAGCCTCAGAGAAGTTTTTGCTAGGGTGTAGTCTAAAAACAGCGATGAGGGTGAGATAAGCTCCAAGGACCAGCCAAGGTAGAGTTCATCTGGAGCCACGAGGTTAATATTGAGATCAAGTCTAAAACTTCCCAAGAACAAAATCAGTGAAGCAGGCCAGGCACAGTGGCTCCTGTAATCCCAGCACTTTGGGAGGCCAAAGTGGGTGGATCATCTAAGGTCAGGAGTTTGAAAACAGCCTGACCAACATAGTGAAACCCCATCTCTACTAAAAATACAAAATTAGCTGGGCATGGTGGTGTATGCCTGTAATCCCAGCTAGTTGGGAGGCTGAGGCAGGAGAATCCCTTGAATCTGGGAGGCGGAGGTTGCAGTGAGCTGAGATCATGCCATTGCACTCCAGCCTGGGCGACAAAAGCGAAATTCCATCTCAAAAAAAAAAAAAAAATCAGTGAAGCAGCCAAGCTTTACCAAGGGGCAGAGCCAGCTGCCAGCATCTGTTTAGAAAGCCTGCTTCAGGGCCAGGTGTGGTGGCTCACGCCTGTAATCCCAGCACTTTGGGAGGCCGAGGTGGGTGGATCACCTGAGGTCGGGAGTTCGAGACCAGCCTGACCAACATGGAGAAACCCCGTCTCTACTAAAAACACAAAATTAGCCGGACGTGGTGGCACATGCCTGTAATCCCAGCTACTCGGGAGGCTGAGGCAGGAGAATCGCTTGAACCTGGGAGGCGGAGCTCGCGATGAGCTGAGATCGCGCCATTGCACTCCAGCCTGGGCAACAAGAGTGAAACTCCCTCTCAAAAAAAGAAAAAAGAAAGCCTGCTTCAGACCGGTAAGATGGTGCTAGGAGACGCAGGATACATGGGTTAGGTTGATGGACTTTCAGGGGACTGTTCCCAGATGGATCTCAGGAGGAACCAAGAAGTGTCTAAAGGATATATATAGGTTGGTCTTATGAGAGAAGGAGAACTCGGGATAGGCTTGCCTCACTGAAAGAACCAGACATTATTGGGGAGCATCCAAGGTGTGTGTGTTGCGGCTGTGGGGATGGGGTGGGTGTGGATAAAGAGAAAGAGAGAGACATACACACACACAGAGAAAATGAACAAATAAATTCTGGGAAGGGTAAGGATTTCATGGGTCTTGAGTTGAGGCCAACCCAAGGCTTCCTAGGCTGGGGTATTCTAAGGCAGTGTGAATAGGAGAGGGCTGGAGGTCCTATGTGCCCAGGAAAACTTTTCAACCCAGAAAACTGACAAAGCTTTACCTCATCCTCAACCCAGAAATCTCTACGTGGCCTTCTCATCTGGTTTTATACTTTGGTATTTACTATGTTGATTTCCCCACAGTTCTCTTGGTTTAGGAGAGTACCTTTTGAAATTTCCAATCCTACTTGGCTGAATGGAGGTGTCCCCATCACGGCCAACATAGCTAGGCAGAACAGAGCGTCCTTAGCGGCTGTCCTAGCTGGACAGCATGGCGAAATGTGGGGCTGTTAGAATGCTCACAGATGTCCAGTTCCTTTTGTTTCCCCAGTGGTGGGCACTCCAGGAGACCCTGCCTGGAGCAGGGTCCAGTAGATTTCCTTTGGGGGCACCACACATAATCATAATTCCTTAAATGTACACTTGTAGGAGTGTTGCTTTCTCACAAGCATTTGCTAAGCATAGAGATTGTTGTAAGTATCTCATATATTCAAGATGTGGCCATACGTTTAGCTATTAGAGTCTCAGCTACCTGAGGACAGGGACCATATATTTTATTTTTGTGTCTCCAATGCCCAGCATGATGCCAGGTACAAAATCAACAATCAGGAAACATATTTGTGGAACTTTGAGCAAGTGGTTCTTGTTTTGAGGAGCCTACAACCCGGGTGAAGAGACAAAAGTCCCTCAAGGGAAAGGTTGTGATGCGGGTCCCACTCCTATTACACAGCCATGAGCAGGCATCTACCGGGAAGTTCAGGGTGAGGCAGACCCTTTAAGGAGAAGGTGCAACTTAAAGGGGCATCCTTGATCTACTTCATGTGTTCTGACAGGACCGAGCTTAGTAATAGGCTCCTCTTGCCCAGGTAGTCAGAGTTGCCAGGGCAAAGCCGGAGGGAGAGTCCTGGTGCATGTTGGGTGGAATTCTGGCAGATAAACACGGGGTGCCCATGAGAGGGGACTCTGGCAGATAAACAGGGGGTGCCCATGAGAGGAGACTCTGGGATCATACTGCCGGGGCCTAAATTCTTGCCATTTTCTTGGTGTTGGTGACCTTGGCAAGATACTTGTCCTTCTGTGTCTCAGTTTCCTTATCCATAAAATGGGACTAATAGGACCTGTTTCGTAGGGTTGTTGTGAGAATTAAGTGAGTTCACGTATGTACATCGCCTAGAACAGTGGCTCACAAGGAGTTAGCGCTCTCAGTATGTTTGCTCCCCAGCTTGTACAGGGTCAAGTTCCACACAGTCCCATGTTGACACTGTTTAGAATTGGAGAAAGAAGAGATAAGGGGGATTGAGCAGCAGAGGCGAGAGTGCCAGCCCCTGAGCCACCTGGTGCTCTCTCTCACAGACAGAGGGGGCGAGCCCCCCATTCACAGCACGGGTTCCAAGCTCTGCCTCAGCCTATGACCAGAGAGGACTGGCCCCTGGACAGGAGTACCAGGTCACTGTCCGAGCCCTTCGAGGGACCAGCTGGGGCCTTCCTGCCTCCAAGACCATCACCACCAGTGAGAGCTGCGGCTGTGGGGAGGGGCGTCCTGAGTGGAGATCTGGACTGGAGAGGGAATCTGCCCTCCGGGAGGGCAGAAGGAAGGGGCTGGGTGGGGGCTAGGCTCTTGGAAGGAAAGATGATGACTGAAGAACCAGACACCCGCCTGAGCCCTCCTTCTCTTTAACCTGGCTAGTGATCGATGGGCCCCAGGACCTCCGAGTGGTGGCTGTGACGCCAACAACACTGGAGCTTGGCTGGCTGCGTCCCCAGGCCGAGGTGGACCGATTTGTGGTGTCCTACGTCAGTGCCGGCAACCAGAGGGTGCGGCTGGAAGTGCCCCCTGAAGCAGACGGGACGCTGCTGACTGACCTGATGCCAGGCGTAGAATATGTGGTGACTGTCACAGCGGAGCGGGGCCGGGCAGTCAGCTACCCAGCTTCTGTCAGGGCCAACACAGGTATGGCTGGCCAGGGGTTAGGGAAGGGCCCTGGTTTCCCAGCCTTGGATCCTCCTCCTCAGGAGCCCAGGCTCAGGGCTCACGGGCTCCTCTGAATGCATCTGGCAGGTGTGTGGCAGTCTCGAGGCACCTGCTGGGGGCCTTGCTCTGTCCTGAGGCCGCTGGGGAGACAGAGCCCTCAGATGCCTGGAGTCCTGTAGGAAGGTTGCAGGTTAGCCTATGAAAGGAATGGCCCCAGGGAGAGAAGTGAATAGGAGATGCTGCCTGATCCAGTCAGTTAAGGGAGGTTCTTATTTAAACTTAGGTACCGGGACAGGCCTTGTGCTGATAGATCTTGTGGGACTGGAATTAGGCAGACTAGAGATCATCAGTCCTGTTGACTTTAGGATTGGGATTGCTGGGAGGTGGGTCTCACAGCAGTGATTTGCCACTAAACCTCGAGGTTTCTTAACAGATACCTGGATATTTTTCTTTTCCTGTGACAGGGGGACACCCACCTCGCTGTAGCTCACGTTCTCTTCCCCGACTCCCCTTTCTCTCCTTCGGCTACAGGGCCCCACCCACGGGCTTCTCTCTTCTTTCTAGGGCACCAACAGTGGTGGGCTTGGAGGGGAATGGGGGGGCTCCGGGACACTGACCGATTTCCCTCCGTTCTCTTTCCAGGTGCAGCTGGGGAACAGGGAAGAGGCCTCTGGCTCTGGTGGGAGGGATCGAGGGAGGGGCTGCCGCGGGAAGGAGTGCGGGGAGGGAGCTGCCACTGAACCTGTTCTCCCCTTTTTCGCCCCTGGCAGCACCAGGCCACTACAGTTACCCGGAAGTGCGCCCCCCAGCCCCGCCCCCCAAGCCCCGGCCCCGGCCAGCCCCAGCCCCGCGGCCCCCACGGCCCCCTCGGCCCTCGAGGCCCGCAGAGGAAGGGGAGGAGGAGTCCCCGCCCAGGCCAAGCCTGTCCCAGCCCCCACGGCGGCCTTGGGGCAACCTGACGGCCGAGCTGAGCCGTTTCCGCGGCACGGTGCAGGACCTGGAGCGCCACCTGCGGGCTCACGGCTACCCACTGCGGGCCAACCAGACTTACACGTCGGTGGCGCGCCACATCCATGAATACTTGCAGCGGCGTCTGTTGGCCACCGCCCCCGCCGGCTCCCCCGCACCCCCGCCCCGCCACCCCCGCCCCACCGCCAGCCCTGACCCCGGCACCAGGAAACGGGACTCCAACCAGGGAATCTTCGGCCTCTCGCCTGAAGGCGTCGACCGGGTGGCTGCGCCCCGCCACCCCAAGCCAGAGGTGTTGGGCAGTTCCGCCGATGGCGCGCTTCTCGTGTCTCTCGACGGGCTCCGCGGCCAGTTCGAGCGCGTGGTGCTGCGGTGGCGGCCTCAACCGCCTGCAGAGGGCCCCGGCGGTGAGCTGACTGTGCCGGGCACCACGCGCACCGTCAGCCTGCCCGACCTCAGGCCCGGCACCACCTACCACGTGGAGGTCCACGGGGTGCGGGCGGGGCAGACCTCCAAGTCCTACGCCTTCATCACCACCACAGGTAGCGTGGGCTGGGGCCACGGGACACCCATCCCTTGTCCAGCCTCACCTACCGTTGGAGCCTGCATTCGTGAATTCCTCCCACTGCCACCCCCCAGCGCACCCTTCTACCTTCAGGCCCTACCCGGCCGGGGCTCCAGGGGGCCCCCAGGACAAAGCACGAGTCCATTGTCCCTAGAAGACGTCCCCACCCCAGGGTCCTGGCATGCATCCTGTGAATGCCTAAGGTCAAGGCAGCCCCTTCTTTGGGGTTTCCCGGGACACTTCCAGGATTGTTATTTTAGGCAATAGAGGGTGATGTGGTTGGGGCGCCTGCAAAGATTCACTGGAGCAGTTTGAGTGGGCTGGGAATTGAAAACAGTGATTCCCGTTCTGACTCACTGTGGTGAGAGTGGCTGAAGACTGTGGTTAGTGGTTACTGTTTTCCACAATTTGGCCTTAACCTTGAAGGGACACATCAGAACTGCGTGGGGGTGGCCTGGGTGCCATCAGGCAGCAATTGTATATTGGGGAGGTGAAACCACTGCTTCTTGAGCTGGCTTTTCAGACCCCCTGGCTCACTTTATGCTGGTCTCTCCCACAGGAACGATGTCTGGGCTTGGGGAAAGGGCACCCTGTGGCTGCTGTGGGGAGGGTGGTGGACCTCTTCTTCCCCCATAGGGCCCAGATGCCACCTGACCTGGATGTCCACCCTCACAGCCTCTCTCTCTTCCCTCTGCCCACTCTCCTCTTGCATCCTCCCTCTCTAACACCACTGTCTTTCTTCCAGGCTTCTCACTGCAGCACTAATGGAAGCCACCTGACCACCACCCAGTGGGGGGGATGTATGTGGGGAGGGACATGGAAGTCTCCAGGGGCTGGAGGTCATGGAAGCCTTGTGGGGTGATGGATAGCAGGCTTTATTTTACTTATTACCTGCCTGAAGCACAGGCCCGTCTGCTCAGGAATGTGGTAGATGGGGGTGTTTAGAGGACTGGCTGACCTTTGGGAGGAGGGAGTGGCCCAGGTGATGGAACCAGAAGTAGAAGAGGGGAGGGCCCCAAGGCTCTTAGAGGCTGGAGGGCAGAACCTGGGTACTGGGGATTCCTTTCTAGTTCTCATACTGGACTCTCCTCTTTTTCTCACCCTACCCCTTCCCAGGGTCCTCACCCTCGGGCCTCTTGGGGACTACCGATGAGCCTCCTCCCTCAGGCCCCTCAACAACGCAAGGGGCCCAGGCTCCTCTCCTGCAGCGGCGCCCCCAGGAGCTGGGAGAGTTGAGGGTGCTGGGCAGAGATGAGACAGGGCGCCTCCATGTGGTCTGGACCGCCCAGCCCGACACCTTTGCCCACTTCCAACTGCGCCTGCGGGTGCCCGAGGGGCCGGGGGCACATGAGGAAGTGCTGCCAGGGGACATCCGCCAGGCTCTGGTGCCTCCACCCCCTCCTGGAACCCCGTATGAGCTGTCACTTCGTGGGGTCCCTCCTGGGGGCAAGCCCTCTGACCCCATCATCTACCAAGGCATTATGGGTACATCTTGGACTCTGCTCAGATCAATATCCTGAGATTAGGGGAGGAGCTGGGGCTATTGGGACTTCAGAGGTAGGATGGATATTGAGGGGCCAGTGAAGGGCAGCGCTGATGTTTGGGGCTGGATAGAGGAGAAAAGGAGAGAAAACGAATTGCAGGTTCAGCGGGAAGATGGATCGAGGGGGATCTTAAAACAATGATGAGGATAGGTGGGGAGAGGGGAAAGAGGCAGAGGTAAAAAGGCCGAGCGAGGGTGGGACAGAGATTCCAGGAGAGAGGCTGAAGGTCCCTGGCCCTCCACCTGCAACTTTCCTTGCCCTGTCCCCTGCCCCCACTCTTCAGTTGCTCCTCTGCCCTTCCCTGCCCTGTAAATCTTTCAGGATGGGCATGGGAAGGCCTCCGGACACTAACCCTCAGCCCCCAACACCTCGTCCCTGGGAGCCTGGTTTGCAGTGGACAGCAGTCCATGGTCCCATCAGCCAGTTTCTGCTGGGGGTGAAGGCTCGTTGGGGCAGGGGGCTCCACAGCCATCAGGACTTCAGACATGGATGAGGTTTGCAGGACCAGTGAAAGACAGGTCCTGGGGTACCTGGCTTTCACATCACCTCTTTGTTCCTCTCTGTGGGACCAGGGTGGCTGGCTCATCCCCCAGCTCCAGGTCAAGCTCACCACTGGGAGAGAGGGTGGTAAGAGAGATAGCAGCTCAGGTGGGCAGAGGAGCCTTCAGACTGCTCTGATGCTGCAGCAGTTCTCATTCAGAACTGGGGGGACCTGAAACCCCCGCAAAGATCCTGGTGTGCAGAGAGACCAAGACCTTGTGAGGGATGGAGAAACTGTCACAGGGGAAGGAGCAGAGATTGAGAGGGAAATGTCCCTCTTCCAGGACAGCTAGTCACTGAGGGGTGGGGAGATAGAGTCTTCCAGGGAGGGACCTATCCAGGATGGAGTGAGGTGGGCAGGGGAGAGGGAAGGAGACACAGACAAGAGAACGGCTGAGTCCACTGTGCTTTGCTTTTGCCTCTCAAACTCCAGACAAGGATGAGGAGAAGCCTGGGAAGTCCTCAGGCCCACCACGCCTGGGTGAGCTGACAGTGACAGACAGGACCTCCGACTCCTTGCTCCTGCGCTGGACAGTCCCCGAGGGCGAGTTTGACTCCTTCGTGATCCAGTACAAGGACAGGGACGGGCAGCCCCAGGTGGTGCCTGTGGAGGGACCCCAGCGCTCGGCCGTCATCACCTCCCTGGATCCTGGCCGCAAGTACAAATTTGTCCTGTACGGGTTCGTTGGCAAGAAGAGGCATGGTCCCCTGGTGGCTGAAGCCAAGATGTGTGAGTGACAGCAGTAACACCCTGCCCTCAGTACTACCCTGAAGGAGGTTTTCTCAGTGCTTTGGGAACCTGCTTTGGGAGCTCCGGGAAGGCTTCCTGGAGGCAGTGGTGCATGAGCTGAATTCTGAAGGGAAAGTAGTGGTGGGACAGGCACAGAGTTTGAGAAGCTCAGTGCAGCCTGAGGGAGTCACGGTGAGCGAGGTGGGGAGAGTATGGCCAGTAAGAGAATCACTGTCAGTCAGTTTCCTCTGGCTGGAGAACAGGGCATGTGGGGGGTGCCAAAGGGCCTGGTCTCAGGGCTTCCTGTGCTGTGCTCAGGGGCTTGGGCCTCATTTGACGGCTCCTAGAGGGCCTCTGAAGGGTAAAGTGGGAGAGTGATGAGACTAGATATTTATCTTGCATATAGCCCGGTGGCTGCTGAGACTAGCTGGAGAAGTGAGTTAAGAGCTGGTAAGGGCTAGCAGGGTTGATCCTGCCTATAATCCCAGCACCTTGGGAGGCCAAGGCAGGAGGATCGCTTGAGGCTAGGAGTTTGAGACCAACCTGACAACATAGTGAGACCCTGCATCTCTACTACAACAAAAGATATTAGCCAGGTGTGGTGGTGCGTGCCTGTAGTCCCAGCTACTTGAAAGGCTGAGGTGGAAGGATCGCTTGAGCCCAGGAGACCAAGGCTGCAGTGAGCCATGATTGTGCCACTGTACTCCAGCCTGGGTGCTATCCACACTCTGCACAGAGCAACACCCTGTCTCAAAAAAAAAAAATGATGATGATGGGTCAGCTGGGATGGTGGCAGTGGGGCTGGATGGAGGAGGCGAAGGAAAGCAAGGTGTACCAGGCAGCCCCCAGGGTTCTGGATGAGACAGTCCCATTCCCTGGGGCAGGGAGCAGCAGAGGTGGGGAACAACGCCTTAGGTAAACTTAGATCAATACCTAAGGGACACTTACATAAATACCTTTTGTGCATTTATTGAGAGTCAGTTGTGATCAAGGTGTTCTCTAAGTGGATCATCACACCCCATAAAGCACACCTGGGAGGCATGCCTACTTTATAGGTCAGGAGAATTGAGGCACCAGAGTAGTAGTGTGGGGTTGGGGAAGAGACAGGGCCACTGGAACCCTGGGGACAGCCTACACTCACAGCGGAGGCAGAGGAAGAACAGCCCACAGGGTAGCTTGAGGAGTGACTTGCAGGGAGGGGCAGAACTAGGGAGGGTGCTGTCCTGGACTCCAGGAAGGAGGGTACGGTTGGACTTGTCAGATTCTGGAACGGTGATTCAAGGGCTACAGTGTCCACAGAATTTAGCAATGACAAGGCCACCACTGGCCTCCATGAGAGCTGCTGCTTGGTGGAGGGGTGAAGCTGGATCGGGAGGGTGGTGGAGGTGAGGACATGGCTACAATCAGTGTAGACATCACTTTCTGGAATCTGGGCTGGGAATGAGAGCAAAGAGGGAAGATGGAGGCTAGAGAGAGATGCACACAGAATGGGGGTGGGGAGGGGTGTGACAGTAGCTTGTTGAAATGCTGATGGCACAGCTGCTGGGGAGTGAAGGGTCAGTGCTGCAGGCGAGGGAGTCCATCCATGGGTCAAAGTTCCCAAAGAGGAGGAGAGGCCTGCAGCATAGATGAGGGAGGCTGTCCCACATTAAAACGCTTCAAGGATTGTGCTCTCCTCTCTTGGAGAAGAAGCCAGCTGTGGTTAGGCTTGGAAGCAGTGGAGGTTGTACTGGGAAGATTTCCCTGGCTATGGAGATGTGAAAGGGCCTGGCTGGGCTCCCCTCTTTCTGAAGCTCCCTGCTGCTCGGGTTTGTGGTTGGAGGCAGAGCCACACTAGTCCACGCAGTGCTTCCATGCCGTTTGAAAGAAGGCACCCGTTCCTTTAAGTGGACACCACTCCTCACCAGGGCACACAGCTCAGCAAGCAGAGTGCTGGCTGGATTTCAGTCCCTGTGTACTCCCTCAGCAAATGCACTTTTGTGCAGTGAACAACCTGCACAGCCTCACACAGCATTCCTATGTGGGATTTGGCTTCCCTGTTCTCCTTGGACCTAAGTCCCTCCCTTCTCTCTACCCGCTCTTCCTAGTGCCTCAGAGTGACCCAAGTCCAGGGACTCCACCCCGCCTGGGAAACCTGTGGGTGACAGACCCTACCCCAGATTCACTGCACCTCTCCTGGACTGTCCCTGAGGGCCAGTTCGACACCTTCATGGTCCAGTACAGGGACAGGGATGGACGGCCCCAGGTGGTACCTGTGGAAGGGCCCGAGCGTTCATTTGTTGTCTCCTCACTGGACCCTGACCACAAGTACAGATTCACTCTGTTTGGAATCGCGAACAAGAAGCGGTATGGCCCCCTCACGGCCGATGGCACCACTGGTGAGTAGCAGCTGCCTCAGCCCCCATGTGACCCCTTCTCAGCCCCATGCACACTTGCCTTCAGCCCGAAACCAGCTGGGGTCCTCCAGCAAGACAGCTGACTCCAGCTTCCTGGCCCCGCTCCAGGGCTGAGGGGCAGCCAGACTCCCCCGCACTGCTGGGCCCCTTCCATCCCAAGCAGCAGCTCCCCGAGGCCCAGAAGGTGTGTCATACCCTGGCTGTGTCAGGCTTCCCAGAAGTTTAGCACTCGAATTAATGGACTAGTGACCCCCCACGCCCCGTAGGTGTGACATCCCGTCCAAACCCCAAGCCCCAGTCCCAGGCTGCCAGTTCAGCACCTGGCTGGATCTTCTTGTTTACAGCTCCAGAGAGGAAAGAGGAGCCCCCCCGTCCTGAGTTCCTGGAGCAGCCCCTCCTGGGGGAACTGACAGTGACCGGCGTGACCCCAGACTCTTTGCGCCTCTCATGGACGGTGGCCCAGGGCCCCTTCGACTCATTCATGGTCCAGTACAAGGATGCACAGGGGCAGCCCCAGGCAGTGCCTGTTGCGGGGGATGAGAATGAGGTTACCGTCCCCGGCCTGGATCCCGACCGGAAGTATAAGATGAACCTCTACGGGCTTCGTGGCAGGCAGCGTGTGGGGCCCGAGTCTGTGGTGGCCAAGACTGGTGAGTCATGGCTGCCAGGCCTCCCTCCCTTGCTAGCCCCATCCTGTGAGCGGGACTTGGCTGGGGCTCCTTCCAGCCTCCCTCCATCTTCGCCTTCTCAGCTCATTTTGCCAAAGCCTCCACCCACTTCCTCCCACACTGCTCTCCTGTCCTCTGCATGCCAGGTCCCCCTCATCCAGCCTTCACCTCCTCATCTCTTCCTCAGCCTCACTTCTTCATCTCCAAGGGCAGGTCCTATTTTCCCCCATTCCAAGCACCTGGACTCATCCTTCCACCTGGGGCTATCCTCCCCACAGATGTCCTCACCATTCGGTCACTGAGTTCTCACCCCGCAGTTTTTACTGGGCTCCTTCATGGTCTGGTTTGGGCCATGGTCACTTCTGGGCTTCTGTCACCTGCTGCCCACAACCTCCTGCCATTTCTGCTGTGTTCAGAGGTGGCAGATCCAGGTGACAAGAGCACCATGTTTCTCCAGCCCTTTTGCAGCATGAAGAGGACTCCTCCCAGCTCCCGACTCCTCGACTCCCAGCCTACTTGGAACAGGGCAAAGGGACTGCATTCAGCCCAGCATCCCAGCCTGTTCCTCCATGTCCCCAGCCTTTCCCTGTCTGGGGCCATTCCCCTGGCCTGTGAATTGTTTGATGAGAGATAGTGTGGATAGTGTTTAGGAGCAAAGACTCTGGAGTCAACTGCCCGAGTCTCACTACCAGCCTTGCAACTTACTTCCTGTAGAATCTTGTGCAAATTGTTTAACCTGTCTGTGCCTCAGCTTTCCCTTCTGTCAGGTGGGGATAATGGTTACCACTGCACAGAGCTGTTGGAATTACATGAGTTAATATATGTATAACACTGAGAAAGGCCAGGCACGGTGGCTCACACCTGTAATCCCAGCACTTTGGGAGGCCGAGGCAGGTGGATCACGAGGTCAGAAAATCGAGACCATCCTGGCTAACACAGTGAAACCCTGTCTCCACTAAAAATACAAAAAATTAGCCAGGATTGGTGGCAGGTGCCTGTAGTCCCAGCTACTCCGGAGGATGAGGCAGGAGAATGGCGTGAACCTGGGAGGCGGAGCTTGCAGTGAGCCAAGATCTCAGCACTGCACTCCAGCCTGGGCGACACAGCGAGATTCCATCTTAAAAAAAAAAAACCCACACATTTAGAATAGTGCTTGGAGCAGCAAAGCATTTTCAGAGTGAGCTGCAATTTCTCCCTGACTCTCTCACTTCCCAGTAATCTTTTTTGCTCCCCACCTCCCTGCCTTCCTCTGGGTTGTCATTCTTGCCGATTCTTTCCTCAATCTGCTATCCCAAAGTAGTCCCCCATGTAGCGGGTCACAGAAGGGCTGGCTTCCCTTGTGCCACAGTCTCCCCACTCCACGGAGCTTCAGCAGAGACCTAACTGCAGGGGGGTGGGTAGGTGCCCACAGGGCTGTGATTCCAGAACCAGCCAGGGAAGGGCACGGCCCTCCTTGGATCCTACTCACCCCAGAATTTTTCTCCCACTCATGCCTGGAGCCCTGCCTTAGCAATTCATTCCTTGGGGTTAAAGGGGAGGGAGGGGCAGGGCTGCCTGGGGAGGCCACAGCAGGAGCACATTCCATGGTCAGATCCACATATGAGGGGTGGGGCAGCCAGAGTGCCTGGGGAGGGTGCAGGTAGGAAGAGGCCTCACTGCCTTCCTCACTGTCTGAGGTCAGCACTGTCAGTGAACGTGGTTTGGAAGAACCCTCAGAGGCCTCCTCTCTTTCCATCTCAGCTCCTTTCTCAGACACGAAGGGAGACCCCTCACCCCCACAGAACCCACCAGAGCAGGATGGGGCAAGGGCTGTCTCAGCCCTCTCCATCCATGAGTGACCGAATGGCGAATACAAAGGCTACACAGCCCCTGAGCCCACAGCATAAGGGCATTTCCGTGGCTGTCCTCTGTGGGCAGCAGCAGCAGCAAAGCCAGCAGCCCTTCATGCCTCTGTCTCTTCTCTCAGCTCCTCAGGAGGATGTGGATGAGACCCCCAGCCCCACAGAACTGGGCACGGAGGCCCCAGAGTCCCCCAAGGAGCCGCTCCTGGGGGAGCTGACAGTGACAGGATCCTCCCCTGACTCGCTGAGCCTCTCCTGGACCGTCCCCCAGGGCCACTTCGACTCCTTCACCGTGCAGTACAAGGACAGGGATGGGCGGCCCCAGGTGGTGCGTGTCGGGGGCGAGGAGAGCGAGGTCACCGTGGGGGGCCTAGAGCCCGGGCACAAGTACAAGATGCACCTGTACGGCCTCCACGAGGGGCAGCGCGTGGGCCCAGTGTCCGCTGTGGGCGTGACAGGTGAGTGAGGGGCAGGGGCCTGCTTTGGTTCCCTCCCACTGCTGGCTCCCAGCTTCCCTGTAGCCAGTTGCTCTCCTTGCTCCAGTGGAACCTTGAGGCTGCCTGCCAGGGGAAGACCTGGAAAAAGCATGTCACTGGGGCCTGGAGTACCACCAGCTTTCATGGCCCTGAGCAAGTTTTAAACTTTCTGCACCGCTGTTTCCTTGTCCGTAAAATGGGGACACCTACCTCACAGAGTTATTGTGAGGGTTAAGTGAGTTAACAGATGTAAAGCATCAAGAATGGGCCTGGCAAAAGTACCTATGCTGCCAGTGTCTGCTGTGAGAATTGTTATAAATATTCTTACTCTGAGGTCTGCTTTGTCCGCTTTGGCTGGTTCAGTTACTTGGTCAGAATGCACATGAATCTAAGGCCATACCACCCTGAAGGTGCCCCATCATCTCCTCTGATCTCAGAAGCTAAGCAGGGTCAGGTCTGGTTAGTACTTGGATGGGAGAATGTGCGTGAGACATTGGCTTCTTCATCAGTACAGCTTGAAGCAAGCTTTCTTTTCTTTCTTGTCTTTTCTTTTTCTTTTTTTTTTTTTTTTTTTTTTTTTTGAGACGGAGTCTCGCTCTGTCGCCCAGGCTGGAGTGCAGTGGCGCGATCTCAGCTCACTGCCACCTCTGCCTCCCAGGTTCAAGTGATTCTCCTGCCTCGGCCTCCCAAGTAGCTGGGAGTACAGATGCGTGCCACCACACCCGGTTACTTTTTTGTATTTTTAGTAGAGACGGGGTTCACCGTGTTGGCCAGGCTGGTCTCAAACTCCCGATCCTCAAGTGATCCACCTGCCTCAGCCTCCCAAAGTTCTGGTATTACAGGTGTGAGCCACCACCCCTGACCACAGAGCTTTCTCTTTCTTCTTTGTTTCTTTCTTTCTTTCTTTGTTTTTCCAGACTGAGTCTTGCTCTGTTGCCCAGGCTGGAATCTAGTGGCGCAATCTTGGCTCACTGCAACTTTTGCCTCCCAGGTTCAAGTGATTCTCCTGCCTCAGCCTCCCAAGTAGCTGGGATTACAGGCACGCACCACCATGCCTGGCTAATTTTTCTATTTTTAATAGAGATGGGGTTTTACCATGTCAGCCAGGCTGGTCTCAAACTCTTGACCTCAACTGATCCATCCGCCTTGGCCTTCCAGAGTGCTGGGATTATAGGCATAAGCCACCACGCCCGGCCACAAGGCTTTCTTTAATATTCATCCAGTGAGTGACTTTACAGCAAAGAAGAACATCCCTTCCACCCTCTCTCTCAGGCCTGGTTACAGGGCCACATCCACCACCACACAGGACCAGCCTGGGCACCTCCTCTCCAGGGCCTCAGCCCAAGAGGCCGAGTGGACAGCAGTGCCTCTGGGACCCTCGGGCTGACCTGCCCGGTTTGGTCACAGTGAGGGGAATCTCTTTTTCCCTTTGCTCACAGAAACAAAGACACACCTTTCTCAAAAATAACTTTTACTATAAGGGGAAAGATTAAAAAATTAAAAGTAGAGAAATAGATAGTTTTCCAGAACATAGTTTCTGTAACTCCATCAAGCTCAGCCTCATCATGACTTGGTTAATTTCATTTCCAGAACCTTCCACCCTCAATTTCTTTTCTTTGCCTCAGTCAGCCCTGAGAAGAGGGAGAGGGCAAAGCCACCATGAGTGACTCTCCTTGGGGCCTGAGGTTGTAGGGTGGAGGCTGGTGCCAGGCCCAGACATGCTGCCAAGGCTGCTCCTGGAGTGACCCTCCCTCTGCCGCTCTGTCCCAGGGACCCACACTGGGCTCTGTGAGGCCCTGTGCCTGGTCCCTGGGGTAAGGATGGGCTCTGTCAGGCACTGACTGAGGCGGTGCAATAGAGATAAATGGAGTTTGGGAATCTGACAAACTGAGTTCCTTCCTGTCTTCCTCTGTTCTCAGCTGTGTGATTTTATTTATTTATTTTGAGACAGAGTCTTGCTTTGTCACCCAGGCTGGAGTGCAGTGGCATGATCTCAGCTCACTGCAACCTCTGGCTCCCAGGTTGAGGCGGTCTTCCTGCCTCAGCCCTCCGAGTAGCTGGGATTACAGGTGCCCGCCACCACACCCGGCTAATTTTTGTATTTTTAGTAGAGACAGGGTTTCGCCATGTTAGCCAGGCTGGTCTTGAACTTCTGACCTCAGGTGATCTACCCGCCTTGGCCTCCCAAAGTGCTGGGATTACAGGCGTGAGGCACCGTGCCCAGCCAGCTGTGTGATCTTGAAAAACTTACCTCCTCTCCTGGAACCTCAGCTTCCTCGTATTCAGGAGGGAGTAAACGCTGCCCAGCTTGTTGTCACGGTTAAAGGTGGTGATGTAACATGTCTGGCATCTCCTCAGCTCATTCGTCTTTTGCTCAGACCTTCCCGTGAGGGAATCCCTGTATATCCATGTTCTAATGCTGGATATTTTGAAACATGTATTTTACACGTCCTGGATAAAATAGATGAGGCCCTTTAGGAAAGAGATGGGCATCAGTGCACATTATCAGAGCAGCAAAGGGACGAAGCAGCTGGAGTCCGCCAAGCTAGGGGCTGTGTCTGGCAGCACACACAGTGCAGTTGCCAGGGGGAGAGGTGCGTGGAGCTCATTAGACACACTTCTAAATTGGAAAAGGACTGTCCCACACGCAGCATGGGGACTGCCAGAGTCATGAATCGTTATAATTGCACCTTTCCAGTTAATCCAAACCACCAGCAATAAAGCTTGATGGTGAAGGACATTTTCATTCCCTCATGGAAAGAAGTGCAGAGAGGGCAAAAAGGAGCAGGGAATGGGTGCTGCAGGAACAAGTAAGATTAGAAGGCAAATGAAATGAGAGAAAATGCCCAGCTTGGTACCTGTACGTAGCAGATGTTCAATACTTGGTGGTCACTCTGCTCCCTCCCACCACCTCAGCTGCCTCCACGCCTGCCCTCCCCAGCCTGACTCATTTCTGTCTGCCTGAGGCCTGGTCACCAGCCTGTTTTAAGCAGTTGTCACTTGTCTGGAGCCTTGTCTTGCCCTCCCGAGGAAGCCAGAGAAACAAATTCTTAGGAGCCCCACCCATCCAGCCACCTTCTCTGCCATTTTGCCTCTTGGGAACACCTTCTAGTTCACTCACTAATGAGTGCTTCCTCAGGCGGGAGTGGTGGGGATCTGCAGGTCCTGAGCCCAGACCTGCAGACCACTCATTATTTTACAGACATTTGTGGAGCACCTACTGTGTGCCAGGGACTGGGACACGGCAGTGAATAAAGCAAAGCTCCTGCCTGAGGAGCTCACATTCTAGTGGAGAGGGACAGGCAACAAATTGCACAAATATGTCAGTGGCACCGGATGTGACAGTGATGAGTGGCGGGGAAAAGCAGAGCCTAGTAGGGAGACAGCGAGGGCCTCGCCGAGAGGGCAGTGTCTGAGGAAAGCCCTGAAGGAGGAGAGAGGACGGCCACCTAGGCCTTTGGGGAAAGAGCATCCCAGACAGAAGGAAGAGCAAATGCAGAGACTGGCAGGCGGGAAGCGGCCCCAGATGTCTGCAGACAGTGAGGAATGCAGTATGTTTTGGGGTGGAGTTGGAGGAGGGCAGGCAATAGAGAATGATCTAAGAGATGAATGTGGGACCTCAGAGGCCAGTGCAGGACTTGGATTTCACCCTGAGTGAGGTAGAAGCCACTGCGGGAACCAGCTCTGGCTAATGTGTTAACAGGATCCTTCTGGCTGCAGACCCAACAGACTGAAGAGGGGTGAGGGCAGAAGGTGATGACCTGGGAGAATGTTGTGATAATCCAGGAGGAGCTGGTGGTGCTTGGAGGTGGCAAGTAGGGGTCAGACTCTGAAGGTAGTGACAATAGGACATACCCACAGGGCGGATGTGGAGTGTAAGAGAGGACTCGGGGATGACTCCGGGGGTTTTGATCTGAGCAGCTGGAAGAATGAAGTTGTAATCCTGGTCAGGCGTGGAGGCTCACACTTGTAATCTCAGCACTTTGTGAGGCTGAGGCGGGCGGATCACCTGAGGTTGGGAGTTCGAGACCAACCTGACTAACGTGGAGAAACCCCGTCTTTACTGAAAATACAAAATTAGCCCGACGTGGTGGCGCATGCCTGTAATCCCAGCTACTCAGGAGGCTAAGGCAGGAGAATCACTTGAACCCGGGAGGCGGAGGTTGCGGTGAGCTGAGAGGGCGCCATTGCACTCTAGCCTGAGCAACAAGAGTGAAACTCTGTCTCCAAAAAAAAAAAAAAAAGTTGTAATCTTACTGAGGTGGGGAGGCTGTGGCGGGAGCAGGTGTCGGGAAGCTCAGAGGCTCAGTTTTGCACTTGTTGAGTTTGACACACAAGTAGGCCTCCAAGGAAGATGTTGCACGAACACTAGTCTGGGGTTCAGGGGAGGTCTGGACAGAGGGTACAAATCTGGAGTCATTGGCATATAGATGGAATTTCAGCACTTTCCCAGGGTGTCAGTGACAGCTGACACTCTTCTACCCCAACAAGTGCAGCCTCAGACACCGGGCAGGGACCTAGTGAAGGACTGTTGACCAGACAGATGTTCATATCAATGCACTTTTACATCAAAACCATCGTGTGGGTTCCACAAATGCAATAGACATCGCTGGGTGTGGTGGCTCACACCTGTAATCCCAGCACTTTGGGGGCTGAGACAGGTGGATCACCTGAGGTCAGGAGTTTGAGACCAGCCTGGCCAACATGGCAAAACCCCGTCTCCACTAAAAATATACACACGCACACAAAATTAGCCAGGCATGGTGGCGCACTCCTGTAGTCCCAGCTATTTGGGAGGCTGAGGCAGGAAGATCGCTTGAACCCGGGAGGCAGAGGCTGCAGTGAGCCGAGGTCGCCCACTGCTCTGGGTGACAGCGAGACTCCATCTCAAAAAAAAAATAAAAACAAAAAATGACTAGACATCATTACTATAAGAAAAGGGGGATTCTTTACTAACAGCCCCCTACCATCTCTGTCCCAGCCCCACAACAAGAAGAGACCCCTCCAGCCACCGAGTCCCCGCTGGAGCCACGCCTAGGAGAGCTGACAATGACAGACGTGACCCCCAACTCTGTGGGCCTCTCCTGGACGGTCCCCGAGGGCCAGTTTGACTCCTTCATGGTCCAGTACAAGGACAAGGACGGGCAGCCCCAGGTGGTGCGGGTGGCTGCAGACCGGCGAGAGGTCACGGTCTACAACCTGGAGCCTGAGAGAAAATACAAGATGAACATGTATGGACTACATGATGGGCAACGCGTGGGCCCCCTGTCTGTGGTCATCATGACGGGTGAGTGATGGGGGGACTCAGTCCTCATCTCTGGTTACTCAGAGCTCCCCCACCCCATGGCCTTTCTCCCAGCCCTGCCTTGGTACCACCGCACCCTCATTGAGGGGCTAGATCCCCTCAGGCCCTGGCTCGGTGACCCTGCCAGTCTTTCTGTTCCCTGACCCCTTTACTCCTCCCAGGGCTAGAGCCTTCTCAGCCCTCCAGCTCCTTCCCCATCTCCAATCTGCCCCCTGCCCAGGGGAATGTCTTCTTTCCATTTGGCCTAAATCCAGCCACAGACTTTCTCTCCCCCTCTCCGACTGCCCACAGCTGTTTCCACCCCTTCTCTTTACAACCCTGCTGTGACTTGGACACAGCTGCCACCTCCCGCTTCTGCCCTTTTTTGTTGAGGCAAAGTGCTGTACATCCTGAGCCCCTTCTCAGGAGTCCTCTGCCACCCGCCTGCACTGCATTCCATCCTGGCCCATGCGAGTTTTCATCTCTCCAGGAGGCTGCCCTCGCTCTTGCTCCGGGCTCCTTCTTGCCCCTCATGGCTTCCTGGGCACAGGTTCTCCACGATTTTTGTGCCATGGCATCTGGTGAAACCCGTACCCCGCCTGAAGGCAATGTTTTTAAATCTGTAAAATAAGATGTACAGGATTATAAAGGAAAAAAATTATATTTATAGACAGTTATCAAAATATTTCTTTTTTATTTTTGAGACGGAGTTTCGCTCTTGTCACCCAGGCTGGAGTGCAATAGCGCGATTTCGGCTCACTGCAACCTCCGCTTCCCGGGTTCAAGCAATTCTCCTGCCTCAGCCTCCTGAGCAGTTAGGATTACAGGCACGCGCCACCGCACCCAGCTAATTTTTTGTATTTTTAGTAGAGACAGGGTTTCACCATGTTGGCCAGGCTGGTCTCAAACTCCTGACCTCCAGTGATCCATCCGCCTCGGCCTCCCAAAGTGCCAGGCGTGAGCCACTGCACCCGGCCCAAAATATTTCTTAAAAATCCAAATTTATGATTTAGTAATACTTGGACTTATTTACTAGTTCATTAAATAAGAGGACTTGGTGGCGTGTTTACTAAACTACAAAATTTAGAAGCAGTGATGGATATAAAAGGTATTTTAAAGTTTCTGCAATAACTCTAAGGTGCCATGAAAACATCTGTGGTTTCTATTGGTAACAAAGTCACAATAATTCTACTCTGGTTGGTTTTCTACATTAGTTTTTGAAAGAAATGCTGCATTTCAGTTAGAGGTCTGGAAGTAAAGGTGTAACTATTCCCCATCTCAGTTCACAGCCCCCCTGAGGCCCTCAAAGCCCAGGGGTTCTCCCCTCAGAGATCTCAACCATGTTCTTTGTCTTCCCAAATCCCAGCTCCCCTCCCACCAGCCCCATCCACAGAGGCCTCCAAGCCTCCCCTGGAGCCACGCCTAGGGGAGCTGACAGTGACGGATGTAACCCCTGACTCTGTGGGCCTCTCGTGGACAGTCCCTGAGGGTGAATTCGACTCCTTTGTGGTTCAGTACAAGGACAGGCACGGGCAGCCCCAGGTGGTGCCCGTGGCTGCAGACCTGCGGGAGGTCACCATCCCTGACCTGGAACCCTCCCGCAAGTACAAGTTCCTGCTCTTTGGGATCCAGGATGGGAAACGACGCAGCCCAGTCTCTGTGGAGGCAAAGACCGGTGAGAGGGGCCCCCACACAGCTGAGCCTGAGGCCACAGCTTTCCCACCCTTCTCTTCACTCCCTCTGCTGAGTCTTCCCTTTGTCCACCTGCTCTGTCTCATTTGAAAAGCCACATGGGGCTAGCACGGTGACTCACGCCTGTAATCCCAGCACTTTGGGAGGCCGAGGCAGGTGGATCACTTGAGGTCAAGAGTTCAAGACCAGTCTGGCCAACATGGCGCAACTCTGTGTCTACTAAAAAGACAAAAATTAGCTGGGTGTGGTGACGGGCGCCAGTAATTCCAGCTACTCGGGAGTCTGAAGCACAAGAATCACTTGAACCCAGGAGGTGGAGGCTGCAGGGAGCCGAGATTGCGCCACTGCACTCCAGCCTGGGTGATAGAGAGCCAGACTCTGTCTCAAAAAAGACCAAAAAAAAAAAGAAAAGCCAAAAAGCAGATGAGGACCAGGAGAGTGGGGCCAGTTCCTGGGTCTGCTGTTCCCTGCTGACTCTGCTTCTCTTCTCGTAATTTCCACTTTTGTTGGATGAGGGAAGCCCCTGCAGGCCTCTGCCTGCAGGGTGGATGTGGGAGCCTAGGGGTGCTGGGAGAAGGGGCGAGGGGAGCCAGGAACCCTTCCTGCCTTGCGAATCCATCACCTCCTGAGAGTCTTTGCTTTCTCCCCTATGACTCTCACCCAGGTTCTCACCCTCCTAGCTCAGGCCTGTTTGGGCCCATATGTGCCTCCTACAGAGGCTGCCCTTCCTTCTCTGCCCTCCTCCTGGAGCCTCAGAAATTGGGAACCAGAGGAGCCCAGCCCAGCTGTGCCCCTTTCCAAGGGTTCAGTCCAAGCCCTCCCCTGCCCCTGGGGGCTCCCTATTGCCAGAAAACTTGCAATAACAATGTCGTCAGCGCCCTCACCTTCCAGGAAGGCAGCAGGCCAGCTCCTTCTCAAGCCCTGGGATGGCTCCTCAGGCAGACACCAGATCCCTTCCCTGCCTGAGCTCCCCAGCATCATCCCCCTCAACATTCTCACAGGCAGCCCACGCTCCTTCACCAGGCCCCGTGGGAGCCTTAGTTCTCCTGGGCCAGCCGGTGCAGAATAAGAAAGGGAACGAAGAAGGGTGAGAACTACCTGTGTCATAACATCCTGCCTCCCCCACCTGCTGTCTGCCCCCATCAGGGATCCTGTGCTCCTCGGAGCCAGCCAAATCACCCCTTTCCTCAGGGGCCAGCCAAATCACGGCCAAATCATGTGCTCCTGGGTAAGAGGAGATAGAGACCCAGTCTGTAAGAAGCTGCACCCTGCTGGGGAAGCAGTCTGTGAGAGGCGGAAAGAGGCTGGACAGAAAGGGGAGTAAGACGAGGCAGAGAGCTAGGGAATCTCTTTCCCTGGAGGTGACTCAGGACAGGTGACCCTCCCCACTTGGGTCAAGGGGAGAGAGGCGTGGACCAGACGGAGATGGTGGTGAGGATGGGAGGTGATGGAAATATTTTGGGGAAGCACTGAGCATTTGGGCAGTTCTGGGTTTTTCCAGCCCCAGAGGGAGGCAGTCAAGGAGTTGTTTTGGAAAAAATAAACACAAGAACCTTTCCTCTCCATCAGTTGCCCGAAGTGACGCCAGCCCAGGGGCCCCACCCCGCCTTGGGGAGCTGTGGGTGACAGACCCCACCCCAGACTCACTGCGCCTCTCCTGGACGGTTCCTGAAGGCCAGTTCGACTCTTTTGTGGTCCAGTTCAAGGACAAAGACGGGCCCCAGGTGGTGCCCGTGGAGGGCCATGAGCGCTCTGTCACCGTCACCCCTCTGGATGCCGGCCGCAAGTACAGATTCCTCCTCTATGGCCTCCTGGGCAACAAGCGCCATGGCCCCCTCACTGCCGACGGCACCACGGGTGAGGGGCATTCCCTGCAGGTCCCTGCTCTGCTCCCCTCAGGCCAAGCAGCAGACGGTCACTTATGGTGGCTGCCATTACCATTATTTGGCCTCAGCCACTCAGCTCAGATCCAGCTCCCCACGTCCCTGCACAAGCCCCTAGCACAGCCCGGCAGGACTCAGCCACACAAAGCCCTGTCTCCAGACCTCTCGATCCTGCCCTTCGAGGTCACCCAGCCTTCCAGAAACAGCTCAGCCGTTTCCTCTCCGTGTCTCCATCTCAGAGGCCCGGAGTGCTATGGACGATACTGGAACAAAGCGTCCCCCAAAACCCCGTCTGGGGGAGGAGCTGCAGGTGACCAGCGTGACCCAGAACTCCGTGGGCCTCTCCTGGACAGTCCCTGAGGGCCAGTTTGACTCCTTTGTGGTCCAGTACAAGGACAGGGATGGGCAGCCCCAGGTGGTGCCCGTGGAGGGCAGCCTCAGGGAGGTCAGCGTGCCGGGCCTGGAACCTGCCCACAGGTACAAGCTGCTGCTCTACGGGCTGCACGGCGGCAAGCGTGTGGGCCCCATCTCGGCCGTCGCCATAACTGGTGAGTGTGCGGCAGCTGGAACACCTGTGCCTCCTTCCCGCCTGGCTCTCCTGGTCTGACTGAGCTATAAGATCTCTGAGCTTCCCATTTTATATCATTTCCATTGATCCAGAAAGTTTCCTTGTGCCCCTTTAGGGTCAGTTACCCCAGCCCCAGCCTCTAGCAACCACTGTCTGCTTTCGATCACCCTGGAGACAGCATTTTGACTTTCCATGTAATGGAATCACAGTACGCAGTCTCTTGTGTTTCGTTTCTTGCACTTAGCACAATGCTTTTGAAATTCACCCACGTGCAGCAAAAGCTGGTCTTTGGGTTGCTGACTGCTTGCCCTCACTCCCTCTCCTCCCTCACTCCTCCTGAGAGTCTGGGTGCAGCGACACACCAGCCATCTGTCTCTACCTGTCTCTGTGAACCAGCCGGCAGGGAAGAAACGGAAACTGAGACCACGGCCCCGACCTCTCCAGTGCCTGAGCCCCATCTTGGAGAGTTGACAGTGGAGGAGGCCACGCCACACACCCTGCATCTCTCCTGGATGGTGCCTGAGGGAGAATTTGACTCCTTCGAAATCCAGTACACAGATAGAGACGGGCAATTCCAAATGGTCCGTACAGGAGGCGACCGGAATGACATCACCCTCTCTGGCCTGGAATCCGACCACAGATACCTGGTGACCCTGTATGGTTTCCATGATGGGAAGCATGTGGGTCCTGTCCATGTCGAGGCCCTGACAGGTGAGAACTCTGCCCACTGTGCCTCCTTTCAGATGGCTGGGAGAGTCCAGAGGACAGCAGAGTCCCGCAGATACCCTGCCCACCTCAGTCCTCTCTTTCCATGTCTCTGTCCAGTCCCGGAGGAAGAGGAGCCTTCAGAACCTCCCACCGCAACCCCCGAACCCCCCATCAAGCCTCGCCTGGAGGAGCTGACTGTGACAGACGCCACCCCTGACTCCCTCAGCCTGTCCTGGACGGTTCCCGAGGGCCAGTTTGACCACTTCCTGGTCCAGTACAGGAATGGAGATGGGCAGCCCAAGGCGGTGAGGGTGCCAGGGCACGAGGAAGGAGTCACCATCTCGGGCCTGGAGCCAGACCACAAATACAAGATGAACCTGTATGGCTTCCACAGTGGCCAGCGCGTGGGCCCCGTGTCTGCCATCGGGGTGACAGGTGAGTGGACAACGGGAGCCCCAGGATGGGAGCCGTGGGAGGGTCACCCTCTTGCTCTTTGGTGATGACTGGTGGGAAGTGGGGCAGGGGTCTGGTCAGCACCACAGACCTGCTTGTGGCTGGGGCTGGGGCTCCCCTTGGGCTTTCCTGTGAGGTTGACCCCCGGCTCCTCCTGAGCAGGGAGGGGCCATCAGGAATTTTGCTGTGCTGGTGGCTGTCCCAGGTCCCCCAGAGCTGACCCTGGAACTTGTCATGTGTGTTAGCTGTCAGCTGAGCAGGACCACCCAGCCCCAAGAATGGGCCTCTCTGAAGTGACCTCGGGTCCCCCAGTCATAGCCTTGGCTTCTCCCTCCTTTTCCCCAGGACCCAAGGACATCCCCCTCACTCTCTCTCCCTCCTTCTCAGCTGCAGAGGAAGAGACCCCCGGCCCCACAGAACCCAGCATGGAGGCCCCGGAGCCCCCTGAGGAGCCACTTCTGGGGGAGCTGACAGTGACAGGATCCTCCCCTGACTCGCTGAGCCTCTCCTGGACTGTCCCCCAGGGCCGCTTCAACTCCTTCACCGTGCAGTACAAGGACAGGGATGGGAAGCCCCAGGTGGTGCGTGTTGGGGGCGAGGAGAGTGAAGTCACCATGGGGGGCCTGGAGCCTGGGCGCAAGTACAAGATGCACCTGTACGGCCTCCACGAGGGGCGGCGCGTGGGCCCAGTGTCTGCTGTGGGCGTCACGGGTGAGTGCACTGCAGAGCTCTCTGAGTTGGGTCTTAGGAAAGTGCAGCCTCCAGCATCTCCTCCACTAGGGACCCAGGACCCCAAGACCTCAAACCTATAATACACCCTGTTCACTAAAGCCTCAGGACAGGTGTGATCTGGGGACAGAGAGAGCAAATCCAGGAGAAGTGTCGGAGTCATGTGGGAAAGGCCCCCGGGGACTGAGGCCTCTCGGGAGGTGATTCACTGGCTGGTTTGTGGCTCTCCGTTTTTTCTTGGAACTCTATAGATAACTCTTTTTGTGCGATTGGAACACATTTTTGAAATACAAATTAATTAAATTAATAAGTATTTGTTAAATAAAATTTCAAATGTATAAACAGAAAGAATAGTACAAAGACCCTGTCATCCTCCTTCAATCAAATATCAACTTCTGACCAGTCTGTCTCATCTCTGCCCCACCCACTTCCTCCACTAGAATCACTAGAATGTTTTCTTTCTTTCTTTCTTTCTTTCTTTTTTTTTTTTTTTTGCGATAAGGTCTCACTCTGCCGCCCGGGCTGGAGTGTACTGGCACAGTCACAATTCACTGCACTGCAGCCTCAACCTCCTGGGCTTAAGGGATCCTCCCACTTCAGCCTCCCGAATAGCTGAGACCACAAGCGCACTCCACCATGCCTGGCTAATTTTTTGTATTTTTTGCCCAGGCCAGTCTCGAACTCCCGGGCTCAAGTGATCCTCCCACCTCAGCCAAAGTGATGGGATTCCAGGTGTGAGCCGCCACATCCAGCCTGAATGTTTTCTTTATTAACACCTTTATGGAGCTATAATTCATGTGGCATAAAATACACTTGTTTTTAGTGTACAGCTTACTGATTTTAGTATCTTTACCTACTTGTGCAGCCATCACCACCATCTAATTTTAGAACTTTTCCATCACCCCCAAAAGAAATCTTGGGTCCAGACCCATTCCTATCTCAGCCCTAGTTTATAACTAATCTGCTTTTTTCTCTGTAGATTGCTTTTTCAGAACTTTTCGTATAAATGGAATCACACAATATGTATTCTTTTGTGTCTGGCTTCTTTCACTGAGCATAATGTTTTTGAGGTTCATCGATGTAGCATGTAGAAGTACTATGTTTACTACATTGCGATTGATTGATTGATGGATTGATTGATTTTTTCTTTGAGACAAATTCCCACTCTATTGCCCAGGCTACAGTGCAGTGGCATAGCTCACTGCAGCCCCAAATTCCTGGGCTCAAGCCATCCTCCCATCTCAGCCCCCCAAGTAGCTGGGGCCACAGGTGCTCACCACCACATTCAGCTAATTAAAAAATTTTTTTTGTAGAGATGGGGTCTCATAGTATTACCCAGGCTGATATCAAACTCTTGGCTTCAAGGACTCCTCCTGCCTGGGCCTTACAAAGTGCTGGGATAGCAGGCATGAGCCACCTGCTCTCTCTCAGCCACTACACTGCTTTTTATTGCCAAACAGTATTGCATTGTGTGGTTACACTACTGCAGTATTTTAAAATGAACCACAGACATCCTATCCTTTCATCACTAAATATTTAAAGGTATATCTGTTTTTTAAAAAATTATTTTTAAAAAATCCACAATACGGCCAAGTGAGGTGGTTCACGCTTGTAATCCCAGCACTTTGGGAGGCCAAGGCAGGTGGATCACTTGAGGTAAAGGGTTCAACACCAACCTGACCAACATGGTGAAACCCCGTCTCTACTAAAAAAAAATAATGATAATAAAAAATTTTAAAAAGTACAAAAAAGCAGAGCGTGGTGGCACGTGCCTGTAGTCCCAGCTACTTGGGGGTGGGGGGTGAGGCACAAGAAATTGCTTGAACCCAGGAGGTAGAGGTTGCAGTGAGCCAAGATCACGCCACTGCACTCCAGCCTGGGTGACAGAGCAAGACTCTGTCAAAAAAAATTAAATAAATAAATAAATAAATAAATAATAAAATTCCACAATACGATTAGCATACCTTGATAAATGAATAATCATGCCTTGATATCAAGTATCCAGGTAGTGCTACAGTCTCCCAAGTGTCTCATAATCGTTGTTTTCCAATTTGTTGCTGAAATCAGGTCTGTATAAGGAGGATACATTGCAATTGAGAAAACTGAAATTTTAAATAGAGTAATCAGGGAAGGCCCACAGAAGAAGGTGGCTTTTGAACAAAGCCTTAAAGGAAGTGTGGGGATGAGCCATGAAGATATCTAGGGAAAGAACATTTAGGTAGAGAGAACAGTCATTGCAAAAGTACTGAGTTAGGAGGCTGCCTGGCATGTTTGAGGGACCATAAGGAAGCCACAAAATACTAATGATTATAATCAGAAATCGATCTTAAGTTAGGCCCAGACTGGGCCCACCTTCTGACCTGAATTCAAGACAGCTGGGGCCTCAACAACTCCTCAACTCCTTCCAGCAAGAGAAAATATTCTGTTTCTATCTCTTCCCAGCCCCCGAAGAGGAGTCCCCTGATGCTCCTCTTGTGAAGCCGCGCCTAGGGGAGATGACAGTGAGAGACGTCACCTCCGACTCCCTCAGCCTCTCCTGGACAGTCCCTGAGGGCCAATTTGACCATTTCTTGGTCCAGTACAAGAATGGGGATGGGCAGCCCAAGGCGGTGCGGGTGCCGGGACACGAGGACAGGGTCACCATCTCGGGCCTGGAGCCAGACCACAAGTACAAGATGAACCTGTACGGCTTCCACGGTGGCCAGCGTGTGGGCCCCGTGTCTGCTGTTGGTTTAACTGGTAAGTGTGCAGTAGGGCACTGGGCCTTGCCCTGAACTAGACTCAGTTTCCCCTTTATTGTCGGTATCTGGTGGCTTTATTTTACTTTCCCTGAGACCAAGCCTCCCAAGCTCCTGGGAATGGTTCTGCTGGTGACTTCACTCTGAGCCTTTGGTATTGCCCCAGGTCTTCTACCCGTTACACATGGGCTTTTTGGGTTCTCCAAGAGGTAGGGGACCAGGAAAATAACACAGACCAAGACACACCTGAGGTTGACCATAGCCTCAGCCCATTTGAGCTGTGTGACCTCAAGAGAGTCACACAACCTGTCTGGGCACGGTGGCTCACACCTGTAATCCCAGCACTTTGGGAGGCCAAAGGGGGGCAGATCACCTGAGGTCAGGAGTTCGAGACCAGCCTGGCTAACATCGTGAAACCCCCATCTCTACTAAAAATACAAAAGTTAGCTGGGTGTGGTGGTGCGTGCCTGTAGTCCCAGCTACTCGGGAGGCTAAGGCAGGAGAATCGCTTGAACCCAGGAGGCAGAGGTTGCAGTGAGCTGAGATCGAGCCACTGCACTCCAGCCTGTGTGACGGAGTGAGACTCTGTCTCAAAAAAACAAAACAAACAAACAAACAAACAAACAAAAAACAGACACACAACCTCTCTGTACCTCCTTTTCCTCATCTGTGAAGAAGGAATAACCATACCTGTCGTGAAGGGTGGGTGGGAGTGTGGCTTGGCTCTCACACACAATGAGAGATAACTGCAGTCTTTCCCTTCTGAGGAAAGTAGGTAGTTCCTGAAAATCCCTTAGGGCAAATTCTCATAATTATCACTGATTTCAGTGGGAAAAATTGTATGTGTTCTCTAAGCCTCCAAATTAATACCCATTTATTTTTAAAACAACACTGAATCCTGTTAACATGGATACTATTACTTTAATTGTAAATATTGGCCATGTGCACAACTTAATAAGGCATTTTCCCTTCATTACTCTGTAACTCGGCTCTTTGATGCTTTTGTAAGCTCTTTTATAGCTGTTACCCCCTAGATGCTTAAGACTCAGTTCTCCAAAAGAACAGACAAATGAAATGTTATGAATTTGTAATACCACTATCAAGGCAGAATAAAACCCTATGAAGAGCAGAAAAGATTAAAGAAATCAATGAAAACAGAGCAATTGATTTCACACGGGCCAAAAGAACTGGCATCACTGGAGGTGCTCTCTGCCGTAAGTTAGCAGAGCTACTGCAAGTCCAGAGACAACTCAGCTGCAAAGATGCCCTCCTGTGGTCTCATCTCTCTACCCTCAGCTGTAAAATCTAAGTTGGTTTCTAAAAATGCTCAGGATTAGGTGGAATTTCCAAGCCCAAGTGGATGAACCTCCTGATACAACTTGCCTGTTGTGTTTGGTTGGTGTTCTTTGTTTTCTTTTTTTTTTTCTTTATTTTGAGATGGAGTCTCACTCTGTCACCCAGGCTCTCAGGCTGGAGTGCCGTGGTGTGATCTCAGCTCATTGCAACTTCTGCCTCCTGGGTCCAAGCAATTCTCCTGCCTCAGCCTTCCGAGTAGCTGGGATTACAGGCATGCACCAGCACATCTGGCTAATTTTTGTATTTTTAGTAGAGACAGGATTTCGCCATGTTGGCCGGGCTGGTCTCAAGCTCCTGACCTCAGGTGATCTGCCCGCCTCAGCCTCCCAAAGTGCTGGGATTACAAGCCTGAGCCACCGCGCCCGGCCCTGGTTGGTGTTCTTATAAAGCATCAATTCTGTCCTGCAAAACAAATTTGCTTGTCAGCTCCTAAGGGTTCCAGGCCTGCACACTGAGCATCACAGGGGTGACTTCACCACAGGTGTGGTGTTAACTGAGCATTCAAAGCAGAAAAATGATATCCTAAGCTTGGGGCACCAGCATCCAGACTGTGGGCCGTCGGTGTGTCTAAGAGAATCCCAGAGTCCCTTGACTAAAAGGAGGCCCACAAGGCACGCCCACCCGTTCTATTTTCTGATGCAGCCCCAGGAAAGGATGAAGAAATGGCCCCAGCCTCGACAGAACCTCCCACCCCTGAACCCCCCATCAAGCCTCGCCTGGAGGAGCTGACTGTGACAGATGCAACCCCTGACTCCCTCAGCCTGTCCTGGACGGTTCCTGAGGGACAGTTTGACCACTTCCTTGTCCAGTACAAGAATGGAGATGGGCATTCCAAGGCAACACGGGTGCCAGGACATGAGGACAGGGTCACCATCTCCGGCCTGGAGCCAGACCACAAATACAAGATGAACCTGTACGGCTTCCACAGTGGCCAGCGTGTGGGCCCCGTGTCTGCCATCGGGGTGACAGGTGAGTGGACGATGGGAGCCCCAGGGTGGGAGCTGTGGGAGGGTCACCCTCTAGCTCTTTGGTGATGACTGGTGGGGAACGGGACAGGGGTCTGGTCAGCATCACAGACCTGCTTGTGGCTGGGGCTGGGGCTCCCATTGTACCTTTTTGTGTGGTTGACCCCCGGCTCCTCCTGAGCAGGGAGGGGCCATCGGGAGTTTTGCTGTGCTGGTGGCTGTCCCAGGTCCCCCAGAGCTGACCCTGGAACTTGTCATGTGTGTTAGCTGTCAGCTGAGCAGGACCACCCAGCCCCAAGAATGGGCCTCTCTGAAGTGACCTCGGGTCCCCCAGTCATAGCCTTGGCTTCTCCCTCCTTTTCCCCAGGACCCAAGGACATCCCCCTCACTCTCTCTCCCTCCTTCTCAGCTGCAGAGGAAGAGACCCCCGGCCCCACAGAACCCAGCACGGAGGCCCCGGAGGCCCCTGAGGAGCCGCTCCTGGGGGAGCTGACAGTGACAGGATCCTCCCCTGACTCGCTGGGCCTCTCCTGGACCGTCCCCCAGGGCCGCTTCAACTCCTTCACCGTGCAGTACAAGGACAGGGACGGGCGGCCCCAGGTGGTGCGTGTTGGGGGTGAGGAGAACGAGGTCACCGTGGGGGGCCTGGAGCCCGGGCGCAAATACAAGATGCACCTGTACGGCCTCCACGAGGGGCGGCGCATGGGCCCAGTGTCCACCGTGGGCGTGACTGGTGAGTACTGCTTGGGGTCTCAGGGGGTAACCACCTTTCCCTCATGGGTACCTGGTTCACTGCTCTGCCCTTTCACCAAGCCCTGTGGGTCCAGCCTTGTCTCCTGTGTCCTGCCCTCCCTCTGTGCCCTGTGGCTGTGGCCTATGCTAGTGGTTTGCTTGTTCACTTTGGCGTGGCCTCCCTCTAATGGTCAACCACTGATAACCTCCAAGAGTGAAATATGTCAGGTGCACACCAAGCCTGACTTACGAGAATTTTCCTTTCTTTCCATCTTAATCACAGCTTTCTTTGTTATAACCACATACACAAATGCACACAAGAGAAACAATCCAACGTCAGACCACGTTGGGATGACTAAATAATTTAGGCAACATCTATAAAAAGAGCTATTATGCCACCACTGAAATGTTTTAACATAAGACCCTTACTTTATAATGTTACATTGAAAAAAGAGAGCCTAGGCTGGGCACAGTGGCTCACGCCTGTAATCCCAGCACTTTGGGAGGCCGAGGCGGGCTGATCGCCTGAGGTCAGGAGTTCCAGACCAGCCTAGCCAACATGGTGAAACCCCATCCCTACTAAAACTACAAAAATTAGCCAACATGGTGGCACATGCCTGTAATCCCAGTTACTTGGGAGGTGGAGGCACGAGAATTGCTTGAACCCGGGAGGCAGAGGTTGCAGTGAGCCGAGATCACCAGTGCACTCCAGCCTGGCTAATAGTGCCAAACTCAGTCTCAAAAAAGAAGAAAAAGGAGCCCAGATTTTTGTAAGGATGCTAATCACAACCATTTGAAAGTAACAGGCATGGCAAGAAAACTGGAAAGAAACACATCCCACGGGTTGCATGATTTGTTAGATAGAATAGAATGTTCCAGCACATTTTTTTTCTGTATTATTCTATTCTGCATAGTCCAAATTTTCTTAAATGGCAAACATTTCTTTTACAATCAGGGAAAAGGAAAAGAGAAAATATATAATGTCTTCTCCTTCTTTACACTCCATCTGTCCTACTCCCCTATCACTCTTGTGGCTTATTTCATTAATTTCCTTCTTTTTTTTTTTTTTTTTTTTTGAGATGAAGTTTCGCTCTTGTCACCCAGGCTGGAGTGCAATGGCGTGATCTCAGCTCACTGCAACCTCTGCCTCCTGAGTTCAAGCGATTCTCCTGCCTCAGCCTCCCGAGTAGCTGTGATTACAGGCATGCGCCACCACATCCAGCTAATTTTGTATTTTTAGTAGAGATGGAGTTTCTCCATGTTGGTCAGCCTGGTCTCAAACTCCTGACCTCAGGTGATCTGCCTGCCTCGGCCTCCCAAAGTGCTGGGATTACAGGCATGAGCCACTGCACCCAGCCAGACTTATTTCATTTCTAATTATGAGAAAGTTCAAAATTTCTAGTCCATAAGAAATTGGAGGGGTGGGGATCATGAGGTGAATTGAATTCCAAATGTTCAGTCAGGCTGCCTTTTCTGTCATCCTCAGCCAGGTTGTTATGCCTGGTTTAGAGTATTTTTCGAGAATTCCTACTGATGGGGAAGAATCAGCCCTGCTGAGAGGCGGTCTCTTGCAGGGCAGGTCGCCACCTCTGTGACACCAAGTGAGGTGCGAGCTCATCTCCCAAAGGCCATCCAGACAGAGGAAGCACTCTCGCTCGGCATCCCTGATTCCTGGGATAGAGGCCTCATTTCCATATGCGTGTTCAGAGGACCATCTGAGTGTTGGGAAGCAGGGGGAATAGGGAAATTATTGGAAAATGAACATTAGAAAAATTCACACTCTGGAAGTAAGCTGTTCTGGTCCACGTTCAGCTTTGTGTTCCCATCCCCACTGTGGGGAACCACAGAACTGACAGAGGACAGGCTGAGGGACCCACCCCTGCCCCTCCTGTTCCAGCTGTATTGCTACCCCACCCCCACCCCACACTTGATTATTAATTGCTGTAGCCCAGAATTTCTTAATTTCTTTCTTTTTTTTTTTTTTTTGGAGACCGAGTCTCACTCTGTTGCCCAGGCTGGAGTGCAGTGGTGTGATCTCAGCTCACTGCAACCTCTGCCTCCCAGGTTCAAGCGATTGTCCTGCCTCAGCCTCCTGAGTAGCTGGGATTACAGGTGCATGCTACCACGCCTGGCTAATTTTTGTGTTTTCAGTAGAGACCGGGTTTCATGATTTTGGCCAAGCTAGGCTCAAATTCCCAACCTCAGGTGATCCACCTGCCTCGGCCTCCCAAAATGCTAGGATTACAGGCGTGAACCACTGCTCCCGGCCCAGAATTTCTTTTTTAGCCCACATTTTTCTAGTGAAAATAATATAGCAACATTATGTGGAAAGCTTGAAAAACAGAAAAAAAGAATCTCACAGTCCTACTTTCTCCCCCAGCTGCCGGCATTAATAACAGTGTGTGTAGTGCACATTCCCTTCCTGTATTTTGCAGGCAAAGCATGTTTTAAAGTTGCAATCAGTATTCATAAAATTCTTGGCTCTTCCTTTTTTGTACACCAAGTACATTGTAATCATTCACCTTGCGGCTACTCAACCAGCATTCATCATCATTTCAATGGTTATTTGATGTGTTGCGGTGAAAACACTGTAACAAAATTAATCATCTTCTACGGGTCATTTGTGTTCCTGACACATTTGCTGTCATGAATAATCCCATCATGAATTCTTCCATGCTATAACTTTTTCCTGCTTTAATAATTTTCTTAGGATAGATGCCCAGAACTGGGATTACTGGGTCAAAGGAAATGAGAATAACTTTGGCTCCTGACACTATGTCTCAGTTGCCTTCTGGAGGTTTCTAACAGTGCAGCTCTGCCAGCAGTACAGGCCGGGGGCTCGGGGATACCTCACCGGCTCTTATTCCAAGAGTCACTGAATGTCGAACAGAAAGCTGTCCCAGCCCTCAGCCTGCTCTGGAGGGGCGCATTTGATGTATGACCTCTGTTGACAGCACCAGCAAAGCAAGTCACCCTTAAACCCTTAAACCCTGTATCCCCCTATATTACCTTTCAGCCCCACGAGAGGATGTGGACAAGACCCCCAGCCCTACAGAACCAGGCACAGAGGCCCCAGAGCCCCCCGAGGAGCCGCTCCTGGGGGAGCTGACAGTGACAGGATCCTCCCCTGACTCGCTGAGCCTCTCCTGGACCGTCCCCCAGGGCCGCTTTGACTCCTTCACTGTGCAGTACAAGGACAGGGACGGGCGGCCGCAGGCAGTGCGTGTTGGGGGCCAGGAGAACGAGGTCACCGTGGGGGGCCTGGAGCCTGGGCGCAAGTACAAGATGAACCTGTACGGCCTCCACGAGGGGCAGCGCCTGGGCCCGGTGTCTGCCGTGGGCATCACAGGTGAGTGAGTGTGGGTGGGGCAGGGTTGGAAGACAGCCCTAGAAAATGTGCCCTTCTCTGCCATTTTCCTATACATATTTCTGTCTTGATGGGGCTCACGGTGAAAGGAATATAGCAACATTATGGAAAGACATGTGATGGAGAGACAGGCTGCAATCCAGCAAATGAAGCAAAGGCGGGTGAGCATGTGATAGGGAGGCCCAGGGCTCAGGTCAGGACCAGACAGGGACGCCTAAGTCACCCTGACCGTGGGTACCCAGGGGACAGCCATGACCTGAGGCCAGGCATGGCTTAGCTTGGTGACAGCTTTAGAGAGAAGGTGAAGCCTGTCAGATCATCACAGCTGGTGCAAAGGCCAGGAGGCTAGAGAGAACATGGCACGTGAGAGGCACTGAGGATTGAGTGGGGTGTCCTTTGCGGTGAGTAGCTCATCCTGAAGTGTGGGAGCAGAGGAGGGGACCGATAACCAGGCCTGGGGTCTCCCAGGGATGAGGAGGTGATTGCCCAGGTCTGTGCTGAGATGGCCCCAGTAGCTGTGCCTGTGTGAAGCTCATCCGTGGGGGCTGAAGATGGGGATGGGGTGGCAGGGAGGCCAGTAGGCAGTTGGTGGCCCTGGTGAGAGGTGACAGTGGCCCAAACCAGGATCAGGGACTGGAGGTGGGGGAGGAAGGTATCCAGGGGAATTCAAGGTAAAGATGCTCTGAGGCTGCTGGCAGCTGGTGAGGGGCGGGGTCCAGGAACACACCCCAGGGTCTGGCCTCGGGAGGGGTGTGCCGAGCTTGTTGGGGAGCAAAGACAGAAGCCCAGTGAACAAAAGATGGCAAAGAAACCCTAGTGCAGGGAGGCCGAGGGTGCAGAGGCCGAGTGGGGCTGTGCTCAAAAGAGAGGCGGTGCTGGAGGGACAGGGAGAGGTGGCCTGGGTGTTGGGAGGTGGGGGTGAGGTGGGGGCCGAGGGCAGGGGTGTCAGGGTGAGGGATAGGAAAGGTCGCAGGAGAGGAGAGGATGAAGAGCTGTGCTGGAGGCGCTGTGGGCAGCATCGTCCTGCTCTTGGGCACTTTGTGTTTTGTGACACATCCTTTCTATGTTGAACTGAGAACCCAGGGACCTCACTGTCCCCGTACATGTCTGTCCAGCTCCAGAGGATGAAGCCGAGACCACCCAAGCAGTGCCCACCACGACCCCTGAGCCCCCCATCAAGCCTCGCCTGGGGGAGCTGACCGTGAGAGACGCCACCCCCGATTCCCTCGGCCTGTCCTGGACGGTTCCCGAGGGCCAGTTTGACCACTTTCTGGTCCAGTACAGGAATGGGGATGGGCAGCCCAAGGCGGTGAGGCTGCCGGGGCACGAGGACGGGGTCACCATCTCAGGCCTGGAGCCAGACCACAAGTACAAGATGAACCTGTATGGCTTCCACAGTGGCCAGCGCGTGGGCCCCATGTCTGTCATCGGGGTGACGGGTGAGTGAACGATGGGAGCCCCAGAGTGGGAGCTGTGGGAGGGTCACCCTCTAGCTCTTTGGTGATGACTGGTGGGGAGTGGGACAGGGGTCTGGTCAGCACCACAGACCTGCTTGTGGCTGGGGCTCCCCTTGGGCCTTCCTCTGAGGTTAACCCCTGGCTCCTTCTGAGCAGGGAGGGGCCATCAGGAGTTTTGCTGTGCTGGTGACTGTCCCAGGTCCCCCACAGCTGACCCTGGAACTTGTCATGTGTGTTAGCTGTCAGCTAAGCAGGACCACCCAGCCCCAAGAATGGGCTTTTCTGAAATGACCTCACATACCCAGTAGTGGCCGTGGTTTCTCCCTCCTTCCCTTGAAGACCTGAGCACATCCCTCAGGGACCTGGCATCCTCTCTATATCTCCTTTTCTCAGCTGCAGAGGAAGAGACCCCCAGCCCCACAGAACCCAGCACGGAGGCCCCGGAGCCCCCTGAGGAGCCGCTCCTGGGGGAGCTGACAGTGACAGGATCCTCCCCTGACTCGCTGAGCCTCTCCTGGACCGTACCCCAGGGCCGCTTCGACTCCTTCACTGTGCAGTACAAGGATAGGGAGGGGCAGCCCCAGGTGGTGCGTGTCAGGGGCGAGGAGAACGAGGTCACCGTGAGGGGCCTGGAGCCCGGGCGCAAATACAAGATGCACCTGTACGGCCTCCACGAGGGGCGGCGCGTGGGCCCAGTGTCCACCGTGGGTGTGACAGGTGAGTGTTTGTGAGTGAGGCAGGGTGGGGAAGATGGCCCTAGAAGATGTTGCTTTCTCTGCAACTTCATGAAAACAAAAAGATTCTCACCAGCCGGGCTTCTTTTGCACGTTGGGCTTGTGTTTGGTGTTTTGGGAAAGCGTTTAAGGAAGCAAAGTTTTGCTCTGTATTAGACGCTGTTAGGAAGAAGGGATAACCCTATTACCGGGCGTCTCACTAAGTCTTATCTTTGGGGAGGTCATCTACAGCAAAGCTGCCATTGGTAAAGAAGCAGCTATCACTCAGATTAGCTGGATGGGTGATGTTCGGTTATTTTTGTGCTTTAGAAAATGTTAGAGTTCATCCTTACTGAGACATGATCACAGACTGGCCTTGTTCTTGTCTTGATCCATCCTACTGACAAATGGCCAAGTCTGATGTTGATGTTCCATGAAATTGTCTGTGTTCAACTGGACCACACCAAGACCAGACTATGCCAGGCCAGCCCCAAGCAACTGTGGCCTGGCGGAGGGAAAGGGCAGCTCACGGGTGTCAGGGCTGCTTTTTTCTTTCATAGGCGGAAGCTGGAAAGTGACACACACAAGTTCATGTTTTCATGGGGCTCACAATTGTGGGCACAAGCAGAAAACCAGAAAGTAAGCAAAGAAGGATGAGCCTGTGGAGGCCAGGGGCCAAGCCAGGATTGGGAAGGGACAATGAAGTCACCCTGCCCACAAGTACCCAGGGGACAGCCAGGAGCTGAGGCCAGGCAGGCCTTAGCTTGATGACAGCTTTAGAGAGGAAGTGAAGCATGTCAAATCATCACAGCTGGTGCAAAGGCAGGAGGCTAGAAAGAGCACGGTGTGTGAGAGACACTGAGGATTGAGTGGGGTGTCCTTTGCAGTGGGTGGATCATCCTGAAGTGTGGGAGCAGAGGAGGGGACCGCTTACCAGGCCTGGGGTCTCCCAGGGATGAGGAGGTGATTGCCCAGGTCTGTGCTGAGATGGCCCCGGCAGCTGTGCCTGTGTGAAGCTCATCTGTGGGGGCTGAAGATGGGGATGGGGTGGCAGGGAGCCTGGAGGCAGGGAGGCCAGTAGGCAGTTGGTGGCCCTGGTGAGAGGTGACAGTGGCCCAAACCAGGACTGGGGACTGGAGGTGGGGGAGGAAGGTATCCAGGGGAATTCAGGGTAAAGATGCTCTGAGGCTGCTGGCAGCTGATGAGGGGCCGGGTCCAGGAACACACCCCAGGCTCTGGCCTCAGGAGGGGTGTGCTGAGCTTGTTGGGGAGCAAAGACAGAAGCCCGGTGAACAAAAGATGGAGAGGAGACCCCAGTGCAGGGAGGCCAAGGGTGCAGAGGCCAAGTGGGGCTGTGCTCAAAAGAGAGGCGGTGCTGGAGGGACAGGGAGAGGTGGCCTGGGTGTTGGGAGGTGGGGGTGAGGTGGGGGCCGAGGGCAGGGGTGTCAGGGTGAGGGATAGGAAAGGTCGCAGGAGAGGAGAGGAAGCAGAGCTGTGCTGGAGGCGCTGTGGGCAGCATCGTCCTGCTCTTGGGCACTTTGTGTTTTGTGACACATCATTTCTATGCTGAACTGAGGACCCAGGGACCTCACTGTCCCCATACGTGTCTGTCCAGCTCCAGAGGATGAAGCCGAGACCACCCAAGCAGTGCCCACCACGACCCCTGAGCCCCCCATCAAGCCTCGCCTGGGGGAGCTGACCGTGACAGACGCCACCCCCGACTCCCTCAGCCTGTCCTGGACGGTTCCCGAGGGCCAGTTTGACCACTTCCTGGTCCAGTACAGGAATGGGGACGGGCAGCCCAAGGTGGTGAGGGTGCCAGGGCACGAGGACGGGGTCACCATCTCCAGCCTGGAGCCAGACCACAAGTACAAGATGAACCTGTATGGCTTCCACAGTGGCCAGCGCGTGGGCCCCATGTCTGTCATTGGGGTGACGAGTGAGTGGACAATGGGAGCCCCAGAGTGGGGCCTGTGGGAGGGTCTCCCTTTCTCTGGTGATGGGTGAACTCGCCCAGGAAGCCCCTCTGCTCTTGGCTGAGCCATGGTATCTTTGTGCCTTTCCCCACTTCCCTGAGGACTGACAGGTCTTCCTGGGTGGAGAAGGGCCCTGTGAGCTCTGTTGGTGGCTGTCCCAAGTTCCCCAGCACTGACCTCAGAGCTTGTCATGTGTGTTGACTGTAAGCTGAGCAAGGCCACCCAGCTCCAAAGATGGGCCTCTCCAAGCTGACTTCAGGACCCCCACTCATGGCCACAGATTCGCTCTCCTTCCCTGCAAGACCCGAGGACATCCCCCAGGGAAGCTGCCTCACCTTCTCTGTCCCCTCTCCTCAGCTGCAGAGGAAGAAACTCCCGCCCCCACAGAACCCAGCACGGAGGCCCCAGAGCCCCCCGAGGAGCCGCTCCTGGGGTTGCTGACAGTGACAGGATCCTCCCCTGACTCGCTGAGCCTCTCCTGGACCGTCCCCCAGGGCCGCTTCGACTCCTTCACCGTGCAGTACAAGGACAGGGACGGGCGGCCCCAGGTGGTGCGTGTCGGGGGCGAGGAGAAGGAGGTCACCGTGGGGGGCCTGGAGCCCGGGCGCAAATACAAGATGCACCTGTACGGCCTCCACGAGGGGCAGCGCGTGGGCCCGGTGTCCACTGTGGGTGTGACAGGTGAGTGAGTGTGAGTGAGGCGAGGTGGGGAAGATGGCCCTGGAAGACACTGCTGTCTCTCCAGTCTTCGTGAAAACATACTCTCAAGAGTATTCCTTCCTTTGTGTATCCAAATGCTTGGAGATTTTTGTTAAAAAGCAGATTTGGATTCATTGGATTCAGCAGGTTTGGCCTAGGGCCAGAGACTGTGCATTTCTTTCTTTCTTTCTTTTTTTTTTTTTTTTTGAGATGGAGTCTCGCTTTGTCACCCAGGCTGCAGTACAGTGGCTCAGTCTCAGCTCACTGCAACCTCCACCTCCCAGGTTCAAGCGATTGTCCTACCTCAGCCCCCTAAGTAACTGGGACTACAGGTGTGTGCCACCATGCCCAGCTAATTTTTTTGTATTTTTAGTAGAGATGGGTTTCACCATCTTGGCCAGGATGGTCTCAATCTCCTGACCTCGTGATCCGCTCGCCTCAGCCTCCCAAAGTGCCGGGATTACAGGCGTGAGCCACTGCGCCCGGCCGACCATCCATTTCTAACAAGATTCTCATCAATCTTGATGCCACTAGTCCAAGGAACACACTTTTTTTGTTGTTTTTTTATTGTAGTAAAGTACACATGACATAATTCGCCATTCTAATCGCTTTCCAGTATACAGTCCAGCATGAAGTCCACTCACATTGCTGTGGACTGTCACCCTCCACATCCGGAACTCCTCTTCCCACACTGAAACTTCCTAGCCACTAGACACGAACTCCCATTCTCCCCTTGCCCCAGCCCCTGGCAACACCATTCTACTCTCTGTCTCTACGAATTTGACTCCAGGTACTTCATAGAAGTGCAATCATACAATATTTGTCTTTTTTGAATGGTTCATTTCATTAAATACAATGTCTTTAAGGTTCATCTATGTCGTAGCATCCGTCAGAATTTCCTTTTTATTTTATTTTCATTTTTATTTTTTGTGTCAATGTGGTGTCAGTATGTTGCCCAGGCTGGTCTCAAACTCCTGGCCTCAAGCGATTCTCCCACCTCGACCTCCCAAAGTGCTGGGATTATAGGCAAGAGCCACTGCACCTGGCCATAACTTCCTTCCTTTTCAGGCTGAATAATGTTTCATTTTATACATACAGACCACACTTTGCTCATCCTTTCATCCATTGATGGACACCTGGGTTGCTTCCACCTCTTAGCTATCATGAATAATGCTGCTATGAATATTTATGTGCAAATCACAGAACACCTTTGTAGTAAAGCTCCTCCCAAAAACAGATTTGGAAACTCTCTTAGAATTTGTTGAAGCGAATTTTTCTGGCATTCATGAATCCTCACAGAGGTTAGGCTTAGAGTTAGGGTTCATATCCTAATGGGATAAGTTCCTGTCCTAATGGGGCTAACGTCGTGGGGGACAGGCTGTGGACCAGTAAGAAAGCAAAGGCGGGTGAGCATGTGACAGGAAGCCCAGAGCCAGGCAGGAATACCTAAACCATCCTACCTGTGGATACTCAGGGGACAGTCAGGATCTGAGGCCAGGCAGGCCTTAGCTTCGTGACACCTTTAGAGAGAAGGTGAAGCCTGTCAGATCATCACAGCTGGTGCAAAGGCCAGGAGGCTAGAAGGAGCATGGCATGTGAGAGGCACTGAGGATTGAGTGGGGTGTCCTTTGCAGTGGGTGGATCATCCTGAAGTGTGGGAGCAGAGGAGGGGACCGCTTACCAGGCCTGGGGTCTCCCAGGGATGAGGATGTGGTTGCCCAGGTCTGTGCTGAGATGGCCCCAGCAGCTGTGCCTGTGTGAAGCTCATCTGTGGGAGCTGAAGACGGGGATGGGGTGGCAGGGAGACCAGTAGGCAGTTGGTGGCCCTGGTGAGAGGTGACAGTGGCTCAAACTAGGATCGGGGACTGGAGGTGGGGGAGGAAGGTATCCAGGGGAATTCAGGGTAAAGATGCTCTGAGGCTGCTGGCAGCTGATGAGGGGCCGGGTCCAGGAACACACCCCAGGCTCTGGCCTCGGGAGGGGTGTGCCGAGCTTGCTGGGGAGCAAAGACAGAAGCCCAGTGAACAAAAGATGGCGAAGAGACCCCAGTGCGGGGAGGCCGAGGGTGCAGAGGCCGAGTGGGGCTATGCTCAAAAGAGAGGCGGTGCTGGAGGGACAGGGAGAGGTGGCCTGGGTGTTGGGAGGTGGGAGTGAGGTGGGGGCCGAGGGCAGGGGTGTCAGGGTGAGGGATAGGAAAGGTTGCAGGAGAGGAGAGGATGAAGAGCTGTGCTGGAGGCGCTGTGGGCAGCATCGTCCTGCTCTTGGGCACTTTGTGTTTTGTGACACATCCTTTCTATGCTGAACTGAGGACCCAGGGACCTCACTGACCCCATACGTGTCTGTCCAGCTCCAGAGGATGAAGCCGAGACCACCCAAGCAGTGCCCGCCACGACCCCTGAGCCCCCCATCAAGCCTCGCCTGGGGGAGCTGACCGTGACAGACGCCACCCCCGACTCCCTCAGCCTGTCCTGGACGGTTCCCGAGGGCCAGTTTGACCACTTCCTGATCCAGTACAGGAATGGGGACGGGCAGCCCAAGGCGGTGAGGGTGGCGGGGCAGGAGGACAGGGTCACCATCTCAGGCCTGGAGCCAGACCACAAATACAAGATGAACCTGTACGGCTTCCACAGTGGCCAGCGCGTGGGTCCCGTGTCTGCCATTGGGGTGACAGGTGAGTGGACGATGGGAGCCCCAGGGTGGGAGCTGTGGGAGGGTCACCCTCTAGCTCTTTGGTGATGACTGGTGGGGAGTGGGACAGGGGTGTGGTCAGCACCACAGACCTGCTTGTGGCTGGGGCTGGGGCTCCCATTGTACCTTTTTGTGTGTTTGACCCCCAGCTCCTCCTGAGCAGGGAGGGGCCATCAGGAGTTTTGCTGTGCTGGTGGCTGTCCCAGGTCCCCCACAGCTGACCCTGGAGCTTGTCATGTGTGTTAGCTGTCAGCTGAGCAGGACCACCCAGCCCCAAGAATGGGCTTCTCTGAAATGACCTCAGGTCCCCCAGTCATAGCCTTGGCTTCTCTCTCCTTTTCCCCAGGACCCAAGGACATCCCCCTCACTCTCTCTCCCTCCTTCTCAGCTGCAGAGGAAGAGACCCCCGGCCCCACAGAACCCAGCACGGAGGCCCCGAAGCCCCCTGAGGAGTCGCTCCTGGGGGAGCTGACAGTGACAGGATCCTCCCCTGACTCGCTGAGCCTCTCCTGGACCGTCCCCCAGGGTCGCTTCGACTCCTTCACCGTGCAGTACAAGGACAGGGATGGGCAGCCCCAGGTGGTGCGTGTTGGGGGCGAGGAGAGCGAGGTCACTGTGGGGGGCCTGGAGCCTGGGCGCAAATACAAGATGCACCTGTACGGCCTCCACGAGGGGCGGCGCGTGGGCCCAGTGTCCACCGTGGGCGTCACGGGTGAGTGTGGGGACAGGCCCTCGTCCCCAGGTTTACCTCTGCAGCCCCCTTGTGTTTCTCCTTTGGATCTTGGCACCTCTTATGACTGGGCCTCTAGGTTTCTGTCTTTTCTCCCATGTTGCTAATGATCCTGCCTCATCCTTGGATTCATGGAGACTGTGTGGAGTCAGATGGGCAGGTAGTCCATGCCCTGTTTGTTGTAGCTTCCTTCCTCCCATCGTGATGTGGAACCTCCAGGTTACTCGTGTGCTCATTTGTTAGTCTTCAGGCTCCCTTAAGGAGTATTTTAGTGGCTCAGAAAGTGCTTCAGATCCAGCTGCCCAGATCTGCATGTGCCTTTGAATGTCGTGATTGTGCGACTTTGCAGGCGTTTCCTAACCTTGTGCTTCAGATCCCTGCAAAGTTGGGGTGATGATAATAATGGCACCTACTTCATATGTTGTGCGAGGGTTGAGTGCACCACTGTTTGTGAGCTGCTTACAGCAATGCAGGGCACAGATTCTAAAGCAAGCGTTTTAGAGGAGGCCGCTGAGAAATGCTCCAGACCCATGGTCCTGCTCTGCTCTTTTCAGCGCCCCTGCCCACACCGCCGCCAGTGGAGCCCCGCCTAGGGGAGCTGGCGGTGGCGGCCGTGACCTCGGACTCAGTGGGCCTCTCGTGGACGGTGGCTCAGGGCCTCTTTGACTCCTTCCTGGTGCAGTACAGGGACGCGCAGGGGCAGCCCCAGGCAGTGCCTGTGAGCGGAGACCTCCGAGCGGTCACCGTCTCGGGGCTGGACCCGGCCCGCAAGTACAAGTTCCTGCTCTTTGGACTCCAGAATGGGAAACGCCACGGCCCAGTCCCTGTGGAGGCCAGGACCGGTGAGTGAGGGCTGGAGGCCTCCCGCGGCCAGAGCCTTCGCCCCCTTGTGGCACCAGTTGGAATTTCATGTTTCTGTGCCCCACACTCCAGTCCTCAGCACCCACTGATTTATTGGGTCCAGGAAAACCCAGGCCCTGAGCTCTCCTCTCCCACTCACACTCATCCTTCTCCCTACTTTCCCTGCGCCCGAGGGGACACTTGCTTTCTTGTCTGGCTCCTCTTTTATCCCTACTCCTGATCCAGTCACCCTCCCGTTCCTGGGACCAGCTCACAGAGCCATAGCAGCCCAGGAAGCTCCGGGGCCCCTTTGCCTCCATCCCACTCTCCATGCACCTCACTGTCTTTTCCAGCCCCAGACACGAAACCGTCTCCCCGCCTGGGGAAGCTGACTGTGACAGATGCGACCCCTGACTCCGTGGGCCTCTCGTGGACGGTCCCTGAGGGCGAATTCGACTCCTTCGTGGTCCAGCACAAGGATAAGGATGGTCGGCTCCAGGTGGTGCCGGTGCCAGCCGACCAGCGGGAGGTCACAGTCCAGGGCCTGGAGCCCAGTAGGAAATACAGGTTCCTGCTCTATGGTCTGTCAGGCAGGAAGCGACTGGGCCCCATCTCTGCTGACAGCACCACAGGTGAGTGCCAGTCCAGCCTCCACCTTTTTCAGAGCTGCCTCTCATCCGAGCCCTCAGAGCTGGCCCTGCGGCCTTCCCGTGAGATTCCCTCTATCAGCCCTGACACAACCATCTTAACTCCAAAAGTAATCTCCCTCTGTGTGTCAGGCACAGTTCTGAAGAATATGCATTACTTCCTTCATTCATTGGCTGCCGAAGAAATAAAAGGGACACGGGCTTTGGGGCCAGATCTGTGTTCTAGTTCCAGTCCCAGCCTTTGCCAGGGTGACCATGGACAAGCCACTTCATCCCCGGAACCTCAGTGTCCTCACCTGCGTAATGCTGGGAACGGTGCTGGACTCAGTAGTGGTTCCCATCCTCTTCCCTCCTCCCTAACTCGGAGGCGAGGGGTGGAAAAAAAGGGAGGGCTTGGCTACGGAAAGACGATGGAAAAACCTGGTGTCACTGTGCCTGTGACTCAGCCCCCTGAGGAAGGGGTGTGGTGGGTCACCGACCCTCACCCCACTCCCAGGACCATGAGTCACTATGCCCAGAGGAGGACAGAGCAGCCGGCCAGTCTGGGCCTGGGTCCCTGGGACTCCATAATTCTCTTCCCAAACCCTCACTGTGGGGACGGGGTACAGACCCCCACCCATCGGCCCCAGCCCCACCCGGGCAAGCCTCTGTTCTGCCCTCTGTTCTCTCAGCTCATCCCCTGTCTTCTCCCTGCCTGATCCCGACTGCCCCAGCCCAGTGGGGTCAGTGTGGGGCTGGGGAAGCAGGAGGCACGGATGTTCAGGCTGATGGCCACAAGGGGACAAGGGGGAGGTCACAGCCTGGCAGTGATGGGAGCCGTGCATTGGCCGGCTGCCCAGACCAGCTCTCGATGTTTGGGGTGTCTCTGTGACAATCCAGAGACCTCCGGGGAGTCTCTCTCAGCTCTGGCCTCATTCCTGCTCAGGGGCTGGGGGTCAGGGTAAACAAAGGCCCTATCTGCACCCCCAGCCACCCCTCCCTTGGGAGATGATCTGTAATGAATTGACTGCACCCTCGATCACAGCGGGGAAGGAGCGGGGCAGGAAGGAGTTTGGGCAGCGGCCTCCAGAGGAGGAGGGAGCCGTTCTCCCTCATTCCTGTGGGGCATGGCGGGAGCAGGCCTGTGTGTCTCCTCGAGGAGCTGTCCCTGGCGCTACACTGGAGGGACCCTTTCCCAGAACCTCACACCTCTGGGAAGCTGCCAGGGCTTAGGCAAAAGCAGCACGTGACTAAGAGCTTTCCCTCCTTCCTCTGCACAGCTCCGCTGGAGAAGGAGCCACCTCCCCGCCTGGGGGAATTGACCGTGACTGAGGAGACCTCCAGCTCTCTGCGCCTGTCCTGGACGGTGGCCCAGGGCCCCTTTGACTCCTTCGTGGTCCAGTACAGGGACACGGACGGGCAGCCCAGGGCAGTGCCTGTGGCCGCAGACCAGCGCACAGTCACCATACAGGACCTGGAGCCTGGCAAGAAATACAAGTTTCTGCTCTACGGGCTCCTCGGGGGAAAGCGCCTGGGCCCGGTCTCCGTCCTGGGAATGACAGGTGAGGCTGCTGTGCTTGGCTATAGCAAGCCAGCTTGTGTGGGTTTCCTTGTGCATTTGGGCTGAAGACAAAGATGACTGCAGGAGTGGGCAGCCGGGAGTGGGGCACCCTGGCCTGTCCCCAGGAAGGTGGAGGAGTCTGCAGCCCTGTGGGCTTCAGCATCCATCAAGGAGTCCGGAGCAGGAGCCAGGCCAGGCGGGAGGGAAAGGCCCTGGCAGGGGCTCCCTAATTTCCCAGCCCCGACTCTGCCCCATCACTGCCGCTGCTCCTCATTACTCACTGGGGCAGCTGTCGCCTCCCCGAAGGGTGGCCTTGTCCAGATAGCGGCAAACCTCCCTGCCATGGATGAGTCAGGAGCATTTTCTTAAGAGGAAAATCACTGGAAAACAAAATGGGCAGGAACACAGAAACCAACAGAAGCGGCTGCATTTGTGGTACAGGCTCCTCTTCCAGAGCTCGCTGATGCCCACCTCAGACAGGCCTGACCACGGCATGGCTGGTGGGATTTGCCAGTCACCTTCACCAGCCAGTTCCACCCTCAGCTTCTCTCAGAAGGGAGCACCACACGCCTCAAGCTCAGTGAATGTGTCCCGGCATGGGTGGGGCCAGAGCCTGTGATATCTCGAGGTGGGCTCGGTAGGACACTGGGGTGTGGAAGGGGGAAGCCAGCACCTGACTCAGACAGCGCGGGAGCTCGCAGGAGTCACGAGGCCACAGCGACTTCATTGTCTGACTGGGCCTGGACTTGTAAACTTCCCACCTCAGCCTTGGGCCAAGCCTAGAAGATAAAAATGGAGCACCCCATGGCACCCCCCACTCAGATTCTCCCCTGGGCTTCTCCCACGCAGCCCCAGAAGAGGACGCGCCAGCCCCAGAGTTAGCCCCAGAGGCCCCTGAGCTTCCTGAAGAGCCCCGCCTAGGGGTGCTGACCGTGACCGACACAGCCCCAGACTCCATGCGCCTCTCGTGGAGCGTGGCACGGGGCCCCTTTGATTCCTTCGTGGTCCAGTATGAGGACACGAACGGGCAGCCCCAGGCCTTGCTCGTGGACGGCGACCAGAGCAAGATCCTCATCTCAGGCCTGGAGCCCAGCACCCCCTACAGGTTCCTCCTCTATGGCCTCCATGAAGGGAAGCGCCTGGGGCCCCTCTCAGCTGAGGGCACCACAGGTACCACCAGGCGTCTCTGGCCTCTAGTCTGGGCTCGGAAGGGGGAAACAGGGGCTCAGAAGTGGTGGTTGCAGGGAAAGAGCATGAGGCGGGTACCAGGGAGAGAGGATGGATGGGCTGGATGCGAGTAGCCTTTAGCTCTGCCCCACAGGACCCCCCTGTGGCTGCAAGTCCCTGGTTACAGATAGAGAAACAGGGGCAGGGAGGGGGGTGGAAGGGACATGGTCTGGGTCACCAAGCTGGTGTGCTTCTGTCTCCGATCCCTTCTCTCCCACCCACTCCATGCAGGGCCGGCCCCTGCTGGTCAGACCTCAGCGGAGTCAAGGCCCCGCCTGTCCCAGCTGTCTGTGACTGATGTGACCACCAGTTCACTGAGGCTCAACTGGGAGGCCCCACCTGGGGCCTTCGACTCCTTCCTGCTCCGCTTTGGGGTTCCATCACCAAGCACTCTGGAGCCGCATCCGCGTCCACTGCTGCAGCGCGAGCTGATGGTGCCGGGGACGCGGCATTCGGCCGTGCTCCGGGACCTGCGTCCGGGGACTCTGTACAGCCTGACACTGTATGGGCTGCGGGGACCCCACAAGGCCGACAGCATCCAGGGCACCACCCGCACCCTCAGCCCAGGTAAGGACCCACACACACTCTGCCCCAAAGTGGGGGTCTTTGTACTTCACAGGAGGGACCTAGTGCCTCAGCCAGTGGTGGGGGGTGGGCGAGTTGGTGGTGGGCCTGGAGGAATCTGCAGAGCGACTTCCATTCCTGGGGACTAGAGGAAAAGGGGTGGTGAGCCTGTGCTGAAGCAGAGGTGAGGGGTGGGACTCGTAGGGAGGGGCCTGCCTGCCCCTGCTTGCGTCATTATTCCTTGCCCCCTCTGCAGTTCTGGAGAGCCCCCGTGACCTCCAATTCAGTGAAATCAGGGAGACCTCAGCCAAGGTCAACTGGATGCCCCCGCCGTCCCGGGCGGACAGCTTCAAAGTCTCCTACCAGCTGGCGGACGGAGGTGGTGCCCTTGCCACGTGCTCATTGCCTCGCGTTTCCTCTCCCCCCTGCACTCTGCCCAACCTCCAGCCGCCCTGGGGTTCCCTGGGTAACCCTCGATCCCCAATGTTTTCAGGGGAGCCGCAGAGTGTGCAGGTGGACGGCCAGGCCCGGACCCAGAAACTCCAGGGGCTGATCCCAGGCGCTCGCTACGAGGTGACCGTGGTCTCCGTCCGAGGCTTTGAGGAGAGTGAGCCTCTCACAGGCTTCCTCACCACAGGTAAGATGGACTGGGACCCGGGGCAAGAGGTGGGAGCCAAGAAAATGGCATGGGTGGGAGTTGAGCGAGAACGAGGAGGGTGAAAGGGAGGTGGTGGAGGCTCCAATTGTGGACAGGGGGCCAGTGGAGTCTGGGGAGGCATGGAGTAGAGAGAGCAGCGGGGACCCCTCTGAGCCCCTCCCCTTCCCCCAGTTCCTGACGGCCCCACACAGTTGCGTGCACTGAACTTGACCGAGGGATTTGCCGTGCTGCACTGGAAGCCCCCCCAGAATCCTGTGGACACCTATGACGTCCAGGTCACAGCCCCTGGGGGTGAGCAGGGCTGAGGCCTCTGGAGGGGACTTGTTCAGGGTGGGGATTGCAGGGGGGAGGCTGGACTCTGGCCGGGGATGGAGGGGGCAGGCGTTGATGCCTCTCTCTGCACTCCCAGCCCCACCTCTGCAGGCCGAGGCCCCAGGCAGCGCGGTGGACTACCCCCTGCATGACCTCGTCCTCCACACCAACTACACCGCCACTGTGCGCGGCCTGCGGGGCCCCAACCTCACTTCCCCAGCCAGCATCACCTTCACCACAGGTAGGGTCTGTGGGGTGTGTGGGATGCGGAGAGGAGGTAGAGGGAGCCAGGATGGGCCTCATCCCCATCTCCTCTTCCTGCTTTCCCTCCTAGGGCTGGAGGCCCCTCGGGACTTGGAGGCCAAGGAAGTGACCCCCCGCACCGCCCTGCTCACTTGGACTGAGCCCCAAGTCCGGCCCACAGGCTACCTGCTCAGCTTCGACACCCCTGGTGGACAGACCCAGGTGCCCCGGCCCCACTGACCAACTCCCCTCCCTGGGTGATTCCAGGAGGTGCTGCCTCTGGCCCTCCCGGAGGGTCTCCACCTTCCTCTCCCCTGACCCCCCCTTGTCTGTCCCACAGGAGATCCTGCTCCCAGGAGGGATCACATCTCACCAGCTCCTCGGCCTCTTTCCCTCCACCCCCTACAATGCACGGCTCCAGGCCATGTGGGGCCAGAGCCTCCTGCCGCCCGTGTCCACCTCTTTCACCACAGGTACCTGGATGCACGGGCCGGGGGCCGGGGGCTGGGTGGGCAGCCAGGGCCTAAGGCTTGGAAAAGGACTGGCCCGTGCTCTCCTCTCCCAGGTGGGCTGCGGATCCCCTTCCCCAGGGACTGCGGGGAGGAGATGCAGAATGGAGCCGGTGCCTCCAGGACCAGCACCATCTTCCTCAACGGCAACCGCGAGCGGCCCCTGAATGTGTTTTGCGACATGGAGACTGATGGGGGCGGCTGGCTGGTGGGTGGCACTGGGAAGTCCAGGGGTCTGTGCAGGGCAGGGGCTGTTGCCCCGGGAGCCAGAGGCTGATGGTGCCCCCACTTGCTTCCCAGGTGTTCCAGCGCCGCATGGATGGACAGACAGACTTCTGGAGGGACTGGGAGGACTATGCCCATGGTTTTGGGAACATCTCTGGGGAGTTCTGGCTGGGTCAGTGCCTCACAGAGACTGGGGAACTACGGATGGGGATGGGGGCCCTGTGGACACCAGGACCCTGATGAGGGCACGTCTCCCACCCCCAGGCAATGAGGCCCTGCACAGCCTGACGCAGGCGGGTGACTACTCTATGCGCGTGGACCTGCGGGCTGGAGACGAGGCTGTGTTCGCCCAGTACGACTCCTTCCGCGTAGACTCGGCTGCAGAGTACTACCGCCTCCACCTGGAGGGCTACCACGGCACCGCAGGTAAGCACAGGCTGCACGGCTGGGAGGGTGAGGCTGGGAGGTGAGGCCCTCATGGCTCCTTCCTCCACCCTGCCCAGGGGACTCCATGAGCTACCACAGCGGCAGTGTCTTCTCTGCCCGTGATCGGGACCCCAACAACTTGCTCATCTCCTGCGCTGTCTCCTACCGAGGGGCCTGGTGGTACAGGAACTGCCACTACGCCAACCTCAACGGGCTCTACGGGAGCACAGTGGACCATCAGGTGAGGGGTGGGGAGGCGGCTCAGAGCTGGGGTGGCTGGGGCTCGGCCTGCCTAGGTTTCAACCCCACAGTGTAACAGGCAAGGGACCGAGCGGCTGGGTGAAATGGAGCAATCATGCCAGCCTCACAGAGGGAGCTGGAGACGATTTATTGGCTGGAAAGGGCCAGCTGAGGGTTAAGCCTCAATCCTCTGCGGCGGAGGGTCAGGAGGGGAGCTGTGCGGGGAGGTTGGTTGAGTGCTGGGAGCCACCTCCTTAAGGGGAACGGGAGGAGCAGATGGGACATCCGGCTTTGACTCTCTCTTGACAACCCCTTTCCCAGGGAGTGAGCTGGTACTACTGGAAGGGCTTCGACTTCTCGGTGCCCTTCACGGAAATGAAGCTGAGACCAAGAAACTTTCGCTCCCCAGCGGGGGGAGGCTAAGCTGCTGCCCACCTCTCTCGCACCCCAGTATGACTGCCGAGCACTGAGGGGTCGCCCCGAGAGAAGAGCCAGGGTCCTTCACCACCCGGCCGCTGGAGGAAGCCTTCTCTGCCAGCGATCTCGCAGCACTGTGTTTACAGGGGGGAGGGAGGGGTTCGTACGGGAGCAATAAAGGAGAAACTGAGGTACCCGGCTGGCATCGGTCCTGCCCCATCACTGGCTCTGGCCCGGGCTGTGGGCCCCCATCTCCCGGGGCTGCAGCCGCACTTGGAAAGGCTGCATCTTGAGGATGACACTGCAGTGGGGCAGGGGCTGCAGGGAGGGCAGGGTGTCCCCGGGGGGCAGCAGCGTGAAGGCCTGCAGCAGTCGGGTCAGCACCACGAAGAGCTCCAGGCGTGCCAGCGGCTCACCCAGGCACACACGCGCCCCGCAGCCGAAGGCCAGAGCTCTGGAGTTCTTGCCTGGCTCCAGGAAGCGATCTGCGGGCGGGTGGACAGGTGGGTGGGGAGGCGTTCAGCGGCCACGGGGACCGGCCTCCACCACATTTTCACAGCAGGCCCCCGGCCCCCCACATACCAGGCCAGAACTCATGTGGCCTCTCCCAGACCGTCTCATCCAGGTGGGCGCCTTGGAGGTTTGGGATGATGACTGTGCCCTCAGGGATGTCATAGCCGGAGATGCTGAAAGGGGGCTGGAGTTAGAGGCTGGCCAGGACCTCCCTGGGCTCGGGCTTTCCTCACTCATCCCCAACCCTTGGGAGTCACCTGCTGGGCCGTGTAGTGCGGTGGGGCAAGGCTAAGGGCACAACGGGCCGCAGGCGCAGCACCTCGGCGATGGTGGCATTGAGCAAGGGCAGCCGTGCACGGTCCTTGTAGGGGACCCAGGAGCTGGAGGCACCAAGGCCCAGTTCGTGGTCTAGCTCCTCCTGCAGTCGCTGCTGAATCTGGGGAATGATCGGGTGGAGTCCTGCCCTAGCAGCCCGCAGCTGCCCAGCCTCCAGCCAGTCCCTCAGCCACCCAGTAAGCCTGAGTGCCGGTGAGGCAAGCACAGCCCCAGCCGCACAGTGCTCAGAGCTGAGTGAGGGTGCCCACCGCCCTGGCCAGGCTGCTGGGAAAGAGCCTTTTGCTTGTCCCCAGGGCGCACCTCGGGGTGGTGAAGCAAAAAAACCACGGCCCAGGAGAGGGTGTTTGCCGTGGTCTCAGTGCCACCAATGAGGAGGTCCACTGCAGCCATGTGCACGTGCCCTTCCAGGAGCTGTCCAGAGCCCTCTTCCACGCCCGGCTGCGCCACCCCTTGGAGCATGTAGTCCATCATGTCCCTCCACTGGCCTGCCACCAGGCTCTCCTGCAGAGGGTGAAAGGAGCGGGCTGAGCGGCTGGCCTGGGGAGAGGAGTACAGAGTGGCAACAAGCCCATAACCGGGGGTATGCAAAACAACCCGCCTCATAGCAATGCGGAGGCCGGTAGCATCACTGGCTGGGGGCCGAGGGGAGGCCGTCCACGCACAGTTCCCACCTTGTGCTGCCTCAGCTGCTTCTCCACGATGTGGTCCCTCTTCTCTATGGCCTGCTTCAGCCTCCGGAGACCTGGATTGGGGAAGAACTGTGGCGGGAAGCATGAGAATGCAGCTGTGGGAAGAAGCCTCTCCCTCCACCCCAGCCTTTCCCCGACAACCCAGGGGTGTCTAGGCTCCAGGTCCTCACCCTGAGAAAGGGAATCACGTCCACAATTTGGATGGACCAGTGGCTCCAGGTTTTTAACACCTCCTGGATACATTTGTAATAGGCAGGCATCAGGTTGTCCTCCTGCCAGAAAAGGAAGGAGTGCTTTCAGTTCAGGACAAGGAGAGGCTCAGGGAGGGGCTGGGGGTGGGCCTGAGGGGCTGTGAGGCACCTTGATCTTGTCTCCGAAGGTGAGGTAACAGATGATGCTGCAGGTGAGGAGAGAGAATTCCTCCTCAATGGCCACAGGGGTGCCGGCCTGGGCTCTCATGCGCTGTAGAGAAAGAGCGTGAGCTCCGCAGGCCGTTGTGCAGTGGGCAGGGCAGGGGCTACGGTGAGAGGTGAGGCTGACCTGAGGTGGCCTCGGGAGCCCAGCCTTACCTCGCAGAACTCCTGGGTCAGCTGCTCCACCACTGGCTCCATGGAGTCACGGATGCCCAGCAGCAGGGCTGAGCGGGTGAGCTTCTTGTGGGCTTTCCAGAGCAGGGAGTAGTCTCCCAAGGACAGGTCCGGGTAGTTCTTAGACACCAGCTTGTCTGCAGGAGGAGTTGGGGGCTGGAGGATGGGAACTGATGAAGGCAGCCAAGGGCCTGACCTTCTTCTGCCTCCCCAACCCCTGCTTCCTCCCCACCAGATATGCCCCCCGACAGCTTCCAGAGACCTGGATTGGGGATGCCCCAAAGGTGGCTCCCACTTGAGGCTCAGGTAGGAGGATCACTTGAGACCAGGAATTTAAGACCAACCTGGGCAACATAGCAAGACCCCATCTCTTAAAAAAAAATTTTTTTAAGAAAGAAAAAATGCCCCCAACCCTTACAGGTAAGTGGCTCAGGTCTGCCAGCAAAGTCTGCCCACTTTTTGACCATGGCTTCCTCAATGGTTCTCTTGGAGTTCAGCACCACCACATCTGGGGGAGAGCCAAAGCAGCGTCAGTGGAGAGAGGACCCTCTCCGCCACCTCCACCCCCTCCTATGGTGAGGGCCAGAGCGAGAATAGGGGCTCTCACCTTGCAGCCCAAGGTGGAGCCTATAGATGGGCCCGAATTTCTGAGTCAGGCCAAGCAGATAGATGGGGAGGTCGGGCTGCAGCAGGTGCAAGAAGCCTGGGGCAAGAGGCGGGAGGTGGAGGCTCCGGAGCTTCCACCAGTTCCACAGCAGGCGAGCGCCAGCCAGCAGGGGCGGCAGCAGCAGCAGCAGCAGGCCCAGGAACAGCATGGCGAGACGCCCGTCAGGGCCCTGAGGTGCTACTTATAGCTCAAGAGCCCTGGCCATCCCTCCTGCTGTGCAGATTGTTTTGGGGCCTCCCTTGACCCCACCTTCAGGTCGCTTCCAATTGTCCGGCCCACAGAGTGGCCCTTTTCTGGAATGGCACCAGTCTCATTGGCCTTGGGACGTCCATATTTCAAAAAAATTGATCATCCATCAAGAAGCAAGGAAGGGAAATGCAACCCTGACCTTTTTTTCTGCAGCCAGAGTCAGCTTTCTGGCTCCACATCAACTGTGCAGGCAAGAGTGTCCGCCCCTACCTGGGCCCTCTCCCTCTGCCACCCCACCATGCACCAGTTTACTGGCATGATGTTTGTCTCAGAGAGAAAACGGCAGTCCCTGCCTAATATGCCTTCCTGAGTCGCCTGAAGAACAATATGTGATTTGTGTGGGTTGTTGGTTAGTTTAAGCTGCAGAGAGAGTGATACAGTTTAAGCCTGGTTTGCCTGGGGCATATTCCAGTACATACAGGCAGCCCAGTGTGATTGTTATTAGTGCCTCCTTTCGCTCTCAAAAGTGCCCAGAAGACAAAGGAGGAGGTGGTTTCTCGCTGCGGAGTACTAGCATGTACCAGACACTGCTCTAAGTGCTTTGCGGGCACTCACTCAATTCTTCACAGCCATGCTCTATATGCAACGCGGGTATTGTTCACATGTTGTGGAGGGCAGGATTCCGGCCTGGAAATCTAGCTGTCAAATATATACCTTTAGCCACCAGGAGCACCTTTCTTTTGTTGGAAGGAAAACAGACCACCTTGAGCTAGTTTGAGATAAAAAGTAAGGATTGGGGAATTTCACAGAACTCAGGAAAAAAAAGCGGAGGAGGAGACCCCACTGGTCTTAGAAAGCCAAGGACAGGGAACAGAAAAAGCCTGGAGACGGGCAGTTTCCTCGCTCTGTTCCTCTCTCCTCTTTCTTCTCTCTGCAGTCAAGTTTCTTGTGTTGCCAGGCACAGGCAGAACATGACTGCCCTCAGGACTAGAGTCCACAGGTTCTAGTCCAGCCAGGGAGAGTGTGGATTCCCAGCACAACTGGGCATGCCCCACTCAAAGTCTAAAGTCCCCAGGAAGGGGCTGGATAGCCACAGCTGGATCAGGATCAGGGGTCCAGCCCTAATTGGGGAACTGAAGCCATAAGGGGTGGGGGTCCCACTGGACAGAGACCACTTTTGTGGGTAAGGAGGCAGTTTGGGGGTTTGGGAAGAGGCCATGCCAAAGAGGAGTGGCAGGGTTCAGTGAGAGGCCAGGGCCGCCTGGATGGTACGTGAGAGGTCAGAGGTGACCCAGGCCCATGCCGTCCACCCCATTTCTGGCTCTGTAGCCGGACCCAGGGACCAGCGGGGGTCTCTCTCCCCTCAGAGCTTTTCCAGACTGTGCTACTGCAGAGCCGGAGTCAAGACCCTGGCTGTGCCACCCCCTACATTGGCGAGTTCACTGCTGCTGAATCCATGATCAGGACTGAGAGGGAGAAAACAGGATTGGGATTTCTGGGGTTGGGCAATGACAGCTACTGCCTTCTTCATGGTTGACCTCCCAGACCGGGCCATGTCTTGCTGCAACTGAATCCCTGGCTCTGGAAAATGGGTTTATGCCACCACCATGCTGACCAGCTACTGGGAGAAAGATCTGATGGGCAACCATGTGGGCAAATATCAAAGAGCCTCAGGAAACCTCTGCCACAGTGGGAAAGGTCCAAACTTCTCAAAGTTACATGGATAAGAGAGCGCTCGTCGGAAAGGAGAGCACCTGGAAGGCTGGCGTGCTGACTACTTGTCTCACCATCTCTGTCTCTTCCACCACTTCCAAATCCAAACTCCAAATGTGGCCAATTACATGCAATGTCCCCAAAGGTACCCTGTCCTGCCCCCGGCCTCCGGGCCTTTGTATATTCTCCTTCTGCCCCAGATGCCCTCATGTACCCCTGCTCTTTTCCTGGCTCCTTCTCAGTCTTCAGAGCCCCACTTGGAGGCCACCTGCTCCAGGAAGCCTTCCCTGTCCCTGCCTAGCAATGCCCCTGACTGGGTTAGATGCCTCACAGGACCACACTGCTCCCTGACATCACATCTTTCACAGAGGGTGGCGACTGCCCGTCCTCTTATCTGTCTCCCCAGTGATGAGCCCTGGAGTGAGTAGCTGTATCTCTGGCACCTGGCACAGGGCATGGCACGAAGTGAAAGTTTCCTGAATTTCTGTCGAATGACTGGATGGCAGGCTGCTGAACTGTCATGACCTCTATAGAAACTGATCTCAGCAAACCTCTTTGGACAGATTTCGGAGTCATCTCTGAAGACCCCAGGTGTGCCACTAAATGGGGAAAAGCTAGGCAGACGGGGTGGGGAAGGTAGACCCCAGGAGAACAGCGGCTTCCTCAGAGGATTCACAAACACACCAAAGTCAGACATTTGGCTTGTCTGAAACTGGAAGAAGACACTACAGGACCTGAGGATTGCACAACTCCGGGAAAGTCACCTCATGCCACTGATAACAGAACCAAGTGTCAGCAGGCTTTCAACACCCCAGAACTCAGCTAAAATCCACAGACCTCAGAACCGCCAGCAGCACGAGGACAGAGTCGGGGAGGTGTGGCTGGACAACAGCTCATGAGGCAGAAGAGCTGTGTCAGAGGTGTCAGCTGAGCACAAGCCCTGTCTGAGGCCGTGGTGACTGGCGACAGCCGGGCAGTGGAGGGCCTTGGAAGCTGAAGGGTGGTCTTGGCATGGACTCTGGTCCTTGGGGTGCAGGCTCTTGGGTCCCAGTTCTGCTCGGGGTGGTCCTGTGAAGCACTAGACTCCTAGCGGGTCATCTGGGAGGGTCTAGCAGAGCTGGACAGCCCAAGGGTCATCAGGGCTCAGAGAGTCTAAGGTTATGTCAATCTGGCCTGCCCAGAACTGGATCGGGCAGGGGCACTGCTCTCAGCCCTAGCAACACACACTGACACTTTGCTGCCAAAAGCCTTTAATATGCCCTGGTGCAGGCTGTGTTCAGGAAAGCGGACACAGCGGTGCTTCCAGCTTCATGGTTCCCAGGCTCAGGTTCCTCCCGGGGGAGGTGGGAGGGCAGCCCTCACACCTGGCACCCCTGAGTGCCATACTCCTGGAGGAAGTCGTTGAGCTGGGTGCAGGCTGCCCGCTGGCGGGTGCTCCGGCACAGGCGTTCAGAGGGCATCTCCTCGATCCAGCTATTCGAGTCCAGCAGGTACTGGGGGCTGCAGGGGGCAAAGGGGCAGTCAGCAGGGCTCGGGAGGATGGCAGGTGGGAACGGAGAGCACAGGCATCCGGCTTCTGAGGGGCAAGGCCTAGGTGGCGAGGCATGGGGAGGGCAAGAGACTGGGGGGACCAGATGACTCACTGTCCTTCGAGGTCATAGGTGGCCCCATCCAGACCCATGATCAAATATTCTTTCCCAGGTTCCAAGCGAAGGCGGCAAGAGGCTCGAACCAGGAAGTTGCGCATCTGATTAGCAGTGGCCTTGACATCCTTGGCTGCGGGGATGACGTGCGCAAAAGTGGTCAGAGGGGAAGAGTAGGTGCAGGGTGAGCTCAGGCTGGGGGCTCTGTGTAGATCCTCTCATTCCACCTTCACCATCCCCATGGAGAGGTGCCACTGCCTCCCTATTTATGGCCAAGCCCAAGGCTTCTGACAGGCCAAGGGGATTTTCACACTTCCAGATGGTCAGGTCCTCGGCCACACCTCAGCCTCCCTGTCTCCCCCCAGCCCTGCCCGCCTCTCCGGTTCGCTTCATACTGAAGTGCAGGACTTGGGTGATCTTGGTCTCAAAGAGGCGGAAAGCAGCTCTGCTGTCTTCTCGGAGAACCTTAACCTGGAAGCCTAAGAGGTTAGGAGAAGGGGGAAAGGTGAGTTACTTTGAGGCTAAGAGGGCAGGAAGTTGGTGTCAGAGCAAACAGGCTGCGTGCATGACCTGTAAGAGGAGCAGACTACACCCAGAGAGACCAAAACAGCCGGTCCCCGAGGGAGGGTCAGGCCAGGGCCTTGGTGGGAAGACTGACCGTACTCCACACGGGGGTAGTAGCAGGCAAACTTCATCCTGTAGCCATCCTCATCCTGCAGACCCCGCTCCAGGGCGCGACGCTGGCGAGGGCACTTCCCTGAAGTTGGGGGCCCCATCAGACAGTGCGGGGGGCGCCTGGCCATCCTGCCTCCACTGCCCCACCCCAGGCCCTCAGTCTCACCCTCAGCACACTGGCAGACTTCAGCAGAACACAAGGTGGCCAGGAGTCTGCTCTTACTTGGTGCCCCGTAAAACACAGAACATCTGCGCTCTGGAGAACAGAGAGGAGTTAGGGCACAGGCCCCTCCATTCTGCCTCCTCAGTCCCAGGGAGTCCCAGGGAGCCCCAGGGCTCTCTGCCCCCCTCACTACCCCAGTGTCCACCGTCCCATAGGAGGTCACCATGCCAAAGCTCTCCTGAATTCCAGGGTGTCCTGCAGTGCTCACCAGGGTTGTAGTAGTCATACAGGGTTGCACTGGCCGGCTGCACCAGCCCCACCGGCACTTCCTGCACAGCCTCAAAGCCCACGCACTCCCGGGAGGTGGGGACCTGGCCAAGCGTAGGGAGGAGAGATGAGGGACCCACTCCCTGGGCCCTGCAGCCCTCTGTACTGGGTTTCCTTGGCCTGTTTTTGTTTGGTTCCTGTTGGCCTTCTCTCCAGTGTCCTTCACATTCTGTTACCTTCTTACTCAGAGAACTCTGAAAGCTGCTCCGCAAGGTCTCTGGTGACTTCACTTCCCAGAGGGTGACCTTGCCCCAGTCTTCACTGCCCCAGGCCCTCGGCAGAGTCTTGCATCATGGACATGTTCTCTGTGAAACTGTCCCTAAGCTAAGGGTTAGCTTCTGGACCACCCTTGGTTCTGACCTGGTCATTTCTTACGTTCCCTCCTTCTGAACTTCCTTCCTCAGTGCTCCCCTGTGGGGGTCTCAACCACTCCCTGGCTTCCACCAAACCAATCCAGGCTGATGATTCCCAAACTGAACTTGCAGCTCCATCCTTGCATTAGGATTTTGGCAGGACCTGTAAGTTCTCCAAGGCACTCTGCCTGCCCCCAAACCCACTCACCCTCCTCACAGCCTCATCTTTGTCATGGATACAACTGGGTCCTCCTTTATTTGCCACAACCTAACTGCAGGTTCTGTCATCCTGCCTGACCCCCCAACTCAGGTCCCAGGCCTGACTCCTCCTCGTGCCCATGTGGGCCCAGTCCACACGGTGCATGCCAGTGTGGCTGCTGCACCGTCAGCTCCCTAGCGGGGAATCTCGCTGGCTCTGTGTTTTCCATTGTGTTCAACCCAGATGTGTCAGCCAGGCTTCCCCAGCTGATGGGGGCTGGCCCCTCTGCACACACTGGGTAGGGGTCTCCCTGACCTACAAACAGCTGGCTAATGAAAGCCACCACATCTTTCTCACATTTTCTCCCAGAAGTTACAGTAAATGTTCAAAAAAATTTTTTGAAGGCCGGGCATGGTGGCTCTGGCCTGTAAATCCGGTACTTTAAAAGGCCTAGGCCAGAGGATCGCTTGAGGCCAGGAGTTCAAGACCAGCTTGGGCAACAGAGCGAGACCCTGTCTTTACTAAATAAATAAAAAAAAATGTTATGAGGGCCGTAAGAGGGTTGATAACTATTTTAGCCTAATAAGGTCGTGAAAAGACAAATACAATTATCATCTATGGCCACCATCACTTTGTAAAAGAAAATACACTTTAATATTAAAAAAAGATAGGAAGTTCAACAAAAAAACAAAGGCAGCCCCTCAAGCTGAATAAAACCAGCTCTACGAAAGGCTCCCTCTCAAGCCCCGAGGGTCCCCACTGACTGGCATCGGTCCCTGCCGCCTGCAGTTCTGCCCCTTACTCTGCTGTGTCTCACGGGCTCACATTCTTGTCCTTCTCTCTGATGACATCACAAGTTCTCAAGAGCACCGGCCGCTGACACAGCTGTTTCCTGAGAAACCTCCTAACGCATACTCAGTAAACCCGGTGCCATCAAGTCCCTTCCTGTGTCATCTCTCCCCACTCACCGAGTCAAAATACAGCAGGACGTGGGGCCCCTCGGTCTCAAAGTGACTCACATAACGGTCAGAGAGGGAAGTCAGCTGTGGGAAAGGGGAATTGGTCACAGGCCCTGCACATGACAGGGCTCAGTACCTGGGACAGAGGGGGTTGCCCTGGGTGGCTGACCGCACCTTCTCCAGGTCAGCACGCAGGGCGTGGAATCCACTCAGGAGGGTGATGTCCGCAATGGCCATGCCAGACAGCTCCACCTTGCCGTTCCGCCTGCAGAGACATGTGAGCTGTCGTCCAGGTTCTGCCTGAGCAGGCTCCAGAAGCCCAGCCCCAGCCTGGGTCCTGCCCTTCCTCCCCTGGCCTAGGGCAGCTCCCGGCGCCCACCAGATGCACACGGTGTAGTGCACCCTGGACTCCTGCTCCTCCACCACCTTGGGCGCCTCCCTCCTGCGGCGGTTCCTCCGACCCTCAAACAGCTGCAGGGGTGTCACGGGCTGCAGAGGGGCATCTGGGTCGTCCTTGGCTGGAAGCTCATCGTACTCATAGTCCTCATAGTCCTCGTTTGCTTCCACTGCACAGGGAAGCATTGTGAGGAGGGCTGGGATGGCCACCCGGCTCCCTGCGCCAGCCCCTGCCGGGCCCCAAGGCCTCCCAACCCCCACACTCACTCGTGTACTCGACATGGCCTTTGACTGTCACTTCTATCTGCAGGTCCTGGCAGGTCGTGTTCTTCATGTCCAGGACATTGTAGATACGAAGGACCTGGCTCGGCAAGGGGCAGGGAGAGGACGCAGGACATGTGAGGCCACAGACCTCTCTGGTGCCATACCTAAGGGCATCTCCCCAGGCTACGGGATTTGAGGCCTTCAGCCCCTTTTCATCCCCGTCATTGCACAGTCCACACACACGAGTGGCACCACATTCGCCACAGGTGCCGGGTGAGACAGAGAGGTAAAGAAACAGGGGCCTGCCCCCAGAGGCCAACACTCTAGACTGTGCAGGGAAGAGGCTGGACTGAAAAGCTCAGGAAAGGCTTCTGGCCAAGGCTTGAAGGAGGAGAAAGAGCTTGTCCTGTGGGCCAAGAAGCAGGGAAGGACAGGAAAGGCAAGGGGATCTGTGTAGACAAGGAGATCTGTCTGGCCGGAGAGGTGGGCAGAGGCCCAGCCATCTGAGCCATGGGCAGCGGGGAGTGACTTTTCCCCAAGGCTGATCTGGCTGGGGCTTTTGGAAGGTCAGTGTCACTGCTGTGTGGACAGTGGATCAGACAGGGGAGACAGGAGGTAGAGAGAAGTTCCAGGGAGGGAGAAGGCCGTCTTAGCACAGAATCTAGGATGCAGCACCAAGGGCCACAGGCAGCAGGGGAGCAGAGGAGGGGTCACTAGGGACATAAGGACAGGCTTGGGAGAGGGGCCACTAACACGGCCTCTAGAGTAGTGGCCGGGCTCCTGGCTGGGAGGGGCTCCCATCAGCCAGACAAGAAACACAGAATGAAGAAGGGCTTTGGGACATGCCTCGTCTGAGGTTCTGTGGGAGTGGGAAGAGTGGGGCCCATGGTTTAGGGAAAAGGCCTGGGCTGGGGAGTGGGATTCGGAGCCATCAGCACTGAGGCGGGTAAAGGAAACAACAGGTACCCAGAGATGGGGAGAGCAAGCAGGGGGAAAACACCCAGGACAGAAGCACGGGACACCAACCCTGAGGTGTCTGCCTCCTTCCCTGGACCATGCGCCTTTGCCCACAGGCCTCTCACTCCACACCCTCTCCTACGCCAGTGCCTGGCCCCGCCCCTTCCCTGGCCCTCACCTTCAGGGTTCCTTTGCTGTTTCCTCCCACCTTCACATTGATCTTGCTGCCCAAGGAAAACTTTCAGCAACAGAAAAGGGAAGGCGATGTTAGAAGGGCACAAGCAAACCTGTTTTTGCGGCTCCAATAACTTATCTCCTTCCTCAAAACAGCCCCACTTCCTCTCCCCACCTCACATTTCCACAAAATTTACACCAGCATGTGAATTATCTCACTTCAGCCTTCTAATAACCCTGTAGGGTGAACTCTGCATATGTTACTCTACAAGTGAGAAAACTGAAGCTCAGAGCTCCAGGTCACACAGCCAGGAAGTCAGTCTTCCCCCAAAGACCCCAGGAAGAAGTGCTGCAGGGATTCCACGGGTGGGAGGGTGGGGACAGCTTCTGGCCTGGCCACGAGGCCCAGGTGTCCTGGCTACCCAGGCGAGGGAGTGGTTCACCAGGGAGTGGTTCACCTGCAGCTCCTCCTCCAGGCCACGGATCTGGCGGTTGTTCAGCTGCAGCGCATGGGACTTGAACCCATTCCGGCCTGTGGAGCTGAGAGTCACATTGAGTCCCCTCGCCTCAGTGGTGTGGGAGGCAATCCAGTAGGCAGACAGGGCATCCAGGGCAATCACCGTGTCCTAGGGAGGTTAAGCCAGGACTCAAGCCCTTGGTCTCAGGACTACCCACCCCCAGAGCCCGGGGGCGGCCCCTACTTGGGTACTGCGGAATCCCCCTTGGAAGCTGCCCTGATGGGTGAGCCAGGCCGCAGCCTGGTCTGCCATCTCTGCTTTGCCCTCGTGAAGGAGGAGGTGCAGCAGGGCGTAGGCTGTGGTTTCAATCCACAGGGCTGGGGCCTGGGGCATGGGGTCGGATGGGTTGCGAGGAGCTGGGGTGGGCGACACGGCATTGCTCTGAGAACCAGTGACTGAGCCCCAGTACAGGTTATCTGGAAGTAAAGGGAGACCACGAGTAAACAGGAAGGCAGGGAGAAGAGCCGGGTCCCCTGGCCCTTAGCCACCCGCTGCTGGGCTCTCCTGATTCTCCCCCAATCCACCCCTGCTTATACCTTCATTCCTCCTCTGAGTCTTCATCCAGCCTCTCCCTCTGGGCACACTCAGGGATCCTAAGGTCCCCTGGGCCTCAGGCTCACTGCCAGGAGCCCCTCACCCCTTACCTCCAGTCTCCTGGGCCATTGCCATGAGGTTGTTGTGGGCAATACCCCGCAGGTCTGCAGGAGCCTTGGTCAGTGTCAGGGCATAGGCCGTGATGGCGGCTGCGTGGGCACCCAGGAGCCCAGCACTTGCTTTCTCCCCCAAAAATGAGTTTGCCTTTGAGATGGAGGCTTCCTGGAAGAAAACGGGAGGAGGGTCTGGGACCTGGACCCCTGGGTTCCTGAGGAAAAAGGGGGACAGCTGGGGGCCAGCAGAGGGCAGCAACGCCACTGAACTTACCACTCTCTGCTTCAATTGCTCTGCACCCTCATCCTGGAAGACGGCCAGCCCATGATGAAGGGCGATGGTCACAAAGGCTGTGAGTGCCACAGTCTCATCATTGCCCACCAAACCCCCCTAGTGAGGGGAGAAAAGAAGATGTCAAACAAGAGGGGGAAGGGGCAAAGAGAGTCCTCCAACAGGCGCTCCTTGGGCCAGCCCCAGCATGCCCACACCTGCATGCCCCTGTGTATCACTGGAGAGAGGTCCTGGAACGAGCCATCAGCCTGCTGCTGGGACAGAAGCCAGTTAGATGTCTCCTGCAGTTTCTCAGGCGAGCCTCCTACCTGCTCCTGGGCCAAACTCAGGACCTTCAACACAAAGGCTGTGAGCCTGGATGGGAGGAAAGGAGGGTTGGGGATAAGGACTTGCTTATCATTATGCCCACACCCCCAGGTGCCTGGTTATTTACCCTCCCATTGTACCAGCTCTGTCCCGCCCCTGCCCCAGCCCTGACCCCCTCAGAGCCCTGGAACCCCTCTCCCAACCTCACCAGGTGCTGCTGGCCCGTGACAACCAAGCCGCATAGGAACCATCCGCCTTCCGAAACTGCTGGATCCGCATGTAGCCTTGGAGAGGAAAGGTGGCCGCTCAGGTGACACTCACCCTTCTGCTGTTTGAGCCCAAGGCCATGCTCCCCATCCCCATCAGGGGCCCCCTTTCTTTCCCTCTGTAGCCTCCTGGGCTGTCCATCTTCCAGTAACTGTCCTTTCCTGGCCCCCCTCCTGCTTGCCCCTGCACCCAGAACCTTTCTGGATCAGATCCACAGCGTGGTCCTTGGTCTCGGGAGGCAGTGTGCTCCACTGCTCTGTCTTGTCCAGGTAGCGGGAAGCAGCCAGTGTCGGAGCCAAGTAGACCATGGTTTGCTCCCCACAGCCTTGAGGAAGTCTCAAGAGGGAGGCCACGCCTCCTGGTGACAAGGCCCCCTCAGAGCCTAAAGTGTCCAATGGATCTGAGGCTACATGGGAGGGAGAGGGTGGAGGTCTGAGGACCCTGCCTCAGAGGCTCACGGGGAGTGGGACCAAGTAGGGACCCACAGGTCTCACATGAATCTGAAAGTGGCCACTGGGAAGGGACTAAAGGGCACTCCCACCTGTAACCCTGACGTAGCTGTTGAAGTCCCCATCAGGGATCATATTGGGATCAGAGTTGCCAGGAATTTCCAAGGTCCGGCCTCGGTGGTCTGGGGAAATGGGGGAAGTTGGCAGCCTGTCCTGCTGTCCACATCCCCCACCACCTGTACCCACTTAGGAAACCAATGGCTGGAGGTAGAGGGTCACTCACCCAGGGGGTTGAGTTCATAGACCAGCTCCTCTGTATGGATGGCCCCTTCCTTCTGTCTCAGGGAAAACATGGTTGTGAGGTCACACAGGACTACCAGCTGGCTGCCCTGCCAGCGCAGACTCCCCCAGGACTTTGAGTTTCAACTCCAGGGACAGAGTTGGATCAGAATTGTACAAGATGTGAACAGACCAAGGCATTGGTTTGGGTGTTGGGCCCCTGGCCTGGCCACCAGAGAGAGTGCTGAGGGTGGAGGACAAAGCTGGGGGCCCGGGGACTTATATTCAGGGGTGCTTCATTCACCTCAATCTGCAGAACCTTGGACACTGCATCTCCCACAGGGAATTCGAAGGACCCTCGAGCCACCACCTTCAGGGACACAGCGGCAGCTGCCGTGGGCACCACAGAGAAGGCAACAGGCCGGGCAGAGCCCGCAGGCACCAGCACCTGCTGGGCCAGCCCTCCACCCCCAGCCAGGCACAGCCCCTCCACTGGGGACACGTGGACGCTCACCTGAGGGCAGGAAAACGAGGATGGCCAGAGTCCTGGCCCGGTTAGGCTCCCCACCCCTCACTGGGCCCTGGCTCCCCCAACTCCTGTATGCTCAGGCTCCCACAGGGCCTCACAGTCAGGTTTTTATCCAAGTAGTTATAGAGGACAGGCCGCAGCTCCAGCTGCTCAAAGCGGCGGACAGACATGGGCAGGCGGAGGTGCAGGTGGAACTCGCGGAACACCCGGAGCTGGACTGGGGTGGCCACACATAGGCCTGAGGGAAGGGAAGCGTGGGCGGAGGGGCAGAGATCAGAGGGGCCATCAAAGCTTCAGGGCCACAGGAGGGAGGGGTGGGGGTGACCCAGCTCTGTCTCAGTCTGCCTCTGCCCTCTGGCCCATGCCAGCTGCACGCTGGCACAGACCTCCCCAGATCACTGGACCCTCTTCCTACACTAAAAGCAAAGGGAACAGGGAGCTGGGGTACAGGGAAATGGAAGCGGGGTCACCTGAGGCCCAGACAGGGTGACCTCACCTTTGGTTTTGGACAGGCTCAGGCCATGGATCTCCCACGTGGTCAGAGAGTCGGGGAGCCACAGTGTCAATCTGTGTAGGGAAAGGCAGAGAAGGCCCGTCATACCCTGGCTGGCCCCCAGACACAGCGCAGAGACAAGGCTGGGCCGACAAACACTCTCACATTTGAAAACGGTCCACTGTTTCCACTCTCCAGAGCCAGTTCTCCGGGAAGAAGCTACGCACGGGAATGTCATCCTCATCAATCAGGTCCTCCTCCTGCAGGATCTCCAGGGCTGGGGGACCATGGTGGACGGGAGTGAGGAGGGGGCCATTCTGCCTTTCCAAGCGCCGCCACCTGTGCCCTAGCCCCACCCAGCCTCTCACCTCGTTGGAGGCCCGCCTGGCCCCTGTCCCTGCTCTTCTTGCGCAGACCCTCAGCAAATTGGCAGCAGGACAGAAAGGGCTCCCGGCAGTCTGGCTGCTGCACGCGAGCTGCCCGCTGCTCGCAGGAACGCCTCATGGGCAGACGTGTCACCCCATCCTGGCAGCAGCGCTTGGCTATTGGGGAAGCATACTGACCCACTGCAGGGCCAGATGGGGGTGAGCATGAGAGGACAAAAAAGACATACACCTCAGCCCCCGCCCCGACCCCTTGAGACCAGCAACATAAGAGAGGCTGGTGGAGAGAGCTGCCGACCCTTCCACTTGTAATCCCGGAATTCGGATCTCTGGCCCCAAATACCACACACTGGTTCAGCAAGAGCCAAGGGGCAGAGAGGCAGACCCCCAACCCAGATACCAGGTGGAGAGCCCAAGCTACTGCCTAGGCACCCGCAACTCACATTTCTCATTAATCGCCTTTTGGAAGTTCACGTTTCTCTTTTTCCGGGTTGTCTTCTCCTTGGCACAGCTTAGTCCTGGTGGAGAGAAAGGCTGCAGTCCAGCCGTCAGGCACTCGGCCTCCTCCCCTCCTCCCATTCCCCTGCCCAGCCCTTCCCGCCCCGACTCTTCCTACCTGGCCCCCTCATGCCCTTCCTCCTTCCTTATCTTCCCACCACCCACTCCCCTTCCTTCTCTATTCTCACTCTTTCTGGATAAGGTCCATTGGTCTCCATCAGAAAAGGCCAGGCCCGCTGCCTGGAACACCTGGAGGGCACTGTCCCCACCCCCAGGACCACAGCCGAGGTCATAGCTGTTCATAACTTCAAAGACCTGCAGGAAGGGCGGGAACGCTATAGGAGCCAAGCGCGGCTGAGGGGCAGGACCGCGCACCCGGCACAGGTGAGAGGGCAGCGGAACGCTATAGGAGCCAAGCGCGGCTGAGGGGCAGGACCGCACACCCGGCACAGGTGAGAGGGCAGCGGAACGCTATAGGAGCCAAGCGCGGCTGAGGGGCAGGACCGCGCACCCGGCACAGGTGAGAGGGCAGCGCATGGGGGGACAGGAAAGGATACAGAGCCAGGAGATGGAGACCACAGGGCCAAGTGGGGAAGAGTCTGTGGGGAGCCTGTGGGATCCAGGGGCTGTGCCCAGGGCTCAGGGAAGCAGGGGGATGAGCCATGGAGGGGTGAGAGGGCTGAGGAGAGGGTCTGGACAAACCTTGCCCATGTTGAGGGGCTTGTGGGACTTGCTGCCTGCAGCATACAGAGCTGTGTCCAAGGCTCCCAGCGCCACCAGGGCTAGGGAGTCGGTTTCTAAGTGGAGCTTCACGGACTCCCCGTTCCGGTACTGCTTGGCACCGTCCACGCTGAGCTCCAGCTGGCAGGGGCGGGAGGCGGGGTGGTCAGAGTGGGAGAGCTTCCTTCAGTCCCGGTATCCTCACTGCTCCCAAGCTAAATCCATGCCCTGTTGGCAATCACCCTGTCCTCAACCCCCTCAGCACAAGTGCCATCTCTCCTGACCCCGGTCACCTTGCCCTCGCAGGCCCCAGCCTGGACATCCACTCGCAGGGAGTTGGCCACTGGGTGGTCTCCATGGTAGTAGAAGGCCACAAAGTAGAAGGAGGGTGCCAGGTGATGGTCCACAAACACCGAGACCGAGGTCAGGGTCCTCTTGGGCTCTCGATTCATGAACATGATCTGCCCTCGGGATAGGATCTGGGCCAAGAAGGGGAGGGACAAGAGTGGTTGCCTCTTCATGGGACAGCCCCAGCCTTGAACCCCCCCAGCCCCATCCAGAGGGCTCTTCCCTGCACCCCAGCCCTCCTTGACTCCCCAGCTCATGCACACCATGTAGTAGTAATGAGAAAAGGTGGCCCCACTGCCCACGGCTCGCAAGTTCAGGTTCAGAGTGTCCCCAACACGAGGAGGTCGAGAATCCGGCCGCTCAATAGACAGAAACCCGGGGCCTCCTGAAGGTGGGGCTGCCACAGTGAGCCTGGCTATTGCTGGATGGGGGGAGCCTGCAGATACCTGGAGAGGGGGTCAGGTGCAAATAGGGTAGTAGCTCAGAGCCAGGTACCCCACCTTCCCAAGTCAGGCCATGGATCCTTGGGACCCCAGCTCACCCTCCTCCCCTTTCCCCACCATCTCCCAGGGGTCCGAGGAGTCCTACCGAGAGCTGCAGTTCTGAGATGGTCTGAGGGATAATGATGGAAATGCTGACTTGGCCGCTCTCATCTGTGTTTTGTTGAATGTCCCGGACTTCAGGAACAGACCCAGGAGAAGACACCGTGGCAGAAACTGTGACGGGAATGCCAGAAGCTGGGGAGCCTGACATCTCATGGACCAAGGCCTAGGCAGGTAAAGGAGGGCAGACAAAAGAGAGTGGTCAGACCCTGAGCCCTCCTAACTACCACATCCTCTCTACTCATCCTTCCCCTCTGGAAGAAACCTGCAGCAGGAAGGGGGCTCCAGGCACAAGGTGTCGCTTGGTCTTGCTAAGATCCAAGGAGAAGGGAGATGACACAAAATACCAGGATGTGAGCTCTGCCTCCTCCATCTCCCCACCTGCAAGGCAAAGGACAGAGAGAGGTAGGGGACAGAGCCCAAGAAGAGAGGGCCAGGAGGACAAGTGGGGAGTGGCTTGAGTGGTTCCCTCCCACAAGACAGCGAGCTCCCAGGGCGCAGGCCGCCGAATTCCTGTCTGTGCATGCTGAGGCCCAGCACAGACAGGAACAACACATGTCCACTGGGGAAGTGAATGAATGAGCAGAAAGAGCAAATAAATAAATAAACTCAGCCAGGGAAAAGGGACGAGTCACAGAGACAGAGTTGGAGAGAGACCAGGTCTCCTGGATGTTTCCTGGTTTTGAGTCTGAGATGAGATGGGAGAAGTGGGGTGGTGTTGGTGCTGGAGGGAAAAGGGTTAGTTCAGTGGTCAGAGGCAAGGGTCTGGGGTTACAATAAGGGAAAGTCACCCACCTGGAGACTCAATGATGGCTGCAGCAACGTAGAGGCGCAGCCCCTGGAGGTCAGTAATGCTCATATTCAGCTTCTCCAGGGCATCCTGGAACTCCGCCTTTGAGAGGGAGATGTGGCTCTGTCCATTCACCAGCTGGGGCATAGAAAGAAACAGGACATAGGGTGAGACTGAGTCTCCCACCTCACCTCCCTTGCCCCTTCCCCTCCCCAGCCCCTATTCTCCTTCCTACCTTGGTCTGACTCTCCAGCCCCCGAAAGAAAGTCTTCTTACCATCCTCATCTAGGAGTCCAAAGCGCACATATGCCACCCCCTGCACTGGCTTCCCATAGATGTACCTGTTGTGGCAGAGAGAAGAGGGTGGGCCAAGGGCTGGGGGGAATAATGGTCTGAGGGCAGGGAAGCAGGAGCCCATTCATACTGAGTAGGGAGCAGGACCCAGTGCTGGTGGGCAGAGGTTGGGGAGGGAGGTATTACCTGGCCTGGATATCTAACTGCATTTCATCAAGATGGCCTGGCACCGTCAGGATGTAGGGCTTTCCAGGGGTGATCTTCACCTCAAAGTTGGGAAGGACTGACCCAGGGTGAAGGGATAGGCAGGTCAGACTCCAGCTCAAAGACTCCCCTCCGCTAAGGGCTGTGGTACCCATATCTCCCTGCCCTGAGCTGCTCCCACTCCCTCTCCTTCCACCCTTACTTCCTTCAGGAAAGCAGCTGCCTGTCGCTCCAGTTTCTAGCTCTCACCATATTTCTTCACCTCAAACTGGGTGCTGCTGTTGGATTCCAGGCCATCTGAGAATCGGGCTGAGATCTTCCAGGTCCCTGGCCTGAGAAAGGACAAGGAAGGGGCTCAGTTCATCTGTACAGTGGGGCACAGAGAGCCAGCAGCCTGCTTCCCTGGGAAGAGGACTGTGGGGGTTAACCAGAGGCTCAGGAGGCTGAGGGTCAGGGCATCTCGGGACGTGCCTCTGTGTGGGAGGTGGAGAACCTAACAGGAATTGGGTTGGTGTAGCTTGGGGGCAGCCCCCACATTGGGAGCGCTCACTCTGAGATGTCTGGGATCACGAAGTCATCCTGGAAGATGGACGAGGGCATGTACACCTCCTTCTTCCGCACGCGAAGGCCGTGAGAGTTCTGCAAGGGGAGAAGTGGTCACAGGCAGGAGGTCACGTCAGTGGCCAGGATCAGGAAGGCCAGAGGTCGGGGACTCACCTCCACCGTGACTGTGATGGCGTCAGTGCTCGGGCGCATCTTTTGATCCAGAGCAAAGATCCGGTACCGAACTGGGAGTGGAGGAGGAGAGAGGTGAGCAGGGGTCCATGTGCAAGGGGAGAGTGGGTCCAACTCCACAGAGGGAGCAGGGGACAAATATTTCCTAAGCACTCCTCCTGTGTGGCACTTTCTTTCAGGTTATCTCACTAGGGGGCACCAAACTCATCCTGAGAGGGCTTAGAGGGGGTTAAAGGTTGAGGCCCTGCGGCTGAGACTCACCCCGCTGGCCAGGGTTGTAAATGGGCTGGTCCGTCTGCAAAAAGAGGTGCCCCCGGCGAGAGGAGAAGAGCAGGTTGATACCCTGGATGTTTGTCTTTCTGGACAGAGAGTCCTTCAGCCATGGCGACTGGGCCACCAGCTGGACCTCAGGGCCTCTGAGGAGTTGATGGAGGCCACAGCTCTTCGCATCTTTCAAGGGCACCTGTCAGGAGAGGGAGAGGGAGCAGGTCACAGAGCAAGAGAGAGCTGACCAAAAAGGACAGAGACCAAGGGAGAAACATGGAAGGAGAATGCCAGGGTGGGAAGACAGGAGGCGAGGAGGCCAGTGGGAAGATGAAGACACAAGACAGATGGGAACAGGGTGGGAGGCCCCCACAAGCAGCAGGAGGGCATGGGGTCTGGTTACCTGGAGACTGAGGAGTGCGAAGTCTCTTTCTGAGCTAAGGGTGAAGTCCACCTTTGGGGAGCAGGGGACGTTATTATGAGATGGGTTTCTCAGGAACACTGATCCTTTCACTACCTGTCCTCGGGGTACATCCTGGAGCTGCACCCCCACTGACAGGGGGACCCCCAGATGAACCACAGAAGGAGAGAACAAGAGCAACCTGGGGAAAAAAGGATCAGCAGTCAGACTTCGCTCTGACCCCCCCACCCCTGCTCTCCCTCACCCCTGAATCGGGTCGTTGCCAGCCCTGCCCCAATCCAAGCACCCAGCATCCCGCCTCCAGGACCTGGGCTTCTGCAGAGATAAGGTGAAGAAGCTGGATGCCCAGATCAGCCCCCAGAGGAGCCTCATGGCTGGAGGATCCAAGAGGGGTTAGATCCGTCTGTGTCTGCTACCTTCTGGCCAAGCTAGGGCTTGGGGCAGAGTTGACTCTGGACCTTGCTCCTCCCCCAGCCCAGCTAAGCTGGGAAACCACGTGACAGCCAAGAAGTGCAACTGGCCTCAGGCCCAGTGTTGTGGGGGCACCCCGACACCTGAGTCTCCAGGGGAATCTCTGAATCTTGGCCCAGAAATAACCCTGTCCTTCCCTGTTAACCCCTCTCATTCCAGTGCCTGAGCACCTCCCCCTACCAGGTATATCTGTTTCAGGGTATAGGTGCACATAAGCTCATGTATACATGGGCGTACAAGGGCCCAACATGGTCCACGAGTACAGGATATTTAAAGGCCCTCACAAAACAGTGACAGGCTTCTAAGATACTTGTCTCTTACTTTCATTCATTACACAAATTGAACTATACTAGGCTTTTGCTTTTTTAGACCCTAACAGAAATTCCATGGCTTAGGAGATTAGGTACACCCTCACCACTCCACAGGGAGAATGGTCTGAACGTCAGAGTGAACCCCTAACCCCTTTCCTCTCTCAATGAGGCAAAGCTCAGACTTCACCTCTACCCTTAAACAAGGTACCCAAACACACGTCACAGTAAATAAAGGACATCCAGAAAATATCAGAGGCAGAGGTATTTTATTTGGCAATTTTAACATGACACGTAGAGAAAAGAACCCTGCCCTCCTTCACCAGCCTCCCCAGAAATCCCACCTTCCTATTTCAAGACAGAGTAATAACAGCACCATTTTACACGAAAGGGAACAGCCACAGCCTTGGCGCCATTTCTGGTTCCACTTTCCATGGAAGGGCAGAGAAGTATTACTCAAACCCCACCACTGGGTCAGAGATTAGACAAACAGCAGCAGTCACATCTGACCTTTTGCACACATGAGAGCCCAACACTCATCCTGGCTCCCAAGCCTTCCCAAGGTAACCCTGTCTCAGCCACCATCATGCAGATCTTCTAGTCCCCTCCTAGCCCACTCTGAGGAGCTGAGCAATGATGAGCAGAATCTTCATGTCTCTGGCAGGCGGAGGAGGGTTCCCGAAGTGGTAGAGATGCTGTGCAGGAGAAAGACAAGGCTGGAGCCAGACACCTAGGCTCAAGTTGTGAGGAGAACTTAGAACTTGGGAAGGGGTGCTCCCGGGTTCCAGAGAAGAATGAGAGCCACTGGCCTTCACTAGGAAACTAAGCGTGAGCTGGGAGGAAATCCCACCTTGGGTCATTGCTCCGTCATCTGCCAGAGGCCAGGGAAAGACTCACCAGTCCACTAGCTGAGCCCCAATGAGGTCGTGCACATGGTAGGTGAGGCCAAGCCGCACCACGACAGGCGCCCGCCGGCCTAGGAGCTCTGATAGGAGCAGCTCCCGGTACTTTGCCTTCCGGACCATGCCAAGGACAGCCTGGCGCCCTAGAGGAGAAGTGGCACAGGAGAGGGGAAAGGTGAATAAGGCCTAGAGGCCTGAGGAGCCACCAAAAGGTGAGGGGCTGCAGGCTTGAGCTGCACATGGGATACCTTTAACAAAGTACTTGATGAATCTCCCAGCTCCAGGCACAGCTAGCCACCAGCTCCCAGCATCTCGGACGGTGAGGACTCCAGCATTCACCAGATGCCTGAGGGCAGTGAGAAGCCATCAGAGATGAGGCCTGGGCTCTGAGAACCATCTCTCCTGCTCAGCCATTAATGTTTACACAAGTCTCCAGAAACATGGGCAATCATGCAAGAGAGACTGGATAGCAAAACCCCAACCTGGGGTGGTTCCGTGCTCGCACCAACTGCCTCTGTTGGTGCAGTTGCTTGTTCCAGGCCCCCTACCTGGACTGCCCTCCCTCCACTCTTTCTTTTCCTGCTACTATTACTTGTTCATTTAAATAGCTTCTCTTCCCTGACCATGTGCCTGACACACATTCAGTCTCAGTACCAAGGAGAGGAATCAGGGTCTTCTGTGCTCCTGCCACTGCCTAGGCAGACCGTGCCATGGCTCCCACATCTCTCTTGAGAGTGTGTCTACCTACATGAGACCAGTGCCATAGATTTTCAAATGCTTTCACATATTCCATGGGTTACAAAGTAGGAGGCCTGGGCCAGATACAGCCTCTCAAAATTAGATTTTTATTTAGCGCCTGCCCAGTTGTTTTTTAGCTTTGGGTTTTTTTTGTTGTAATGTGAATGTTTAGGGGTATCCCAGCTCCTACCATTCTCTATCCTCTTAGTCCCAGTATGATTAACATCAAGCTTTTACGGTTCCTGCCAGGCCCCTGTGTGCTTTTGATAAGCCACCAAGAACTGAATTCTGTTCCAGGGCTCTTTCTAAGGCCCCAGGTAAGACAGGCCTCCTCTCTTGTGGGGAGGAATACAAACTTGGGTCATTTTATTAAAAAGAAGAGTCAGCTTTTTGGCAGCTTTTCTGGCAGGTTCACCAAAAAAACAGAAGGACAGGCTGGATGGAACTGGAGGGAGGCAGGGAAGCGCCAGATGCCTGACTTTGTTGGTTCCACAAGTCTCACGTGATTTCTGAGTCCCTGAAGCCAAAGGTCTGTGTCATTTGGTCCTGCTGGAAACTAAGGTCCCCACAGGCTGGAAGTACTGAAGCTAGAAATTTCTGCACTGCCCCAGCATACGGTCGGCCATCACAGGCCTTGAGGACCTACAAGCAGAGATGAGAGACATGGTCCGTCCCCACCCTCGCTCTCCACCAACCTCCACCCCCGGGACAGCATGTCTCTTCCTGTCTTACCTCTTGCTCAGATCCTTCCACCTCTCATACCCTTCATCTTCCTCCTCCTCCCCCTCTTCCTCATCTTCCTCCTCCTCCCCCTCCTCCTCCTCCCCCTCCTCTCCCCCCTCTTTACCCCCTCACTCCTCCCTCTTTCCCGCCTGTCTCTCTCCCTCATATTACTATTTACCAGGGCCCTGTCCCCTCTCCATGGGATGTGGGGGCAGGGAAATTCTTTCTTTTGTTTTTATTTCTGTTTCCCAACTTCCCTGTCTCCCCCAACCTGTGCCCTGCCCCCGGCACCCCTGACACACACAGTCACATACTCTGGTCCTGTAGTCCTCAGTGAAGATAATTCCATGGGCATCCAAGTCGAAGCCCAGCTGGACGATTCTGATCTCCCCTTGCTCTTGAAGCTCCTTCTGTCTCCACAGAGAAGGGAGTGAAAAGAGGTGTATCAGGGTAAGATGCTCTGCTATACTCTGGGCACCCTCAGGCAGGGGGATTTTGTTTGCCAATATTGGGGCATTTTCTCTTAGTAAAGGAAAAACTGTGTGAGAAGATAATCAGGTAAATGACCAAGCAGCCTTTTCCAACTAGCTACCCACATTCTCATCCACCTGCCTTATATATGGTCTATCAAAGAGTCAATATAATTTTCTAAGACTAGGCACTAAGATAAAATAGTGATTAAGATGCAGGCTCTGGCTTCAAAACATTAACAGTCTAAATTCTGGGTAGGGTAAGGTGGGGAAGAGTATGGGATTCAATGTTTAAAACAAATAAAAATAAACCAGGACTTCTGTTTACGAGAATACAGCAAGAACTAATCCACCTGTTGAAAATTAACTAAAATGCTGGATAAAATGTTTAAAATTGTTTAAGACCAGGTACAGTGGCTCATGCCTGTAATTCAGCATTTTGGGAGGCTGAGGTAGCAGGATCAGTTGAGGACAGGAGTTCAAGACCAGTCTGGGCAACACAGTGAGACCCCCCCATCTCTACAAAAAATGTAAAAACTTAGCCAGGCGTGGTGGCAGAGACCTGTGGTCCTAGCTACTTGGGAGACTGAGGCAAAAAGATCACTTGACCCAGGAGTTTGAGGCTGCAGTAAGCTATGATTGCAACTGGGCAACACAGTGAGACCCTGTCTCTTAAAAAAAATTGTTTAGACACTAAACAATTTTTCCTGTTATCACAAGATAACAGGAATTACCACTAATATAACATCTAAGTAGGCCAGGCGAGATGGCTCAAGCCTGTAATCCCAGCACTTTGGGAGGCTGAGGTGGGTGGATCACCTGAGGTCAGGAGTTCAATATCAGCCTGACCAATATGGTAAAACCCCGTCTCTACTAAAACTACAAAAATTAGCCGGGCGTGATGACGTGTGCCTGTAGTCCCAGCTACTCAGGAGGCTGAGGCAGGAGAACTGCTTGAACCCAGAAAGTTGCTGTCAGCTGAGATCATGCCACTGCACTCCAGCCTGGGTGACAGAGTGAGACTCTATCTCAAAAAATAAAAATAAAAATAACTGGGGCCGGGCACGGTGGCTCATGCCTGTAATCCCAGCACTTTGGGAGGCTAAGGATGGATCACTTGAGGTCAGAAGTTCAAGACCAGCCTGGCCAACATGATGAAACCCAGTCTCCATTAAAAATACAAAAATAGGCCAGATGCGATGGCTCATGCCTGTAATCCCAGCACTTTGGCAGGCTGAGACGGGCGGATCACGAGGTCAGGAGATTGAGACCATCCTGGCTAACACGGTGAAACCCCGTCTCTACTAAAAATACAAAAAAGAAGACAATTAGCCAGGCGTAGTGGCGGGTACCTGTAGTCCCAGCTACTCGGGAGGCTGAGGCAGGAGAATGGCGTGAACCCAGGAGGCAGAGCTTGCAGTGAGCCGAGATCATGCCACTGAACTCCAGCCTGGGCGACAGAGCGAAACTCCGTCTCAAAAAAAAAAAAAAAAAAAAAATTAGCTGGGCATGGTGTCAGGTGCCTGTAATGCCAGCTACTTGGGAGGCTGAGGCAGGAGAATCACTTGAACCCAGGAGGCGGAGGTTGCAGTGAGCCAAGATCATGCCACTGCACTCCAGCTTGGTGACAGGGTAAGACACTGTCTCAAAACAAAAAGTAATTGGAATATGGACGGCATTTATTAATCTAGGCAAATCTGCCCAGAACATTTTCTAAAGTAACTGAGCGCATAAGGAAACAAAACTCAAAGAGACAATAAAAACAAACCCCAAAAGACAAGTAATAGTGGAATTATCAACAAGACAATTAAAAAAAAAAAAAAAAAACAGCACTTTGGGAGGCCGAGGCAGGCGGATCATTTGAGGTCAGGAGTTTGAGATCAGCCTGGCCAACAGGGTGAAACCCCATCCCTATTAAAAATACAAAATTAGGCCGGGCGCGGTGGCTCATGCCTGTAATCCCAGCACTTTGGGAGGCCGAGGCAGGCGGATCACGAGGTCAGGAGATCGAGACCACGGTGAAACCCCGTCTCTACTAAAAATACAAAAAAATTAGCCAGGCGTGGTGGCGGGCGCCTGTAGTCCCAGCTACTCGGAGAGGCTGAGGCAGGAGAATGGCGTGAACCCCAGAGGCGGAGCTTGCAGTGAGCCGAGATCGCGCCACTGCACTCCAGCCTGGGTGACAGAGCAAGACTCCGTCTCAAAAAAAAAAATAAAAATAACAAAAATAAAAATACAAAATTAGGCCGGGTGCGGTGGCTCATGCCTGTAATCCCAGAACTTTGGGAGGCCAAGGGGGGCAGATCACAAGGTCAGGAGATCAAGACCATCATGGCCAACATGATGAAACCCCCGTCTCTACTAAAAATACCAAAATGAGCTGGGCATGGTGGCGCGTGCCTGTAGTCCCAGCTAATCGGGAGGGTGAGGCAGGAGAATTGCTTGAACCCAGGAGGCAGAGGGTGCAGTGAGTTGAGATCACACCACTGCACTCCAGCCTGGGCAACAGAGTGAGACTCCACCTCAAAAAAAAAAAAAAAGGAAAACCAAGGGAACAATGACCACAGCAGTCACCTCCCAGGGACATTCTGATCAGAGACATTTTGATCAGAGAGGGATATATGTGGGATACTGGCCATGTTCTATAGTTTGACCTAGGGAGTGGCTAGATAGGTATCTGCTTTATAAACATCATTTAAATTATATACGTTTATATTTTCATTCTGCAACTTTTAAAGGTTCTTAAAAACAAAAGCTAACACCAATACATTAAAAACAACAAATACTCCTTAAGGAGTGGTTCCATCTGGCATGCTTCCTCACGGGAGACCTAGTCAGGGAGACTAGCTCACCTAAAGTGAGCGCTAGACTGCCTTCCTTTTCTTCCCTCTTTTCTTGAAAGATCACTATTAACCTTCTACCTGCTAAATCCAATGGACAGATTTCAGTTCTGGGTTTTTTTGTTGTTGTTTTCATTTTTTTAGAGACAGGATCTCCCTCTGTCACCCAGGCTAGAGTGCAGTCGTGCAATCATAGCTCACTGCAGCCTCAAATTCCTGGGCTCAAGCAATCCTTCTGCCTCAACTTCCCAAATAGCTAGAACAATAGGTGCACACTATCATGCCCAGCTAAGAATTTTTGTGTTTTATTTTATTTATTTAGTAGAGATAGGGTCTTAGTTATTTAGTAAAGATGGGGTCTCACTTTGTTGCCCAGGCTGGTCTCAAACTTTTGGTTTCAAGCTATACTCCCGCCTCAGTCTCCCAAAGTGGTGGGATTACAGGCATGAGCCACCACACTCAGCCCAGATTTCAGTTTATATTTTACTTTACCTCTTCCCTCTTCTTAGACCACTGTCTTGAATCACAGGTTCTAATACTGCCAACTACTTCACTTTCTCAAAAATCTCTTTACTTTCACAGTAGGCCTCTTCCTGGGTTTTTTTTTTTTTTTTTTTTTTTTTTTGAGACAAAGTCTAGCTCTATCACCCAGGGTGGGGTGCAGTGGTGCTATCTCAGCTCACTGCAACCTCCGCCTCCCCAGCTCAAGCAATCCTCCCACCTCAGCCTCCCCACTAGCTCTACAGGCGCGTACCACCACGCCTGGCTAATTTTTGTATTTTTTGTAGAGATGGGGTTTTGTCATGTTGCCCATGCTGGTATCAAACTCATGAGCTCAAGAGATCCACCCACCTCGCCCTCCCAAAGTGCTGAGATTACAGGTGTGAGCCACCGCGCCGGCCTCTGGGTTCCTCTTAACTCAGGCAAGTCCCTCTCTGCCTCTGTCACAGATTCCTCTTCTTCTGCTTTCCCTTTATGTCAGTGGATCTCAAATTTTAAGGCACACTTAAAAAGCACTTGAGGCAGTTCAAAAATGTGGAGTCCCAAATCCCACCCCAAGAGAGCATAATTCATTAACCTTGGATGAGTCCCAGGAACCTGTATTTTTTTTTTAACAAGCAGCCCATGTAATTTTGACACAGGCATAATAACTCAGCTCATATATTCAGTAACACTGCCTTAAATGATGGTGTTTCCCAGCATTGTGGATTTGACCCTGTTAACTTCCACTCTAAACCTGGAGTCCTTAACCACGGACCTCGGAGGATTAGTAAAATATTTCCCCCCTAACTGTACATACACCCTTATATGTGGCATACGTGCATTTTCTGGAGAGAGACAGCCATAGCTTTTATCACCTTCTAAAGATTACAAAAAGGTTAGAAATCACTCCTCTACCCACTCTTCCTACTGGATCTCACCACATCCACAGAATTAACCACTTACTATTCACACCTCCATGACTTGTACTTCTATTATCACTGGCCCAGAATTCTCTCCAAGTCTCATATCCAACTGTCTAATACCTTTGTCTTTGGATGCTCCACATGCACCATCAACTCAACTTGTACAAAATTAAACACATTATCTGTAGTCCAACAACTAAATGTGCTCTTAATACTACTAGCCACGCAGTCATCTGGAAAGTCTGAGTTGTCCTGGACTCCTCCCTCTTCCTCACTCTCCTCTCCCTCCCTACTGCACTGACCTAATTTAGGCCTTCACCACTTCTCAGATGCAGTATCTTCTTAGCTGACCTCCCTGCCTCATCCACTACCTCCAATACACCATTCCCTCTCTCTATGATATTCTCTACCAGCCCATCCCCTCACTGTAAGATGGAAACAACACTGATGTACAAGGCCTGTCATGATCTGACGTCTGACTGCACTCCCAGTGCCGTATGTTCAAATCATGCCCCTTGACTCGGTTTCCCCAAAAGCCTCGTTCTTCTACCTCCATGATTTGAAATGCCCTGTACTACCTGCGGGCCTTTTAACAGGGTCTCTGTGGCACCCTAGTGCCTGGCACAGTGCCCTCGCCTGAAAGGCCTAATGCTTGCTGAACGGCTGGGGAAGTGACTGAGTGACAGGAAATTCCAGGAGTTAGGAAAGGGGCTTCCGGCGGTCGTACCGACGCCCCTCACCAGCTGCCGGTCGGCCACGGTCCTGTCAGGCACGAGGCTGTACACCTGGCTCCTCAGCACGATGGGCGGCAGCGCGTCCTCAAACAGGCCTCGCGGGAACAGCTGCATGAGCTCTGAGACAGCCGCGCGCGCCGACCCTGGGCAGAGAAATCGGCTCACGGACAGGGAACTGGGGCGGGGACGCGGTTCTAACAAAACTCTCGGCTACCGGAAGCGAGGCCCCTCCCAGCGGGGGTCTTTAGCCCCGCCCCCGGGGTTGCCATGGTTACCTGGCTCACCCCGAAGAGGATCCGACTCCACAGGCCCTCGCTTCCGCCGCCTCTTAACTCCAAAAGTCTCCGGGACCAGGTGATGCCTCTTCCGGCTCATATCCCGGGATTTTATGGTACCGGGGAAGGGGTAGGAATGGAGGGAAGAGAACCTGAAAATAGGGTCTTCCGGCGCAGAGCAGTGACGTACGGTCTCCCCGGGCGTCTCTCCTAGACCAGGTGATGACGAAAGGGGCGTCAACTTGTCATCCCTCAGGCCCGTCAGTGCTGGGAGGTGCGGTGGCAACGCAGATACCAGCACTACCTCCGCGGGGCCGGGCCCCACGCCGGCCGCGGATTGGCTCCCTCCAAGGGCACGCACGCTCGGGGACTCGTTGGCGGCGTGGAGGAGCGCCGGTTGCCACTTTGTTATCAACCTCCTTCGTGAAGCTCATACCTCCCCCGCCCCGGGAGGGGTTTGCCCACCACTGTCGCTGAATGATTGCATCATCGGAAGCATAAAACCACTTTTGCATCTTTCGCCCTCTGGCGTGCCTGCCATGACGTCATAGCTCTGCGGAGGTGGAAGTTGGGGAGCTTTGAGGTAACTGGATTCTTGATCTGAGCGCAGACGTCCTTCCTAACCTCACTGCATTTGGAGGACCTGGAGGGAGGGTGGGTGAAGGGCAAGGAAAGAGACAGGATGAGAGCTTGGCCGCGGTGGCGTCTGAGGGGCCTGAATGTTTCAAGGCCAGAGCCTGGCGATCAGGTGGCTCTCTTAGTCCTAAACCAGTCATCCTTCTCCAGGCCTCCTCTGTAAAATGGAAACTCTGTCCCCCTGCTTCCCTTAGGACCTCATGGATCCCAGGGGGACTAAGAGAGGAGCCGAGAAGACAGAGGTAGCTGAGCCTCGGAACAAACTACCTCGTCCAGCACCTTCTTTGCCCACAGACCCTGCCCTCTACTCTGGGCCCTTTCCTTTCTACCGGCGCCCTTCGGAACTGGGCTGCTTCTCCCTGGATGCTCAACGCCAGTACCATGGAGATTCCCGGGCCCTGCGCTACTATAGCCCACCCCCCACTAACGGTCCAGGCCCCAACTTTGACCTCAGAGACGGATACCCGGATCGATACCAGCCCCGGGACGAGGAGGTCCACGAAAGGCTGGACCACCTGCTGTGCTGGCTCCTGGAACACCGAGGCCGGTTGGAGGGGTGAGCAAAGCGTGACAGGCAGTGTATCTGGAGACCCGTACCTACCCTCTAAAATTAGAGAGCCAAAGCCGGGGTGAGAATCAGTCCTTAGAAGAAACAAGACTATTCTTCGAGGGGAGCATCTCACTAATGCTTGTGTCAGATCTTCAGCCTGTAACTCCTGCCTCTCAGGGGTCCAGGCTGGCTGGCAGAGGCCATAGTGACGTGGCGGGGGCACCTGACAAAACTGCTGACGACACCGTATGAGCGGCAGGAGGGCTGGCAGTTGGCAGCCTCCCGGTTCCAGGGAACACTATACCTGAGTGAAGTGGAGACGCCAAACGCTCAGGCCCAGAGGCTTGCTCGGCCACCGCTCCTCCGGGAGCTTATGTACATGGGATACAAATTTGAGCAGTACATGTGTGCAGGTGAGTTGCCCCTGCTTCATAGCCCCCTTCCCCTTCCCAGAAATTGAGAGCCCTCCACCCCTGCTGCTGCTTCTCTCCTTGTGCAGACAAACCTGGAAGCTCCCCAGACCCCTCTGGGGAGGTTAACACCAACGTGGCCTTCTGCTCTGTGCTACGCAGCCGCCTGGGAAGCCACCCTCTGCTCTTCTCAGGGGAGGTAGACTGCACAGACCCCCAGGCCCCATCCACACAGCCCCCGACCTGCTATGTGGAGCTCAAGACCTCCAAGGAGATGCACAGCCCTGGCCAATGGCGGAGTTTCTACAGGTTCAGGATCGGGGTGGGCAGGGCGAGAGCTTAGACTTGAAGGCTGGGAAAGGGACTTGGGGAGGAGGGTGAAGGCAGAATGGAGGGTGGATGAGGGGTCCCACTGATCCCTTGCTTTTCCTGACAGACACAAGCTCCTGAAATGGTGGGCTCAGTCATTCCTCCCAGGGGTCCCGAATGTTGTTGCTGGCTTCCGTAACCCAGAGGGTTTTGTCTCTTCCCTCAAGACCTTTCCTACCATGAAGATGTTTGAATATGTCAGGGTAAGGGAATGATGTTGCAGCTCCCATCCGTATCCCCAAACACCAAGACCACAGGTCTAGCGTCCAGGGCAACAGCCTGCCTTCCTCTCCTCCCACCACCCCCACTGCCAATCTTCTGCCTCCTCCTCTGCCTGCTCCAGAATGACCGTGACGGCTGGAATCCCTCTGTGTGCATGAACTTCTGTGCCGCCTTCCTTAGCTTTGCCCAGAGCACGGTTGTCCAGGATGACCCCAGGTGAGGCTTTCAGCTCTGTTCCTCCCCCTCCCCTCCGGATCCCAGGATCCAGCCTCTGGCCCTTAACTGATGCCTCCATCTGCCCCCCAGGCTCGTTCACCTCTTCTCTTGGGAGCCTGGCGGCCCAGTCACTGTGTCTGTACACCGAGATGCACCTTATGCCTTCCTGCCCATATGGTATGTGGAAGCCATGACTCAGGACCTCCCATCACCCCCCAAGACTCCCTCCCCGAAGTAGTAATGCTTTAGAGGGAGGCAGTCATATCTCTGTGTGCAGATAATAAAAGCATATTTCTAAGAGGTTCTCCTGCTGTCTTCTTAGCTGAATCATCCCTGCCCAACAACTCAGGCACACACAGTGGTTTGCTGTTTTATCATCACATTTTCACATGGGGCATTCACTGGGTGTAGAGGCTGGCCGCAAATACGATGTCCCGCCGTAGCAAGGTAGCCGCTGTCTCCATCTTGGCACCCAGCACAGGCTCTCCTACCAGGCGGGCTGCCCCCCGCAGTGAGCGACACATCTCAGCCAGGCGCTGAATGCAACGGACCACCAGGCCCTCAGGGGTCCCTGAGAGCCCTGCCAACTCGGAGAAGGGCTGTGGGGAAAGTAGGGTGAGGACTGGATGTGCTCACCCTGGGCAGGCTCTCCCCAGCCAGCCGTTTGCAAAATCCCAAACCTCAGGTACTCACCATGCCCCGGGCCCACTCATACACAACCTCGACCAGCCCAAAATTCAGCTCCCCCACAAATTCCTCCACCGTCTGGTTCAGACCACAAGCCACCTGGACCTCACCAATCCTCTTGGCCACAGCCCGGACACGTTCTATTCCCTGCAGGAAAGAAGGAGAGGTTAAGGCCTGCCTTCCTGCTCCAGGACAGGGAAGGACCAGATCAAGAAGGCAGCCATTTCCATCCTTGGGGCACTTACAGGGCTGGAGGGGGTCACCTGGGGGACTACCTGAAGGTGGAGGTCAGGAATGCCACAGCCCTGGCAGGGAGAAAGGGGTGGTGTCCCCTACCTGCTTGAGGGTGTTTGGGAGCTGATCCCCAGCGTCCCCAGGGCTCTGGCAGACCAGGCCAGAGAGCAAGGCAGCAATCTCCTCAGGCCGCAGGGTGCTTAGTGCATTGTCAAACATGAGCTCAGTGAGGAGCAACTCATGGCTGCTCATGGCACAAGCCACCCGCCCTGCCAGCTTCACGGTGCCCGCCTCGTCCACATAACCCAGGGTTCGGAGCACCTGCAAGAAAAACGGTGGGCATTGGACACCCTGCTGTCCCCTAGCCCCCCTGCCCCAACCACTGCCCCGCCCACCTCTACTCGCTGATGGTACTCGGGAAGCAGCAGCAGTGACTGATCCGACAGTAGGAAGCGCAGCCGCTCCATCTCCTTCTGTATCTGCATTCGCTCCCGCAGCTTCAGGTACTGCAGAGAGCCACCCGTCAGCCTTCTCCTTGCCCCTTAGCAGGGGTGCACTGAGGACAAGGGCTGAGATGGGGGCGGTCAGTCTACAGGGGACCACAGAGGAAAAGCCCCTACTCCCAGCTTGGGAGTTAGCACCCAGCGTCCTACCTGGGCAGGAAAACGGGGGCTGTGTACACACTGAGCCCCCTGGATCAGCTCCTCCAGCTTCCGAGCCCGGAGCCCACCCTCTACAACTGACATATCTTTGAGCTGCAGGTCATTGACAGGGTCAAGGGTGGGGGGTCCGGCTGGGTGGGCCTGAGCCAGACGCAGCAGTTCCTGGACAGCAGTGGTCACGGCTGCAAGGGGAGGATCCTTCCTGAAGAGGGAGCAGATCTTAAGGTCTAGGGTAAGATCTTCTCTCCCACAGAAGCCCCCCTCAGGCTGTGGGAGCCCTCTTACTACAACCCCCACTTCACAGTCTCCCTTAGGCTGGGGAGCCCCCTCACTACAACCCCACTACTTCATGGTCTCCCTCAGGCTGGGGGAAACTCCCAGACCACTGCCCCTCCCTGCCTCTACATGCCCCTCTGAAGAAGAAGGGCCTCCCTAGCATCTCTGACTTGAATTTTGGCTGCTGCCTCTTGCTGAAGTCCTCCAGGATCTTCTCCCCATTCACCCGGAGCACCTTGGTGGTGATGGCAGCCATATCTCCTGGGTGGAGCTTGACCACGGTGTGGTCACAAGGCCCTGTGAAAAGGGGAGAGCAGGGCAGACATTGCCATGGACCCAGGCATCCTGCTTATACTGCTGGCAGAAAACAGGCATCTGCCACACACTCTCACCTTCAGGCAGGAACAGCTTGAATCCCACGAGGTCATCTGGATAGGGCACCTCTGGAGTGGCTGGCCCCCTGTCCTGTGGGTCCTGGGACAAGGGCTTATCACACAAGACCAGGGTTGTGAATACTCTGCTGGTGGAGTTCGAGGAGACCTGGGGGTGGTCAGAGAGGCCAGGAGAGGCAGGTGTGAGGAGTAGACATCAAAGGCAGAGACCAGATACCCACCCTTGGGCAGGAATCAGGAAGCAACCATGCAGAGCTCACCAGTAGAGAGGGGCGACCAAGTCAAGCGATCAGAGCAGACTTCTTGGGGTGGTGGGAGGAAGGAGTGAGCATGATGTGGTGATGGGAAGGGAGAGGGTGAAAAGGAGGGCAAGAGGGGAAAATGAGGGCCCTATGGTGATGCGACCTGCCCTGGCCAAGTGGGGAAAATGGAGAGAGGGCTTGTTCCCTCCCACCCTCTGGAGTCCAAATTCCCATCACCCTCACCTGTAGGATCACTCCCAATGCGTTGTGATGCTCCTGATTCTTCACAACCACCACCCTTCCTGCTGAGAGAGACTTCAACCCGTTCACAGACTCCATGATGCGTCGCTGAAGAGCAAAGGACAGATGGGAGGAGGCATCACAGGGACAGACACTTGGACTAAGTTTAATAGCACCTAGAGTAACACGATCTCCTCCTCCCTTCTCCTGTCACCTCCTCAGCACTCACACTTGCTCACCTGGATCATGTGCTGGGTCTCTGTCAGTTCCTCCCCCCAGCTGTAATATTCAGGCAGGTCGACCAGTTGGCCAGTCATGTCAGGCTCCTCCAAAGCTCCCAGCTTCTTGGTCAGTTCAGCCAAGGCTTGTTCATGGGCCTTGGGTGGGAGCAGGGGAAAGCTGTGAAAGGGGAGTCTCCAGGCCCAGTCTGCCATACCCCCCACCCTCAACACACTGGCCTATGGATGCCTACCTATTCCCAGCCTGGCTTTGTCCAACCTCCTGCTCCACATACTGGTTACCCCAGGCTCCTTACCTTGCTGTCCTTGCGGGAGGGAAACTCAGAGAAGCTCCTCTTCATCATGTCCTCCACCCTGAGGGCATCCACTCGCAGCAAGTTGAGGATCATAGTGTACGTGAGGCGGAACTGAGACTGCAGCTGAGACGGCTTCCCCTGGAGTCAGGTCAGAGAAGTCAGTGAGATCAGGGTGGGACCTACTGCACCCCAGCCAGTCTTCTGGACTGGGCCTACTCCCGTCAGATCTGGTCCTAGCTCTGCAACCATGGGGTCTTTGACAAACCACTTGCTCACCTCTTCTGTAACATAAGGGAACGAACTGAAGTAAATGGACTCAAAGGCCCTATCTAGCTCCGTATTCTCCATGGGAGAATACTGGAAGAGTATTATTCAGTTTCTCCATGGGAGAATACTGGAAGAGTATTATTCAGTTTCTCCATGGGAGAATACTGGAAGAGTATTATTCAGTTTCTCCATGGGAGAAAACTGGAAGAGATGGGCTCCAATCTCATCCTTGGATTCACTCACTCCTACCTCAGCTTCTCCCAGGCAAAACAAAAAAGTCAGAGGAAGTTGGGCGCTGTGGCTCACACCTATAATCTCAGCACTTTGGGAAGCTGAGGCAGACGGACTGCTTGAGCCTAGGAGTTGAAGACCAACCTGTGCAACATAGCAAAACCTCATCTCTACAAAGAACAGAAAAAAAAAAAAAAGCCAGGCGTGGTGGCATGTGCCTGGAATCCCAGCTACTTGGGAGGCTGAGGTGGGAGGATCACTTGAGCCTGGGAGGCAGAGGTTGCAGTGACCCAAGATTGTGCCACTGCACTCCAGCCTAGGTGACAGAGCAAGACCCTGTCTCCAAAAAAAGGAAGAGAGGAGAATGAATGGAAGACAGAATCCAGCAAGGTCCTGGAGCTGGGGCCCTGCCCAGGATGCTGGCCCGCTCACCATCATCATGCGGTGCAGGTCCGCCATCTCGGGCACTCGGCCCTTGCAGAGCAGGATAACGGTGCCTGTGGGGTCCAGGCCCCTCCGCCCTGCCCGGCCTGCCATCTGCACATACTCCCCAGGAAGCAGGTCCCGGAAGGTGGAGCCGTCGTGTTTGCGCATGGAGTCAAACACTACTGTACGAGCAGGCATGTTTACTCCCATGGCAAAGGTCTCTGTGGCAAACAAGACCTGGGACAGAGGAGAACAGAAAGGATCAGCAAAGGCTCTACATACACACGCCCCCAGCCCTGGCCAAGCCCACCTTACTTTGTAGGCACAAGGCACCGTCCCAGTTGTTACTTATGGGACCTCACTGAACTCTCCAGGCAAATCTATAGAGTAGGTATTATTGTTTTCCTCATTTTACTTATGTACCTACTTATTTCTATTTCTTTCCTTTTACTCTCATATCCCATTCCCATTCCTGACTGCAATCATTCCAACGTATCCAACAAATATCTTTTTATATAAATATGACCTTATAGAACATGTCTTCTTTTGTGAGCTTGTAGTTTATAATTCATATAAAAAGTGGTTATATATCTGATTTTTTCTTGCTTCTTTTCCTCCACCTAGTGTTTCAACATCTGTCCATGTTCCTGTGATCACATCTAACCCACTGCTTCCAACTGCTGCAGAACACTCTGTGGGTGCATCCCCCACACTAACCTTCCCTCTCTCCCAGTGAAGGGCACCCTGGTACTACCAACACCATGCCACCACAAACGAAGGAAGGGTGTACATGTTCTCTCACAGACCAGGGTGAGAATTTCTTTGTGATATATACCCAGGAATGAAATATAGGCTTAGAGTATGATATAGTTTTTGTTTGTTTCTGTTTTGAGATGGAGTCTCGCTCTGTCACCCAGGCTGGAGTGCAGCGGCGCAATCTCGGCTCACTGCAATCTCCGCCTCCTGGGTTCAAGCAATTCTCCTGCCTCAGCCTCCTGAGTAGCTGGGACTACAGGCATGCACCACCATGCACAGCTAATTTTTGTATTTTTAGTAGAGACAGGGTTTCACCATGTTGGCCAGGATGGTCTCGATCTCTTGACCTTGTGATCCACCTGCCTCAGCCTCCCAACGTGCTGGGATTACAGGTGTGAGCCACCATGCCTGGCCAATATCGTTATTTTGTCTAAATAGTGCCAGCGTGCATTCCAAACTGGCTAGGCATCCTGTAAAGGATTCCCAGAACCCTACAACCTCCTACATCTCTGGCAACACTCGGCATTAACTAGTTTCCTAAATTTTACCAGTCTAATAGCTGTAAAGTCATATCTTGTGAGTACTTCAATTTGTGTATTTCTGATTACTAATAACTTTTCGAATGCTTGCTAGCTTCCTGGGTTTCTTTTCTGAGACCTACATATTCATATCTTATGCATCCCCATTTTAAGATGGGAAACCTAAAGTTCAGGAAGGTTAAATAATTGGTCCAGGATGATACTGTGAATACATGGTGGACCTGGGATTCAAACCCAGGTAGTCTGAATCCAGAGCCCAGATTCTTAACCACAGCACTGGCCTGCCTAAACCTCTGTCCCTCTGCCCTCTGGGCAGCCCCTAAGCGGGCAACAAGCACCCTGAGGAGTCCCTTTCCACCACCATATGCACCTTGACCAGGCCGCGGCTGAAGAGCATCTCCACGATCTCCTTGAGGATGGGCAGGATGCCGCTATGGTGCACACCCAGGCCGCGATTCAGGAGCTCTGACATGTGCAGGACCTTTGGTGGGAGGAGGCCCATGGTCAGGGATGGAGTCTCAGAACATCCTATCCCCACCAGTTTGCCAAATGTGTGCATGCACGCACACATACACACACAGACGCACCTGGGGCAGCTGGCGGTCGGAGCCACGGAGGCGAGCAAGGCAGCGCTGCAGGAAGAGGTGGATCTCGCTCTTCTCTGAACTGGTGGTGAGGTCAAGGGAGGTGAGGCCTGAGGCCTGCTCATCACAGCGGCCCCGGGAGAAGGTGAACACCACCACGGGCAACTGGGCACGTGTGCGGAGGGAGGCCAGGAGGGACAGGTACACTCCGCGGTCCTGGAGAAGGAAGGGGAAGGGGAAGGGGAAGGAGCAGAGGTTGAGTTCCTGAACCAGTGAGAGGTGAGCTAGTGTTAACTGGGGCAGTGCTCAAAGCTCAAGTCAAAACCCCTGGGGGACAAGGGAAAAAAAAAGATAGGAGGAAAAACAGGTGCTGGCAGGTACAAAACCCTCCCAGTTCTCACCTGTGCAGGGCCCCCCTGATGTGTGGGCTGCTTGGCCCCAAACGTCTGGGCGTGTTTGCTCATTCTCTCCTTCTTGGCCTCCACAGCTGCATAGTACCTGGGGCACAGGGAGGGGTAGCCACCATGTCCAGCTGGGGGCCCAACCCTGACTCTTTCCCCCATCTCGAGGCTTACCCTTTTGTATGGAAGGCTCCTCGGGAGTCCAGCAACAAAAAGAGCTCCCCCTGGGTCTTGGAGCTATTCCCTGTGAAAAGATAGTGCTCCAGGGGCACGGGGCGGGTTACAGTGCTAATCACATAGATCTGACGACGCTTCAGTCGCCTGAAGGAAGGAGAGGGTAGCAGGTCAGGGGTGGGAGCATGGGAAGGAACCCACATCCCCACCCCCTTCCCTACCCCTCCAACTTTACCCAGTCTTTTCTGAGACCCAGAATGGAAGGCTATCCCCCAACATCTCATCCCATTTCAACAGGCAAAGTAATCTGGACCCAAAGGGGATCCCACAGCCACCAGGTGGGACATGTTCCCCAGCGTCACCCCTAAGGCCTGACCGCTCTCCTTGCTGTGGTAGACTTAGTCCCCCGACCCGAATCAAGGAGTACTGTAGCCCCCTTCACCCAGGCAACCCAGGACACACGTCTCACCCAATCCAGTCAGCAAACTCAAGGGCGTTGGGGACGGTGGCACTCAGAAGGATGATAGAAACGTGGTCAGGGAGCATGATAAGCACCTCCTCCCACACGACCCCACGCTGGGCACAGAGAGGGAAGGGAGGTCACAGGAGGGCAGGGGCTGCCCTTCTGCCCCTAAAGAGGCACGGGATTCCATATGGGGGTACAGAAAGCAGTAAGGTGCCCTGAGTGTGTGGAATAAGGGAGCCACTCAACTGGTCCCAAAGGAGAGGACTGCCGGGTTCTGGGGAGCCCATGGCCCTTACCTCGGCATCGTTGATATAGTGAACCTCATCAAAGATGACCCACTCCAGGTCCCGAATAACATCTGAGCCACTGTACAGCATGGAGCTGGGGAGAAGAGGCCAAGGATTGACTCCCCAGTGACTCGTCTCCACCCCTTCCTCAGACAGCACACCCTCCACAACAGCCACATCTTCCCACCCAAAACTCCCCTCTATTGAGTGTCCATCTCTCACCGAAGGATCTCTGTGGTCATGATGAGGCAGGAGGCCTCCGGGTGCAGCTGCACATCCCCAGTGAGCAGCCCCACATCCCCGAACGTGTTTCGGAAGTCCCGGAACTTCTGGTTGCTCAGGGCCTTGATGGGCGAAGTGTAGATGGTGCTGGGGAGAGAGCATGAAGTTAGCCAGTCCCTCCGCAGACTCAAGGCCCGCACTTCCTCTCCCACATGGAGCCCTCATGGAAGCACGCCCCAGCAGCTCAGGTGCTCCTCTTCTTCACCCAAACTGCCCTTACGTTCTCCTTCATGATATAACCCCAGAAAAATTCTGTCCCCAACCCCTTCCTAAACTAACCCAGGTCATTCTTCTAATCTTTCTCCCCACCATGTCTTTTCATTTCTCTCTGGGCTTTTGTCTCAGTCTCAGCCCTGAACCTCTCACTTAAAGGATGAGCTAGAGAGGTGGGGGAAGAGAAGAGATTTTCAAAAGATGCAGGAGAAAATGGGGCTGGCTGGTGAAGGAGGAGGCTGGCGAAGGAACTCGTACCGTGTCATGTGTTTCTGGGCCAGGGCAATGGCATATTCAGCCACAACTGTTTTTCCTGCAGATGTGTGAGCTGCGACAAAGACAGAGTCATGCCGCTCCAAGTGCAGGATGGCCTGTTTCTGAAACACATCTGGTTCAAATGCCCACTATGGGAGAGAGAAATAGACAGGAGCTGAAAGGAGCGGGGCCTTGCTGCCTCCTGCTCATGGAGCACGCAGGGCGGGGGGATGAAGGCCGGAGGCAGCCGAGGCTGGGACTGAGTACCAAGACTGGCCTGGGATGGATCTGACCTCTGGCGGATAGAGGAGACAAGGGGTCGGCTGGGAGTGTGACCCAGCAAGAGGTAGAGGAGCATGTGAAGATGGGGCCAAAGTACCTGGAAGGCTGGCTGGGGAATGAGGCGATAGAAATCACCAACAGGGGAGGTGGCGTCCACAGGGATGGCCCATTGCTCCTGAGATGGAGGCTCTGGGGCCTCTGGGGTGGATACAGCTGTGGACGCTTCCTGGAAGAGTCAGGGGTAGGGGTGATAAAGATACAACCAGAGGGCTCTCAATTAGCATTCCTCCCAAAAGATGTTCCTTTCTTCCCCTCAGACCCATCCTAGCCAGCCCACATCCTGGTGGCAAGGCTCTTTCTTGCCTCCACTACGCAGAACCACCAACCTTCAACACTAGGTCCTCCAAGCTGCTTGCTCGGGCCAAGGCAGCACTGCAGGGAGAGGCTGAAATAGCGTCCCCTCTGGGACCTCCTGGCTGTCCCACTGCCTCATTCTCATCCTCGTCACCCCCACCCAAATCCAGAGGCTCCAACAGACAGCTAAGGCTTAGCAGTCCAGGAGCTGGAGTTGGACGATCTGAGGAGCAAGGCAACAAGGTCAACCTTGTCATGTCCATCTCTGTTCCTTAGGAGAAGGACATGACTTCTCCTACACCCCACCCAAAAACCAAAACTAACCTTTTGGTGCAAAGTCCATGCCTTTCTTGAAACCAGGTGGAATAGTAAGAAGATCTGTAGGATAGGGACATGGAATCAGGGTCACTGCACACTGGTGAACAAATTGTGTACATTATATAAACCTAAAAGATACCACTTACAGGACAGATGCTGTAGATAGGGATGTTTGCTATGACACTTTCCCAACAAATGACAGTAAAGGTTGTTGAAATTCCTCAACAGATGACAGTAAAGGTTGTTATGGACAGAATATCTTTTTCTAATTTTCTCAAAAACATGGGAGGGCTAGCAGTAGCCCAGTGATAGCCTGGGCTCTTCCTCCTCAGGGATCAGACTCAGAGCCCCACCTTACCTTTCTCAAAGTCTATCTCCTCCTCAGCCTCCTCCCGTGTGTTCAGATCTGTTATGGTGGGTTCATCCATCCCCGCTGGGAAGAGACAGGACAGACAGGGATTCATGGGATGAGGGTAATACGAGATAGGTGGGGAACCCTTCCCTGGAGATTAAGGACACCCTCTTCTACCATCCCATCTCCACAAGAGTCACCTGGCCAGAAGGGATACTGAGTTGGATTTCCCCATAAGGACTGGGAGGCTGGCCCTGGAGGCCGGCGAAGAGACAAGGAGGTTGTGGCCGAGAGATTTGTGTTCTCCAGCAAGACCTAAGGCAAGAGATCAGAGCCCCAAAGAGGCTGAGCTTATCTCTGACCACCTCCCCTTCTCCCCAACTCTGTTTCTCATGACCCCTGACCTCCTACCTCTTTGTAACCCAGTATCTGGCCTGTGGTTGGGTGTCTTTGGGCCTGTAGGTCCGATGGGACTGGGGCTCCCAGGACAGCCAAAAGAGACCAGGGATCCGTCTTCCTCTGCCATTTTCTGGAGAGAAAAATAGTAACTTTTGGGTCTTCTTTCTTCCTCTGTCCCAGCTTCCTTCAGGAACCCATCACCCTAGTCTAAGCCCCTCCAGACTCCTCACCGGGCTGAGTGCTCCACACCATGCAGAGGCAGCCAGGCTGGGGATGACAGAAACAACTGTTCTGCTTCTTGCTGCAGATCTGGGGCACAAGGAGGGAGGCCATGGGGAAGCTGAAACAAGGGCAAGATGAGAGGCATTAGGTAAGGAAAGAGGGTAAAATGCAGACAAAAGAGGTGATGGGATTTGTGTTCAGATCAAAAATGGCAGATGTGTCCAAACAGACTAGGACAATCAGGCTTGGCCAAAAACTACCTGCTACTGAATTACCTGGGGCAGATTTTGGATTTCAGAAACATGGAGGCTGGACCTAGGAATGTGCATTTTTAAAAAGCTCCCTGGCTAATCATGAAGCACACTGAAATTTGAGACTCACTGATTTTAGAAAAAGGGGTCCCAGACCTAAGGATGAAGAGTTGGAGGCTCAAAGCCTATCATCTCAGTCACCAAGTGCCCTGGTGCTTGGATACAGAAGGGACCTCCACGGAGAAATGCCACATTTGAAAGAGCAGCTCTCAAAGCAAAAATATCCCCAGCCCTCTCTGCTCTGTCCTCACACGTACTGCAGGTACACTGGGCTGGAGTCTGTCCAGCACCCGTTCAGGCTGGGATGGACAAGAGTACAAGCACAGATGAACAAGGTTAAGCTAGATCCTACTGTGAGGAGGGTGAAGGAGGTTTGGACTCAATGCGAGTCAAAGGTTAGGGTCAAAAGTCACTCACACTACTCTCTGGAGCTCCAGGCAAGTTCAGCAGCTCCCAGTGCCCCGTGCATCCGAGCTCCACGGCCCGAAGGGGTAGGTCCAGGGGATCTGGAGGAGGTAGTACTACGGGGAAAGGTCAAAAGTCAGGGGTCAAAGGTCATTCCATGTCGGCTACTCCGTTCCATTTCCCTTCCCTCCCCCTCACCGAGTCGCTCTGTCTCCATCATCCTGGAGACACAGCAGCTGCCGGGCAGCCCGGAAGTGCGGCAAGTAGTCGCTGCAAAGTAAGCCCCGCCCCGGAACGGGCGGAAGTAGAGGCAACTTCCGGCAGCGCCCCGCCGAGAGCGTGAACTATCGCTGCGGAGGGGCAGACCTGGACCGGTGGAAGGCCGGGCGGAAGTGCGTGCCTGGGGTCGCTTTGGTTACCGCGTTTTCCGCCCCTCGCTACGTCATCGTTGTGAGCCCGCTATCAGCGGCCAGCGCGGGCGCGGCCGGAGACCGTGGGGACCCCGGTTGCCGCCCCCTCAGGTAAGGCCCTCTGCTCCTCGCTCTTCGGCCCTTTTTCTCATAGCCGTTTCTCTGTTCTTCCTCTTTGCGTTGCTCTGCGGGCGCTACGCTGGCTCCACCGCCTTCTCTGCCGTTGGAACCCCGCGGTTGGCCTTACCTCTAGCGAGGGTAGGGGGGTCGGGTGCCATCGTCTTTCCGACGGAGTGGGTATTTGTCCCTCCCTGAACCACATGGTACCTCAAGGTGCTGGTGTCTGTGATCCCTGGAGACAGGAGGGAATGCTGGATGATCCCGACCGGCGGGAGCTTGGACAGCAGCCTGGTTTAAGCAAGGGGTAGGGAAAGCCAAAGGCAAGAGTAGGCAGACCTGAAGGGGTGGGGTTGGGTACAGTGTGGACAGCGTGTGAACCCCGGGTGGTAACAGTGGAGAAAGATGTCTTGGGCCCTGCCCCTGAACCAGGAGCCACCATGTTGGTGATACCCCCCGGACTGAGCGAGGAAGAGGAGGCTCTGCAGAAGAAATTCAACAAACTCAAGAAAAAGGTGAGGGACTGTGTGTGGACGTGGCCTAACCTTTCACAGACTCTGCACTCTGAGAAGACATGGGGTGAGTGTGAGCGAATGGGGAAGTTTTTCTGGCCCATACCTAGAAACATATCACCTCACAGTGTAGCTTCAAGAGGTGGGCTTTCCCAAGCCTTGGTGTGGACCTTCTGTCCTTTCTATGCAATCTGCCATCGGATTGTCTTCCTTTCTCATGGCTTTTCGTACCATCTAAGAGCTGATGATCCCCAAGTTTGTTTTTTCCAGTTCTATCCAGTGTTATACTGAAAAACTTCAGATACCCAGTGTTGAAGCTGTCATCTTTCTATTCTTGATCTTCCAAATAAGATTGACTACACCAATTCTGCCACATGGACTCAAAATATCTCTGACTTCCCCGCTATTTGCATAGTCAAACCTTTGCCAAGTCTTCTTGTTTCTTCTTTTGAAGTAATTTTTCCTGTTTATTCTTCTCTGTGTATTCCCCCAAGCAGGGCTTTATTGACATTCATGTGGGCCATTGTAATGGTCTCTCAACAAATTTCTCAGTCTTTTTTTTGAACAGACTTCTTCATTCCTGTTCAAATGATCCATTGAAAACACAAAATTCTGCTCCCTCTGTTTCTCAAAAACCGTAAATGGCTTCACATTGTCTATATAACAAAGCCTCAAAACCTTAGTTTGGCAGGCTTGTCTAGTAAAGTAGAATTATTCACTACTTCCAAAACATGCATTCCCAAAGCCTTCTTATCTCTGCATTTTTGCCACCCTGTTTTCTTTTTCTAAAATACCCTTCTCCTCTCTGTGTCGTGCAGAGATATGGGGGAGGGCCTAGTTTTATAGGCATTAAACGTCAGAAAATCTTACTAGCTTTCAACTGTGAATAATCTGCACCTCTTATAATCGTATTGCTAACTCACTCAATTTATTTTATTTTATTTCTCAGACTGTAAGCTTCTTGAGGGTAGAAACAATGCATTAGCCTCCTGGATATCCCTGTTACGAAGTCATGGCTGGGCCTCATTCAATATGCGGGAAATAGATGGATGAAGCCTCCAGGAAAAACATATAAACTTATACTTACTTGCAGCTTATATCCTAGGATTCTAGGCCATGATTGAATTATTTGTCTTCAACTTCAAAAATGTAACACTCTGGAAAACCTCTGGGTTCCGTGGTTTGGTTAGATTAGGAATTTCCAGCATCATACATGATCTAGGGGACCAGAGACAAGAGGCAGAGCACATCAGTGCACCACTCTGAGGGCATCAAGAAAGACGGTCTCTGGAGTGATGTGCCCAGGGGCCTTGGGAGAGGAACCGGCTAGGGGCTGGCCCTCACTGACCTCTCTCTTCTCACCCTTGTTCCCAGAAAAAGGCATTGCTGGCTCTGAAGAAGCAAAGTAGCAGCAGCACAACCAGCCAAGGTGGTGTCAAACGCTGTGAGTGACAGGGGAAATGGGGATGGACTGGAAGTGGGCAGCATGGAGCTGACCTTTGTCATGGCCTGGCCAACATAATGCCTCTTCCCCTTGTCTCTCCAGCACTATCAGAGCAGCCTGTCGTGGACACAGCCACAGCAACAGAGCAGGCAAAGCAGCTGGTGAAGTCAGGAGCCATCAGTGCCATCAAGGCTGAGACCAAGAACTCAGGCTTCAAGCGTTCTCGAACCCTTGAGGGGAAGTTAAAGGTGAGCACAAGCAGAAGGATTGTTTAAAGGGCATCCCTCCAAGTTGGAATGTAGATGGGTTTGGGGAAAAATATGCATACTCAAGCACTGGCAAATTGCTGTACCATTCTTGAGTTTCAACTCTCATGTATAAAATGAAAAAACTAGACGACTCCTGAATTCTCCATTTTACAAATTCTGTGGTTCTAATCCACCTTGGATTGGAGCTCTTGGAATATGTTGCTCTAAGGGATGGAAAGGGCTAAAAATGTTATCAGGTTCAAGAGAGGTTCAAATAAACAGAATACATAATATATCGAGTCACTTATAAAAAATACCAGCCGGGCGTGGTGGCTCATGCCCGTAATCCCAGCACTTTGGGAGGCTGAGGTGGGCAGATCACTTGAGATTAGGAGTTTGAGACCAACCTCGCCAACATGGTAAAACCCCGTCTCTACTAAAAATACAAAAATCAGCAGAGTGTGGTGGTGCACGCTTATAGTCCCAGTTACTGAGGAGGCTGAGGCCAGAGAATCACTTGAACCCAGGAGGCAGAGGTTGCAGTGAGTGGAGATCACACCACTGCACTCCAGCCTAGGCGACAGAGCAAGACTCTGTCTCAAAAATAAAAACAAAACAAAAAAGCCACAATGGCAGGTGAGGCAGTGGCTCATTCTTGTAATTTCAGCACTTTAGGAGGCCAAGGTAGGAGGATTGCTTGAGCCCAGGAGTTTGAGACCAGCCCTGGCAACATAGTGAAACCCTATCTCTACAAAAAAAAAAATACAGAAATTAGCCAAGCATGGTAGAGCACATCTCTAGTCCCAGCTACTAGGGAGGCTGAGGTAGGAGGATTGCTTGAGCCTGGGAGGTCAAGGCTGCAGCAAGCTATGATTGCTCTATTGCACTCCAGCCTGGACAACAGAGCAAGACCATGTCTCAAAAAATAAAAAAATAAGTAAAACCACGTAGTCGAATAAGAAATGTACGTAGAATTAAAAGGGAAGAAAAGATCAGAGGTAACCTAGAAGAGGGTGAAGGAAGAGGAACACCTCTGTTCCATAGTTGGGCAACCTCCTGCTCCACACTGAGGTAGGTCTCTCACCTCTCCAGGACCCCGAGAAGGGACCAGTCCCCACTTTCCAGCCGTTCCAGAGGAGCATATCTGCTGATGATGACCTGCAAGAGGTAAAGGCTCCTAATTTCTGTCCCTGAGGGGTTGGGGATGGAGGAATATGAGGGACTAATATATTTTGGACCACATGTCAGCAACTGGGAATCATCTTAACTGTTTTTGGTCTCTTTTACAGTCATCCAGACGTCCCCAGAGGAAATCTCTGTATGAGAGGTTAGAGAGTAGAGATAAGACTGGGCCCACTTGGCGGGGTTGATTGCCTGAGTCCTTGGGAGGTCTGGGCTGTAGGAGCTGGGCTATAGAGGGAATATTGAGTCTCCACAGGGTCTGAGGGGAGAAGGTAAAACCCCCCTTTGATCTTCAGTCTGCATCTCCCCAGCTTTGTGTCTTCTAGTGATCGACTTCGAGAACTAGGGCCAGATGGAGAAGAGGCAGAGGGCCCAGGGGCTGGTGATGGTCCCCCTCGAAGCTTTGACTGGGGCTATGAAGAACGCAGTGGTGCCCACTCCTCAGCCTCCCCTCCCCGAAGCCGCAGCCGGGACCGCAGCCATGAGAGGAACCGGGACAGAGACCGAGATCGGGAGCGGGATCGAGACAGAGACAGAGAGCGGGACAGGGATCGGGATCGGGATCGGGATCGAGACCGGGAACGGGACAGGGATCGGGAGCGGGATCGAGACCGAGACCGAGAGGGTCCTTTCCGCAGTGAGTGATTTTTGGCCGGAGGTCAAGGTGACCTTAACTGAGGTTTATGTGGGTCCTACTAAGTGAAATGTGGCATGGGCTATGTCTTGTGACTATGATTCGTGCTCCCGAAGGGTCGGATTCATTCCCTGAACGGCGAGCCCCTAGGAAAGGGAATACTCTCTATGTATACGGAGAAGACATGACACCCACCCTCCTCCGTGGGGCCTTCTCTCCTTTTGGAAACATCATTGACCTCTCCATGGACCCACCCAGAAAGTAAGGATGACAACAGGGCATGATGAGAAGTCCTGGGAGAATACTGGGGTGTGAGACCTGAGGGAGGAAGCTGCCCTCCCTGCAGCCGCGTATGATCACTGGGTTTGATTGGGTCCAGAAGAGCCCCTTGGCTCTCCACTGACCATGGTTTCTCTTATCCCAGCTGTGCCTTCGTCACCTATGAAAAGATGGAGTCAGCAGATCAGGCCGTTGCTGAGGTTGGAACTTCCCAAATCTGTTCTTCCCATCGCTTCTGCTGTTCTCATGTGTTCTCCTCAAAATACTAGATGCCAGGAAGAAGTTGGTTCCTCTTGATAAAGAAAGCCTCTCCCTATTCACACAGAAAAACTTACATTCCCAGATTCCTTATTCAGTCTACTCCTAGGATAGCAACTCCTGGAATAACTTTTTTGGTTTATCTGTAATGTTTTCCTCCCCATCCTCTGCCTCCCCTCTTCTGCTTCAGCTCAACGGGACCCAGGTGGAGTCTGTACAGCTCAAAGTCAACATAGCCCGAAAACAGCCCATGTTGGATGCCGCTACTGGCAAGTCTGTCTGGGGCTCCCTCGGTAAGAATGGGATTCTTCCTTTCCCATCCTCTCCCCCACAGCCCGTTCCTTTGGTTCCCCCACACATCCTTGGGTTTCCTAGAGATGATTGAGGTCAGAGTGTGTGTGGAGGCTATGGGAATGGGAAGGAAAATTTCAGATCCTCTGTCAGAGGTAAAGAAAGGAGAGAAAAGGATTGAAAACAGCTTCCAAAGCAGTGACTGGAACAGGGAAGAAAGTGGGAGCTGGAGTGAGATTGGTGAGGAAGATGAGTGTCTCATGGGGCTTGTTCATTTTGAGATGGAGTAGAGTGAGTTTCTTAAGTATTCGAAATCAGGGATCTGGAACTCAGGTGTGAGGTAAGGAAGGAAAACATAGATTAAGTCATCCGCATCACAGGGTGGCTGCCAAACAATAGGATCATCAGGGAGACTCTGATTTCGGAGGAAAAAAATTGATCCAGGACTCGGTTTGAGGAATACTCAGGGACTATGGTAGGAAACAGGACTGTTCACCTCACGCCCCACATGTCCCCAGCTCTCCTGACATGTTAGGCTGACGTTGAGCCTAACGTTAGCAAAGGAGACGGGAGGAGGGGTCAGAGGGCTGGGGGCAGCACCACAGGCCTGGGCCACTGAAGCAAAAGGACACAGACTTTGAGAAAGAGGGAGTAGCCAGCAGTGTCGAGGTACAGAGATCACAGGATAGGAGTAGGTGAGAGAGATTCTCTCTAGCTCAAGGGTGGTGGGGATGGAACCATTGGATGGGGTGAAGAGAGTAACATGTCTGGTGGAGGGAGGAAAGAGGAAGGGGAAGAAACAGCTAGATGCTTGAGAGAATGGTGAGGGCCAAAGCTACACCCTGGATGAGTTCTGGTGGAGCTAGTAGCATTTCTTAGTGTGAATAACCCATTTTCCCTGAAAGTAGATTTTCCTGGGAAAGGAGTGAGCAGAAAGAAGGGCTCAGAGCAACAGTGGCCCTTCAGGCAAAAGAAAGGAACTAGAATTGACCAGCATGTCAAAAAAGGGCTACAGAGGTTTTCTAGTTTTTAGCTTCTGACATACTGACTGTAAGTAGTGGGTTAATATCATTCACGTGTCTCAACAATGACATTTGAGATTTTTCTAAGAACAAAACATTCGTCAAAATGTCCACTTACACTCTCCTTGGCCATGGGTTGGCACAAAGGAGCTAAGGAAGACAGGCCATCCTGGCCACCAGAGGGCAGCGTGGAAACTGGGCTTCCAGGGGCCAGCGGCCAGGAGTGAGGTGGTCAGGAGTCGTCCTCAGGGTCTGATCTATGATCTCCTTTAGACCTTAACTGTTCCTCTCCTCCCTCCCTAGCTGTCCAGAACAGCCCTAAGGGTTGCCACCGGGACAAGAGGACCCAGATTGTCTACAGTGATGACGTCTACAAGGAAAACCTTGTGGATGGCTTCTAGGGAACAGAGCTGGATTCCTTGTGCCTCATATGCCCCAATGCTGGTCTCAGTAAAACACTGAGGTGGAAGCTTACACATCTCCCTCAGCCTCTGGTTTTTCAGCACTTGGGATTGGGGTTAAGCCTTTAAAAACGGCTGTCAGGTTTGATCTCAGTGTAACAACATGGCCAGTGTCCGTTCCCCACTCCCTTGCCCCAGAAGGATCTGGAACACAGGTGTTGTCACAGCTGTTTTAATTCAATCCCATGCCCCTGTCCAGCAGGCAACCCCTTATAGAAAACCCAAATCCTCATCTTGGAGTTTCTCCTTCAGCCAGGGCAGCACTTGGAAGAGGTTGATGTGAAAGTCTCGGGCGTGAGCAGGTACCTGCTTTTGCCGCTTCTGGTTTTTGCAGACATCCACTACTCCCCAGCTGATTACACCAACCTGCAGAGGCAGTGGGGTGCCATGGATCATTCAGTAGAATTCCTAATCCTGGAAGCATGGCTGTTCCTGATTGTGTCTTAGCTGACCTAAAGGAATCAGACTAGGGACCCAGCTCGGCCTCGTTCTTGACACACACAGGCCAGACATGCGGTCCTAAGGTGAGGCAGGCTCTGCCCACCTCGAATTACTAGCCACATGCATTGAGCTTTCCTGCTTTGGGGCCCGTGCTGACCACTTGGCATCTCCCCAGATAGGAAAGGGAGGACTCACTTGAATGAAACGACTTCTCTTGTGAACTATCAAGGGGCCGCCAGAATCACCTGCAAGGAGAGGAGAAGCTGTAGGGAAAAGGACTCTTGGGCCTTGGACACTTGCAGCACAACCAAAGAGCGTTCTCTCACCTCTGCAAGTATTGGGGTCAGCATAGGGACTCACTCCTCCAGTACAAAGGAACCGAGGGGTGACCACCTCCGAGATGTCCTTGACTTTGTCATAGCCTGGGGCATATTGAGCATCTCTCTCACAGCTGCCTTTCTGTAGGGGAGGTGGGAAGCATGGAGAAGGGTAATGAACAGAAGTGGCTTAGGAAGGATTGGGGCCTAGAGTGCCTCCTCAGGATGCCCATTTCTCACCTTATCCCCATTCTTGATGTAGACCTCCTTCCGAGTCAGCTTCTTCTCCTCCTCAGACACAAACAGAGCTTTGATATCCTGTGCAGGGAGCAGCTCTTCCTCTGGACAAATAGACTGTGTCACTTCAGCTGCTCCCACCACTGTCATCTCCCCATTGCCTTTGTCACTCAGTAGATGTCCCCTAAGCCCTTCTAGAGCTAGGTTCTGGGCCAGGCATCATCTCTTCCTATTGCACCTCCCTCTCATGCCCCACTTGTCTTGGGATCTCACTCTTATCCTCTCCCCAAGTATGCCTTACTCTGTTGCTGGCAAGTGGTAGTTGGAGGAAGCCTCAAAGCTCGAGTTGTTCCCTCGGTGCAGGGGAGACAAATGGGCCTATGAAGGACAAGGAGAAGAGCAAACCAGGCCTGCTCCTCATCCCAGTCCTCCAGCCTTTCCCAGCCTTTCCTCAGGGATCTGGATGCTCTCACCTGATAGTCTGGTCATAATTCAGCTTTTTCTTGAGCTTGATCAGGGCAACATCATAGTCATAAAATTCAGGAATTCCTGCTTCTTTTTTCCCATTAATGTTGTAGTTGGGGTGAAATAGGACTTCTTCTATCTCCAGGTCCCGCTTCTTCCCTCCTGAAGTAGAGTAGGTACCACCTCTTTGTGGGCAGCTTCCTGCCTCTGGCCCCGTGTCATTCCTAACTTCACGTCTTCCCCCATCCCTGACTGGTCTGGGGTGCAAGGAATGGGGCTGCATTGAGGACGGGTGGAGTGTAGGATCTGTAGAAAGTGGGAGGTGTTGCCTGGAGAGCGTAGGTGCAGCCCGGGACCTTCAGTTGCATCCTTACCCACGCTGACCTTGATCGAGTGTTCCTTGTCGTCCACAGTGAAACAATGTGCTGCTGTCAGCACAAAGTACTCAGACACCACAGCGCCCATACAGCTCTCGTGTCCCTTTGAAGGGCGCTGGGAACAGAACAGTAGAGACGGAAAGCTCAACTTTCACAAACCACCATCTCTTATGGCCATTTTGTCCTTCCCCTACTCCCATTTCACCTTGACCTCACCTCCCTCAAGTCCCCACTACTGGGATTCTGTGCTTACAGTGACTGAGATCTTGGCCTGCCATGGTTGCTTGTGGTAATCGGTACCGTCCCTGTGTTCCCAAACCATGCCACAGAGACTCAGAGACTGGCTTTCATCTGGCAGAGAAGGAGAATGTGCTGAAAACTCGGAACACTTCATTCCTAAATGGCAGCAGCCTTTTGGGTAGGAGTCTATGAGGAGCAGAGGCCCAAAAGGAGAAAGGGAAAGGCCACGGGTATTTGTTTCCTCGTGTTAGGAGAAAACTGCTATGGTGGAGTGAAAAGGGAAAGAACTTGGGATCAAGCTGTCAGAGGCCTGGCTGTTTTCAAGCCCAACCCTGTTGCTAGCTTGCTGCCCCTTGACCTCCTTCGGCCTCTGTTTCCACATGTGTCAAATGTAGGACTGTAGAAAGATCTCTGAAGTGCTCAGAGCTCTGTGATTCTAAGGTTAAGAAGTGAACAGTGCCAGGAGACAAGAATAGTGACACTGAGATAGAGAAGGAGGAATGAAGAAGGCTTTCCAGGCAACTAGAGCTTCAGGGGTAGAGGAAGAATGAATTACTTCAGGGGAACCTGAGGAGACTTGTGTTCTTTATTCCCTTGTATCTCCCTACCAATCATTTGGAAGAAAACATCTTCCAGGTTTTCCATGTCCTTGACTTTGAACACATGTTTCTCATTGTCTTTCTTGGAAGCCAAAGCATTGATGTTCACTTGGTTCACCAAAGGCCCGACCCCAAACACATAGACATCTGAGGGAGAAAAAGGAAGGATGAGGGTCCAAGCCCTGAGGAAGTGGGGTGCTGGGTCCTAGGCAGGTTACTCACCCAGATAATCCTCCCTTGGGTTTTTGCGATCCTTGCCAATGTATAGCAAGTCCCGGATCTCATCAATGACAGTAATTGGGTCCCCGCCCATGTTATGCAATCCTGCAGAAGAGACAGGACCATGAGGGTAGGAGATAAGGAAGATAAATTGGCTAAAGGCAGTGATACACGTGGGAGGGTGAGCAAGTTGAGGAAGGGTTAGAGATAGTTGATTACAGGGCTGTAGGAAGAATTCCTTATGAAGGGTCACAGGAGAGATGAACAGCCAGCTATGAGTCACATTCAGGGCCCCAACCATGGGTATAGTGTTACAAGTGGACTTAAGGACCACATGCTGGTCTGAGAAGGTGGGGAGGCTGGGACAGGAGAGAGGTCCCTTCTGACCATCCGTCATGAGGATGATGACATGGCGGGTGCGGTTCCACCCTTCAGGAGGGATGTCATCTGGCCAGCTCATCATGCTGTACACTGCCTGGAGGGCCTTCTTGGTGTTAGTCCCTGACTTCAACTTGTGGTCTGTGGAGAGGGAAGAGATCATCACCTCACCTGGTCTTCCAAGCCATCTTTTAACCCCAGAGACCAATCTGCAACTGAAATCCCACATCTTTCAACTTTTTAAGTTAATCATCATTGCACGGACTTCCCTTTGACCACAAAGTGGCCCTTCCAGCCCCCAACAGGTTCCCACTAACCTCCATTGCCCAATGACCCTGCTGTTCAACCTTTGACTACAAAGTGGTCCTCCCTGTCGCCCTCAAGGTAGTCTCATGACCCCCTCCACACAATACTCCTGAACCTCCTGACCCCAAAGTGAACCTCCCACCATTCCCTAACCTCTGACCTTCATAATTGATTTTATTGAGCTGCTTTGTGACCCAGTCTGCATTACTGCTGTCTTGTTCAGACACTTTGACCCAAATTCTGGGGTATGTGGCATATGTCACTAGACCATATCTTGGCTTCACACCATAACTTGCCACCTGTGGGTGAGGAGAACAAGGCGCCATGGCATTGAAAATAGAATACTGTGATTGGGAGACTTCAGCGACTTTGCTGGGACAGGGAGGCTCTCAGTAAGAGGCTCAAGGGCTGAGGTTCATGGAGGAATTACCAGTCAAGAAACTGCTTCAAGTAAAAGGGAAGGAGGACAGAATAGGACCTGGAGATTTTCCTGGGGCCCTGTGGTTCAGAGGGGCTGGAATGATCAGGGAGCTAGTCCTGGAAGATCAGCGAGATTCCATTCCCCCAAGTTCAGGGATAGGAGGATTCCACCTTCTCAATTAAGTTGACTAGACACTTTTTGGCTCCTGTGAAGTTGCTGGCCCCAATGCTGTCTGATCCATCTAGCACCAGGTAGATGTTCATGGAGCCTGAAGGGTCCAGGACGATCTTCCGCTTCTGTTGTTCCCCTGGGTGCCAGGAGAGTGGCTCAGGCTCCAGCATTAACAGTTCTGTTCCTTCTCCATTTTCCCCCAGTTTCCTGCCCTGCCTCCCCTCTCTGTCTTCAAACCTGGGCTGTGCCCATCCTCGGCATCGACTCCTTCTATGGTCTCTGTCAGGGAAGACAGGAAAGCTTCGGCCACCTCTTGAGGGGTGTCGTACATGAAGGAGTCTGGGAGAGTCAGAAATGAGGTCAAATGTCTGGGAGTGTCAGGGATACAGTGACCAAAGAGATCGGGGATCATGGGTTTCCAGGGTATAAAAGGCTCAGAAGTGAGACAGTTCTACAGGAAGGTTTAAACGAAGTGAGGAAAGAGCAGGGTTGAGGTGGGGAGAGAAGGCAGTAGGATGGAAGATCAGGATCTGACCTGGGGGTACAGGTCAAAGGTCACCTTGACAGGAAGGCTCCGTCCCGCTCCAAGAGCCACCTTCCTGACACGTTCGCCGCTGGGAGCCACGCAGGGTAAGCCCCCGGCTGCAGTGGTAGGTGACGCTGTCTTCAAGGCGGTACTGGCTGCCCACCTTCCTTGTGCCAATGGGGATGCCCGGGTTGGAGCAGTACCCCGCTGTAGAGGCATGAGACATGGAGGTAAGCGCTGAAGCCTGAGGCCCCGTGGGCAAGGTAGAGAGCAAGAGTTACAGTGTCCAGAGCCAAGCGCCCACTCCTTGGGCTGGGCGCCGTCAGGGAGACAGCAATGTGGGGGGAGGGGATGCTTCTCACCTCCGTTGTCACAGATCGCTGTCTGCCCACTCCACCGGCCATTCACTTGGCAGGTGCGATTGGCAGAGCCCCGGAGAGTGTAACCGTCATAGCAGTGGAAAGAGATCTCATCACTCACATTGTAGTAGGGAGACCGGGGCCAGTACTCCCCGTTCTCGAAGTCGTGTGGTCTTGGACAGCGGATTGCTTTGAGAAGGGGGGACAAGTAGAAGTCATCAAGAGGGAAAGGCTGCCTTAGGTGTATCCCTCCTGGTCTCAGAGACCATGTCACTGAGATACAGCGCATTCCCAGTCCCGTGGAAGTAGCATCTTACCTACCCCTCAACCCATATGGACAGTCTGCTGCTTCTCCCTCCCCATTTCTGAGTGTTCTCTTGACTTCCAGGGCTGCCTGGAAGCCCAGGGTAAGTGCTTAGTAAAGGTTAACTCCGCTTTTTCTTGCCTCCTTTCCGTCTGCCACCCTAAAACTGCTCCTACTCCCGGTCAGCCCACCTTGTCACCCTGCGTGGTCTCATCCTAGTCCTGACCTTGCTGCCACCTGCCCTGTTTCTCCCTTAGGCCACTGCACACACTCGTTGCCCTCAAACCTCTGCACTCTGCCTTCTTGACAGTCTTTTGGTCTTGAGTCTGCAGGGTGCTCCAGGACCCCGTAGATCTGCAGGTACGTGTCTGCACAGGGTACGGGTAGAAGCCAGAAGGACACATGTACTCCAGTGCCTGGCCCTCTTGGAGAAGTCGGAAGGAGCCACCTTTGATCTCTACCCCCTCCAGAGAGCAGGATCCTTGGAGCCGGGCCAAAGACAGTGGAGTGGTGGTCACACCTGAAGAGAAAGGCTGATGAAGCCTGGCCCCGAAAAGCCAAGGAGGGATGCTGGGGACAGCAGGAAGGGAAGGTTACCCTCGCTTACCTCCAGACAAGAGGCCCAAGATGAAGGGCATCAGGCAGAGTTGGGGGCTGAGATTGCTCCCCATGGCGTTGGAAGGCAGGAGAGAAGCTGGTCCTGGGTCAGGATGGCGTGTCCTGGCTTGCTTTGCTTGTCTGCTTGGCCCAGTGTCCAAGCTGAAACTCCAGACCTAGACCTGGTCACATTCCCTTCCCCTGCTCCCCACCAGCCCCCAGTCTTTTATGCAATCTGTGTTCTGGCACCTGCAGCTCGCCCCGCCTGTCCTACCCACATCACTTTCCCGGAACATCCAAGCGGGAGGGCCCCGCTGAGCTGCCAGTCAAGGAAACAGAAACTGCAGAAGTCCCACCCTTTGCTGCCCAAGGTCCAGGACTCTCCCCTTCAGTACCTCCTCCCCGGCCTCAGCTCCTCCCCAGCAAGCCCAGACCACCCACTTACGGACCAGAAATAAGGATCCAGCTCACTCCCCTGTTGATTGTGTGTTATGGTGCAGAGTCCAGCCACTGTTTGTCCAGTGGGGTCTCTGACCTGCCTTCCTGTAGCTCTTGGAGTCATTCTGGCCTCCCCTTCCCCCAAGGCCAGCCCTACCTGGCCTCCAGATAGAGGCACAGACAGATGTGGAAATCAATGATTTTTATTAATTTCATAACTGGGAAATTCCATGTGAAAGTGAAACAAACATGAGTCAAGTCAACCAGGGGAGGAATTTGGGGACAGGCCAAGGAGCGGGAGGTGGGGCCGTGAGGCAGTCCCGCTGGTAGGAGCCCTGAGGATTTCCCAGCTTGTGTGCGCTGCCTCTGGCATCCTAGAGACCCAGATTTACTCAGCTAAGAGAGAGGATGGGTCACAGGGTCTAAGGGTGGGCATTCAGAGGTAGAAGATGGAGGGGCGGCAGATTCTGGCAGGGCAGCAGAGGGCTCAGTGGCCATGGCTAGAGGGGTAAAAAATTCAGGACATCCCCCAGGTGCTGCCTCAGCCAGGGCTGCATGCGGAAGAGATTGATGTGAAAGTCTCGTGGCGGCGGGACCTTGCTACGAGGGGCCCTTTTGCGGGAGTTTTTGTCAGCAGAGCCAAGGCAGGGGTTGTAAAGACCCCAGCTCACCAGACCCACCTGGAGAAAAGGAGAGAACTGGCTGGGAAGCTGCCATAGCCCCAGCTGTAAGCCCCAACCTCCCTAGATCCCTCAAAGGCCTTCCTCATCCCGCCAACAAGGCTGAGATCCTGTAACCCCTGGGTCCTGCAAGCTTCCACCTTCTCACCTGAAAAAACCTGAATCTCCGCTCAAGGAAAACTGCTCCCCCAGATTCTCCTGCCAGCAAAAGGTGACAGGAGACAGTGTCATCTAGGGCAGTGGACTGGTGTTCTGGCATGCATGCTGGCCACAGAGACACAGGTGGCCTTCCCCTTGGGAATCCAGGCATGGTGAGGGACTCACCCTTGCAGGGACTCTCATCCTCCTGGGTCCCACTGCATAGGAACTGGTCCGTCACCACCTCCCTGATATCTGTCAAGTTGGGGAACATGGTTTTTTCTTGGGAGACAACCTCGGCACAGCTTGTCCACTGCAGTAGGGGTGGAACCAGAGAGAAGGGTAGAATAAGCAGACCTGGGTGGGTGCAGTGGCTCACGCCTGTAATCCCAGCACTTTGGGAGGTTGAGGCAGGCAGATCACTTGAGGTCAGGAGTTCAAGACCATCCTGGCCAACATGGCAAAATCTCGTCTCTACTAAAAATACAAAAATTAGCTGGGTGTGGTGGTGGGCACCTGTAATCTCAGCTACTCAGGAGGCTGAAGTAGGAGAATTGCTTGAACCCAGGAGGCAGAAGTTGCAGTGAGCTGAGGTCATGCCACTGCACTCCAGCCTGGGAGACAGAGCAAGACTCCATCTCAACAACAATAAAAAAAGAATAAGTAAGGCCGGGCGCGGTGGCTCAAGCCTGTAATCCCAGCACTTTGGGAGGCCGAGGCGGGCGGATCACGAGGTCAGGAGATCGAGACCATCCTGGCTAACACGGTGAAACCCCGTCTCTACTAAAAATACAAAAAATTAGCCGGGCGTGTTGGCGGGCGCCTGTAGTCCCAGCTACTCGGGAGGCTGAGGCAGGAGAATGGCGTGAACCCGGGAGCCGGAGCTTGCAGTGAGCCGAGATCGCGCCACTGCACTCCAGCCTGGGCGACAGAGCGAGACTCTGTCTCAAAAAAAAAAAAAAAAAAAAAAAAAAAAAAAAGAAAAGAATAAGTAGACCCAGGGACACCTAGCAGGTTTGTGAGGCTTGGGAGGAGGGGTGACCCACGTCAGAGAGAGAAAGCAGCCAGACCTGGAGAAGGAAGAGAGACATTCTGGGAGCTGTCACAGGCAGATCCAAGCACCCCCAACCTGAGACCCTCACCTCCACTCCCATCTTAAGGTTAATGTTCAGTTTGCTCCCATTCAAGGCGACAAAGTGAGCAGGAACACTCTGTTTGTTCAGCAGTTCATTCTCTACAGTCAAGAGATGGGGATGTTGGTGCTGGTCCTTTTACCCAGAATCCAAGTTCCTGGCTTGGGGACTGCAGCCTAGTCCTTGTTATCACCCCCAAACCCCGGCCCCAGCTCTCAAGCACCGTAAGTCCCAGCACTCACCATGGTCCCTACAGGTGCTACCTTGAGGTCTCCGCAGAGCCAGATTGGCCTCCATGGTGCAGGGAAGGCAGATGGGCCTGGGGAGAAGAGCAAGGGTCACACCAGCCTGTCCTCAGTATCTCTTCCAGGGCTCTCCAGAGCACTCTCCCCTGCAGGGCACCCTCCCCTGCAGGGCACCCTCCCATCCCAGACTCCAGGCACCTGGCATGGGTGGACATCTTTACTTTCTGGGCCAGCTTCAGCAGGGCGATGTCATCACCATAGAACTCCAGGATTCCCTGGTTCTTTTTGGCAAAGACATCAAACCCTGGGGAGATCACCGCCTTCTCAATAAGGAATTCTTTGCCCCACTGGGATTTGGGGTCTCCTGGAAATGATATGCCAGATTAAGCTAGACCAGGGCTCCTGCAGGGGCCAGAGGCTGGACGAGGTGCTGGGATCTGTGGCTTCAGGATCGGGAGGCTGGTGCATCCCTTGCCTTACCCACATTGACCCTCCACAGGGAGTGGTCCTTGCCATCGCGGAAGCAGTGAGCCGCCGTCAGGACCCATTGGTCGGAGATGAGGGCCCCCCGGCAGGTCTCTTGGCTCTTGGGCTGCAGGGGAACAGGTGATCTTCAGGGATTGCAGTATCTCTGGCCCATGGCCGCTTTCACCTCTGGAATCCAAGCCCTGCCCCTCCTTCCTGGTACCTTAATAGTGACATGCCAGGGTGTCCTCTCCTGGTCAGAGGCATTTGCTGACATGTTCCCCACCCCGCAGATGGTGTCTGTGAGCTTGGAGACATCTGTGGGTGTGAGGATCAGATGGGGAAGGAGGCAAGTGAGGGGCACTGTGTTTAGGTTCCCAACACGGGCCTCTGGCAGGCTCCTCACCATCCTCCCCACACCAGGGAGGGCAAAGCTCACTCACCCAGCATATGTTCAAAGACCTGGTGCAGAGCCTTTGTGTCCTGCAGAATGAAGGCATGCCTCTCACCATCCTTCTTGGACCCTAGCTCATTCAGTTCTCTCCAGTCCACATCCAGCTTGCCCACCCCAATGGCATAGATGTCTGGTGGGGAAGAGGGAAATCACCAGACTCCTGTGGTTTTGGAGCTACCCCATGAGACAGGAGGCTGTCATCTGAAACTCACTGTGTCCAACCAAGAGCTACATGAGCTGGACCCCTGCGTCCTCCCCACTGCTACCTGTCTGCCTTCATTTCCTGCCACTCCCTGCCCTTCACTCTCCTGCAGCACACAGCTTCTTTGAAGTTCCTCAAATCCATAGGCACAGTCACACCTCAGGCCCTTTGCCCCAGCTGTGCCTCTGCCTAGTTCACTCCTCCCCCAGACTTCCACATGGCTCACTTTTGTACCTTTTTAAGTCTTGGCTCAAATGTCACCTTCTCAGTGAGGCCTTCCCTGGTCTTCCTGTCTAAAACTGCAATGCCCCAGACAAACTTTCATCCCCACTTTGGGAGGCAAGGTGGGAGGATCCCTTGAAGCCAGAAGTTTGAGACCAGCCTGGGCAACGTGGCAACACCCCTTAGCTTGTGTCACCTACCACCTGCTGGGTTCTATGGTTTTCTTATCCTGTTTATTCCCTGTAATGGTGGAATTATGTCCCCCAGAAAGATGTGTTCAAGTCCTAACCCCCCAGTATCTGTGACTTTATTTGGAAAAGGGTCTTTGCAGATGTAAACAAGTTAAGATTAAGTCATACTAGATTAGGGTGAGCTCTAATCCAATGACTGAGGTCCTTATAAGAAGAGGTAAGCCAGAGCCGGGTGTGGTGGCTCACACCTGTAATCACCAGGAGGCGGTGGTTGTGGTGAGCCAAGATCGCACCATTGCACCCCAGCCTGGGTGACAAGAGCGAAACTCCATCTCAAAAAAAAAAAAAAAAGAAGAAGAAGAAGAAGAGGTAAGCCGGGCACAGTGGCTCAAGCCTGTAATCCCAGCACTTTGGGAGGCTGAGGTGGGCAGATCACGAGGTCAGGAGTTCAAGACCAGCCTGACCAACATGGTGAAACCCTGTCTCTACTAAAAATACAAAATTAGCCAGACATGCTGGCACACACCTGTAATCCCAACTACTCAGGAGGCTGAGGCAGGAGAATCGCTTGAACCCGGGAGGCAGGTGTTGCAGTGAGCCGAGATTGCACCACTACACTCCAGCCTGGGCAACAGAGCAAGACTCCATCTCAAAAAAAAAAAAAAAAAAAAAGTGAATTGGCTGGGCATGGTGGTGACTCACGCCTGTAATCCCAGCAGTTTTTTTGAGGCTAAGGCAGGCAGATTGCTTTGAGGCCAGGAGTTTAAGACCAGCCTAGCCAACATGGCAAGACCATGTCTCTACTAAAAATACAAAAATTAGCCGGGCATGGTGGCACATGCCTGTAATCCCAGCTTCTTGGGAGACTGAGGCACGAGAATCCCTTGAACCCAGGAGGCAGAGGTTACAGTGAGCCGGGATCCCACCACTGCACTGCAGCCTGGGCTCCTAGGTGACAGAGCGAGACTGTGTCTCAAACAAACGAACAGAAAAAAGAAGAAGAAAGGAATTTGGACACAAAGACACAGGTAGTGGGTCTCCTATCTATATAAGAGAACCGCATGTAATGACACAGAGGCGCACACAGAAAAGAAGGCGAGATGAAGGCAGAGGCAGAGAATGGGTTTATGCTGCCGCAAGCCAAGGTTGCAGCCACCGGCAGCTGGAAAAGGCAGGAAAGAATTCTTCCCAAGAGACTTCCGAGGAAGCAGGGCCCTGCCAACACCTCATTTCAGACTTCTAACCTCCAGAACTGTAAGAAAAAGAAATTCTGTGTTCTAAGCCACCCAGGTTTGTGGTACTTTGATAAGTACTTTTAAATGACTGAATGAATAGAAAGAACTCATAACATAACATAGAAACAAAACCTCAGATCTGGTCTTCCTCTGTAAAAGGTAGCATCTGGGAGAAGGGCCTAAAGCCACGTTTTCCCACTGGAGGCTCTGGACCCACGCAACAGGCAGCGCCTGTCCTCTGACTGTGGTGCCAGTCAGAACTGCCCTCAGACAGACCACAGAGTCTACTCCTCTCCCAGCCTTTGCACCCCTTGTGGCCTATTTTTGCTCTTAGAGAGCCCCGCGTTGTGTGTAAAAAGCAAGGTGCTTAGGTGGACCAAGAGATCTTCAGCCAGAAGGCAATCTGGCAATGGCCCAGATAGAAACAGTTACAGGTGGAGCCAGACAATGATCATGCCTTGTGCGTTTTCTTTGACTATTTTCGTTTGGTTTCCTGCTTATTTTCAATAAAATGTTTTTGTAGCATTTGACCTTGGCCCAGTGACGCTACGGAGGAAGGGAATGGGCTTTAAATTTTGTCTTCCTTGGGCCAGAGTGTTAAAGAGAAATCAGCTTACCCCCGAGGGCCAGGTGATGGGGGAGGGGGCAGTGTGAATGGAAAGGAGAAGGAGCTAAGGGGAAGATGAAATGTTGGGGCTCAAAACCAGCTACCCTCCCTGTCAGCATCTCTCTCTGAAATTACTTTCTGATCAAAGGTCAGTGCAATTCGTGTTTAGTCTTAACCTGAGGAATTGTTCCTTTAGAGGCTGCAACTGCCAAAGCCTTAGTTAGCCAGCTGTGCTGCTGAAAGAGAAACCACCAGGGACATTCCCTAGAGGGAATCGAGGTCCCTTCTTCCTGGAAAGTTTCCTGAAACATGAGATGCTGCTGATAATGATGATAACGACGACGGTCATGGTCATGGCTAACATATGGTGGGCATTTTTCTGTGCCAGGCAGGCAGTGTTTGAGCATCTTCCCCTGTCAGCTTGTGAGCTGGGTCCTAGTACTACTCCCCTTTTGCAGATGAAGAAACTGCCCATGGCCACAGCCCACTGAAGATGAAACCAAGGTTCTCTGTCTAAAGCTGTTGATTAAAAATAATAATTAAAAAATTAAAAATTGGCCGGGCACAGTGGCTCATGCCTATCTGTAATCCCAGCACCTTGGGAGGCCAAGGCAGGCGGATCACTTGAGGCCAGGGGTTTGACACCAGACTGCCAACATGGTGAAACTCTGTCTCTACTAAAAATGCAAAAATGAGCCGGGCATGGTGGCACACACCTGTAATCCCAGCTACCCTGGAGGCTGAGGCAGGAGAATCACTTGAAGCCAGGACGTGGAGGTTGCAGTGAGTTGAGATCGAGTCACTGCACTCCAGCCTGGGCAACACAGCAAGATTCTGTCTCAAAAAAAATTAAAAATTAATTTTAAAAAATTTGTGAAGATGGGCTGAGCATAGTGGCTCATACCTGTAATCCTAGCACTTTGAGAAGCTGAGTTGAGGGGATCACTTGAAACCAGGAGTTTGAGGCTGCAGTAAGCTATGATTGCACCACTGCACCTCATGGGTGGACATCGTTACTTTCTGGACCAGCTTCTGGGCCAGGATGGGTGGACATCTTCCCAGGAATATACCCTGAGTGACAGTGAGACACTGTCTTAAAAAAAAAAAAAGAAGAAGAAGAAGATAAGGTTGAGACCATGGGCAGTAGTTTGACTCCAGACTCTTCAACATGAGTTGCCTTTGTACAGAACAATGCAGAAATAAAACCATGTGGCTCTGGACCATAGCTAAGATTCTGGGATCCCTGGCTGAAGATCTTGTGACCTCTGCAGGAGTAGAACAAATGTGGTGGCAGTGGCGGGGGCTCACCCAGATAGTCATTCCTCTTCTGGTTGATGTTCAGGATCTCTCTGATATGGTCAACAGCTGTCTTGGGAGAGCCGCCCATATTGGACTTTCCTAGAACAAAGAGAATAAAGAATTCTTCTAGGTAATATCAGGATTTCCCAGGGCCCTGGAAGAGTAGGAAAGCATTTAGCCTGGGAACCTCAACATTTACACTGCCTATAAGAGCTTCCAAATATGCTTTTAGGCTGGGCATGGTGGCTCACACCTGTAATCCTAGCACTTTGGGAGACCGAAGCAGGCGGATTGCCTGAGCTCAGGAGTTCGAGACCAGCCTGGGCAACATGGTGAAACCTGCCTCTACTAAAACCACAAAAAATTAGCCAGGTGTGGCTGGGTATGGTGGCTCATGCCTGTAATCCCAGCGCTTTGGGAGGCCAAGGCAGGTGGATCACCCGAGGTTGGGAGTTTGAGACCAGCTTGACCAACATGGAGAAACCGCACCTCTACTAAATATACAAAATTAGCCGGGTGTGGTGGCACATGCCTGTAATCCCAGCTACTCGGGAGGCCGAGGCAGGAGAATCTCTTGAACCTGGGAGGCGGAGGTTGCGGTGAGCCGAAATCGCGCCATTGCACTCCAGCCTGGGCAACAAGAGTGAAACTCCGTCTCAAAAAATAAAAATAAAAATTAGCCAGGCATGGTGACACACGCCTGTAGTCCCAGCTACTCTGGAGGCTGAGGCACGAGAATTGCTTGAGCCTGGGAGGCAGAGGTTGCAGTGAGCCAAGATCGCACCACTGTAGTCCAGCCTGGGCAATAGAGTGAGACCTTGTCTCAAAAAAAAAAAAAAAAAAAAAAAAAAAAATATATATATATATATATATATATATATACACTGAAATTTTCTACATTCCAGGCACCAGGCCAGGTGCTTCCTATTCTTTATCTCATTTAACTCTCATGAAACCCCAGGAAGAGTGGGTATCCTCATTTTATAAACTAAGTCCTGGAGGAACTGTGTAATTTGGACAATAGCAAGAGGCAAATGACAAGGCCAGATCCACTACAGACTGTTCCTTGCATCCGTGCCCTTCCACATTCCTGCTCAAGAGCCACGTTTCCTCATCTGTCTCCAAGTTACCTCCCAGATGGTAACAAGAGCTAACACAAAGCACTTTCACACAGGCAACTTAAATAGCTTTCCATAAAAATTGTGTAAGGAAAGGAGAACAGCTATCATGATCATCATTGCTGTCATTGTGGTTACGGTCATCATCATCAACACTAATTCTATTTATTTATTTTTTATTTATTTTATTTTGAGACAAGGTAGGGTCTCAGTCTGTCACCCAGGCTGGAGTGCAGTGGCATGATCTTGGCTCACTGCAACCTCTGCCTCCCGGGTTCAAGCGATTCTCCTGCCTCAGCCTCCCAAGTAGCTGGGATTACAGGCGCCTGCCACCATGCCCAGCTAATGGTTTTGTATTTTTAGTAGAGACGGGGTTTCACCATGTTGGCCAGTCTGATCTCAAACTCCTGACCTCAAGTGATCCACCCGCTTTGGCCTCCCAAAGTGCTGGGATTACAGGCATAAGCCACCACACCCGGCCCTATTTTATAAATAAGAAACTGGGCCAGGTGTGGTGGCTCGTGCCTGTAATCCCAGCACTTTGGGAGGCTGAGGCAGGAGGATTGCTTAAAGCCAGGAGTCTGAGATCAGCTGGGCAACATAGCAAGGCCCCATCTCTAAAAACAAAAACAAAACTGGGGCTCAAAGTGGCAGGCAGAGGGAGAATCAGAATTCAGGGCTTCTGACCCCATATTGGTGCCCCTTCCACTATTCCAGACACACTCAGAGACCATGATACCCACCATCTGTCAGAAGGATGATGGCATGTCGGATTTCCTGCCAGGCCATCGTTTCCATGCCAAGGAGTCGCATTTGGTTGTTCATCATGAGATAGACACTGTTTAAGGCCGCATAGGTGTTAGTCCCAGTTCCATTTTCATGATCTGGAATATGCCAAAAGGAAGGACTCTCTTAGAAACTTCCCACCTACCACCCAGGGGTAGGGAATCACTCTATTCCCCCAATTATTGGAAATGCAATTTTTTTTTTTTTTTGAGAGAGAGTCTCGCTCTGCCACCCAGGCTGGAGTGTAGTGGCGTGATCTTGGTCACTGCAACCTCCACCTCCCCAGTTCAAGCGATTCTCATGCCTCAGTCTCCCAAGTAGCTGGGATTACAGGTGACGGCCACCATGCCCAGCTAATGTTTTGTATTTTTAGTAGAGATGGGGTTTCACCATGTTGGCCAAGCTGGTTTCCTGATCTCAAGTGATCCGCCCGTCTCAGCCTCCCAAAGTGCTGGGATTACAGGCATGAGCCACTGCACCCGGCCTGGGAATGCAATTTATCAATTGTTTTGATAAACTCAGACATTTGCCATTCAGATAGAGATTTGGCATCATTGCTTGTTCAAAAAGCCTTTCCACCTTAGAAATGTTCATTGCATAGGGCCGGGCAAGGTGGCTCATGCCTGTAATCCCAGCACTTTGGGAGGCTGAGGCGGGCGGATCACAAAGTCAGGATCACCTGACCAACATAGTGAAACCCCGTCTCTACTAAAAATACAAAAAATTAGCCAGGCATGATGGCGGGTGCCCAAAATCTCAGCTACTCGGGAGGCTGAGGCAGGAGAATTGCCTGAACCCTGAAGGCAGAGGTTGTAGTGAGCCAAGATCGTGCCACTGCACTCGAGCCTGGGTGACAGTGCGAGACTCCATCTCAAAAAGAAAAAAAAAAGAAATGTTCATTGCATAACCCCAATCCAAGACACACTAAAGTCCCAAGATTCAAAGATGAGGTTTCCAAAACCTTGAGTCGCTTCAGCCATTTGCTAAGTGCCAACCAGGCAGCTTTACATGGTGTATGGGTGACTAATGACATGGGGAGGTGGCAGTGTGCAGCCATGCAAACCAGACAGTGTGGTTTTGGCAACTGGAAGGAATTGAAGACCTGCACAGTGTCTTTGGACCTGCAGCACCTTAGAATGAGCTATGAGCTGGGGGCAGCTGGACTCCCCCACCATAACCCTGGACGTTGAAACTACCCCAGACTCGTGGAATTCGGGTGCCACCAAGAGGCCTCACTCTCTTTCTAGCTCATCCAGAATTTGTTTGCAGGCCCTGAGAGGGTCCATCTTCTCCTCTCCCATTGCCGTCATGTGATGACACCCGTACCTTTATAGTTGGCATTTTCCAGGCTGCTGATCACCTCAGTCATATCCCGGGAGTTGTCGTGCAGGACAGACATGAGGACTTTGGGCTCTGAGGCAAAGGTGATAATGGCGACACTCACATTGATCTCAAAGCTGAAGATCTGTGCGGGGCAAGTGAGAGGCAGCATAAAGGGCCCTGAAGCCAAAGGGGAGATGGTAAGAGAGCAAGCAAAGGGCCCTGGAGGAGGCAGAGAAACTGGAGTGAGACCAACAGAGGCAAGGACCAGGGGAGACACTAGGAAATGGCTGTTAGGAAGAAGCTAGGGGCTGGGCATGGTGGCTCGTGCCTGAATCCCAACACTTTAGGCAGGTGGATCACCTGAGGTCAGGAGTTCGAGACCAGCCTGACCAACATGGCAAAACCCATCTCTACTAAAAATACAAAAATTAGCCTGGTATGGTGGCAAGCACCTGTAATCCCAGCTACTCAGGAGGCTGAGGCAGGAGAATCACTTGAACCCAGGAGGCAAAGGTTGCAGTGAGCTGAGATCGCGCCACTGTACTCCAGCCTGGGTGACAGAGAGAGACTCTATCTCAAAAAAAAATAAAAATAAAAATAAGCAGCAGCAGCTAAGGAAGAAACCTTTGTTGAACATCCTTCTCTTTGACAGACTCTCTTCACTCAACCCTGTGAGGGGGCATGATGACCCCTATTTTATGGATAAGGAAATTGAGGCATGTTGCCTCGTCCCCCTTCCCCCATCACACCATGAGGAGGAGGTGGAAGTGGGATCTGAATGTGTCACATGACTCAATCACTGCACCAACTGGTGTGTGTTGCCGCCTCACAGTGCAATGAGTTACTTAATTTTGAGTCCCAAGAGAGCACAGAAACTGCCCTCTTTAACATGTAGCTGGGAGGGAAAACCATCTGTAATATTACATGAAGTATTGTGAAAAGCACAATTACGAAACAAAGTTCTGGCGAGGAACTTAAACCAGTGGCTTCCAAACTTCTATCACACATATTTTATTTCATTTTTTTTTTAAATTTTTTTTTTGAGACAGAGTTTTGCTCTAGTTGCCCAGGCTGGAGTGCAATGGAGCGATCTCAGCTCACTGCAACCTCCACCTCCCGGATCCAAGCGATTCTCCTGCCTCAGCCTCCCAAGTAGCTGGGTTACAGGCGTGCACCATCACACATGGCTAATTTTGTAGTTTTAGTATAGACGGGGTTTCATCATGTTGGTCAGGCTGGTCTCAAACTCCTGACCTCAAGTGATCCACCTGCCTCGGCCTCCCAAAGTGTTGGGATTACAGGCACTAGCCACCATGCCCAGTCTATCACACACATTTTAAAGCCTGCACAAAATGTTGAAGTTTTAAAAGGAAATTATTAAATGTTAAATTATTAATCTGATTTAAATTATTCCACAGGGGCACCAGTATTTTTCTGCTTCACTCCTGTGGGTTATCTCGCTACCTTTCTGTGGAGACCACTGTTCTAGATGATGAATTCCTGGAAAGTAAGACCTCAGCCTTTCCATCTTTGCTGTCCCCCAGCCCCTGCACAGTGTCCCAACAGTGCTTGTGGAATAAAAATTATGATTGTATAAACTGAATTCATGATTCCTACATGGCATGAGTATAATCTGAGAAGACTTCTTGGAGGAGGTGGGCTATGAGTGGGGCTCTGAGGAGGGGAAGGAAACAGAGAGAGAGAGTGAGCACAGGAAGGCCTCTGCTGCAGGCAGACTCCTGATTCCTGACCCTGTCCACCATGAGGGAGGCGCTCTCCTTGAAGATGAGAAAGTCATTTTCCGACACACTCTGCGAACAGTCCAGGAGCAGGTAGAGGTTCAGATGACCAGAGCGCTGGATTTGGATTTTACGGCCCAGGCTTTCTGGAGAAATGTGGAAGGGGAGGATTCAGATCCCCACCTCCTTCCTGCACTCTTGCCAAGCAGGTCCAGCTTCTCTGCCTCCCTCCCTTTCAGTGGCTGAGCCCACCAAGGCTCCTGGCCTCCAGGAAGCTTGCATCCTCCCTTGCTCCAGCCCAGATAGAGCACCCTGCTCAACCGGAAACCCCACCTCAAACACTCACCCTTTGTCTTCTGGGTGGGATTGGTGGCCCCAAGCATGTGGGAGAAGGAAGTGCCCAGGGCAGGGGCCACGTCCTCAGGGAAGTCATAAGAGTAGGGTTCTGTGGGGAGAGCCGCACAGGGATCAGCCGGGGCAGCGGCTGGGTGTGCTGGGGAGTCTCGGGAGGGCAGGGCAGCTACTCACGGCGGCAGATGGGCTCCGTTCCACTCCAGACCCCGTTGCCCTGGCACTCCCGCTCTGCAGACCCCGTGAGCACAAGATTTGAGGAGCAGCGATAGCGGACCTTGTCCCCATGACCAAAGCGGGAGCCTGTCCGCACCGCACCCAGCGAAATGCCTGGGTTGGGGCAGTGGCCAGCTGCGAGTGAACAAAGGAGGGCAGAGGTGAGTAGCCCCCTCCCATCAGGCTCTGCCTCCTCAGCGGCCTCAGTTGCCAGCAGAAGCTTCCCAGTTCCAACCCAGGGATGCACCCGTGTCTGTCCCAGAGCCCCCAGAGACCCAGGGAAGAAGTTAGCTGATGGTCCCTCCACTCCTTCAGAGAACATTTATATTTCATAAACCACAGTGAGGCATCCCTACACACCCATCAAAACGGCTAACACTGAAACAACAGGTAAGTCCAAGTGTTGGAGAGGATGCAGAGCGACTGGCACTCTGTTACCTTGCTGGCATGGACGTGGGTGAAACTTTCTCAGCCTCTACTACAACTAAACATATGCCAGCCTGTGATGTGACAATTCCACATTTAGATCATTTACTCAAGAGAAGCAAGTGCATACATGTACCAAAATCACATGCAAGAATGTTCCTAGAGCTTTACTCCTAATGGCCCCAAACGGGAAATAATCCAAATGTCCATCAAGAGGGGAATGGATAAATTGTAATATATCCATATAATGGAATACTACACAGCAATAAAAAAGAACAAAGTACTGATACACACAACAGCATGGATAAATCTCACAGGCAGAATATAGAACAAGGGATGCCAGAAGCAACAGACCACATCCTGCATGATTCCATTTACAAGAAATGTAAGCACAAGGTACCAGTCCATGGAGACAGAGGTCAGAAGAGCAGTTACCTTGTGGGAGGGGACAAGCAGGAACCTCATTCTGTCTTGGGTGGTGATTAGATGAGTGGATGCATTGTAACAAATCATTGAGCTGAATACTTAAGATTTGTACATTTTACAATAGGTAAATTATGCCTCAATTTTAAAATAAGTTAGAGTCATGTCTGAATAAATGGCCATTTGCCAAAACCCAAGGGCATGAGTGGGGAGCCATGGTCTGGGCCACTAGGTGAAGGTGGCCCTGCCATCTTGTGGACTCCGTGTTTTCTGTATGATGTGCTAAGAACCATGATCTAAGAAGCTCCCAAACCCGCAGGCAAATGCAGCTCCAGGGAATCCTAGGAGCGCTACTTCTGCCAAGCAGAGCCCCTCACCATTCACAGGGGCAGTAATAACCATGATAAAAGTGCTTATGGCCAGGCGTGGTGGCGCATGCCTGCATCCCCAGCTACTGAGGAGGCTGAGGTAGGAAGATCACTTGAGCTCAGGAGTTTGAAGCCAGCCTTGGCAACATAGCGAGATCCTGTCTCTTAATGAAACAAAAACAAGGCCGGGCGCGGTGGCTCACACCTGTAATCCCAGCACTTTGGGAGGCCAAGGCGGGCAGAATCCCCTGAGGTCAGGAGTTTGAGACCAGCCTGGCCAACATAGAGAAACCCTGTCTCTACTAAAAATACAAAATTACCGAGGTGTGGTGGCACATGCCTGTAATCCCAGCTACTTGGGAGGCTGAGGCAGGAGAGTCACTTGAACTCGGGAGGCAGATGTTGTGGTGAGCTGAGATTGCGCCATTGCACTCCAGCCTGGGCAACAAGAGCGAGACTCCATCTCAAAAAAAAAAAAAAAGTGTACATGGCATTTATCAGATTCCAGGAGCTGTTTTTTTTTGGTTTTTGTTTGTTTGTTTGTTTTGACACAGAGTCTTACTCTGTCGCCCAGGTTGGAGTGCAGGGGCACGATCTCAGCTCACTGCAACCTCCGCCTCCCAGGTTCAAGCGATTCTCCTGCCTCAGCCTCCTGAGTAGCTGGGATTAACCACGCCCAGCTAATTTTTGTATTTTTAGTATAGACGGGGGTCTCACCATGTTGACCAGGCTGGTCTCAAACTCCTGACCTCAGGTGATCCACCCACCTCGGGCTCCCAAAGTGCTGGGATTACAGGCATGAGGCACTGAGCCTGGCCCTTTTTTTTTTTTTTTTTTTGAGACAGAGTCTTACTCTGTCACTCAGGCTGGAGTGCAATGATATGATCTCAGCTCACTGCAATCTCCACCTCCTGGTTCAAATGATTCTCCTGCCTCAGCCTCCTGAATAGCTGGTATTACAGGCATGTGCGACCACACCCGGCTAATTTTTGTATTTTTAGTAGAGACGGGGTTTCACCATGTTGGCCAGGCTGGTCTCAAACTCCTGACCTTGTGATCCACCCACCTTGGCCTCCCAAAGTGCTGGGATTACAGGTGTGAACCACCGCACTCCAGGGGCTGTTGTATATGCTTACTAATGTCAACTCATTTAATCCAGATGGCAATCTCATGAGGTTAGCACTCACTATCCTCGTTTTACAGATGGGAAAACTGAGGCCTAGAAAGGTTAAATAACCTTCCCAAAGTCTGTCAAAGTCAGAGCAGGGCTTGGAACCCAAACCTGGCTTTAAAGGCAAGGCATTAAAGCACAGTACTTGACTCTCTCCCAGCATATCTTCCCTACAACAATCTGTGGGGCCTGAATATGAAGTCTTGCTTTGAGGCACTTAGAAAAGCCAGGCAGAGTGTGTGGAGGCTTTACGCTACATCTGAAGCTTAGCACCAGCTGCCTGGGGCCTGGCCCTTGCAGACTTGGGATGTGTGACCTGTAGACCTCAATTTACCAAAATCCAGGAATATTATTATGGCACAGTGAACAACAGACCCCTATCCCCACAGAGGCTTTCTGGACGCACATTGGGCCCCAGGATTCCCCAGAGACCCCAGCCCCCGTGTAGCCCATCAGCCAGAGCACTCACCCCCATTATCACACACAGCTGTTTCTCCATCCCACATGCCGTTGGGGCGACACTGACGCACAGGCGAGCCCCGCAATATGAAGCCATCCTCACACTCGAAGCTCACGTTGCCACCCACGGGGTAGGACCCCAGCCGTGGGGTATAAATGCCATTCTCAAAGGAGACAGGGGCTGGACAGCGCACAGCTGGAGAGAAAGGAAGTGGGTGGGGAATATAGGGCTGGATGGATAACACCTGGGCTGGGGATTAAGCAGGTGATTTTAAGCTGGAATGCATGGGAATGGCCAACTGGCTGTCAAAACACTGAAATATTAGGTTGCAACATGTGAAATTGCTGTTTTTGGCAACTGATTGAGTATTGCCAATTTCACAGAGTCTAAGCGAACTGATTGATAAATAGCCACTTCCCTCAGCCTCCTGAGGGCCATGGCCTCCCCAGACACTTCCCTTGGGATCCTCAGATGTCTAGAGGACTCCAGGACCATTCAGCATCCATTCTGAATGGTCACTACCAGGCAGTCAATTGTACATGAAAAGTCATCCCTGGCTTTAGTACCCCACAGTCTCCATCAAAACCTGTTCCCAATTCCTTGCTACTGGCAATTGACATTTTCTGGATATGTTGAAAAGCCCTCTGCAAAAGCAACTTTGCCATCTAGTCAGGTTAAGTCCCACCCTGAGCAACTCCTAAACAAAAGTTCTGGGGTGGCCCCTGGTGTAGCACCCTGAGCAAAGCCCACAGGGAGCCTCACGTTTGCAGACCGCCTTAGTCAGAGAGCGGGTGGCTCCTGGGGTCTGCCACTGTCCGCTGCTCTTGCACAGCCGTGATGCTGGGGATGGGTACAGGCCCTGGGGGCAGGAGTAGGTGAGAAGGCTCCCAGGGGCCCAGCCATGGCTGAGGGTGAAGGTGCCACCGGAGATATTCACATTCTGAGGGCAGGAGGGAGCCAAGTCTGCCGGACCTGGAGCCGTGGGAACAAGGAGACAGCAATGGAGAAAAAGGAAGACACAGATGAGAAAAGGAAAGCAAAAGAGACTCTGTTTCACACATGGGAATTCAAGCTGGGAGCACCAGCCTCACACACAGGACCCCGACGTTACCCCTTCCCTGCCTCCTACCTGGGTACAGGAACAGCAGGCAAAAAAGAACCATCAGTGGGCCCATGGTGTCCTCCCTAGGGGCAGCAAGAGGTAGAGAACCACGGGAGGGAAAAGGTCATCTGACTTCCCGAAAACTAGAGCTGGCTCAGCATCTGCTTCATTGCTGCCAGAGAAGAAAAACCAGGGAGTGGCAAGGGGGATGGTCTTCTGTTAGGGAAATAATAAGCAGGGATTGGGGACTGAACTGAAGGGTGAAACCTTGCCCTGTCTCCCTGATGCTAATATATCTATAGAGTCAATAGATCTCCCCCACAGGCTTTGTGTACTGCCCCCACGCTCCACCCCCCCATGCGTGCACATGTGCACCATACACGCATGCTCACAAACACGCAGGCAAACACATATTTGTGCTCGTGTGTGTGCACACATGCACCTTGCTCTTGTGTGAATAGTCTAAAGCACACAAACCCACAAACCATCCAAGATATTGCAAAATATTTTATTTAAGTAAAGTTTTAGTGTTCTTTTGGGTTGTACCAAGTGGGGTTTACTTCCTGAGAGCGTAGAACAGTTCTGTCTTCTTGAACATAAACTTCCGAGGGGGGTGAAACTAATTTTTTTAGAACTTCTTGATAAATAGGAAGATTGACAATACTTTTTTATTCCCTACAATCCTTCCCCAGAGATAATCTAAGTGGAAAAAATGAAATCAACACTTAGTTTTGGAGACAGGAAAAATGTTTACAACATTTTTACAGAAGGTCTAGTAGATGAAATTCCCAACTGGCAAAGTAAATACATTTGGGGTTGGTTACTCAAAGGAATAAAAGTTTTGCGGCGGGGGGCTGGGATGTGCCTTTAAATCGTAACCTACACTTGTATGAAATGCAGGAAGCAAAGAAACTTGAAGCTAGTGTGTTAGTCTCCCTGACCCACAGAAGTCTTTTCAATACCTTTTTGAACAATGTAGGGTAAAAATAAATAAGACCAATAAAAAAATGAACATGAAACCTCTCTGAAGTGATCATTTAAGTTCGTAAAAACCCTTTTGATTTATAAGTGAGTCCTTAGAGAACTGATTGAACCCAGAAGGTGGAGGTTGCAGTGAGCCAAGATTGTGCCACTGCACTCCAGCCTGGGCAACAGAGTAAGACTACATCTCAAAAAGAAAAAAAATAATAAGACCGGGCGCGGTGACTCACGCCTGTAATCCCAGCATTTTGGGAGGCTGAGGCAGGTGGATCATGAGGTCAGGAATTTGAGACCAGCCTGGCCAACATGGTGAAACTCCATCTCTACTAAAAATACAAAAGATTAGCCGAGTGTGGTGGCAGGTGCCTGTAATCCCAGCTACTCGGGAGGCTGAGGCAGGAGAATCACTTGAACCCGGGAGGCAGAGGTTGCAGTGAGCCGAGATCATGCCACTGCACTTCCAGCCTGGGTGACAAGAGCAAGACTCTGTCTCAAAAAAAAAAAAAAAAAAAAGAGTACACAAAGTGGGACTCTCCCTGGACAGGGCTGAGTGCATGAAGATCAGGACACCCTGGTGTTAAGGACTCCAAAGTGGCTGCTGTGGCAGAGCTGCTAGTGCTTCCCCTGCCCCTCAAGTATCTTTTCTCCCTCCTTCCACAGTAAGAGATGGTTAGGGGGACACACAGTCACCCAGCTAAAGACCATGTTTCCTAGCTTCCCTTGCAGCTAGGTAGCCAGGTGACTTGGTTCTGGCTAATGGGATGTTAGTAGAACTTATGTATGTCATTTCCAAGTTATGTCCCTAAAATAAAAAGGCAGTGTGCCTTTTCTTTTCATGGGCTGGAATATAAACCTAGCGGAGATCCGTCTTCCACCAGCAGAATGAGGGCAACATGCTAGGGATGACAGAGCAAACAGATAGAGGAGCCTGGGTGTCTGACACAGTGTTGATGTCATACCAGCCCTGCACAGCCACTTAGATTGTTACAAGAGAGAAATAAACTATCTTAAAGGTGGGGGGTATTTAAGGATGTTCACAAATACTGTGGCCTTGTCTTCTTTCAGTCACATGGTAGGATAGAATTTCCCTAGCCACTTGTTTTAGCCAATAAGATGTGAGTACAAGTGATATGTATCACTTCCTGATGAAAGCTCAATGTAGTCTTCACCCTGCTCTTCCCCTCTGTATGGTAACGTTTGAGATGGTGGCTGCTCCACCAGCCAAGATCCCTAGGTGATATCGAAAGCACAGTACCAGCCGGGCACAGTGGCTCACACCTGTAATCCCAGCACTTTGGGAGGCCGAGGCAGGGGGATCACCTGAGTTCAGGAGTTGGAGACCAGCCTGACCAACATGGTGAAACTCCATCTCTACTAAAAATACAAAAATTAGCTGAGCATAGTGGCATACGCCTGTAATCCCAGCTGCTCGGGAGGCTGAGGTAGGAGAATCGCTTGAACCCGGGAGGCAGAGATTGCAGTGAGCCGAGATCACACCACTGCACTTCAGCCTGGGTGACACAGGGAGACTCTGTCTCAAAAAAGAAAAAAAAAAGCGCAATATTCGGCTGACTGTCAGTGGTAAGTAATATGACCAAAAAATAAACCTTTGTTATTTTAATTCATTGCATTTCTACTAATGCAGGAAAAAAAGTACCACCCAATATGTAGGAAATTTAAAAATGATTTATTCTTTCTCATATTGGCCAGATGGTTCTTCTGCTGGTCTTCCATGCAGCAGCAGTCAGCTAGGGGCTCAGTTCAGTGAACAGTAGGACAGCTGGCCCTTCCTCCCCAGGGTCTTTTATCCCTAGCCCTGATAGCATGGCAGTCTCAGGGCAACTTCTGAGGAATCCAAAACATAAGCTGCAAGGTCTCTCGAGGCCTAGCCCCAAAAGTCACATAACATCACTTCTGCCACATTCTATTGGTCAAAGCAAATCTCAGGGTCAGCCCAGATTTAAGGCTGGAGGCATAGAATTTACCTCTTGATAGGAGGAATGGCAAAGTCACACTGCGAAGGGGCAGGCACATCAGAATAGGAGAGATTGATGGCTATATTTCGTAAGCTCTCCTAGGGCAACAAATATTTCTAGGTTGTTGGTACCAGAACATAATGAAGCCTAACCTGACTGAACATTCAAATCACTAAACTTTGGGTGCCTTTTAAAGCCATCAAACTAATACGTAACAGCTGCCTTCAAAAGAAAGCGCCTTTTGGCCGGGCGCAGTGGCTCACACCTGTAATCCCAACACTTTGGGAGGCCAAGGCGGGAGGATCACGAGGTCAGGAGATCGAGACCACCCTGGCTAACACAGTGAAACCCCATCTCTACTAAAAATACAAAAAACTAGCCAGGTGTGGTGGCGGGCGCCTGTAGTCCCAGCTACTCAGGAGGCTGAGGCAGGAGAATGGCGTGAACCCGGGAGGCAGAGCTTGCAGTGAGCCGAGATCGCACCACTGCACTCCAGCCTGGGCCACAGAGCAAAACTCTGTCTAAAAAAAAAAAAAAAAAAAAAAAAAGGAAAGGGCCTTTCTTTCATGAGTTTCTCCCAGTATTTGTTGAGTTAAATCAACTTGGCACAGTGCGGCAGAATTCATTCTCTCTTCCTGCTTAAGTAATAAAACTCCCAAGTTTTCTGGGCCCACGGAGTATGTTCTTAAGGAGAAGTGTTTACTCCTCAATTTATAAAACTTCTTCCCTTCCCACCAGCTGGAATGTGGACAGAACGGTGGACTTTGGAAAAGCCACCTAGATCACAAAATGGATGTCACATGTGGATGATGATAAAGAAACAAAATTAAAGAGGCCCTGCTCTCCAATCCTGTAGAGCTAATACGATTGACCTGGACCACTTAATGCTCAGACCATTTAAGCTGCTGTTATTCTAACTTGGTTACAACAAAGCCAAACTATGTCTAACTGATATACCTAGCAAGAAATCAATGTAAGAGCCAAAGGCAACACTCAGAGAAGTGTGTTTATTAGGATACAAGTTAAACTTCTGTAATAAAGAGACCCTAAAATACAGTAACTTAAGTAAGATAGAATTTTGCTGCACTTTCAAATAAGAGCCTCAGAGGCCGAGCGCGGTGGCTCACGCTTGTAATCCCAGCACTTTGGGAGGCCGAGGCAGGTGGATCACGAGGTCAGGAGATCGAGACCATCCTGGCTAACATGGTGAAACCCCGTCTCTACTAAAAAATACAAAAAAATTAGCCGGGTGTGGTGGCAGGCGCCTGTAGTCCCAGCTACTCAGGAGGCTGAGGCAGGAGAATGGCAGGAACCCGGGAGGCGGAGTTTGCAGTGAGCAGAGATCATGCCACTGCACTCCAGCCTGGGAGACAGAGAGAGACTCCATCTCAAAAAAAATAAAAAATAAAAAAATAGGAGCCTCAGGGTAAGCAGACAAGGCTGAGATGGCGTGTGTGGCCCTGGCTGGCAGAGCTGCTCATCAGCCTCTTTCAGGCCTCCAGGCTCCTTCCATCTGTGGTTCATGCCTTTGGAAATTGTCCTTGTCTGCATGGTTGAAACAGGGTCTCCATCAAGTCTGCCTCCCACCCCACTCTTCCACTCATATTCCATTGGCAAAAAGTCAGTTATAGTCCACTGTCAGCTCTCCAGGAGGCCCAGTCGAATGTGGAAGGACCATAACCTGACCTGTGGGGCTAAAGACGCCAGACCTTTATTCCCCTCGGCACTCCCGATTAGCTTTTCAGTAGACCCCACCAGATGAGGGCGACCTTGGCTTCTCTATTTCTTGTACCATTCAAATGCCCGGCAAATGTAACCGTGTTTTCACTCCAGGTAGAGGGAAGGTGGTGAATAATATCTAAAAAAACAGACGTGCCTCTCCTGCCAGCTTCTTCCATCTTCTCCAAATTTCTTCTTATCAATTCTAGGCTTCTAATATCTGCTTCCAGGGGTACAATTCCAAAGAGAAAAAAACAATACCCCAATTCTGTACTTCATCCCCTAGTCAGAGTTGGTTTTTTTGCTTTTTGTTTTTTTGTTTTTGAGACAGTCTTGCTTTGTTGCCCAGGCTGGAGTGAAGCAGTACGATCTCGGCTCACTGCAACCTCCACCTCCTGGGTTCAAGGGATTCTCCTGCCTTAGACTCCCAAGTAGCTGGGATTACAGGCATGTGCTACCACGCCCAGCTAATTTTTATATTTTTAGTAGAGACGGGGTTTCACCATGCTGGCCAGGCTGGTCTCAAACTCCTGACCTCAGGTGATCCACCTGCCTCAGCCTCCCAAAGTGCTGGGATTACAGGTGTGAGCCACTGTGCCAGGCCCCCTAATCAGAGTTTAAAAATCAGAAATGATGCTGTGATGGCCTCTCAGGATGCCTTATTCTCCCCTGGAGAGCTCAGCACCTTGCAGCTGAAAATTTCTGAGGAAATGTGGCAGATAGCACAGGCCGACTCCACTCCAGTGGCCAGTCTACTCCTTATCCAGTCTGGCCACTTGGACATGGACTTCGCTGTCATCCTAGGATCTGCCACCCCTCAACCTTCATTGGCAACTGCAGGTCAACCCCCAAATTGGAAAACTAGGCTAACTTGGCCTGGTTCACAGCCTTTTTTTTTTTTTTTTTTTTTTTTGAGACGGAGTCTTGCTCTGTCACCCAGGCTGGAGTGCAGTGGCGCGATCTCGGCTCACTGCAAGCTCTGCCTCCCGGGTTCACGCCATTCTCCTGCCTCAGCCTCTCCGAGTAGCTGGGACTACAGGCACCCGCCACCACATCCGGCTAATTTTTTGTATTTTTAGTAGAGACGGGGTTTCACCGTGGTCTCGATCTCCTGACCTCATGATCCACCCACCTCAGCCTCCCAAAGTGCTGGGATTACAAGCGTGAGCCACTGCGCCCGGCCTGGTTCACAGCCTTAATGTGTGACTTTAGCTGGGGATTCAATATTGCTCTGCAAGCCTCTTGGTGGTTGTAGTGGATCTGTCCTTGCCCCACCACATCCCTTGGGCCTTATCACTGGGGTGCTCCACTGACTTCCAGCGGCAGCATCTCTGTCTCTACCCAAGGATTGTTTTTGGTGTCCTGCACTATCTGTGCACAGAAAGCTGGAAATGACAGAGAATTAAGGCCTTCAACCAATGACTGATTAGTATAAATACTGGGCTCCCTCACCCTGGACCATGGGATAACTCTGCACCACTCCAGGGTTCCTGAGTGGGATTGACCTCCACTCACTCACAATGGTAAATTTGCCCAATAACACACCCTTCATTGACCGCCTTTCTTCTCTATCACACTCCACTACCCATGTTTCCTGCGATCACCTCCAGAATGCACTGTCTGCACTGGAACCCTTGTCTCCAGGTCTGCTTCTGGGGGAGGAAGACTTCATATTAGCAGGACATAGTGCCAGACACTATTTTTAAGTCTTAAATGTAGGTGCTCACTTAATCCTCACAAGCTTATGACACAGGTTCTGTTGTTACTCCCACTTTACAGATGAGGGAACTGAGGCACAGAAAGGTTAAGTGAGCTGCCCCAGGTTCATACAGGTACTAAGCAACAGAGCCGGGATTCAAACCCAGGCAGCATGGCTCCCGGGTCCACACTTGTAGCCACCAAGTGGTAGTGCCTCTTCCTCACATCTTCTCTTTAGTGACTGCTGGGAGCTCCTTGCGCATCCCTGAAGTCTACCCCAGCCCCTTGCATTTCCAAGCCCTCTCTCCCCTAGGCTCTTTCCTCTTGGCACCCCCTCTCCCATAACACCTTCTTCTCCATCCTTCTCAAATCCCTCATCTTCCAGACTCCTACAAGACCTGTCCACGCCATTTCCCGCCTTCTAGCTACTTGTGCTGTCTCAAGCTCCCCAGAGGAAGGATCCAGGAGTTTTTTTTTTTTAAACAATGAGCTATACAAGTAAGGTCAAAGCCAACGCCCTCCCCCATCCTATTTCCACCCCAAGTAAATAGCATCTTTCAGGTCAGCAACAGAATTGGCTTTGGTTTCTCATCCATTTCTTTTTTAATAAAAATATTTACATTGGGTCAGATCCCACCCGTTTCCACACAAAGGCCTCTGCTAGGTTCCTCGGTACACGCCCCATCCCCCATCCTAGCAGGCACTGCCTACTAACTTTGAAGTGATTGCCCCACTGTGATCTTGAGGAATCTCCACATACATCACCCTTAGAGCCTCAGAAAGGGTTATGCCCTGCCCCATGGGGCTCCTCCCCATGTCCAGGCGCTTCCAGGGCCCTGGGCCTCAGAGGCCACCCTGCAGGCCCAGACACTGGGTTAGACACTGAACCTCCTGTCCTTGTCCATCCATTGCACAAACAATTCCTGAGAATGGAACGAGGAACTAAGGGGTGGGGTAGGGCCTCCCAAGAAACAGAAGGCCTATCCCTGACCTCCTGTAGGCGCCATATCTCTTTCAGACAAAAACTCAACCTCTAAAGACTTACAGGCCTGGGGTGTACCAGGGTGTCCATCTACCCACACTGCAGCTCTTACCTCATCCCTCTGAGGTCTCCACTGTCCTTGGGCTGGTGGGGGGCATGGTTCATGTTATCACCCACTTCTTGCTACCCATCGGGGAGGCTGCCCTGGGTGACCCAGGTGAGAGGGTGGTAAACACAACTCAGGTGCTCAGGGGTCAGCTGAGGATGGGCCAGGGGGAGGGGTGGCCTATGGCTGAACTGCCCTGGCTCCTGTCCTCACCACCCCAACCCCAGCTCTGGGCTTAGCATTGGTGGCAGTGGGGGCCTCACTAGCCTCTTCTGCCCTTTCATTGAAAATTCCTCTCTAATGTTTTCCTGTATCCTGGGGAGTGGGGAGATATTCATCCCCTTCCCAGTTCTGGGTACCAGTCCCCTCTTGCCAAAAGGATAGCCCAGGGCTCACGTGGGAGAAGCCTCCTGCCCTCACTCCTCCAGGGCTGCCAAGGGGTGAAGAGGGAACTTGCCCGGTAGAAAGACATATGTTCATGCCTTGCTCTCCTGCCCAACACAAATGAAAGGTTATACCCGAGAAGAGCTCCTCCTGCCCCATCTCTGGCCCCAGCCCCAGTGTGGTATGAGGAATTCAGGCTTTGACTTAAGACAGCCTTGGAACCTCAGGTTTGGCTTGGCAAATTCATTAGCTATTTCGTAGCCTTACTCACCCTGTTTTGTCACATGTCATCCACAGAACCAACAGCAAAATACACTCCCCTTAAGGTTACCTTCGAGAATTAAGACCATCAAAAGGAGAAGATCGGCTACCCTACAGGTATAAAAGGTACCAGGATATTTGCTTTAGCATTCACTGTTACCAAGAAGAAATGTTTGGAAACAACCCACATCCATTAATAGGGGACAGACACAGCACATTGTGGTATGGGGACAACTGAATACTATGCAGTCTCTGCAAGCTTAAGGCTTATCTATGTGTACAGAGCCGAATGTCTCCAGATATATATGTGACATAATATAGACTTTTAAACTGGATAGACATTCAGAACTGTATGTATGGGATGCCACCATTTATGCAAAAAAAGGGGGGAAAGAGGATAGTAACCACATATGCTCTCTGTGTGTATATAATTTCTCTGGAAAAGTTTACAAAAAAACTGGATAGGAGAGTTGCCTCTGGGGAGAACTGGGGGCTGGAAAATGAAGTGGGAGGTAAAGAAGGCAACTTAATTTTCACCAAATCCCCTTTATTACTGCTTGTAGTTTTCATTGGGTACATATGATACCTATTCAAGGCCAGGCCCAGTGGCTCACGCCTGTAATCCCAGCACTTTGGGAGGCCAAGGCAGACGGATCACCTGAGGTCAGGAGTTTGAGACCAGCCTGACCAACATGGTGAAACCCCGTCTCTACTAAAAATACAAAAATTAGCCAGGTGTGTTGGCAGGCGCCTGTCATCCCAGCTGCTCAGGAGGCTGAGGCAAGAGAATTGCTTGAACCTGGGAGGCAGAGGTTGCAGTGAGCTGAGATTGCACCACTGCACTCCAACCTGGGCAACAAGAACAAACTCCATCTCCAGGAAAAAAAAAAAAAAAAAGGAAAGAAATACCCTACTGGACTATTAACAAGAGACACTGATACAATCTCTCTGCAGATTAAGTTTTATTTTGTAAAATTTCAAACATATTGTAAAGTAGAGAGAATAGTAAAATGAACTTTCATGTACGTATCCATCATCTAGCTTCAGTTCATAGACAGTCTGGATTCATGTCTATATTACCACCCACCACCCATTCCTTCCAGGAATTTTTTTTTTTTTTTTTGAGACAGTCTCGCTCTGTCACCCACGCTGGAGTGCAGTGGCACAGTCTCGGCCCGCTTCAACCTCTGCCTCCCGGGTTCAAGCCTCCCGAGTAGCTGGGATTACAGGTGCCCGCCACCACGCCCAGCTAATTTTTTTGCATTTTTAGTAGAGATGGGGTTTCACCATCTTGGCCAGGCTGGTCTTGAACTCCTGACCTCATGATCCACCCGCCTCAGCTTCCCAAAGTGCTGGAATTACAGGCGTGAGCCACCACTCCCGGCCAGGGTTTTTTGTTTTTTTTTTAAGTTAAAGACAGGGTCTCACTCTGTCACCCAGGCTGGAGTTTAGTGGTGCAGTCACAGCTCACTGTAACCACAAACTCCTGGGCTCACATGATCCTCCCACCTCAGCCTTCCAAGAAGCTGGGACAACAAGCATGCATCACCATGCCCAGCTAATTTATTCATTTATTTATTTTTGTAAAGACAGGGTCTCAGTATGTTGCCCAGACTGGCCTCCAACTCCTAGCTTCAAGTGATCCTCCTACCTCAGTCTCCCAAAGTGTTAGGATTACAAGTGTGAGCTACTGCGCCTGGCCTCCAGGAATATTTTTTTTTGAGATGGGGTCTTGCTTTGTTGCCCAGGCTGGAGTGCAGTGACCTGATCATAGCTCACGGCAGCCTCAAACTCCTGGGCTTTCACAATCCTCCCACCTCAGCCTCCCGAGTAGCTGAGATTACAGGCATGTGCCATCAGGCCAGGCTAAGTTTTTTTTAATTGTTTACTTTAATTAGAGATGAGGTCTTGCTATGTTGTCCAGGCTGGCCTTGTACTCCTAGCCTCAAGCAATCCTCCAACCTAGGCTTCCCAAAGTGCTGGGAATTCATTAAAAAATTTTTTACGGAAAAGCTCAAACTTTTCATTTAAAATATTTCTCTTTTTTTCTTTTTTCAGAACATTTCTCACTTGCATAAGAGCACATTTTCTTTCTCTTTTTTTCAGATGGAGTCTCTTTGTGTCACCCAGGCTGGAGTGCAATGGAGTGATCTCGGTTCACTGCAACCTCTGCCTCCCGGGTTCAAGCAATTCTCCTGCCTCAGCCTCCCAAGTAGCTGGGATTACAAACAGCTGACATCATGCCCGGCTAATTTTTGCATTTTTAGTAGAGACAGGGTTTCACCATGTTGGCCAGGCTGGTCTCCAACTCCCGGCCTCAGGTGATCCACCTACCTCAGCCTTCCAAAGTCCTGGGATTACAGGCATGAGCCACCGCGCCTGGCCTTTTTTTCTTTTTTTAAAATTTCAACTTTTATTTTAGATACAGGGGGTACAGGTGCAGGTTTGTTACATGGGTATATTGCACCTAGGTAGTCATAGAACCAATTAGGTAATTTTTTAACCCACACTCCCTCCCTCTCTCCCCTTCTAGTAGTCTTCAGTGTCTATTGTTCCTATGTTTATGTCCATATGTGCTCAATATTTAGCTCCCAGTTATAAGTGAGAACATTAGGCATTTGGTTTTCTGTTCCTATGCTAATTCATTTAGGATTTTGTCCTCCAGCTCCATCCATGTTGCTGCAAAGGACATGATTTAATTTTTTTTTATGGCTGCAAAACTATTTATCTTTCACTTCTTGGCTTTTACCAAAATAAAATGTTTCTTTTGAACTATAAATTTATAAAACATCTCATTGTTCTCTGTATCATAATTTTTTTCTTTCTTTTTTTTTTTTTTTTTTCTGAGACAGAGTCTCACTCTGTCTCCCAGGCTGGAGTGCAGTGGTGCGATCTTGGCTCACCACAACCTCCACTTCCCGGGTTCAAGTGATTCTCCTGCCTCAGCCTCCCAAGTAGCTCAGATTACAGGCGCCCACCAGCATGCCAGCTAATTTTTGTATTTTTAGTAGAGACGGTGTTTCACCATGTTTGCCAGGCTGGTCTCAAACTCATGATCTCAGGTAATCCACCCACCTCGGCCTCCCAAAGTGCTGGGATTACAGACATGAGCCACCACACCCAGCCTTTTTTTTTTTTTTTTTTTTTGAGATGGAGTCTCACCCTGTCACCCAGGCTGAAGTACAGTGGCGCCATCTCGGCCCCCTACAACCTCCGCCTCCTGCGGTCAAGCGATTCTCGTGCCTCAGCCTCCTGAGTAGCTGGGATTACAGGCACCTGCCACCATGCCCGGCTAATTTTTGTATTTTTAGTAGAGACAGGATTTCACCATGTTAGCCAGGGTGGTCTCGAACTCCTGACCTCAAGTGATCTGCCCACCTTGGCCTCTCAAAGTGCTGGGATTACAGGCCAGAGCCACCACACCCAGCCCGTTTCCATTTTCAAAGTATGTGGAATAATAAAAGATCTGACTTCTACCACAAATAATTGTCATGCAAAAATGGAAGAGGAGGCCGGGCACGGTGGCTCACGCCTGTAATTCCAGCACTTTGGGAGGCCGAGGCGGGTGGATCATGAGGTCAGGAGATCGAGACCATCCTGGCTAACACAGTGAAACCCCGTCTCTACTAAAAATACAAAAAATTAGCCGGGCGAGGTGGCAGGCGCCTGTAGTCCCAGCTACTCAGGAGGCTGAGGCAGGAGAACGGCAAGAACCCCGTGGGGCAGAGCCTGCAGTGAGCCGAGATCGCTCCATTGCACTCCAGCCTGGGCAACAGCAAGACTCTGTCTCAAAAAAAAAAAAAAGGAAGAGGAATTGTAATGGATTGAACAACTTTGGACTCATGTTAACCAAATGCAATGTGTGACCCTTGCTTACCTGAGTCTAACAAACAAAAAAGGTATCTCTGATACAATCAGGGAAATGTGAACATAAACAGCATTGCAGATATCATGGAATGTGGTTAATTTTTTTAGATGTGATCATAGTATTATGGTGATATTGTTTTAAAATTCTTCTTTTGGCTTGGTGCAGTGACTCATGCCTGTAATCCTAGCACTTTGGGAGGCTGAGGTGGGTGGATCACCTGAGGTCAGCAGTTCGAGATCAGCCTGGTCAACATGGTGAAACCCTGTCTCTACTAAAACTACAAAAAATAGTTGGGCGTGGTGGCGGGCGCCTGTAATCCCTGCTACTCAGGAGGCTGAGGCACCAGAATCGCTTGAACCTGGGAGGTGGAGGTTGCAGTGAGCCGAGATCGTGCCACTGCACTCCAGCCTGGGCAAAAAGAGCAAAACTCTGTCTCAAAAAAAAAAAAAAAAAAAAAAAAAAGGCAGAGAACTAATGCCCCAGAGTCAACCTGCAATCATTGCAGAGTGGGAAGCAGTAGAAGATGCTCCTGCCTCCTGTCCTTCGGGTGGAAAACGTCTGGAGACATTCAGCTCTCTCCTCAGGAGGGCCTGGGGGAATCAAACTCCACTGCACACAACAGTGACATCACTCTTTTTTTTTTTTTTTTTTTGAGACGGAGTCTCGCTCTGTTGCCCAGGCTGGAGTGCAATGGTGCAATCTCTGCTCACTGCAACCTCCGCCTCCCAGGTTCAAGCAATTCTCCTGCCTCAGCCTCCCAAATAGCTGGGATTACAGGCACACGCCACCACACCAGGCTGATTTTTGTATTTTTAGTAGAGACAGGGTTTCGTCATGTTGGCCAGGCTGGTCTCAAACTCCTGACCTCAGGTGATCCGCCCATCTCAGCCTCTCAAAGTGCTGGGATTACAGGCGTGAGCCACCGCGCCCGGCCAACATCATCCTCTTAAGCTGGCCTTTCCTCCTTCAGGAACTCACACTCCCTATAGCCTCGCTTCTGCTTTCTGGGATCACCTAAATTAACTATCTATGGCCAAGTCCTGTCTCAAGCTCTGCTTTCAGGGTCACCAAAATTAAGATCATCCCTTTCCATCCTCCTCTCCCCATAACCTACTGCCCTTCATCCACAAACTCCTTCCACGCCAGCAAACCCAGACTGTAACATTAACACAGAGTTATAATCCGTTGATATACTGGTCTCTCCACATTCCTGGAGCACAAACTGCTAAAGGGTAGGGACCCTGTGACACGTTTGGTTCCCCCACTGTCCAGTGGGAGAGGGTTATGTGAGCCAGTCAGCGCTACACCGAGTCGAGGAAGCCGTTGAGGCTCTTCATGAATTTTCCCATTTCCTGCCTTCCAGGCACATGATAGGATGGAATTTCTCAGCCCTTTTGAAGTTCGGCCACTGCAAGAGGCCTAACTGGCTTGCTTTGGCCAGTGAAATAAGAGCAGAAGTCACATGTGTTGTTACTGTCAGGCACAAGTATTTAACTGCCAATGTAACACAAGACACTCCAGCACCCTCTTTTGATGGAGCCTCCTTTGATCTGGATGCCTGAGTGACTATGATGATCAGAGACTCCAACACCACTCCTACTGACCCACCAGAGAGCAATAGTGAGAAATAAAACTGTTGTGTTAAGCTACTGAGATTCCAGGATTGTTTGTTACTGCAGCATGATGTAGCCATGCTGACTGATACAAGCTGAGATAGGAGTCCATATAAAGTTCACAGGGACACAAACAGGGGAATATTAGGTCTCTCTAGTGGCTCAGAAAGGTTTCATCAAGGAACTTGAGATAGCCTTAAAAGATGAGTGTTTACCTGACAAGGAAGAGATGCAAGCATCCAGGTGAGCAATGAAACCCCAGAGCACATTAAAGGAACTGCAAGTTCAGGACCTTTCAGGGCTGGGGAGGGAAGGGAAGCCACAATGACACTAGACCAGGGAGGAAGGAGAGAATGCCCTATGGAAGAAACTGCATTTACAGCTTATAAGGTGATTTGCTATAGGGAATTTTAGACAAAGGAAGTGATATGATTTGATTTGCATTTCAGAAATATTATTCTGGAATCAGTATGTAGGGGCTGGAAGACCAGTTAAGAGACATTTAGAGTCCTGGCAAGATACCAGGGGCTAAAAGCAAGAAATGAGGAAGGGAAAGCCAGCACCAATGTTGAGGCATAGACCACGGGGCCCCTGAGCCCTCCTCTGACTCTCAGAACACCTGCATGTCTTAGCACATTGCACCATGACTGCTTGTTCATTGTTTTTTGTTGTTGTTTTGTTTTGTTTTGTTTTGAGACGGAGTCTCACGCTGTTGCTCAGGCTGGAGTGCAGTGGCATGATCTTGGCTCACAGCAAGCTCCGCCTCGCAGGTTCACGCCATTCTCCTGCCTCAGCTTCCCCAGTAGCTGAGACTACAGGTGCCTGCCACCACACCCGGCTAATTTTTTTGTATTTCTAGTAGAGACGGGGTTTCACCATGTTAGCCAGGATGGTCTCAATCTCCTGACCTCGTGATCTGCCCGTCTTGGCCTCCCGTAGTGCTGGGATTACAGGCGTGAGCCACTGCGCCCAGCCGATTGCTTGTTCATTAACTATAGTCTTCTTTTTTTCTGAGACGGAGTCTCCCTCTGTTGCCTAGGCTGGAGTGCAGTGGCACGATCTCAGCTCACTGCAACCTCTGCCTCCTAGGTTCAAGCGATTCTTCTGCCTCAACCTCCCAAGTAGCTGGGACTACAGGCATACACCACTACACCCAGCTAATTTTTGCATTTTTAGCAGAGACAGGGTTTCACCATATTGGCCAGGCTGGTCTTGAACTCCTGACCTCGTGATCCATCCGCCTCAGCCTCCCAAAGTGCTGGGATTACGGGAGTGAGCCACCGCGCCCAGCCACTCAGGCAGGATTTCTATGTGACAGTCTTGAGGCAGAATTCCTTCTCTGGGAAACCTAAGTCTTTGCTCTTTAGGCCACATTATCAAGAGTAATCTCCTGGCTGGGCATGGTGGCTCATGCCTGTAATCCCAGCACTTTGAGAGGCTGAGGCAGGCGGATCACAAGGTCATGAGATCAAGACCATCCTGGCCAACACAGTGAAACACGGTGAATACAAAACTTATCTGGGCATGGTGGCATGTGCCTGTAATCTCAGCTACTTGGGAGGCTGAGGCAGGAAAATCACTTGAACCAGGGAGTCGGATTGGAGGTTGCAGTGAGCCAAGATCGCGCCTGGGTGACAGAGCGAGATTCCGTCTAAAAAAAAAAAAAGGGCCAGGCACAGTGGCTCATGCCTGTAATCCCAGCACTTTGGGAGGCCAAGGCAGGCAGATCACGAGGTCACGAGTTCAAGACCAGCTTGGCCAACATAGTGAAATCCTGTCTCTACTAAAAATACAAAAATTAGCCGGGTGTGGTGCCTGTAGTCCCAGCTACACGGGAGCCTGAGGTGGGAGAATCGCTTACACCCAGGAGGCGGAGGTTGCAGTGAGCCGAGATCACGCCACTACACTCCAGCCAGGGTGACAGAATGAAACTCCGTCTCAAAAAAAAAAAAAAAAAGAGTAACCTCCTTTACTTAACGTCAACTGAATATAGATGTCAATGTCTCTGCTTCGTTTTGTTTTACTTTTTTGAGACGGAGTTTCGCTCTTGTTGCCCACACTTGCCCAGACTGGAGGGCAATGGTGCAGCCTCAGCTCACTGTAACCTCTGCCTTCCGGGTTCAAATGATTCTTGTGCCTGAGCCTCCCAATTAGCTGGGATTACAGGTGCCCACCACCACACCTGGCTAATTTTTGTATTTTTAGTAGAGATAGCGGTTCACCATGTTGGCCAGGCTGGTCGCGAACTCCTCACCTCAGGTGATCCGCCCACCTTGGCCTCCCAAAGTGCTGCAATTACTGGCGTGAGCCACTGTGCCCGGCCAAGATGTCAGTGTTATCTACAAAATGCTTCACCGAAGTATCCAGACTACAGTCAGGCGTGGTGGCATGCTTGTAGTCCCAGATACCCAGAAGGCTGAGGCAGGAGGATCACTTAAGCCTGGGAGTTCAAGTTCAGCCTGGAGAACATAGTGAGAGTCTATCTCATTAAGATAAATAATAATACAAATGTATATATATAGTGCTCAAGGGCACCATAGCCTTGCCAAATTGACACATCTTTTTTTTTTTTTTTTTTGTAGAAACAGGGTTTCACCATCTTTCCCAGAGTGGTCTTGAAATCCTGGGCTCAAGTAATCCTCCCACCTTGCCCTCCTAAAGTGCTGGGATTACAGGCGTGAGCCACTGCACTTGGCCTGACACATAAAATTAACCATCACAGAGTCATCAATGTGGTAATGAATTTTTTTTTCTTTTTTTTTCTTTTTTGAGATGGAGTCTTGCTCTGTCGCTCAGGCTGGAGTGTGGTGACACGATCTCGGCTCACTGCAGCCTCTGCCTCCCAGGTTCAAGCAATTCTCCTGCCTCACTCTCCTGAGTAGCTGGAATTACAGGCACACACCACCACGCCTGGTTAATTTTTTGTATTTTCAGTAGAGACAGGGTTTCACCATGTTGGCCAGACTGGTCTCAAACTCCTGACCTCAGGTGATCCACCTGCCTCAGCCTCCCAAAGTGCTGGGATTACAGGCGTGAGCCACTGGGCCTGGCCTGGTAACCAATCTCTAAAGAGCACATGGTACCACCCAGAGAGAACGAGATAAAGGCCAAGAAGGCCAAAGGCATCAACAGAGGAAAAGGTCAAGACAGGAAAGGAGTGAGGGTTTATAGAATAGACTGAAATCATAGAAGGAAGGGAGCCTGGATACAGGGGTGTCATGGAAACCAGGGAAAAGCAGCGGATCAGTGTGGTCAAGTATGTCACAAACTGCAGAAAGCTCAAGTGAGATGAGCACTGAATAATATCCATTAAATTTGAAGCCTTTAGATCTTTTTTCCCAAGAAACAACAGTCTCATGGCTGGTGTACAACTGCTTCAGAAAATAGTTTGGCATTAGCAGGGAAGCTGAACAGGTGCAGAACTCAACATCCAGCAACTCCACTCTTACAAATACATGGATGCTTGCTACTCAGACTGTGGTTCACAGACAGACAGAAGCAGCATCAGCAGGAGCTTGTAGAAATGCAGAATCTGGCCAGGCATGGTGGCTCACGCCTGTAATCCCAGCACTTTGGGAGACTGCAGTGGGCGGATCGCTTGAGCCCAGGAGTTCGAGACCAGCCTTGGCAACATAGTGACCCGGTCTCAAATTGAAAAAAAAAAAAAAAAAAGGGCCAGGCATGGTGGCTCATGCCTGTAATCTCAGCACTTTGGGAGGCTGAGGTGGGCAAATCACCTGAGGTCAGGAGTGCGAGACTAGCCTGGCCAACATGGTGAAATCCCATCTCTACTAAAAATACAAAAATTAGCCAGGCGTGGTGGCGCGTGCCTGTAGTCCCAGCTACTTGGGAGGCTGAGGCAGGAGAATTGCTTGAACCCGGGAGGCAGAGGCTGCAGTGTGCCACTGCACTCCAGTCTGGGCAACAGAGCGAGACTCTGTCTCAAACAAAAAGAGAGAAAAAAAAAAGAAAAAACGCAGAATCTCAGGCCCCACCCAGACCTAGTGACTCAGACTCTGAATTAAAACTCCAGATGACTCATGTGCATGCTGATTTCAAGAAGCATTTAATCTTCAAACACTTTGCTCACATTAAAAGAATTTTGCAAATTATGTACCCCTTGCATGTTTTTATGCTGCTATCTAAAACTTTCCCCAAATGTTTAGTTGCAAAAGAATGCCATTTCCAGTGTGTTGTAAACATGGATCTTTTTTAAAAAGTGTTATTTCATTTTTTAACCATTCCCTTCATGATTCATTTTTTTTAATGTATTTATTTGTTTATTTTTTGAGACAAGAGTCTCGCTCTGTCTCCCAGGCTGAAGTGCAGTGGCGCCATCTTGGCTCACTGCAACCTCTGTCTCCCAGGTTCAAGCGATTCTCCTGCCTCCACCTCCCGAGTAGCTGAGACTACAGGTGCCTGCCACCACGTCTGGCTAATTTTCATATTTTTAGTAGAGACGGGGTTTCACCTTATTGCTCAGGCTGGTCTCGAACTCCTGACTTCAGGTGATCGACCTGCTTCGGCCTCCCAAAGTGCTGGGATTACAGGCATGAGCCACCACACCCAGCCCAATTCATTTTATTTTTTTATTTTTTATTTTATTTTTAAGATAGAATCTTGCTCTGTCTCCCAGGCTGGAGTGCAGTGGCACGATCTCGGCTCACTGCAAACTCTGCCTCCCGGGTTCAAGCGATTCTCCTGCCTCAGCCTCCCGAGTAGCTGGGACTACAGGCACCCCCACCACACCCAGCTAATTTTTGTGTTTTTAGTAGACATCGGGTTTCACCATGTTGGCCCAGGCTGGCCTCGAACTCCTGACCTCAGGTGATCCGCCCACCTCAGCCTCCCAAAGTGCTGGGATTACAGGAGTGAGTCACCTCGCCCAGCCAACAATTTCTTAAAATAAGACAACAATGAAATTTGCTGTATCCATTGACTTTTTTATAAAAGATTTATCTGGGCCGAGCACAGTGGCTCATGCCTGTAGCCTCAACACTTTGGGAGGCCAAGGCGGGAGTATCACTTGAACCCAAGAATTCAAGATCAATGACTGGGCAACATGGGAAGACCCAGTCTTGCCATTTTTAATTAAAAAAAAAAAAAAAAATGGCCGGTTGTGGTGGCTCATGCCTGTAAGCCCAGCACTTTGGGAGGCTGAGGTGGGCGGATCACGAGGTCAAGAGTTCGAGACCAGCCTGGCCAACATGGTGAAACCCCGTCTCTACTAAAATTACAAAAAATTAGCTGGGCGTGGTGGCAGACGCCTGTAATCCTAGCTATTCAGGATGCTGAGGCAGGAAAATTGCTTGAACCTGGGAGGCGGAAGTTGCAGTGAGCCGAGATTACGCCATTGCATTCCAGCCTGGGCAACAAGAGCGAAACTCCATCTCAAAAAAAAAAAAAAAAAAAATTAGCCGGAAGTGGTAGCACGCGCCTGTAGTCCCAGCTACTCCAGAGGCTGAGGCAAGAGAATCACTTGAACCTGGGAGGTGGAGGTTACAGTGAGCCGAGATTGCGCCACTGCACCCTAGCCTGGCGACAGAGCAAGACTCTGTCTAAAAAATAAATAAATAAATTAGCCCAGGGAGGTCGAGGCTGCAGTGAGCCTTGTTTGCACCACTGTACTCCAGCCTGAGCAAAAGAAACCACTTTTTTTTTTGACAGAGTCTTGCGCTGTCACCCAAGCTGGAGTACAAGTGCGAACAAGGCTCACTGCAGCCTTCTCCTCCCTGGGCTGAATCAATCCTCCCACCTCAGCCTCTTGAATAGCTGCGACCACAGGCCACACCACCTCCCGCAGCTTTTTTTTTTTTTTTTTTTTTCTGAGACTAGGTTTTGCCTTGTTGCCCAGGCTGGTTTCAAGTGATCCTCTTCCCTTGGTTTCCCAAAAGTGCTGAGTTTACAGGCGTGAGGCACCACACCCAGCCTTGTACCCTCTTATACTTTTTAAATTTTGAACAAAACTTTACAATTTGAATTTTGAATTGTACTTACACTTTTTGAATTTTGAACAAAACTACATTTTGAATTTTGAACTTTGAATTTTGAGTTTGTAAACAAAATTTTACAAACTCTAATTCTTTTTTTTTCTTTTTTTTTAAGATGGGGTTTCACTCTTGTCACCCAGGCTGGAGTGCAGTGGCGTGATCTCAACTCACTGCAATCTCCGCCTCCCAGGTTCAAGCGATTCTCCTGCGACAGCCTCCTGAGTAGCTGGGATTATAGGCATGCACCACCATGCCCAGCTAATTTTTTTTTTTTATTTTTAGTAGAGACGGGGTTTCACCATGTTGGCCAGGCTGTTCTCAAACTTCTGACCTCAAATGATCCGGCCACCTCAGCCTCCCAAAGTGCTGCAATTACAGGTGTCTGCCACTGCACCTGGCCCTACAAACTCTAATTCTTAACTTGACAGCTTTTTGTATTTCTGCTCTCACGAATGACTCTATGAAGAAAATAAAATAAAATGAACAATTTTTTTTAAAAACTTGGGATATGGATTAGGTCATTTGCAGGGACACAGGCAGGCCTGGGGAGGACAACCTGATCCTGGTATCACAGGCCCGAAAGTCAGTTGCTCAAGCAGCAAGGATGACAGAGGGTAGCAGAGCAGACTTGGTGAGGCTCAGAGGATAGAATGTTTATCGAGAAGTGGAAGAGTCTTTTTCTGTCTGGAATTCACAAGGTGCTGGGAGAATCTGCCTCCATTTCCCCAGATAGACCTGGATCTGGGCAGAGTCAGCAAGGGTGTGTGGAGGACTTGGATGATGGCAAAGGTGGTGGGCTGCAGGGAGTAAATTCCCTCCGAGGTAGGAGGGGGAGGGAAGAGTTTGTCTGGAGGCAGGTTGAGGCTGGGAGAGGGCTCCAAAGAGCTAGGGATAATGAGCTCCGAAGAAGGAGGAGAAGCCAGCATTGAGGAGCAGTCAAGGGGGATGGATGGGAGTTCAGAAAAGATGGTTTTGCAGATGGATGGGAGTGGTGCAGGCACTTTGTTTTCACATGGCTTCTTTCCCCAAGCAGTGAGCCCCTTCCAACATTGCCAAAACTTCCTGCAGTTTTCACCAGGGTTCCTGCACTGAGGGCAAAGCTGAGTGCAGATCAAAGGAGAAAGAGAAAAAGTTGGAGGTTTTGTTGTAATGCAAGACAGTTTCAACAGCCTATGGATTTAAAAGTCCAGGCTAACTTACCTCTTCCTTTCCTATAGGTTGTTCAGGGAATATGGTTATTCTAGTGTGTGCTAAGCATCTTTGTAAAAAGTAAGCCCACAGCCTAAAATACTTTGAATGTCTTAGACAAATGTCCGATGTACGGTTTTGGATTATCAAGGCCACTCCTTACCTCTATGAGTAGCCAAGGGCAGTGCTCTAAGCTGTGAGCTAGCTTCTCTCAGACATGCCCACAAACATAAACACCCTTTTTCAAAGTAAGCTGTTATGGACTCATGGGACTGGAAAATACTTCAGAGAGTAATCCCTCCATTTTATTAAAGAGAATACTGAAACCTGGGGAGCCTTGATGACTTCAAGATGGACTGGAACCTGGACCTTTTGTCTCCTAGTTATTCCTTGCATCCCTAGTCAAATTTTATTTCCTTTAAAAAATGTATTTACTTTAATTTATTATTTTATTATTTTCGAGACAGGTGTCTCACTTTGTTGCCCAGACCGGTCTCAAACTCCTGGCCTTAAATGATCCTCCCACCTCAGCCTCCCAAAGTGCTGGGATTACAGGCATGAGCCACGGTGCCCAGCCCAGATTTTATTTCTAAAGCTCACTAAGAATCCTAACTTTTTTTTTTTTTAAAGACAGGGTCTCAACTCTGTTGCCCAGGCTGGAGTACAGTGGCACTATCATGGTTCACTGCAGCCTCAACTGCCTGGGCTTAAGCAATCCTCCCACCTCAGCCTCTCGTGTAGCTGGGATCACAAGCACATACACACCATCATGCCCTGCTAATTTTATTATTTGTAGAGATGGGGTCTTGCTATGCTGCCCAGACTGGTCTCAAACTGCTGGGCTCAAGGGATCCTCCTGCCTTGGCCTCCCAAAGTGCTGGGATTACAGGAATGAGCCACTGAGTCTGACCCAAAAATCCTAAATGTATCTCCTAAATTTATCTGTTCTTGACACCACACCAAGGCATTTGGTACTGCAAGCTAAGGACAGGAGTGCCCCTGGTTTTATACTGGCAGAAGTTGGGGAAGAAGGGACAAGGATCTAGATGATTGTAAATCCCCTGGATGGGATGCGTGGGAAATGGCTCCACATCATCTCTCCACCAGACTACACGGAAAAGACAGCTTGTGCACCTCTGCTTGTTTTTATGCAGAGTTGTAACTGGGTGGGCTGGACACTTGAAGGATTCATTGGCTGTCAACTCCACCTGCCACCAAGGACTACCTGTCTTAAGCCATGGGCTGAGATTAGGCCCCCTGTCCCATCCACATTCCCATAAAGGAAAAGCAGCAAGAAAGGGACAGGAAACAAAATTTTACAAACTCTAATTCTTAACTTGACAGCTTTTTGTATTTCTGCTCTCACTGGAATGTGAACTATTCTTCTGAGAAGTTTGGCAATGTGGAAAAGAAGAGATGAGATAGAAAAACAGAATTTTTAAAGTTCTTTTGGCTCAGGCGCAGTGGCTCATGCCTGTAATCCCAACACTTTGGGAGGCTGAGCAAGGTGGATCACCCGAGGTCAGGAGTTCGAGACCAGCCTGGACAACATGGTAAAATCTCGTCTCTACTAAAAATACGAAAGCTAGGCATGGTGGCGGGCACCTGTAATCCCAGCTACTTGGGAGGTTGAGACAGGAGAATCACTTGAACCTGGGAAGCAGAGGTTGCAGTGAGCCAAGATCGTGCTATTGCACTCCAGCCTGGGTGACAAGAGCAAAACTCCAGCTAAATAAATAAATTAATTAATTAATTAAAATAAAATAAAATTCTTTTGAAAATTTCATAGTCCGTCTCCCAAATTAGGAAAAGGAGAACAGAGCTATTGTTTACTCAGCAACAACTGCATGCCAGGCTCATTTAAACCTCACATTAGCCTTGTGAGGGATCAGGGCCTTCAAGATAGAAATGCTTTCAGATGAGCTAAGGATGGGCGGGGGAGACAAAGATAAGGACACTGTGATTCAGAGAATTAAGTAACCTGCCCAATGGGCCTCATTTAGTACAGGAATAGGGCTTTTTTTTTAAGTGATTTGCGAATCTGGCAGCCTTCTGAGCCAGAGTAGGCTCAGAAACTCCTAGGAATGTGGCTTTAAGCCTAGGTGTGTCTGACACAAAATCAGGTGTTCTTCCTCAAATCTACAAGGCCTATATACAAAGAAAGCAGTTTAGAACAGACAGATTCAGTAGAGGGAACTGGGTGCGGGCATAAAAATCAGAGAATTTAAAAGAAAAAGGCAAAAAGTCAAGGTACCACCTAAACGCTCTCTACGCTGCCTCCACCCTCCTGCCAAACAGCATCCCTTGAGTTCAAGAATTCAGTTTCAGCTCAAGAACAAACTTTTTATGAGTGGATGCTGGCTGAGCCAAAGAGGAATTACTTCAACAATCATTTGTTGCATGACCTTTTTTGGTGTTTTGTTTTGAGAAGGAGTCTTGCTCTGTCACCCAGGCTGGAGTGCAATGGCACAATCTAGGCTCACTGCAACCATCACCTCCCAGGTTCAAGCGATTCTCCTGCCTCAGCCTCCCCAGTAGCTGGGATTACAGGCACCTGCCACCACGTCCGGCTAATTTTTGTATATTTAGTAGAGACAGGGTTTCACCATGTTGGCCAGGCTGGTCTCGAACTCCTGACTTCAGGTGATCCACCTGCCTCGGCCTCCCACAGTGCTGGGATTACAGGCGTGAGCCACCACACCCGCCCTATTTGCATGATTTTTATTTGCAAAACAAAACCCACAACATAATTCCTGCAACCAAGAAGTTTATAGTCTCATGGGGAAACCAGATATTGAACACATTATAAGAAACTTCATCAGAATTGAAATGTAAGGAAAACGCACTAGTCTCCTGAAGGACGTAAAAAAGAAATCCAATTGGCAGGAAACAGTGGCATCTTCACGCAGACTTGGATAGGTGGGGAAGTGGGTGTAGGTACGAGGAAGTGGAATGGAAGGGACCAGCCTTCAAGACGCTCCTAAGTGCTGTCGCTGAAGCTGTGGAGACTATAACTTAGTCTGAGAGAGACAAGAGAAAGAGAAGGCCCGGGCGCAGTGCTGAAGGGAAGTTTTGTTTAGAGCTGGACCTGGTCAGTCTGGAGGAGAGGTGAGGAATAAGGGGGACGGAGCGGTGGAAGATTAGAGTAGAATCATACTAACATAATAAATCACATCATTAAAATTAGTCCTAGGGTTAATTATATACTAAAAGTGAAATGGGAAAGCTCATCGATAGCACAAGTGGAGGGCGACTGCCTTGACAAGAAGTTGGGATCAATCCTGAGAATGGAGGGGAGGGCGGGTGTGATTTCAAAGGACTGACATGGAATGGAGGAAAGTTGAGGGCACTGGATCGTCTGGCTTTGTGGAAAGTGAAATCATATTTCAGGCCTGAAGGGCTGAGGCGGTTACTAGCTTTACAACAGTTAGAAAAGCCTGGAAATGTGGCTGGAGCAACTGTGAACACACTGAGCAGAGGAGGCAGGCGTGGGTAATAGCTACCAACAGCTCGGTTAGCCACGGGGCGGTTGGGGCCCTGAGAGGTGCCACGGATGCACCCAGGGCAGCGCTCGGCACAACTGGACCGGAGAGGCACCACCCCTGGGAGCAGGTGGCAGCGCCTGCAGCCGAGAGAACGGGTGCGCGCGCGCGCTGCGGGATGCGGCGCGGGCGGGGCGCGCGGGGACGCGGAGCGGGTAGCGCCACGGGCAGCCGGGATTGGGGGGCGGGCCCGAGTGAGCGGGCCTCAGCGCGGCAATTGGCACGCACGCGCAGACTGGTCGCGGGGCCTGGAGGCACAGAGGGGGAGCGAGAAAGAGGGGGGTGTGGAACGTATTTCCGCTCTGGCGGACAAATAATCCCGGCCAAAGAGGAGGCAAGGCCGTCCGGCCCTTTAACCGCGTGGGGGTGCTGGTGAAGAAAGGGGGGTCGGTAAGGGGGGATCCTGTTCCTTTAATTCCCTCCCCTCTTCCTCCTCCCCGAGCCCTAGCCGACGCCGCCGCCGCGCGCGCGGGGCCTGGAACACACGGCACGAGCCGCCCCCGCCCCTCCCCCCTTACGCCCACGCGGAGCCGGCCCCGCGCGCGCGCGCGCCCCGTGCACCCCCGCGCCTGCGCGCTGCCCAGGCCCTGCCCGTGTGTGGGGGGCGCTGCCGGCCCCGGGGGGGTGGGGAAAATAGGGGATAAAAAAAACAGCGCGCGGAACCGGGCCAGGTGAGAGGAGCGTGCACTCAGGGTCGTGGGGCTGGGGGGGCGTGCCACAGAGCTCTGAGCGTGGGGGCAGGGCGTGCACGGTGCGTGCAGGCGGCGGGGGGAGGACGTGAAAAGCGCGTGCAAACGTGTAAGGGGGGGCGGAGGAATGAGGCAGCCGGTAAAGGGGACGGGGTGAGAAGAGCCTGCAACCGGGGCCACTTTGGAGTCCAGAGCCCCAGGCCTCTGGCCCCCCCTTTTCTCCGTCCTTCCACCGTGGGCGCGCGGGCTCGCCCCATCCTAGCGGGCTGCTGGGCTGGGGGGTGTGGACGCCGCTGCCCCGCCCCCGAGAACCACGCCTCCCTCCTCTCAGAGGGACAGCACCTCCCCAGGGTTGGGGAAACTGAGGAAGAGATCTGAAGACCGGGAGATCGGATGCTGGGGGGCTGGGCAAGAATGGGGGCGAGGGTCCTGGAGCCTTGGCTTCGGAGAGCCAGAGACCTTTGTCTCTGACCGGTTTCCTTCCCAACCAGGGTTGCCCACCCCCGCCACAATGGCCTCTGGGGTGGAAGTCCTGCGCTTCCAGCTGCCCGGCCATGAGGCCGCTACGCTACGGAACATGAACCAGCTCCGGGCAGAGGAGCGGTTCTGCGACGTGACCATTGTGGCCGACAGCCTCAAGTTTCGAGGCCACAAGGTCATCTTGGCCGCCTGCTCACCGTTCCTGCGGGACCAGTTCCTGCTGAACCCCAGCTCGGAGCTGCAGGTCTCCCTGATGCACAGTGCACGCATCGTGGCCGACCTGCTCCTCTCCTGCTACACGGGCGCCCTGGAATTCGCTGTTAGGGACATCGTCAACTACCTTACAGCCGCCTCCTACCTGCAGATGGAGCACGTGGTGGAGAAATGCCGGAATGCTCTCAGCCAGTTCATTGAGCCCAAAATAGGCCTCAAAGAGGATGGGGTCAGTGAGGCTAGCCTTGTGAGCAGCGTCAGCGCCACCAAGTCCCTCCTCCCTCCAGCCAGGACCCCAAAGCCAGCCCCGAAGCCCCCACCCCCACCTCCTCTACCCCCTCCACTCCTGCGGCCAGTGAAGCTGGAGTTCCCACTGGATGAGGACTTGGAGCTGAAAGCCGAGGAAGAGGATGAGGATGAGGATGAGGACGTGTCTGACATCTGCATCGTCAAGGTGGAGTCGGCCCTGGAGGTGGCACACCGGCTCAAACCCCCTGGAGGCCTGGGAGGGGGTCTGGGCATTGGAGGCTCCGTGGGTGGCCACCTTGGGGAGCTGGCCCAGAGCAGCGTGCCCCCCAGCACTGTAGCCCCACCGCAGGGTGTGGTGAAGGCCTGCTATAGCCTGTCGGAGGACGCAGAAGGGGAGGGCCTGCTGTTGATTCCCGGAGGCCGGGCCAGCGTGGGGGCCACCTCGGGCCTGGTGGAAGCAGCAGCGGTGGCCATGGCTGCCCGGGGGGCGGGGGGCAGCCTGGGGGCGGGGGGCAGCCGGGGACCCCTGCCTGGGGGCTTCTCAGGTGGAAACCCCTTAAAGAACATCAAGTGCACCAAGTGCCCGGAAGTGTTCCAGGGTGTGGAGAAGCTGGTCTTCCACATGCGGGCGCAGCACTTCATCTTCATGTGCCCTCGCTGTGGCAAGCAGTTCAACCACAGCAGCAACCTCAACCGCCATATGAATGTGCATCGTGGTGTCAAGTCACACTCGTGCGGCATCTGCGGCAAGTGCTTCACACAGAAGTCCACCCTGCACGACCACCTCAACCTGCACTCGGGAGCGCGGCCCTACCGCTGCTCCTACTGCGACGTGCGCTTCGCCCACAAGCCTGCCATTAGGCGGCACCTCAAGGAGCAACACGGCAAGACCACGGCCGAGAACGTGCTGGAGGCCAGTGTGGCCGAGATCAACGTCCTCATCCGCTAGCCGCACAGGCGTGGAGGCCAGGAGGCTGGGGTCCCTGGGCTGGGTGGGAAAAGGGCTCTTTGGCCCAGGAGAATTGGGGGTGGGGTGTCTGAGGCAGAAAGGTAAGAGTGGGAGGCTAAGCAGATGCACACATCCTGAGAGAGGGAAGATGATTCCTTGGAGAGAAGACTTGCTCTTGAGAGTGCAAGAAGCTGGAGCTGGGGACAGGGTTCTTGGAGTAGGCCAGGGGAAAACGGGGGTCCCAGAGAAAGATTTCCTTCTCTTAGAGGTGCATGTATATGTGGAGGGAGGGAAAGGGGTCCTATAGAACGAGGGAAGACAAAAATGTTTTATTCCTGGCTAAGGCTGCCCAGGGGAAGGTTCTGACATTTCTCGAGATAAGAAGGGTTGGGGGGTGGGTGGGAACAGGGAGGGAATTTGGCAGGAGGACATGCTCCTGCTTAGAATAGACCTGGGGTGAGGGAGTGGTAGGGGAAAAGATTATTGAGTCCCAGAAAAGGAAGGGGGAGACGTTCTTGCATGCTGTGGAAATGAGACTGCGAGTATGAGGCTTGCTGAAATTTGAGGGAGAACAAAGTAAGACGCCAGGTAAGAGAACATGGGGTGCGCATCCTGGGTAGATATTGGGAAGTGGGGGTACGATAGCAAGAACAATGGATAGTCATGGGGGTGGGGGGTAGGGCACTTAGAAAAGAAAGAACACAAGAAGGGCTGTTGGGAGGGAGGGAGAGGAGTAGAGACATACAGTATTTTTTAAGAAAAAACATATTTTTTAGGATTTTTTCTGGAGTTTGGGGTTTTAGTTTTTCTGCTTTTGTTTTCCACAAAATAAAAAACAAACAAAAAAAAGCTTTTTTTTTCCTTTACACCCTGGCAACTGCGTGTACATGACTATCCTGCCCTAGACAGCCTCTCCCTGTGATGCTGCGTTCTTAATACCTAGAGGTCACAACTCATGCGTGTCCCTTGCCTGAAGGAGCCCAGCCTTAAACATGGGAGAGGAGTGTGACAAGTGAGCTCCTCTGGTCAGGGACTCCCCCAAGTCCCCGCCCCCAGCCCTCCACCAGTTCTGCAATCTCAACACTTAGCCAGGTACCTCACAGTACAAGTGATTGGCAGTCGTGGGGTGCACATGAACTCTATTTGAAGGACTTAGGATCAGTGCTAGGGATGAGCTACAGGTGGCCAACCTGCCCACGGAAATTGTAAGCAGGAGTCTGTTTGGTCATATTTTGTCTGGGGTAAATGGTTCATGTCTTCAGGAAAGCTAAAAAAAAAAAAAAAGCTAAGTTTGGATTAAGGTGCAGGGAAAACTACAATTCCCAGAAAGCTCTGGAATAGTTAACCGAAGAGAACTACAGTTCCCAGAAGGCCTTTAATTGGCCTCAGGTGCCCCACCTGCCTGTGTCAAATACCGCGTGTGAAATCATACAGATCTTTTCCAAACTCGACCAAAACGTAATACCTAAAGGGATGGTACCCTAAATACAGCTATCGAGTTGTCAATCTTGGTGTATATCATTTATACTTAAATTGTCCGCTGGGCTATGACCCACGGAGTACCTGACTGTGCTTATGAAGTGTTCGGCAAAAAAGGTTTACTTACTGCAGTGTCACCAGTCAGTAATGACGTTCGGGCCGCTGGGCTTACCTGGATCCCTAGTGCGTGTGGAGGTGTAACACGCCTGATATAAACAGAAGAGACATTTAGCCACAGGTTTTCAAAAGGGCACGCTGCTCCAGGGGACATGAAGCAGCATGCTAGAACCAGCCAAGAATAAAGGTGTCCTCCGCGTCCCTATCGCCCCCTTCTTGCTCGTTAGAAAGGCGAGGCCAAAACTGAGTCCGAGCTTTCTATCTGGTACCCAAAAACTAGAAAGGCAGAAAAGCAACCAGAGGCGGGAAAAGCCCAAGCAGGCCAGAGGAAATACAGCCGCTGCCGAGAGCCGGGAGGTTCAGAAGCTCCGCTTGTTACCTAAAACCAGATGGGGACAGAGACGTCACACCTGGGCCCAGGCGTGTCTCGCCCTCGGTCCCTGCAGAGCTGAGGCCAAGAATGACAGGAATTCTCCCTTGCAGCTCCCAGCTTAGGACGGTCACAGCCATCTCCGAGGCCGCTCTCAGGGGAAAATGGCCAGAAAGCATGTAGCGGCTCCTTTAAGGCTCCTCCTCGCTCGCCCTCCCTCGCCCACGTGACCCGGGGCGGCCGCGCGCCGGCTCGGCCCCCCGCGCAAGCGGCGATGGCGGCGGCGGCGGGAGCTGCAGCGGCGGCGGCCGCCGAGGTGCGGAAGGGGAGGGGGAGAGGCGGGTGCATGCCCGCGCGCGCGCCCGGGGGAAGCGCGCGCCCGTGCAATGCTCCGGGGGTGCAACGGGGCCGGGGGGCCCGGGCGGGACTTGCAGCAATCCGGGGGGCCAGCACCGGGGGCGGATGAGGGGACCAGGGGGTGGGAGGTGGGGGGAGTGGGCACGGAGGCGCGCGTGCAGCCGCCGGCTGCCCCTGAGTGGGCGGCGGGCGCCGGGGCCCCAGGAGCACGCGTGAGGGGCACGAGGGGCCGTCCACCGGGCTGGGGGGCAGCGGGTGCTGGAGGGGTTGGTGCCCGGGGTCCCCGCGGCCTGGGGGACAAAGGGGGAGCGGCGCGTGCAGCCGGGAGGAGGGGGCGGGGCCGGGGCGCGGAGGCCCCGCCCCCTCCCCCTCCTCTTCTCTCGGCCCCAGAGATGCGGGGTCTACCGAGAGGGAGGGGGTTGATGCGGGCCCGGGGTAGGGGTCGTGCGGCCCCTCCGGGCAGCCGAGGCCGCGGAAGGGGGGGGCCCCATAGAGGAAGAGGTAGGCCCCGGAGCCTACTCTCTCTTCCCAGGGCCCAGGCATCCTGGACCCCCCAACTCTCTACTGGGCTGACCAGCCCTCCTGTCCCTTGTCTCCCCTCCCAGGGGGAGGCCCCCGCTGAGATGGGGGCGCTGCTGCTGGAGAAGGAAACCAGAGCCACCGAGAGAGGTGAGTGCAGCTCAAACGGGCCCCAATTGGACCGTCACCGTCCCTAAACGCAGGATCTCCTGAGCCCTTAGCTCTGAACTTTTTCTCTTCCTCTACAGTTCATGGCTCTTTGGGGGACACCCCTCGTAGTGAAGAGACCCTGCCCAAGGCCACCCCCGACTCCGTGGCGCCTGCTGGCCCCTCATCTCCAGCCTCTGTCACTGTCACTGTTGGCGATGAGGGGGCTGACACCCCTGTAGGGGCTACACCGCTCATTGGGGATGAATCCGAAAATCTTGAGGGAGATGGGGACCTCCATGGGGGCCGGATCCTGCTGGGTGAGAGGCTGGGTAGCCTGGGGGGTGGGTGGGAAATTTCTGACTCTGCCTTCTTTCTTATATTGCCTTCTGCCTGCCTGTTTTCTAGGCCATGCTACAAAGTCATTCCCCTCTTCCCCCAGCAAGGGGGGTTCCTGTCCTAGCCGGGCCAAGATGTCAATGACAGGGGCGGGAAAATCACCTCCATCTGTCCAGAGTTTGGCTATGAGGCTGCTGAGTATGCCGGGAGCCCAGGGAGCTGCAGCAGCAGGGCCTGAACCCCCTCCAGCCACCACTAGCCCAGAGGGACAGCCCAAGGTCCACCGAGCCCGCAAAACCATGTCCAAACCAGGAAATGGACAGGTGAGTGGGATGGGAGAGATGGGATAATCAACCATAAACCTTTGGTGAGCTCTTTTACAGTTTCACTTAAGGCTTCTACTCCATTTACTCATTCACATATTTAAGCAAGGGGCTACTGTGTGTCAAATATTAGGCTGTGCTTAATCTGAACCAACAGACAGGTTCCTTTCTTCCTGCAGTTCACATTCTTGGGTGGTGAGAGTTTGATGTTAAAGAGTCAATTATATAGTTAATGTCTTAATTACTGTTATGATAATGACAAGGTAAGGGAATTTCAAACCACTCTTCCTTTCTACCTCAAAGCAAGCCCTTGGGGAACTCAACTGTCACTGCTCTATTTGTAAAGTTTTTCCTGGGAATCCCAGGAGATGAGGGCCACAGAAATAATAGAGGAGGGAAGTGACAAGGGCCCCAGAGGCCCAGAAGCTTTATGACCAAGTTCTAGGGTTCTTGGGTCACACCTATTGTTGACCTAAAGGAAAAGACTGAGGCAGACTTAACATTAAGTAGAGTATATTTGGGCAGGTTTTGAGGACAGCCTTCAGGAGCAAAGATTCAAGTTGCCCTGAAAATACACTCTGATTAGCAGCAGTTACAAGTAGGGGTTTTTTTGTTTGTTTTGTTTTGTTTTTGAAGACAGTTTCACTATGTTGCCCAGGCTGGTCTCAAACTGCTGGGCTTCAGCAATCTTCCTGCCTTGACCTCCCAAAGTGCTGGGATTACAGGTGCAAGCCACCGCAACCAGCCCACAAGTAGGTTTTTAAAGGAAAAGAAGATTGGATGACATGAAGATATTGGAAAAAAACAGGCTGACTCTGGGCACACTGCCTAGGAGTTAGCCCTGCTCTGGAAGGAGCCGCAAAAAGAAAAAAAAAAAGATAAAAATTTTTTAAAAGATTGAAAAAATAAAGGAAAAGAAGAGGCAGTTCCTAAATTGTTTACTAGTTTACATTAGGATAACAAGCTATTGATCTGCTATACATTGTTCTTTGTCTCACAGATATTAGACACATGAAGATAATGGGTGAAGCAGCACCCTAGTCAGGTACAAAATGCCTTTAAGCAGTTGCCTCCAGGCATGGGCCCTAATGTTCCATACTGACTTCTCTCTGAGCCTGATCAATTTTGCCTGCTTCACATAGCACAGATCACTGTGAGCTACCTTTCCTTTCTCACTATGATAAACATTAATTTTTATAGTTGTAGTTCATTTTGCAAAAAATAGGGAAGAAAAGGAAAATTGAATTTATAAATTAGATACAGTGAGAGATTAACAACAATAATAACATGATAGCATAATCATAACAATAGGCCGGGCGTGGCTTGCCTATAATCTCCACACTTTCAGAGGCCAAGGCCCGCAATCACTTGAGGTCAGGAGTTCGAGACCAGCCTGGAAAACATGGCCAAACCCCATCTCTAACTAAAAAATAATAATAATAAATTAGCCAGGCGTGGTGGCATGCGCCTGTAATCCCAGCTACTCGAGAGGCTGAGGCAGGAGAATTGCTTGCAGTGAGCCAAGATCACACCACTGCAGTTCAGCCTGGGCAACAGAGCGAGACTCAAAAAAAAATAAAATAGCACAATTCTAACAATATGTCACCATCACTGCTGATAAACCGGATTAAGAGGGGACTAGTGTCACGTAAAATTTACCATCTAAAAAACATTTTTAGGCCGGGCGCAGTGGCTCACACCTGTAATCCCAGCACTGTGAAGGCCGAGGCGGGAGGATCACCTGAGGTCAGGAGTTTGAGACTAGCCTGGCCAACATAGTGAAACCCTGTCTCTACTGAAAATACAAAAATTAGGCCAGGCGGGGTGGCTCACGCATGTAATCCCAGCACTTTGGGAGGCCAAGGCAGGTGGATCACCTGAGGTCAGGAGTTCGAGACCAGCCTGACGAACATGGTGAAGCCCCATCTCTATTAAAAATACAAAATTAGCCGGGCATGGTGGTACATGCCTGTAACACCCCACTACTTGGGAGGCTGAGGCAGGAGAATCGCTTGAACCCAGGAGGCGGAGGTTGAAGTTAGCCGAGATCCTGCCATTGCACTCCAGCCTGGACAGCAAAACTCCGTCTCAAAAAAAAAAAATACAAAAATTAACCGGGCATGGTGGCGTGTGCCTGTAGTTCCAGCTACTCAGGAGGCAGAGGTGAGAGAAACGCTTGAACCTGGGAGGTGGAGGCTGCAGTGAGCTGAGATCACGCCACTGCACTCCAGCGTGGGTGACAGAGTGAGACTCCATCTAAAAATTAAAAAATAAAAAACATTTTTAAGTATATAATTTAATGGTATTAAATACTTACATCATGTGCAATCATCAGTCACCATAACTCATCTTGTAAAACTGAAACTCTGTACTCATTAAAAAGTAGCTCTCCATACCCTCCATCCCCTAGCCCCTGGCAAGGACCACTGTCCTTTCTTTCTCTATAAATTTGACTAAGTACCTATCTAAGTGTAATCAAACAGTATTTATCCTTTTGTGACTGGCTTATTTCACTTAGCATAAGTGTTCAAGGTTCATCTATGTTGTAGCATGTCAGAATTTCTTTCCTTTCACCTGGGCAGCATACCAAGACCCCATCTCTAAAATAAGTTTGAAAGAATGTTTCAAAGGCCAGGCCCAGTGACACACACCTGTAATCCCGTACTTTCTGGGGAGAATCACTTGACACCAGGAGTTCAAGACCAGCCTGGGCAACATGGCAAGACCTCTTCTCCACCAAAAAAAAAAATTAAGAAGACATTAGTTAGGCATTGTGACATGTGCCTGTAATTCCAGCTTCCCAGGAAGCTGAGACAGGAGGATGGCTTGAGCCCAGTTCGAGGCTAAAGTGAGCCATAGTTATGCCACTGCACTCCAGCCTGGGTAACAGAATGAGACCTTATCTCTTAAAAAAAGTATATCTTTCCTTTTTATGGCTGAATGTTATTCCATTGTGTATAAATGCCACATTTTGCTTATCCGTTCATCTGTCAGTGGCACTTGGGTTGCTTCCGCACCTCAGCTGTTGTGAATAGTCCTGCTGTGTACATGGCCACATATAAAAGGTCTTTTAACTTTGTTAAGCTTTGTTTTCTCATCTGTAAAATGGAAAAGGGCCTGCTCCGCATCGTTGCAGAGATACGTGTTAGTGTGCTTGACACTCTTCCTCTGAGGAAATAGCACCCATGGTTGCCAGTTTGTGGCTACTGGAGCCTCACATGGCATTTGGAGGTGTGGCTCACTATCCCACCCCCACCTGGGGCTCCAGGTAAAACTGTAGGTGCTCTCTGACCCTCAGTTTGCTCCTTCTCGGCCCACAGCCCCCGGTCCCTGAGAAGCGGCCCCCTGAAGTACAGCATTTCCGCATGAGTGACGATGTCCACTCACTGGGAAAGGTCACCTCAGGTCAGTCCCATCCCACACCCCCAGTGGCTTGATGTGGCCTGTTCTGAAGGTTTCAGTGATAGGCCCCACACCATTCTCTCTCTTCTTCCAGATGTGGCCAAAAGGAGGAAGCTGAACTCAGGAGGTGGCCTGGTAAGCAGCAGAGGTGGAGCCTCTACCGCTGGGGGGCTGCTCTGAGGGAGGCTCAGAGGTGGGGCTGCATCCCATCCTCAATAGAAATGAGCAGGGTGTCAGTGGCCTCAATTTTTCTGATCTTTTTCTAGTCGGAGGAGTTAGGTTCTGCCCGGCGTTCAGGAGAAGTGACCCTGGCGAAAGGGGACCCCGGGTCCCTGGAGGAGTGGGAGACGGTCGTGGGTGATGACTTCAGTCTCTACTATGATTCCTACTCTGTGGATGAGCGAGTGGACTCCGACAGCAAGGTGAGGCAGAGCTGGTCCGCCCTCCCCGCCGGTGCTCCGCCAGGGCCGGGGCTCACTGTCCAGTCCTCCTTGTTCCCTGTTTTTCTCCTTTCTGTCCTTTTTGTCTTCTGAATATCCACTAAGTCGTTGCCCCGTGCTGTCTGTAACTCCTTTTTTTTTTGGGGGGAGACAGAATCTTGCTCTGTCTCCCAGGCTGAAGTGCAATATCACAATCTGGGCTCACTGCAACTTCTGTCTCCAGGGTTAAAGCGGTTCTCCTGCCTCAGCCACCAGAGTAGCTGGGATTACAGGCGCCCGCCACCACGCCCGGCTAATTTTTGTATTTTTAGTAGAGACGGGGTTTCCCCATGTTGGCCAGGCTGGTCTCTAACTCCTGACCTTAGTTGATCCACCCACCTCGGCCTCCCAAAGTGCTGGGATTATAGGCGTGAGCCCCCTCGCCCAGCTGTAACTCATTTTCAATGTATATTCTGCCCATTTCATCCACAAAGGTCGCCACCACCTTGCACATTGGATTTAGTATTCTTTTTTTTTAATCAGCTAATGAAATGACCATTTAACAGACATGTACTGTTTAAAATAAGAAAACAAAAAAAGAAATGACCAGAAAGCACTTTTTTAAAACATACATTATGCTGTTTATATAAAATTCAAAAGCATTCCATTGTCATTTATTTGCTTATTCCATTGCTCTTTGTCTGGTTTTATCTTATATGTTTGCCTACATAGTAGAATGTTTAGTCTCTCTGGTTTTGCCTTTTATTTAATGTTTTATCATGAAAACTTGCAAGCATAATCAAAAGAGTAGAATAGGGAACCCCCATGTACCCATCACACAGCTCCAGCCATTATCAGTACACAGCCCATCTTGACCCATCTTGTACATCTCCCAGCACACACACCTACTAGGTTATTTTAAAGCAAATCCCACACCTCATCATTTTACCTAAACATATTTCCATATAGATCTGTAAATATAAGGCCTCTTTTTGTCGTTCAGCATCACTATACTACTGTTTTCACACCTAAAAAAACTTACCGATTTCTTAATACCATCAAATATCCTGTCGGTCTTCACATTTCCTCAGCTCTCATAAATGGTTTTTGTCAAGATCTAAATGAGGCCCACACTTTGATTTGATTAACATTTGTCTTAAGTCAGCCGGGCGCGGTGGCTCGCGCCTGTAATCCCAGCACTTTGGGAGGCCAAGGCGGGCAGATCACGTGAGGTGGGGAGTTCGAGACCAGCCTGATCAACGTGGAGAAACCCCATCTCTACTGAAAAAAATACAAAATTAGCTGGGCGTGGTTGTGCATGCGTGTAATCCCAGCCACTTGGGAGGCTGAGGCAGAAGAATCGCTTGAACCTGGGAGGCGGAGGTTGCAGTGAGCCGAGATCATGCCATTGCACTCCAGCCTGGGCAAGAAGAGCGAAACTCCGTCTCAAAAAAAAAAAAAAAAAAAAAGTTTGTCTTAGGTCTGTCTTGGTATTTTAGGTTTCTCCATCTTCTTTTTGTTTGTTTGTTTTTGTTTTTTGAGATGGAGTCTCACACTGTCGCCCAGGCTGGAGTGCAATGGCATGATCTCGGCTCACTGCAAGCTCCACCTCCTGAGTTCAAGCAATTCTCCTGCCTCAGTCTCCCAAGTAGCTGGGATTACAGGCACCCACCACCAAGCCCAGCTAATTTTTTGTATTTTTAGTAGAGATGGGGTTTCCCCATGTTGGCCAGGCTGGTCTCAAACTCCTGATCTTGTGATCTGCCCACCTCGGCCTCCCAAAGCGCTAGGATTACAGGCGTGAGCCACCACACCTGGCCTGATTTCCCCATCTTCTAAAAAAATTTTTTTGGCCCGGGCGTGGTGACTCACACCTGTAATCCCAGCACTTTGGGAGACAGGTGTATCACCTGAGGTCAGGAGTTTGAGACCAGCCTGGCCAACATGGTGAAAACCCATCTCTAATAAAAATACAAAAATTAGCTGGGTGTGGTGGCGGGCACCTGTAATCCCAGCTACTCAGGAGGCTGAGGCAAGAGAATTGCTTGAACCCAGGAGGTGGAGGTTGCAGTGAGCTGAGATCACACCATTTAACTGCAGCCTGGGCAACGAGAGCAAAACTCAATAAATAAATAAATAAATAAATAAATAAATAAATAAGAAAGATTTTTTTTCTTGCCATTTATTTGTCAAAGAAACCAGGTCAGTTGTCCTACAGAATGTTTCCCATTTAGGAGTTGGCTGATTGGGTGGAGATTGACGTATCCTCTCTGCCCATATTTCTTGTAAACTGATAGATCTAGAGGCGGAATCAGCTTCAGGTGCCAAGAAGACTTGACAGTGGGTGCAAGTGCTTCTGGCCACATCACATCAGGATGCATGGAACATCTAATCTGGTCATTTTTCTTGTTAGTGATAAGATTGACCAGTGGGTTCAGGTGATGTCAGCCTGAACCTTTCATATAAAGTTTCTCATGAGCTTTGTGTCTAGTGTTTTTAGCAACCATTGGTGGTCTTGCCTGTTTATGAACATCATGAAAGGGGTATCAAACTATGTTTATCTTCTGGTACTTGCTTTTTGTTTTTTAACTTAATATCACATTACCAAGATCTGTGCACATTGCTGTCTGTAACTTTTTCACTGCTGTGTAATACTCCATGCACCCTCTCTTTATGTGGCCCTTTGTCTCCTATCCTACCCACACTTATCCCCAGCAGCCATCCATGGGTAGTGGCGGGGGGCAATGGTGGTGATGGTTTTCTTTATCCACCTCATTGTCTGAGTCCTGGGGGTTGGATATGTCCTGTTCTGCCTCTCCCAGTCTGAAGTTGAAGCTCTAACTGAACAACTAAGTGAAGAGGAGGAGGAAGAAGAGGAGGAAGAAGAGGAGGAGGAAGAAGAGGAGGAAGAGGAAGAAGAAGAGGAAGATGAGGAGTCAGGGAATCAGTCAGATAGAGTAAGAGACGGAGGCTGATATCTCCAGAGGAGTGGGAGACTGTGGGGCTGGAGGTCTGGTCCTGAAGGTGTTGGGGGCGCCTCTGGGGGTGAGGGTTCCTAACTCCTCCTGCTCCCGCTTCCCAGAGTGGTTCCAGTGGCCGGCGCAAGGCCAAGAAGAAATGGCGAAAAGACAGCCCGTGGGTGAAGCCATCTCGGAAACGGCGCAAGCGGGAGCCTCCGCGGGCCAAGGAGCCACGAGGTGAGGATGCTCTGCTGCTTTTGAGTGCCCTCCTCCAGCCCCCACCCGGCCCCCCAGAGTGTGTGCACGCACACACACGCTCTCGCATGTCCACCTGCATGTACCCACGCGTCCAGGCACCTGTGAGCTCGCACTCTCACTCTCTCTGTCTCTGTGTCAGGAGTGAATGGTGTGGGCTCCTCAGGCCCCAGTGAGTACATGGAGGTCCCTCTGGGGTCCCTGGAGCTGCCCAGCGAGGGGACCCTCTCCCCCAACCACGCTGGTAATTGCCAATTGCCGGGACAGGGAGCCACTAGGGGGCGACCTCAGGGCAGGCGGGAAAGGGAAGGAGGGGAACCACGCCAGAGCCGGGGTGTCCATGGCCAGGCTTTAGAGGTTCTGGGGCATGGGAGGGTGAGGTAGGGAGGAAGTGAGAGGACCCACCGGGGTCCCAGTGGGTGAGGTGCAGGGCCTCCCTCAGCTCCTCTTTTCCTCCATCCAAGGGGTGTCCAATGACACATCTTCGCTGGAGACAGAGCGAGGGTTTGAGGAGTTGCCCCTGTGCAGCTGCCGCATGGAGGCACCCAAGATCGACCGCATCAGCGAGAGGGCGGGGCACAAGTGCATGGCCACCGAGAGTGTGGACGGAGAGGTGGGGCCGTGGGCTGGGGGGAGAGGTGCCAGGGCGTCCAGTCCCAGGCCCCAGCCTCACCCTCTCTTCTCACCCATCCTCACTGCGCACAGCTGTCAGGCTGCAATGCCGCCATCCTCAAGCGGGAGACCATGAGGCCATCCAGCCGCGTGGCCCTGATGGTGCTCTGTGAGACCCACCGCGCCCGCATGGTCAAACACCACTGCTGCCCGGGCTGCGGCTACTTCTGCACAGCGGTGAGTGACCAGTGGGGCAGACAGCATGCCCCGTGGCAGAGGGGGCCCCAGTAACCTGACCATGTCGTTTCCCTGCTCCCAGGGCACCTTCCTGGAGTGCCACCCTGACTTCCGTGTGGCCCACCGCTTCCACAAGGCCTGTGTGTCTCAGCTGAATGGGATGGTCTTCTGTCCCCACTGTGGGGAGGATGCTTCTGAAGCTCAAGAGGTGACCATCCCTCGGGGTGACGGGGTGACCCCGCCGGCCGGCACTGCAGCTCCTGCACCCCCACCCCTGTCCCAGGATGCCCCCGGGAGAGCAGACACTTCTCAGCCCAGGTACTGGCCTCCCGCTTCTGTACTGTGTGTTCCCTACCCCACCCCTGTTGCTCCTGGACATGAGCTCCTTCTTCCACAGTGCCCGGATGCGAGGGCATGGGGAGCCCCGGCGCCCGCCCTGCGATCCCCTGGCTGACACCATCGACAGCTCAGGGCCCTCCCTGACCCTGCCCAATGGGGGCTGCCTTTCAGCCGTGGGGCTGCCACTGGGGCCAGGCCGGGAGGCCCTGGAAAAGGCCCTGGTCATCCAGGAGTCAGAGAGGTGAGTGGGGAATTGCTCAGGCACAGCAACTGGGGCTGAGGCCAGAGGAGTGGTGTCGAAGCTGATGCTGGAATCTGAGGCGCTCCCCTTCTCTCCTCACTCCCGTGCTCCCTTGGCAGGCGGAAGAAGCTCCGTTTCCACCCTCGGCAGTTGTACCTGTCCGTGAAGCAGGGCGAGCTGCAGAAGGTGATCCTGATGCTGTGTGAGTGCCACCCATTCCTTCAGCAGACCTTGACCAGGCTCCATGTATATACCAGGCACTGGGCACAGGGCCAGGAGTACAGTCGTGAAGGATACAGTCCTTGCCCTGAAGGACTTAGTGTAGTGGGGAAAAGACATATGTAACCCGTGATGATGCGGATGGTGGTGACTCATAGGTGCTGGGTCCTATTCTGAGTGCTTATACGTGTTAGCCTCGGCTTGCACAGAGAGGTTAGGGACCTCGCACAGTGCACAGTGGTACTGAGAAGCAAGGCAGGGTTTGAATTCAGGCAGAGCTGATGCCTTTGACTCCTTATTCTGATAAATGCTGTGGTGGAGGCAAGCTCAGAGAATGCCAGGAGGGGCCCTGACCCAGCTTGGGGCCCTGAGAAGCCTCCCTGAAAGAAGTGCCACCTGCCCCCTAGCTTGCTTACCACTTGTCCCTCCCTCTCCCGGTGTGGCGGGCTCTCCCCGCAGTGGACAACCTGGACCCCAACTTCCAGAGCGACCAGCAGAGCAAGCGCACACCCCTGCATGCAGCCGCCCAGAAGGGCTCCGTGGAGATCTGCCATGTGCTGCTGCAGGTCAGCACGGGCCCGGCCCCATGCCTCATTCACCAGGCCCTTAGGCCCCTCCCCTGCCCCATGCCTCCCTGGTGCCAGCCCTCCTGCCCCCTCACAGGCTGGAGCCAACATAAATGCAGTGGACAAACAGCAGCGGACGCCACTGATGGAGGCCGTGGTGAACAACCACCTGGAGGTGGCCCGTTACATGGTGCAGCGTGGTGGCTGTGTCTATAGCAAGGTGTGCGCGCAGGCAGCAGGGCGTGGCCCCCGGAGTCAGGGACCAGGTTTGGGGTGCCAGCCGGAGGCTCATTTGCCCATGTCTCCCTCAGGAGGAGGACGGCTCCACCTGCCTCCACCACGCAGCCAAAATCGGGAACTTGGAGATGGTCAGCCTGCTGCTGAGCACAGGACAGGTGGACGTCAACGCCCAGGTCAGCGGCCCACCCAGCCCAGCCCCTCCAGGTCCCTGGTGCCTGGGTTCCTTGGCTCAGCCTCAGGCTTTGGGCCCCGTTTCCTACATCTGACCTCACACTGCTCGTGTCTGCCCCCATTGCTTTCTTCTTCCTCATTTGTATTTCTCTTCATTCTTTTCTTTCTCCTGTTTCTTTATCAAGTTTGAGAATAATCAGTTCCTGTCTTAATCTCTGAAAGTGTCCAGTGAGGCTTTTTATTGACTCTTGGGTTGTCATACATTGGATGTGTTTTAGTCATTTATTGGTATTCTTCTCAGTCTTTGAATTATTCCATCATTGTCCAGGAGAAGCCCCTTCAGGAGGCCCCTGTGGCTGTGACATGACCCAGTGGCCCAGTGGCCTTTGAGAGCCTCCTGACCTTTCAGCACATTTCCTGCCCCCGACTCAGAATCCACCATTTCTCTAAGAAACTCTGCTTCCTTTATGGGAAACTTTTTTTTTTTTTTTTTTTGAGATAGAGTCTCGCTCTGTCGCCCAGGCTGGAGTGCAGTGGCGTGATCGTGGCTTACTGCAAGCTCCACCTCCCAGGTTCACGCCATTCTCCTGCCTCAGCCTCCCGAGTAGCTGGGATTACAGGTGCCCACCACCACGCCCGGCTAATTTTTGTATTTTTAGTAGAGACGGGGTTTCACCATATTGGCCAGGCTGATCTTGAACTCCTGACCTCGTGAGCTACCGTGCCCGGCCAGAAGCATTTTTTTAGAGAATACAATCTATGTTCCTAGGAGTGTTTATTGTTACTGGGTTGTCGCTGCTTCTAGGACTTTTGAGTGGGCAGACTTAGGAAATTTTTGTTTGTTTGTTTTTTCTTTTAAGAGAGGGTCTTGCTATGTCACCCAGGCTGAAGTACAGTAGCAGTTCACAGATAGTCATAGCTCACCGCAGCCTCAAAATCCTGGGCTTAAGCGACCCTCCCATCTCAGTCACATGAGTAGCTGGGACTGCAGGCACGTGCCTCCATGACCAGCTCCTGGCTGTATTTTTCGGAAAGAGAACAGTTACTCACTTTATTTTCTCTCTGGCATCAGGCAGTAGACACTACTAGTCCCATTTTTTAGATGAAGGAACTGTGACTCAGAGACGTTAAGTGACTTACCCAGGGTCCCACAGCTTGTGAATGGTGGAGCTGGGATTCACACACACAGCCAGTCTTGACCATTTGCTGCTTTGGTGAGCAGGGCCAGCTGCCCCCACCCTCACTCCCTTCCCACCCACAGGACAGTGGGGGGTGGACGCCCATCATCTGGGCTGCAGAGCACAAGCACATCGAGGTGATCCGAATGCTACTGACGCGGGGCGCCGACGTCACCCTCACTGACAACGTGAGTGAGAGTTTGGTTGAGGTAGGGCAGCCCCAGGCCCCTGAGCAAGGTGGAGGCTGGATTCAGGGGCCCAGCTGCCTGCACCTCATCTGTTCCCCTCCTACCTCCACAGGAGGAAAACATCTGCCTGCACTGGGCCTCCTTCACAGGCAGCGCCGCCATCGCCGAAGTCCTTCTGAATGCACGCTGCGACCTCCATGCTGTCAACTACCACGGGGACACCCCCCTGCACATCGCAGCTCGGGAGAGCTACCATGACTGCGTGCTGTGAGCCCCTGCCCCGCCCTTGATGCCCCTGCCCCCACTTCTTGCAGCCTCAGACCCCACATTGGGCATCCTGTCCCCTCTTCAGGTTATTCCTGTCACGTGGGGCCAATCCTGAGCTGCGTAACAAGGAGGGGGACACAGCATGGGACCTGACTCCCGAGCGCTCCGACGTGTGGTTTGCGCTTCAACTCAACCGCAAGCTCCGACTTGGGGTGGGAAATCGGGCCATCCGCACAGAGAAGATCATCTGCCGGTGAGCCCTGGGCCCCTCTCTGCACCCAAGACCACCTTCTTCCCAACCCATACCCTCCCCAGGCTCCGTTGCATCCTCACAACATTCCCCAACCCCTCCCCATGCACCACTGAATCCCCAGAACCATCCACAGGCCCCCTCCCCAGTAGGGTTGCCAGATATAGCAAATAAAAATAGAAGACACCCAGTTAAACTGGAATTTCAAATGCACGGATGCATACTTTTTTAGTGCGAGAATGCCCTGTGTAATTTTTGGGACATAGTGCACTAAAAAGCTATTTCTTATTTATCTAAAATTCTATGTTAACTGGCTGTCCTGCATCTTACCTGGCAAACTTACTCCCCTGCCCCCAGCCCCAGGAACCTCCCCAACTCTCTTCCTTGTACCTGGAGTAGCTCCTCACCCCCTTTTCCAGCCTCCCAGCCCCTTCTTCCCATCTTCTGCAGGGACGTGGCTCGGGGCTATGAGAACGTGCCCATTCCCTGTGTCAACGGTGTGGATGGGGAGCCCTGCCCCGAGGATTACAAGTACATCTCGGAGAACTGCGAGACGTCCACCATGAACATTGACCGCAACATCACCCACCTGCAGGTGAGTAGGGGGCCCGGGGCCTCCCCAAAAGGACACCAAGAGCTGCCAAGTACAGTTAGACAAGCTTCAAACCAACAAAGGCACCTGGCCAAGGAAGGGTTGGCTGAAAGGGAGCCCTGGTATGGGGTCGCATCCACCCCAGGGGAGGGATCCTTTTCCTAGGTCACAGCAAGGTATCATATGAGCTCCCAGTAGCCCTGGGGACACCATCATACTGATTACCCGCCACCCTAGGACCATCACCACCCATTGTTGTAACACATGGACCCCACAGAAAGGACAGTGGTGGCCGGGCGTGGTGGCTCATGCCTGTAATCCCAGCATTTTGGGAGGCCGAGGTGGGCAGATCACAAAGTCAGGAGATCGAGACCATCCTGGCTAACACAGTGAAACCCCGTCTCTACTAAAAATACAAAAAAATTAGCCGGGTGAGGTGGCGGGCGCCTGTAGTCCCAGCTCCTCGGGAAGCTGAGGCAAGAGAATGGCGTGAACCCCAGGGGGCGGAGCTTGCAGTGAGCCGAGATTGTGCCACTGCACTCTAGCCTGGGCAACAGCGAGACTCTGTCTCAAAAAAAAAAAAAAAAAAAGACAGTGGTTATGGGGTCAGGGGGCACCAAGAGTAGAGGGGCCCAGACCGATCATGGGGTTGAGCTGACCCCTGCCTCCTCTCCCCAGCACTGCACGTGTGTGGACGACTGCTCCAGCTCCAACTGCCTGTGCGGCCAGCTCAGCATCCGGTGTTGGTATGACAAGGTGCGTGCCCCTTGCCTTGGCCACAGACACCTGGCCCCTCCTTCAGAGGAACCAGCCTCCAATAGGCCAGCTCCCTGGGACCTTGTCCCTCACCTCCTGCGTGGTGGGGGAAGTGACTGAGAGGACTGGGCAAGGCCTGGGAATCCTGGGACAGCGATGGGCATGTGCCCAGGTCTATGCAAACCAGGGATGATGCTCCTGCATTTCCCGCTCTCGAATCTCAGAGTCTGTGTGACCTCCCCAACCCTAACTTCCCTGTCTCTGAGTTGGGTTCGGCAGTGGATTTTTCTGTAGAGTCTTGGAGTTCCTGGGCGGGCAGCTGAGGTGGCGCCCACAGAGAAACCACTGTCCTCCCCTCCGCACCCTAGGATGGGCGATTGCTCCAGGAATTTAACAAGATTGAGCCCCCGCTGATTTTCGAGTGTAACCAGGCGTGCTCATGCTGGAGAAACTGCAAGAACCGGGTTGTACAGAGTGGCATCAAGTGAGGCCCTGCTCCACAGCCCATCCTCTCCCCACCTCACCCTTTCCTCACTGCCCCTGGGGCTTTTCCAGGGCCTCCACCCAACAGCGCCCTCTCTCCTACCCCCAGGGTGCGGCTACAGCTCTACCGAACAGCCAAGATGGGCTGGGGGGTCCGCGCCCTGCAGACCATCCCACAGGGGACCTTCATCTGCGAGTAAGTCACCGAGAGCACCTTAACACCTGGTGGGATATATGGCCACTGCTGACTGCCAGGCCTCCCTCTCAGCCCTCTGCCCTGATGAGTCACATGTCTCCATCTGGCCACTCTCCAGCCAGCCTCCTCTGACCCCTATTCCTGCAGCTGAGCAGCCAGCCTCCTCTGACCCCCATCCCCACAGCTGAGAATGGCACCTGCCTCCACTCTGCCCAGACCTCAGAGCTGCTCTTCCTGCCCCTCCACCCGCTCCTCGCCCTTCCTAGCTGGAGAAAGTGCCAGTTTGGGAGACAAACAGACTTGGGTTTAAGCCCCTCTCTGCTTCTGGATGTCCTTGGCCAAGTTACTTAACCTCTTTGAGCCTTATTTTTCTTGTCTGTAGAATGGAGGTGATAATAGCTACCTATCTGTCCACCTCCTCAGGGGCCTGTCCCTCTCTATCAGTTCTTTCTCTGCTCAGCATCTGTAATCTCCCCCTTTCTCTTGGCTCCCATCCCACAACCCTCAATCTTACCTTGGTCTCCTTTGGCCCTTATTTTTTTATTTTATTTTATTTATTTTTTGAGACAGAGTTTCACTCTTGTTGCCCAAGCTGGAGTGCAATGGCACAATCTTGGCTCACTGCAGTCTCCACCTCCCAGGTTCAAGCGATTCTCCTGCTTCAGCCTCCCAAGTAGCTGGGATTATAGGCACGCACCACCACACCCGGCTAATTTTTTGTATTTTTAGTAGAAACGGGGTTTCACCATGTTAGCCAAGCTGGTCTCGAACTCCTGACCTCAGATGATCCGCCCACCTCGGCCTCCCAAAGTGCTGGGATTACAGGCGTGAGCCACCGCGCCTGACCATTCTTTGGCCTTTAAAAAAGATAGTCCTTAGGCCGGGCGTGGTGGCTCACGCTTGTAATCTCAGCACTTTGGGAGGCCAAGGCGGGCGGATCACAAGGTCAGGAGATCGAGACCACGGTGAAACCCCATCTCTACTAAAAATACAAAAAATTAGCCGGGCGTGGTGGCGGGCACCTGTAGTCCCAGCTACTCGGAGAGGCTTAGGCAGGAGAATGGCGTGAACCTGGGAGGCGGAGCTTGCAGTGAGCCGAGATTGCGCCACTGCACTCCAGCCTGGGCGACAGAGCAAGACTCCGTCTCAAAAAAAAAAAAAAGATAGTCCTCTAACCATACTTGCCTGTTCAAGAGACCATCCAGTTTCTCTCCATCATGTCATCTCAACTTCTCTGGCAAGCAGCCCCTTCCTGCTGGGCCTCCGTTTCCCCACCATCCACTCACTGCCTGTCCCTGCCAAAATCGGCCTTTGCCCTTCCTGCTCTGCTGAAGCTGTCTCTTGACATTCACTTCCCACCCACGTCCTCTCTGTGTGTCTGAATCTCCCGTGTCTGCTCACCCTCCTTAGATAGCTGGCTCCTCTCCTCCCTCTGGTGTCCAGATATGTGTGGGTGCGCTTGCCCCGAATCATGCCTTGAGTTCCTTGCCACTTCTGTACCTCTGGCTCTTCCTGCAGTCCTGGCCCCTCTCTTGTTCCATATCGCCCCTTCTTGCTGGGTGGCTCCTAGTATACAAACCTCTCTGTGTCCAAACCCGAACTTCCCCACCCAGGCCAACTGCCCCTACACACTAATCCCCTTAACCACAGAGCTTGTCGTCTGTCTGTATGCTGACTGAAGGCTCCCTCTGTCAAGGCTGGAATGCTGCCCTTCCACTTGCCCACCACTGCTGCTCCAGGCCTTCCCTTCCCCACACCTGCCAGCCCTGCCTGTTCCAGATTCCACGGGCTTGTGAGGAGAGATGGGGCCTGGAGGCACCTCCTAGGAGCCCACACTCACCTTCAGAACCATGGATTCCTGTCCCACAGGTATGTCGGGGAGCTGATCTCTGATGCCGAGGCTGATGTGAGAGAAGATGATTCTTACCTCTTCGACTTAGACAACAAGGTGAGCAGGAGACCCTCCTTACCCTGCTGCTCCCCAGGGCTGGCTTTCAGGAGCCTCTGGGAAGTCAGCAAATGGAAACCTGGGGAGGAGGGACTGGGGAAGTCAGCGGGTGGGGAGGGCAATCAGGCAAGCAGGGTCAGGGGAGATGTGAAGAGTGCCATCCCCCTGCCCCAGGATGGAGAGGTGTACTGCATTGATGCCCGTTACTATGGCAACATCAGCCGCTTCATCAACCACCTGTGTGACCCCAACATCATTCCCGTCCGGGTCTTCATGCTGCACCAAGACCTGCGATTTCCACGCATCGCCTTCTTTAGTTCCCGAGACATCCGGACTGGGGAGGAGCTAGGGTGAGACTCTAGGGGCCTCTAGGGGCTCTGCCAGGGGGTGGGAGACGCAGCAAACCTGGGACCTGAAGGCTGGCAGGTACCTGGTGTCCAGGCATGGAGTAGTGCAGAGCTTCTCAGATTTCAGTGTACATAAGTATTTCCTGGAGGACTTGGTGAAACAGTCCTGCGCCTCCCAGAGAGATTCTGAATCAGTAGGCTTGCGATGGGGCCCAGGATTCTGCATTTCCAACAAGTCCCCAGGCAATGCTGATGCTGCAAGTCCATAGAACATACAAGGGGCTCAGATCCCATCTGGAGAAGATAGGTTGGGTGCCGGGTCCCTCTCAGGGAGCAGGATCCACAGGGTCTTCAGGGTGGGCTCTTGGTGGCTGGGTCCAGGTCCCACAAGTTCCTGTTTTCCTCTGACAGGTTTGACTATGGCGACCGCTTCTGGGACATCAAAAGCAAATATTTCACCTGCCAGTGTGGCTCTGAGAAGTGCAAGCACTCAGCCGAAGCCATTGCCCTGGAGCAGAGCCGTCTGGCCCGCCTGGACCCACACCCTGAGCTGCTGCCCGAGCTCAGCTCCCTGCCCCCTGTCAACACATGAGAACGGACCACACCCTCCCTCCCCAGCATGGATGGCCACAGCTCAGCCGCCTCCTCTGCCACCAGCTGCTCGCAGCCCATGCCTGGGGGTGCTGCCATCTTCTGTCCCCACCACCCTTTCACACATTCCTGACCAGAGATCCCAGCCAGGCCCTGGAGGTCTGACAGCCCCTCCCTCCCAGAGCTGGTTCCTCCCTGGGAGGGCAACTTCAGGGCTGGCCACCCCCCTGTTACCCACCCTCAGTTGAAGTTTGATGAATTGAAGTTGGGCCTCTATGCCAACTGGTTCCTTTTGTTCTCAATAAATGTTGGGTTTGGTAATAAACTGCAATTTTTGTGTTGGGGTGGGGAGAAAGCATACTCGGCTAGAGGGAATGTGGGTCCAAGGGCCAGAATAGGATGGGAAGCAGGCTGGACAGGTGTGGCTGGTATGACGGCTGCCCAGTGCGGGGCAGTGAGGTGGGGGGCCACTATGAAGATCCAGTTTTCCCAGGCGCGGTGGCTAACACCTATAATCCCAGCACTTTGGGAGGCTGAAGCAGGGGAATCACCTGAGGTCAGGAGTTCAAGACCAGCCTGGCCAACATGGTGAAACCCCATCTCTACTCAAAATCAAAAAAATTTGCTGGGCGTGGTGGCAGGCACCCGTAATCCTGGCTACTCGAGAGGCTGAGGCAGGAGAACCGCTTGAACCCAGGAGGCGGAGGTTGCAGTGAGCCAAGATTGAGCCACTGCACTCCAGCCTGGGCAACAAGAGCGAAACTCCGTCTCGAAAAAAACGGACCTCTTTAATCTTTGGCGGGAGCATGTTGGGAGTGTACGGCAGTTGAGGTAGTTTGCGAGATTATAAAGCGTTTTCTTATCAGAGCATGCCAGGTCGCTCACTGTGGTCCGTAGTGCCCCCAGGAAACAGCCCTGAGCCCCCGTCCCAGGCTCCAGCTCCCCAGCCCGCTGGGCACAAAGTTGAGAAGAAGGAACTAGAGTGTCGGGGACCACAGGCGGGGGTGGGGCTGTGACGTGTGGGAGGGCGGGGCGGGCAGCAGGTGAGACGCCAGGTCTCCGGGGCTCCAATCACTCCAGAGACTGAGCCATGGGGAGAAAGCACCGGGACGAGGATGACGAGGCCTACGGTGAGACTGGGGCGAGGTCCGGGACCCTGTGGAGGGAGGGGAGGACGGGTGCTTTGGGAATGGTGTCTGGGGCTGGCTCCAGGGAGAGGAACTAAGGAGAGTACTGTGTCCCTGAGGGGAGGGCCTGGGAACCGGGAGCCATGGAGGGAGGGAGTCAGGGTCCTGGGAGGAGGATGGGGCTCCGGGGCTGAGGCTGTTGCTGGGGAGCCCATAGAGAGTGAAGCTGGGTGCCTCTGAGGAGTTTGGGCTGAGGTCCTTGGGAGGAGGGGGGGATTTCAGGCCTGGACTTTGGGTCCCTAAGGGCAGGGCCCTAGGAAACAAAGCCGAGATGGAAGGTGGCAGGTTGGGGCCCTGAGCAGAAGGGGGCTGGAGGCTGGGAGTGTCCTGTGCTACAGAGCCTGCAGCGGGTGAGGCCAGGGTCCCTGTAAGGAGGAGGAGGTTCAGCCTGGAGGCTGGGTCCCTGAGAGGGAAAGCTGCTTGTGGCCTGCCGGCTCCCTTGAGGAGTGAGGGGACCCTGAGTGGGCTGGCCTCTGCCTGCCAGGGTCTCTGGGAGAAGTGGCAGAGGGAGTGGGTTCTGCTGGGGGTCCCTGTGAGGCGTTGGGGCTGAGGGTCTTTGTGGAAAGGGGGCTGGGGTCCTGCCTAGGGGTCTCTGTGAGGAGCTAGGAGCAGGAGCTGGTCTTGGGGTACTCTGAGGAATAGGGACAGGGCCCCTGGGGTTCCTGTGAAGGGTGAGGCCTGAGGGGAGAAACAGCAGGGAGCCTGTTTCCAGAATCTGCGAGGAAAAGGGGCTGGGGTTCTGAGGAGAGAGGGAGCTGGGGACCGGCCTCCAGATCCCCATGAGCAGTGAAGGCTGGGAACTCACCTGCGGAGGCCCCCCTGGGCTTCTGGTCTGAAGGGGAAGGAACCCCTATGAGGGACCTTCTTGAGGAGAGGCTTGAGTCCCTTAGGGCCATAGGGGAGCGGGCAGTGAGGACTCTCGAGTAGACTTCCTGGAGCGGCTTCAGGTCAATCATTGTCCATGAGCCATGGAGGGACAGAGTCCAGGGCACCTGGGGAAAGTGGACCCCACCCGCCCCTTCCCAGACTACTGCCCAGCCCTCGGCCCTCCCTCCTTAGCGCCCACAAGGAACCCTGACTGCCCGGCCCTCCTCCTCCCTGTGTGTGTACTCAGGGAGGACCAGGAACTCAATGTGCCTGCAATCTCTATGGCCAGGCTCAGGTGTCACTCTGACTACTGGCCCAGAGCCCGGAGCACACTGTGGCCAGGGGACTGAGGTCCCACCAGAGTGAGGATGTACAGGGCCACTTCCCTCCCCAGGCCCTGCTGGGGTTGACACCTTTGTCTCCAGTTTCTTTCCCCATAGCCTTGAGCCAGAGGGTAAGGTAGGGCCTGGGGCAGACAGGGGAAGAGGCTATGACCTCCCTGAGGGGCTGTGGGTCTGTGTGGTCCCTGGGCAGGGATTAGGGAGGAGACAGGGATGAGAATGAGGGAGTGAGAGCCACTGGGAGTCCCACATCCCAGCTAAAGGGAGACTCGGGAGAACCGTGCCAGGGTAGGGCAGGGGACCAAGGCCATTTCCCAGACTGACTGCCTTGAGATGTGAGCCGGAAACTATAAAGGCCTTCCTTCCCCTCCCCATGGCAGCCTGGGTGGAGCTCCCAGGGAGCTGCTGAGCTGCTGATCAGGCCTGGATCCTACCTTTCCTGCTCCCCAGTTTTCCCCTCCTGCCAGTCCTGCCCTAGCCCATCTCCCTCCAAACACCTGGGGCCTGGGTAGGATCCTGGGGCTAGGAGGACTCAGCAAGACAAGATATGCAGAGAGAGACTCATCCTCCACACCTCTTCCCATGTCCCTCAGGGAAGCCAGTCAAATATGACCCCTCCTTTCGAGGCCCCATCAAGAACAGGTGAGCTCTGGGCACTGCTCCAGGGGCTGGCGGGGGTGGTGGGTGCACTGTGGAATCCAGTATTTGCTTTGTATTTGCTAAAATATTAGTAAGAAACTTGTGAAAAAGAGAAACTCCTGCCCCAGATGGGTGGTGCCCTGGGGGGATTGTTGTGTGTCTGGAGCAGGCATCGAGGGCTTCCCAGGTCTGGGGGGATGTTCTGTTTCTTGACTTAAGTGCCGGCTTCACAAGTGGGAGAACTCACCCAGCTGAGCCCTTGCCAGTTGTGTGCTTTTCTGTCTTTTACTTGAGAAGAAAGTTTATCCACCCAGAAAAAGGTTTTCTTTCTGTGTTTTGGAGATGGGGGTTCACTGCAGGCTCGAACTCCTGTGCTCAGGTGATCCTCCTGCCCTAGCCTTCCGAGTAGCTGGGATTACAGGCATGCACCATCATACCAGGCTAATTTCTTTGAGATGGGAATCTCACTATGTTGCCCAGGCTGATCTCAAACTCCTGGCCTCAAGGGATTCCCCTGCCTCAGCCTCCCAAGTAGCTGGTATTACAGTCATGAGTCACTGTGCCTAGCTAGGTTTTCTAAATAAAATATTTTTAAAAAATTAGCCGGGCAGTAGTGGCATGCGCCTGTAATCCCAGCTACTCGGGAGGCTAAGGCAGGAGAATTGCTTGAACCCAGGAGGCAGAGGCTGCAGTGAGCCAAGATTGCACCACTGCTCTCCAGTCTGTGTGACAGAGTGAGATGCTGTCTCAAAATAAAAAAATAAAAGCAATAAAAATATAAAAATAAAGCCTACTGATGACCACGTTGCAGCATCCCCCAGCTCTCTAACCCTTGACCCCTCCAGACCATAAGCCCTACCTCCCCAAGTCTCCTTAGCTCAGCCTCCCATTTCTCTCTCAGAAGCTGCACAGATGTCATCTGCTGCGTCCTCTTCCTGCTCTTCATTCTAGGTTACATCGTGGTGGGGATTGTGGGTGAGTTTCCAGCTGCTCAGAGCCAGGGCAGTGGGTGAGGGACAGTAACCCAGGGAGGGACCATTCCCATAACTGCCCCACTAAGTCCCTGTCCTCCAATGACTCATCCGTGCCTCTGTCTGCAGCCTGGTTGTATGGAGACCCGCGGCAAGTCCTCTACCCCAGGAACTCTACCGGGGCCTACTGTGGCATGGGGGAGAACAAGTGAGTACAAAGGCGAGAAGAGGAGTGCGAGAGCGAGGCGAGGTGGGGTGGGCAGGAGACACCCCCCCAACTCAGGCTCCAGACCTGTCCATGCTCTTCCACAGCCTTTCCCTGCTGTTCCCACCCCACCTCAGCATCCCTGAATCTGACCACTCCAGGCCACGTTGAGAACCGTTGCTGGACAGTTAGCTTCTTGAGTCCCACCAGAAATGGGAGGCAGTGGAGAGTCGTGTTAAGTGTATGAGTTTTACAGTTCAGAGATTGGTGTTTCGATCCCCACCTGGACCAAGTTTTGGTTGTGTGGCCTTGGACAAGTTACTCAAGCTCTCTGAGCTTTGATTTCCTTATCTGAAATTCAAGGAGAATTCCAGAAGCAATGCCAACAGTCCTCACATGCAGATGTCCAATAAGTAATAAAACCTCAAATATTTATATAGCATTTACTATGTTCCAGGCAGGCAGTAAACTTTACACACACAAGCTCATTGAAATCTCATGAGGTAGGCACTATTCTTTTATATGGAGTAGAACCAAGACCGAGAACAAGTGACTTGCTCAAGATCGTAGAGGTGATATGAAGTCATGGAGCTCCAAGTTCATGCTCTGAGCCATTTGTCAGCTGCTGCAATGGTGACTTACTCTGAGAGATCTTCTAGGCGTCTCCCTACCTCCCCAGCTGAGCTAGGGCCAGGAGCTGGGGGGTGACTGGTCTGGGCCACGTGGGGCTGGGCCCACTGTATTCTTGAGAAGCCACCCTGGTGGTCCCTCCCCTCCCCCAACACCTGACCAGGCCCTGATGCACATGGTCCCTCCCCTCCCACAGAGATAAGCCGTATCTCCTGTACTTCAACATCTTTAGCTGCATCCTGTCCACCAACATCATCTCAGTGGCTGAGAATGGCCTACAGTGCCCCACGCCCCAGGTCAGAGCCTGGGACCTGCCTCTGCCCCAGATCTCACCCAGGGTCTCAGGTTCCAGCCCCTTAGTGTTCTCTCTGCACCCAGGTGTGTGTGTCCTCCTGCCCGGAGGACCTATGGACTGTGGAAAAAAATCAGTTCTCGCAGACTGTTGGGGAAGTCTTCTATACAAAAAACAGGAACTTTTGTCTGCCAGGGGTTCCCTGGAATATGGTGAATATTGCCCCTAACCTCATCACTGTCGCGCAGAAGGGCCAGGGTGGGCACGGGTGGGAGTGGGAGTTGGGTAGATGATCACCAGGTTGGCTCTCCTGGGGAGTGTGGGACAGGCTGAGCCCCATGGTGGTGGTGAGGGGATCTGCTTCTTCATCCTGCTCTGTGTCTGTGTGTCTGTGTGTCTGTCCTTTCACTCCTGCCACAGATGGTGATCACAAGCCTGCAACAGGAACTCTGCCCCAGTTTCCTCCTCCCCTCTGCTCCAGGTGAGAAGCACAGATTCCTTCCTCAGACATCATCTAGTCCAATGTTTTCATTGCTTGAATGAAGAAACCAGGCCCAGAGAGAGTGAAGTCACATATCTTGTTGGTGGCAAAATTGGAATTAGCATCAGGTCTTCATTTTTCTCTTTGTTATATGGCCTTGCAGTCAGACAATCAGTGTTTTGGGGACTATTATGTGCCAGGTGCTGGGGACAGAGGCAGGGATAACAACTGCTCCCTGCTTCAGCTACATTCTAGGTGAGGAGATCAGAGTTGTTCACAAAGAGACTGTATGAAAACCTCATGAAAACATACATGGGTGAATCTACACACACATTTTTTTTTTTTTTTTAGACGGAGTCTTCCTCTGTTGCCCAGGCTGGAGTGCAGTGGCGTGATCTTGGCTCACTGCAACCCCCGCCTCCCGGGTTCAAGCAATTCTCTGCCTCAGCCTCCCGAGTAGCTGGGATTACAGCACATGGTGCCCACCACCACGCCTGGCTAATTTTTATTTTTATTTTATTTATTAAATGTATTAAATTTGTATTTTTAGTAGAGACGGAGTTTCACTATCTTGGCCAAGCTGGTCTTGAACTCCTGACCTTGTGATCCACCCACCTCGGCCTCCCAAAGTGCTGGGATTACAGGCATGAGCCGCCATGCCCAGCCTGCACACATATTATTTTTATATATGCACAGGGAAAAGGCTAGAAGGATATTTGCTCAAATGTTATAAGTGAACGTGGCTGGGTGGTAGGATCACAGTTGAACTTTTTTTCTTTTACAGTATGCTCTTCCTTCCAATAGCAAACGTTCTTTTTTTTTTTTTTTAAGAGATGAAGTCTTGCTATGTTGCCCAGGCTGGTCTTGAACTCCTGGATTCAAGCAATCTTCCCACCTCAGCCTCTCAAAGTGCTGGGATTACAGACATGAGCCCCGACACCCAGTTGCAAATGTCATTTTTAATATAAAACAATTTTTAGGCCAGGCATGGTGGCTCATGCTTGTAATCCTAGCACTTTGGGAGGCTGAGGCAGGCAGATCACCTGAGATCAGGAGTTCGAGACCAGCCTGGCCAACATGGCGAAACCCCATCTCTACTAAAAATACAAAAATTAGCTGGGCGTGGTGGCATGCACCTATTATCCCAGCTACTCAGGAGGCTGAGGCAGGAGAATGGCTTGAATCCGGGTGGCAGAGTTTGCAGTGAGCCGAGATTGCGCCACTGTACTCTAGCCTTGTTGACAGAGCGAGACTCCGTCTCAAAAAAAAACAAAAATTTTAGGCCGGGAGAAGTGGCTCACACCTGTAATCCCAGCACTTTGGGAGGCTGAGGCAGGTGGATCACAAGGTCAGGAGTTCGAGACTAGCCTGGCCAACATGGTGAAACCCCGTCTCCACTAAAAATACAAAAATTAGCCAGGCGTGGTGGTGGGCACCTGAAATCCCAGCTACTCGGGAGGCTGAGGTAGGAGAATCGCTTGAACCCAGAGGTGGAGTTTACGGTGAGCCGAGATGGTGCCACTGCACTCCAGCCTGGGCAACAGTGAGACTCCATCTCAAAAAAAAAAAAAAAATTAGACAATTTATAGCATAAGATGAGATATCCAGTTATCAATTTAAGTACAATAAGGAGTATCTCAAGTGAATACTTCAAAGTCAAGTAGATCTGAATATAAATTCTAGCACTTTCCAGCCCTATGGTCTTGACCCAACTATGCAACCTCTCTGAACCTTGTTTCCCCATCTTTAGAATGTAAATGACAGCGAGGTGCAGTGGCTCACACCTGTAGTCCCAACTGCTCAGGAGGCTAAGGCAGGAGGATCACTTGAGTCCTGGAGTTTGAGGTTACAGTGAGCCACGATTGTGCCACTGCACTCCAGCCTGGGCAACAGAGTGAGAAATCCTGCCTCTAAAAAATAAATAAGCTAGGTGAGGTGACTCACACCTGTAATCTCAACACTTTGCAGGGCTGAGGTGGGAGGATTGCTTGAGCCCAGGAGTTTGAGGCCAGCCTGGGCAACATAGCAAAACCCCATCTGTACAAAAAATTTAAAAATTAGCCAAGTGTGGTGGTGCGCATCTATAGTCCCAGTTGCTTGGGAGGCTAAATGGGGAGGATCGCTTGAGCCCAGGAGTTCAATGTTGCAGTAAGCTATGATCGTGCAGCTGCACTCTAGCCTGGGTGACAGAGCAAGACCTTGACTCAAAAATAAGTAAATAAATAAATAAATAGGTAAATAAATGACAAAGCAAGGCTGCCTGGCAAAGTTGTTGCAAGGATGGCAGTAAGTGGCTCTGTAGGCACATAACAGGTGCCAAAGGAGGTAGGGATAAGGTCAGAAGGCTTCCTGGAGGAGGCGAGATGGAGCTGGATTTGAACAGGGAGTCATGGATGGGATTTCTGGTGGAAAGAGAGCCCTGAGAGAGAGGCACAGTAAGAGCAAAGGTATAGAGTAGAAGGGAACATGGGCTGGATTTGGACAGCAGAGCCTGGAAGCCTGGCCAGGGAGTGTGGACGCTGTCTCTGGGGCAGAGCCTCTGGAGATGTCTGAGTCGCAAAGGGACCCAGAGCCCTGGAGTGATGAAGTCCAGGCTGTGCCACAGTCTCCCTGGCACTCCACTCGGGTAGAGGGCGGATGGAAGGGTGACAGGGTGTTCTAAGAGTTGAGGCCAGCCGAGAGGAGGGTCCAAACCAAGGCACGGCAAAGAGGGGAGGCAGGGGATGGACTGGGCTCCACAGGGCAGAAGCCCGTTTTTGAAATCAAAAGCAGCCCACTGAGGGACGCTTCATCACCCTTCCCTCCCCTAAGGGCACTGTGGACTGGGAGGGGGCCAGAGACCCTCCAGGCAGAGCTCCTGGCCCCCAACCCAGCAGCCCGGCTCTCCCTTCCAGCTCTGGGGCGCTGCTTTCCATGGACCAACGTTACTCCACCGGCGCTCCCAGGGATCACCAATGACACCACCATACAGCAGGGGATCAGGTAGGCACCTCCCTCCCCCACATCCTGGCCACACCCCTTCCACCCACAGCCCCATCTGACTCTGTCTCCCCAACAGCGGTCTTATTGACAGCCTCAATGCCCGAGACATCAGTGTTAAGATCTTTGAAGATTTTGCCCAGTCCTGGTATTGGATTCTTGTGTGAGTCACCAGATTCCCCTCCTCTCGTGTCCTTGCCTTCTTCCTCCCTGATCCTCTATCCCCTCGCCCAGTGTCTGAAACACAGGCTTTGGACAGAGGAGGAGGAGCCAGAGCTCAGAATGGATTCCAAGACCAACAGGATTTATAAGGGAAAGAGGCCTCATCTGGGAACATTGGGTGGTGTGTGGAAAGGCAGGGGGGGCCTCTGAAAGGGGAAAGATTTGAGGGGCTAGGGCTGAACCTCACTGTCCTCACCCTGCCTACAGTGCCCTGGGGGTGGCTCTGGTCTTGAGCCTACTGTTTATCTTGCTTCTGCGCCTGGTGGCTGGGCCCCTGGTGCTGGTGCTGATCCTGGGGGTGCTGGGCGTGCTGGCATACGGCATCTACTACTGCTGGGAGGAGTACCGAGTGCTGCGGGACAAGGGCGCCTCCATCTCCCAGCTGGGTTTCACCACCAACCTCAGTGCCTACCAGAGCGTGCAGGAGACCTGGCTGGCCGCCTGTGAGTGTCCTGCCCACCCCCAAGCCACCAGCTACCCAACGACTGCCCTGGGCCATGCCCGGCCCCAGCCCTGGCCCTGACCTAGGTCTGTCTGCCCCATCCTCTGCAGTGATCGTGTTGGCGGTGCTTGAAGCCATCCTGCTGCTGGTGCTCATCTTCCTGCGGCAGAGGATCCGTATTGCCATCGCCCTCCTGAAGGAGGCCAGCAAGTTAGGGCCTGCCTGGGAGGGAGATGGGGTTGAGGACAGCGTGGACCCAGGGGTGCTAGGGCACCTAGGGGGTGCTAGAGAGGTGGCAGGGAGCCTCAGAGGAGAAGGGAGAAATAGCACAGTGGTGAACACTGCTGTGGCTTTGCCTCTCTGAGCCTCTGCTTCCCCATCTGTAAAATGGGGGTAACAATAATTCCTGCCTTCTAGGGTTGTCTTGAGGATTAAATGAGTGCCTGGAATATGACATAGGCCTTCTAGAGGGGTTGGTGGGAGTGGTGGTGGCTGAGTGGAATGGCAGGAATCCAGGCCAGGAGGGGCAGCAGCTTGCTCCCAACCAGGAACTGCCACACACACCTGCCAAGGGATCACGCTTAGGGGTGATCTTCCCTTACTCCACCCGAAGCTGCCCCAGGTGGCTTCTCTGTGACTCTAGTTTCCTGTAAGGGTCATGTGAGCCTGATTTATTCAGTTCTGTTTATCCAGTGAGCACCTACAGTATGCCTAGCCCTGCACCAGGCCCTGAGGACACAGATATGAAAGATAATGTTACTGCCCCTGTTGGTCCCACCCTGGGGGAGTGGGGCAGGCCCCAGTGAGGTCAGAGGGGTCAGCACCCCCCCCCTTTTTTTTTTTTAGACGGAGTCTCGCTCTGTCAGCCAGGCTGGAGTGCAGTGACACGATCTCGGCTCACTGCAAGCTCCGCCTCCCAGGTTCACGCCATTCTGCTGCCTCAGCCTCCCAAGTAGCTGGGACTACAGGCGCCCACCACCATGCCTGGCTAATTTTTTGTATTTTTAGTAGAGACGGGGTTTCACTGTGTTAGCCAGGATGGTCTTGATCTCCTGACCTCGTGATCCGCCCGTCTCAGCCTCCCAAAGTGCTGGGATTATAGGCGTGAGCCACCGCGCCCGGCCGGGGTCAGCCCCTTGAGAAGATGGACAGCTGGGGCGGTGCCGGTGAACAGCTCTTGTCTCCTTGCAGGGCTGTGGGACAGATGATGTCTACCATGTTCTACCCACTGGTCACCTTTGTCCTCCTCCTCATCTGCATTGCCTACTGGGCCATGACTGCTCTGTATCCTCTGCCCACGCAGCCAGCCACTCTTGGAGTCCTGGGGGGTGATGGAAAACAGAGCAATACTTGCCCTGTACAGTGCCTTGGTGTCACTGGAAGAGGTGCCCCTTTCTCTGGGCAGACACAGCAGCACTGTGCCTGAACAGAGTTGAAAAGGTGCACACAGGCTGAATTTCAGCCCTCTCTGTGCAGCAAACGATCTGCACAAGCACCTGGGAACAGGTCCCTAAGGAGTGAGTGGCCCGTGGAGACCTCGTGTGATCATGCTTTCCTTGACTCCCCTCTGGGTACCTGGCTACATCGGGGCAACCCCAGTATGTGCTCTGGGCGTCCAACATCAGCTCCCCCGGCTGTGAGAAAGTGCCAATAAATACATCATGCAACCCCACGGTAAGAGGAAGCGGGGGACACGGAGGCGGGACTAGTAGGGCTGAGGGGCTGTAGGGGCCACATTCCTCATCGTGCAGAGAAGACTGAGGCCACAGAGGGCAAGAAACTCGTGCAAGGTCACACACCCAACCCCCAGCAGAGCTAGAAGAAACCAGTTCCCAGAATACCTGGTACTCCTGTTGAGCCGTCCATCATGTGGGGAGGGAAACTGAGGCTGGGAGAGACAGCCCTGGATACCAGGACTTACTCCACCCCTCCCCAGGACATTCCTCTGACTTGAGGACCATCAACCACTTCACCCTCTGAGTCTCAGCCTACTCCTGTTTGTTTGTTTGTTTGTTTGTTTGAGACAGGGTCTCGCTCTGTTGCCCAGGCTGGAGTGCAGCAGTGCAATCTCAGCTCACTGCAACCTCCATCCCCCAGGCTCAAGCAATCTTCCCACCTCAGCCTCCTGAGCAGCTGGGACTACTAGTGTACGACACCACGCCAGGCTAATTTTAAGCTTTTTGTAGAGGCAAGGTCTTGCTGTGTTACCCGGGCTGGTCTTGAACTCCTGGGGTTGCCCCGATGTAGTCAGGTACCCAAGCAATCCTCTGGCTTAACCTCCCAAAGTACTGGGATTATAGGAGTGAGCCGCCACACGCAGTTCCACTCCTCTGTAAAATGGGGATAATTATAATACCCATCCCTGGGGTGGCTGAGATGAAATGACTTTGGGCACATAAAGTGCTTAGTACAATGCCTGGCACCTGATAAGAGCTCAATAACAGGTTGGATTGTATTGTATTATTAAGTCTTCCTCCCTTGGAACACAGAGCCCTAGGTAGTAGCCAGGTGGGACTCCCTGCGGGGGACCTGGGAGAGAAGCTGCTTCCAAAACTCCTCTGTGAGGTTTCCCGGGAGTGGCGCTGGGCTGCTGGGAATTTACTCTTCTCAAACCTGTCATGTCTTCACCTCGTCTGAGCTGGGAACATGAGCTGGGCTGCAAGCATTAGCCCCACCCCTATTAAAAAGGGGAGGTTTGGCGGGCGCGGTGGCTCCTGCCTGTAATCCCACCACTTCGGAGGCCGAGGCGGGCGGATCACCTGAGGTCAGGAGTTTGAGACCAGCCTAGCCAATATGGCAAAACCCTGTCTCCACTAAAAGTACAAAAATTAGCCAGGCATGGTAGCAGGTGCCTGTAATCCCAGCTACTCAGGAGGCTGAGGCAGGAGAATTGCTTGAACTCGGGAGGTGGAGGTTGCAGTGAGCTGAGATCACGCCATTGCACTGCAGCCTGGGTGGCGAGACTCTGTCTCAAAAAAAAAAAAAAGGGAGGTTTATTTACATGTACAGAGGACCCACTATGTGCCAGGCACTGGGTATACAAGGCCCAAAATGATGTGGTTCTTTTTTTTTTTTTCTTTTTTAATGGAAAAAAAAAGGCTGTTACCCAGGCTGGAGTGCAGTGATGTGATCATGGCTCACTGCAGCCTTGATCTCCCAGGCTCAAGTGATCTTCTCACCTCAGTCTCCCAAGTAGCTGGGACTACAAACGAGTGCCACCATGCCCGGCTAATTTTTTTTTTTTAAGAGATGGGGTTTCACTATGTTGCCCAGGCTGGTCTCAAACAACCAGGCTCAAGCAATTTGCCTGCTTCAGCCTCCAAAAGTGTTGGGATTATAGGCGTGAGCAACTGCGCTGGGTATAACGTGAGTGTTGTTTTCAACTTGCTTGTGATCTAGCAGTAAAGACTGACAGAGGCCGGGCGCGGTGGCTCACGCTTGTAATCCCAGCACTTTGGAAGGCCGAGGCGGGCGGATCACGAGGTCAGGAGATCGAGACCGTGATGAAACCTCGTCTCTACTAAAAAATACAAAAAAAAAAAAATTAGCCGGGCGTGGTGGCGGGCGCCTGTAGTCCCAGCTACTCGGAGAGGCTGAGGCAGGAGAACGGCGTGAACCCGGGAGGCAGAGCTTGCAGTAAGCTGAGATTGCGCCACTGCGCTCCAGTCTGGGCGACAGAGCGAGACTCCGTCTCAAGAAAAAAAAAAAAAAAAAAAAGACTGACAGAAGGCCGGGCGCAGTGGCTCACATCTATAATCCCAGCACTTTGGGAGGCCGAGGCAGGTGGATCATGAGTTCCGGAGTTCGAGACCAACCTGGCCAATATGGTGACAGAGTGAGACTCCATCTCAAAAAAAAAAAAAATTTTTTTTTTGATTAGCCAGGCATGGTGGCACAGACCTGCAGTCCCAGCTACTTGGGAGGTTGAGGCAGGAGGATTGCTTGAACGCGGGAGGCAGAGGTTGCAGTGAGCTGAGATTGAGCCACTGCACTCCAGCCTGGGCAACAGAGTGAGACCTTGTGTCAAAAAAAAATTTTTTTTGGTTATATTTGCTAGAAATGTTTGTTTTTTAATTTGTGACTTTTTACTTTTTATTGTGGGAATTTTTAAACATATGCAAAGTAGAGATGATAGCACAGTGAGTTCCCTGTACCCAGATTCCACAATCCTCAACTTTCTGCTATTCTTATTTCATCTATATCCTCACCTATAATTTTTTTTGTTGTTGTTGAGATGGAGTTTTGCTCTTGTCTCCCAGGCTGGAGTGCAGTGGTGCGATCTCGGCCCACTGGAACCTCTGCCTCCTGGGTTCAAGCAATTCTCCTGCCTCAGCCTCCTGAATAGCTGGGATTATAGGCGTCTGCCACCACGCCCGGCTAATTTTTTGTATTTTCAGTAGAGATGGGGTTTCACCATGTTGGCCAAGCTAGTCTTGAACTCCTGACCTCAAGTGATCCACCTGCCTTGGCCTTCCAAAATGCTGAGATTACAGGCGTGAGCCACCGCACCCGCCTCGTAAATTTTTTTTTCTGGAGACTTTTAGGGCAAATTCTGGACATCATGCCATTTCACCTGTACATACATCGAGATGGATCTCAACAGATAAGAACTGTTTAAAAGCATAGCCACTATATCATTATCACATCTCACAAAATTGACAATAATGCCTTAATATCATCAAATACCTAGCCTGTTCTATTTGCTGGAAAGGGTTTTGGTAGACGTTGCAGAGGCTGCTCTGGAATGGGAATGCTGAGTGAGCGCCTTCCCCTCTGATTGAGACTGAGGGAGCTGATTATGCTTATGCTATAGGCAGACCAAACTGAGTTTGAGCCTGGAGATGGAACTCTCTGACACAACTTGACTCCCGCAGTTCAGAGAAGCTGCTACTTCCCACCTGTCAACTCTGGGAGGGGCAGGAGCTACTGGGAATGGGACACCCAGGCTCCATACTGAGGTCCCCGAAGCCTGAGCCTACTCTATCCCCGTCTACCCTCCCAGGCCCAGCCTGTGAACTCCTCGTGCCCAGGGCTGATGTGCGTCTTCCAGGGCTACTCATCCAAAGGCCTAGTCCAACGTTCTCTCTTCAACCTGCAAATCTATGGGGTCCTGGGGCTCTTCTGGACCCTTAACTGGGTACTGGCCCTGGGCCAGTGCGTCCTCGCTGGAGCCTTTGCCTCCTTCTACTGGGCCTTCCACAAGCCCCAGGACATCCCTACCTTCCCCTTAATCTCTGCCTTCATCCGCACACTCCGGTAAGGATGGGGCAGGGGCCTGGTCATTGTAAGCACGGGGGACCCAGGGGTCCTGGAGCTGTCTCTGACTGCATAACACCCTCTGCAGTTACCACACTGGGTCATTGGCATTTGGAGCCCTCATCCTGACCCTTGTGCAGATAGCCCGGGTCATCTTAGAGTATATTGACCACAAGCTGAGAGGTGAGTCTGGAGTTGGAGTAGGAGTTAGGAGCTGGGGAAGGCCATTAGGGAGGGGCAGTGACCAAACATGAGCTTTCCTCGTTCCCAGGAGTGCAGAACCCCGTAGCCCGCTGCATCATGTGTTGTTTCAAGTGCTGCCTCTGGTGTCTGGAAAAATTTATCAAGTTCCTAAACCGCAATGCATACATCATGGTGAGCTACACTGCAAGCAACCCTTTGTTCTGGTGCCCTTTGGTCTAGACATCTCCATTCTGGTCCAGGCAGCTTGCCTTGGTAACTCTGACCTTTCCACCTCCTTCAGATCGCCATCTACGGGAAGAATTTCTGTGTCTCAGCTAAAAATGCCTTCGTGCTACTCATGCGAAACATTGTCAGGTTAGGCTGTTCCCCACCCCCTTTGTGGCTCCCTCCTCTGATCTCCCACCCAAGGCTGGCTTCGTGGGCATGCTGTGCTCAGCCGGACCCTAGACTTGGTTTAGTGCTCTGCTCTTGCCATCTTGAAATGTGAACAATTTTCATTTTGCACCAGTCCCCACAAATTACGAAGCCAATTTTACTCTCAGCATTGCCAGGCCTCTCACCCTCAACCTCCCCTAACTTCTGGCACAGGGTGGTCGTCCTGGATAAAGTCACAGACCTGCTGCTGTTCTTTGGGAAGCTGCTGGTGGTTGGAGGCGTGGGTAAGGGACCAGAAGCTGTGGGGACAGAGGGTAGGGGTGCTGGGCAGCTGAAGAGGTGGCCTCAGAGGAGCAGCACTAACCCCCAGAATTATTCCACAGGGGTCTTGTCCTTCTTTTTTTTCTCCGGTCGCATCCAGGGGCTAGGTGAAGACTTTAAGAGCCCCCACCTCAACTATTACTGGCTGCCCATCATGGTGAGTGACTCCCCTCTCTGCCGCTTCACCCCCAACTCCCCAGAGGAACCCAATAACCCCAACGGGTCATGTCTTCCAGACTTCCATCCTGGGGGCCTATGTCATCGCCAGTGGCTTCTTCAGCGTTTTCGGCATGTGTGTGGACACGCTCTTCCTCTGCTTCCGTGAGTGACACCCCCAGCCACCTGTCCCCAACCTTAAAGTACTGAGCCGTTCAAGCATTTTTTTTTTTTGGAGATTTGGTGCTTCTAGAAACAATGCCTTTGTGAGCTAAACGAACCAGAGGGAGCTTCTTGTGACATCCTGAGGCCAGGAGTTTAGGGAAGAAGGGAGAGAGTGAGCCCCCAGGCCGATAGGCTCTCCAAAGAAGGAGCATTCTGATGGAGAGGTCTGTGCTATCTTCCCTAGGAAATTTCGGGTAGCAGTTAGCCATTAGAGGCCAGGCGCGGTGACTCACGCCTGTCATGCCAGCACTTTGGGGGGCCGAGGTGGGCAGATCACCCTGAGGTCAGGAGTTCGAGACCAGCCTGGCCAACATGGTGAAACCCCTCTTTACTAAAAATACAAAAAATTAGCTGGGCGTGGTGGCGGGTGCCTGTAATCCCAGCCACTTGGGAGGCTGAAGCAGAAGAATCGCTTGAACTCAGGAGGCGGAGGTTGCAGCGAGCCGAGATTGCGCCAGTACACTCCAGCCTGGGCGACAGCAAGACTCCGTCTCAAAACAAAGAAAAAAGATTAAAAAAAAAAAAAAAAAAGCCATTAGAGAGTCTTCCCAGCAGGTGGCTGTAGCGGCAGGGGATTTTCTTACTCTACAGCATGCATCCATTCAGGGTTTGCCAGGCTCCTCCTAAGCGACTGACATGCATTTTTTCCGCTAATTCTTATCATCGCTCTATGCAATATAATATTCCCGACCCCACTTCACATGAGGAAACTGAGATTACATAACCTGCCCGGGGGTAAACGTGGTGGCGCAGCTCAGATTCCAAACCTAGCAGGCAGCTTGCCTCCCAGTCCCCGATTTCCTGGCCCCAGGGTCCGCTTTAACCGGTCTCTGTTGCGGCTCAGTGGAAGACCTGGAGCGGAACGACGGCTCCCTGGACCGGCCCTACTACATGTCCAAGAGCCTTCTAAAGATTCTGGGCAAGAAGAACGAGGCGCCCCCGGACAACAAGAAGAGGAAGAAGTGAGAGCTCCGGCCCTGATCCAGGACTGCACCCCACCCCCACCGTCCAGCCGTCCAACCTCACTTCGCCTTACAGGTCTCCATTTTGTAGTTAAAAAAAAGGTTTTAGGCCAGGCGCGGTGGCTCACGCCTGTAATCCAACACTTTGGGAGGCCGAGGCGGGCGGATCACCTGAGTCAGGAGTTCGAGACCAGCCTGGCCAACATGGTGAAACCCCCGTCTCTATTAAAAATACAAAAATTAGCCGAGCGTGGTGGCATGCACCTGTCATCCCAGCTACTCGGGAGGCTGAGGCAGGAGAATCGCTTGAACCCGGGAGGCAGAGGTTGCAGTGAGCCGAGATCGCGCCACTACACTCCAACCTGGGTGACAGACTCCGTCTCCAAAACAAAACAAACAAACAAAAAAAGATTTTATTAAAGATATTTCGTTTTCTCAGTAAATCTGTGACTCATTCTCTCCACGACGACAGGCGGCCTTTTTTTTCCGCGCCCGGCTCTTTAAAATCGGCCCCGCCCCCATGACGCGTCCTGGTGCCGCGGCCAATCAAAAAGCCCAATACGGCTGGTCCCTTCTTCACCCCAGCCAGTCCGCTTCCCGTTCGGGTCACGCGCTCCGGGCCTCCAAGAGGGCCAATCGGAAGGGCAAGCTTCGAGACGCTGCGTGATCACGTGGGAGGAGATGAGCTGCTTGAAGACCAATTAGAGTCCGGGAGCGCGGCAGGGCCTCCAGACCAAGGCGGGCTTAAGGGTGACATCGGCGCTTTAAAGGGTCCGGGTCAGCTGACTCCCGACTCTGTGGAGTCTAGCTGCCAGGGTCGCGGCAGCTGCTAGGAGAGATGACTGGGGAGCGACCCAGCACGGCGCTCCCGGGCAGATGCTGGGGGCCGCGGATTCTGGGCTTCTGGGGAGGCTGTAGGATTTGGGTGTTTGCCGCGATCTTCCTGCTGCTGTCTCTGGCAGCCTCCTGGTCCAAGGCTGAGAACGACTTCGGTCTGGTGAGTCACCCGTTGCATAGCCCCATCCCCGACCCGCGCAGGGGATCGACCCCTACTGTCCCCCGGAATGCGGGCCGGCTGAGCCGACTTTCCGCGACAGGACCCTTTTCTTTCTCCCAGATCCCGTTTCCTCCGACCGCTCCCACCCCCTCTCCCTCTCCGGGTCCCGGTCTTACTCCTCATTCGAGCCCCTTCCTCTTTTGGGGTCCCCTTCCCTCCCTGAAGGCTCCTTCTCCTTTCGTAGGCCCTCCCCTGCTCCGAGCTGCCAGCTTCGCTCCAAACTGTCCTTCGTGTTCCTCTTTCTTGTTCTGGGACCCCATCCCCTACTCGGGATCCCCATTAGATCCTCCCTCTCCCATCGGAACGTGAGTTCCTAAAACCCCCAAGACAAGTTTGTCTTTGTTGACCCTTCCTCCTCCCATGACAGGTGCAGCCGCTGGTGACCATGGAGCAACTGCTGTGGGTGAGCGGGAGACAGATCGGCTCAGTGGACACCTTCCGCATCCCGCTCATCACAGCCACTCCGCGGGGCACTCTTCTCGCCTTTGCTGAGGCGAGGAAAATGTCCTCATCCGATGAGGGGGCCAAGTTCATCGCCCTGCGGAGGTCCATGGACCAGGGTATAAAGATGCTTGGGTGAAAGAGCCGGTGCTAGGTTGGATGGGTGGGCAGCCCAATGGGCCCAAGGGCCCTGAGGATAGGGGAACTTAAAGGGTTGGTTGCCTGAGTCCCTGAGGGGTAGGGGGAACCTGAGAAGGGCAAGTGTCTAGGACAGTGATCTGGAAATTGGGATCACCAAGGAGTTGGACATTCACTTAGCAAACATTTATTGGGTACTATATACCTATAACAGGCACTATTTTAGGTTTAATGAATATAGCCACGAACAAAACAGACCAAAAATCTCTGCCCTCACAGGATTTAAATTCTATTGGAAGGAGACAGACAAGCATAATAAACAAGTAAACTTTTTTGTCTGTTGCAAGGTGATAAATGCAATGGAGAAAAATAAAACAGGACAAGAGGTACAGATAGTGCAAGTGTTGGATTGCACCCTGGGACCATCGGCCCATCCTTCCGGCCTGGGTCCCTAGCAGGAGGTGGGAAATTAACGGGAAGTGGTAGAAAGGGTACCTGCAGAGTGCTCACTCTGGGTTTCTTCCTCCACTTTTTTTTCAGGCAGCACATGGTCTCCTACAGCGTTCATTGTCAATGACGGGGATGTCCCCGATGGGCTGAACCTTGGGGCGGTGGTGAGCGATGTTGAGACAGGAGTGGTATTTCTTTTCTACTCCCTTTGTGCTCACAAGGCCGGCTGCCAGGTAGCCTCTACCATGTTGGTATGGAGCAAGGATGATGGTGTTTCCTGGAGCACACCCCGGAATCTCTCCCTGGATATTGGCACTGAAGTGTTTGCCCCTGGACCGGGCTCTGGTATTCAGGTCTGTGTCCTAGGAGATAGATGGAGAGGGCTGCCTTGTGGAGAGTCTGAGGGATACCCCCAAATGGACTCCTTTCCAAGGGGAAGATTCTCTGAAGTCAGATTTTCTGGCTTGGGTGGGATTCCTTGAAAGACAGGGCGTCCTGGTAGGAACACATTATCAGGAGAAGAGGGAACTTTGCCATTGGCTTCCCATTTGGCATTGTCAACAGGACTGTGCTAGTCCATGCGATACCCTCATGCAAAGTAGAAAAAGGCACTGCCTCTTTGGACAGATACAAGCCTGTGCCAGGGTGCACAGCTTGGCGAGTGAGCACAGGTTGGGTTTAAGCTCTCGTGCACCCTGTGGCTGGGCTCCTGGTGCACGTGTCCAGCTGTACACCCTGGGAGAGCTTCTTAATTCAAACAGGGTGTGCGTTTATGGGATCCGACTGGAACCCTCAGTGAGCAAGGGGTGAACTGAAGGGGACCATATATGTGATTGCATTTGGGAAGTGGTGGGTTCCCTGCCCCTGCCTCTGAGCCCCTAGAGTCTCCTTCTGTGACACCCAATTCCCTTTCCCACAGAAACAGCGGGAGCCACGGAAGGGCCGCCTCATTGTGTGTGGCCATGGAACGCTGGAGCGGGATGGAGTCTTCTGTCTCCTCAGCGATGATCATGGTGCCTCCTGGCGCTACGGAAGTGGGGTCAGCGGCATCCCCTACGGTCAGCCCAAGCAGGAAAATGATTTCAATCCTGATGAATGCCAGGTCAGGAGTCCATGAGATGTTCCCTACCCATTTGACCCTCCCTGCCCTCCAGAGCATCATTTCACACACAGACCCAAGGTCTGACTGCTCAGCTTAGTGCCACATACCCTTGCTCCTCTCGGGGACAGGGCATTTTCCCTGTTCCCTCCCTGAGGTCCTGTCCTCTCCCCTCAGCCCTATGAGCTCCCAGATGGCTCAGTTGTCATCAATGCCCGAAACCAGAACAACTACCACTGCCACTGCCGAATTGTCCTCCGCAGCTATGATGCCTGTGATACACTGAGGCCCCGTGATGTGACCTTCGACCCTGAGCTCGTGGACCCTGTGGTAGCTGCAGGAGCTGTAGTCACCAGCTCTGGCATTGTCTTCTTCTCCAACCCAGCACATCCAGAGTTCCGTAAGTGCCTCATGGGCGGGGTCAGCAGGGAGAGCCCTGTGTCTAGACAAGGCCTGGGCAGAGACCCTCTCCCCCTGACTCTCCTGTTCTCCCCAGGAGTGAACCTGACCCTGCGCTGGAGCTTCAGCAATGGTACCTCATGGCGGAAAGAGACAGTCCAGCTATGGCCAGGCCCCAGTGGCTACTCATCCCTGGCAACCCTGGAGGGCAGCATGGATGGAGAAGAGCAGGCCCCCCAGCTCTACGTCCTGTATGAGAAAGGCCGGAACCACTACACAGAGAGCATCTCCGTGGCCAAAATCAGTGTCTATGGGACGCTCTGAGCTGTGCGGCTGCCACAGGGGTATTAGGCCCAGGACTCTGCCTTCAGGACCACGGGTCTGTAGAGGGTCTGCTGGAGATGCCTGAAAGACAGTTCCATCTTCCTTTAGACTCCAGCCTTGACAAAATCACCTTCCCTTTACCAGGGAAATCACTTCCTTTAGGACTGAAAGCCAGGCGTCCTCTCCCACAAAAAAGTCCTGCCCTCATCTGAGAATACTGTCTTCCTATATGGCTAAATGTGGCCCCATCACCCTCTCTGCCCTCCCGGGACATTGATTAGTCCTGTCGGGCAGGGCTAGTGAGATGTAGAATTGAATAAATGTGAACTCAGGGAACTGGGGAAGGCTGAGCCTCCTCTTTGGTGTTGGGGTAAGATAATCGCTTTCAACAGGGCTGGTGAAAGTCCCCAGATGGCAGGATATTTGGTTTCAGAGTAAGGACTAGGTGCACCACCACGATTAACTATTTATCAATCAAAATGTTTGTAACTTAAAATTTTTAGGCCGGGCGCTGTGGCTCACGCCTGTAATCCCAGCACTTTGGGAGGCCGAGGCGGGCGGATCACGAGGTCAGGAGATCGAGACCATCCTGGCTAACATGGTGAAACCCCGTCTCTACTAAAAAAAAAATACAAAAAATTAGCCGGGCGAGGTGGCGGGCGCCTGTAGTCCCAGCTACTCGGGAGTCTGAGGCAGGAGAATGGCGTGAATCCGGGAGGTGGAGCTTGCAGTGAGCCGAGATCGTGCCACTGCACTCCAGCCTGGGCGACAGAGCCAGACTCCGTCTCAAAAAAAAAAAAAAAAAAAAAAAAAATTTTTAATGAAGAATAATAAATATTTGTAGAGTCTCTATGGTTCTGTCAATACACATCTTCATGTCTGTTTTCCTCATGTATCCTTGTAAGCCTGGGTGAGTTCTGGGGAGAGAGCTGATGTGCATACTGCCTGTGAAAATCTGACTTTGGCAAATCAAATCCTGTTTTCCTTTTGACATTCCCTCTTTTTTTGTTGTTGCTTCTTTTGAGACAGGGCTCGCTCTGTCACCCAGGCTGGAGTGCAGTTGCACACTCACGGCTCACTGAAGCCTCAACCTCCTGGGCTCAAGTGATCCTCAGATCTCAGCCTCCGGAGTAGTTGGGACTACAGGTGGGTGACACCATGCCTGGTTAATTTTTTTTTATTTTTAGTACAGACAAGGTTGTGCTATGTTGCCCAGGCTGGTATGGAACTCCTGTGCTTAAGCAGTCCTCATGCCTCAGCTTCCCAAAGTGCTGAGGTTTCAGCTATGAGCCTCCACACCCAGACTACATTCCTTCTTATCACCGAGAAACAGGTTGATCTTCACAGGTGTAATGAGTATGAAGGGAGCGCCATAAGATATTTTTTATTTTTTTATTTTTTATTTTTATTTTTATTTTTTTGAGACGGAGTCTCGCTCTGTCGCCCAGGCTAGAGTGCAGTGGCGCGATCTCGGCTCACTGCAACCTCTGCCTCCCAGGTTCAAGCGATTCTCCTGCCTCAGCCTCCTGAGTAGCTGGGATTACAGGTGCCCGCCACCACGCCCGGCTAATTTTTGTATTTTTAGTAGAGACGGGGTTTCACCATGTTGGCCAGGCTGGTCTTGAACTCCTGGCCTCAGTTGATCTGCCCGCCTCGGCCTCCCAAAGTGTTGGGATTACAAGCGTGAGCCACAGTGCCAGCCGGCTATTTTTTTAATTTTTAGTAGAGACAAAGTCTTACTATATTGCCTAGGTTGGTCTCAAACTGCTGAGCTCAAGCAATCTGCCGGCCATGTTCTCTCAAAGTGCTGGGATTCCAGGCTTGAGCTACTGCACCCAGCCTGTAAGATATTTTAAAATCCACACTTGGCAAAGCGTGGTGGCTCACACCTATAATCCCAGAATCTGGGCAGCCTGCAGGTGAGTGGGAGAGCCCTTGCTTTCTGCCATGTGGAAGGAAAATGCAGTGCCTAGATGAGATGTTAAGAAAGTTAAAGAGGCTGGGCGCGGTGGCTCACGCCTGTAATCCCAGCACTTTGGGAGGCCGAGGCGGGTGGATCACGAGGTCAGGAGATCGAGACCATCCTGGCCAACACGGTGAAACCCATGTCTCTACTAAAAATACAAAAAATTAGCCAGGCGTGGTAGCGGGTGCCTGCAGTCCCAGCTACTCGGGAGGCTGAGGCAGGAGAATGGCGTGAACCTGGGAAGTGGAGCTTGCAGTGAGCTGAGATCAGGCCACTGCACTCCAGCCTGGGCGAAGGAGCGAGATTCCGTCTCAAAAAAAAAAAAAAAAAGTTAAAAGGCCGGGCGTGATGGCTCACGCCTATAATCCCATCACTTTGGGAGGCCAAGGCGAGCGGATCACAAGGTCCAGCCTGGCCATCATGGTGAAACCCTGTCTCTACTAAAAATACAAAAACTAGCCAGGCATGGTGGCAGGTGCCTGTAATCCCAGCTACTCGGGAAGCTGAGGCAGAAGAATTGCTTGAACTCGAGAGACAGAGGTTGCAGTGAGCCAAGACCACACCACTGCACGCCAGCGTGGGTGACAGAGCAAGACTCCGTCTCAAAAAAAAAAAAAAGTTAAAGACTGTGGGCTGAGGGCCACGTTCATTTGCAATTAGAGGTTTGTTTTACTTTCAACTGCTTCTCTAAGAAATGTTGAGATAATGTATTCTATCTGATGGAAGCTGTAGAATAATCCCAGTATATGTCAAGGCATAGTATAATTTTGTTATATTTTATCCAGAATTTGTGATCAGTAATGTAATATTTAATTTTTTTTATTTAGAGACATTTGTAAAAACACACAAAAGTAAAGAGTTTAATGAACCCCATGTACCCAACGTCCAGTTCCGACAGTTATCAAGATGTTGCCACATTTGCTTCTGTTCCTTTTTTCTTTTCCTTTCTTTTGCTGAAGTATTTTAAAGCAAATCCCAGACCTCATCCTCATGACATTCTCCCCTACATTATTAAGTATGCGTCTCATTCTTTTTTTTTTTTCTTTGGAGATGCAGTCTTGCTCTGTTGCCCAGGCTGGAGTGCAGTGGCACAATCTCGGCTCACTGCAACCTCCACCTCCTGGGTTCATGCCATTCTCCTGCCTCAGCCTCCCGAGTAGCTGGAACTACAGGCACCGACCACCATGCCCGGCTAATTTTTTTGTATTTTTTTTTTTTTTAGTAGAGATGGGGTTTCACCATGTTAGCCAGAATGGTCTCGATCTCCTGACCTCATGATCCACCCACCACGGCCTCCCAAAGTGCTGGGATTACAGGTGTGAGCCACCGCACCTGGCCATGTCTCATTCTTTAAAATGAACCTTTGGCCGGGCACACTGACTCATGCCTATAATCCCAGCACTTTGGGAGGCCGAGGTAGGTGGATCACCTGAGGTCAGGAGTTCGAGACCAGCCTGGCCAACATGGTGAACCCCCATCTCTACTAAAAATAAATAAATAAATAAACAAAATTGCTGGGCCTGGTGGCAGAAACCCCGTCTCTACTAAAAATACAAAAATTAGCTGGGCATGGTGGCAGGCACCTGTATTCCCAGCTACTCTGGAGGATGAGGCAGGAGAATTGCATGAATCCGGGAGACAGAGGTTGCAGTGAGCCGAGACGGTGCCGCTGCACTCCAGCTTGGACACAGAGCGAGACTCCATCTCAAAATAAATAAATAAATAAATAAATAAATAAATAAATAAATAAATAAAATAAATTGAATGTTTGGTTATATAACCACAATGCCAATGAAGACCCAAAAAATTAACAATAACTCTGTGTCATCATCTAATACCGTCATTATCCAAATTACATCAAATATCTCAAAAGTATTTATAGATGATTTGTTTGAATCAGGATCCAAAAAGAATCTACACATTGGCTTTACTTTTTTCTTTTTGTAGAGACAGAGTCTCGCTGTTGTCCAGGCTGGTCTCTAACTCCTGGGCTCACGCATTCTCTCCTGCCTTAGCCAAGTAGCTAGGACTACAGGCTTGTGCCACCACACTTGGCTCACATTGCATTTTGATGTCTCTTAAATCGCTTAATCTACAGTAGTCCACCTCCTCTTCCCTTTTTGTTTTTTTTTTTAAATGCCATCTATGCAGAAACAGGGTTATTCATCCTGTAGAATGTCCCACTCTCCGGATTTGTCAGTTTGCTTTGTCGGTGTCATTTAATTTCTTCCTTCATCCCTTATATTTTAGTTATCAAACCTCTGAAGGTCTAATTGGATTCACATTCCATTTTGGAGGAATAAGAGTCCTTCCTAAGTGCTTCCTATTGTACCTGCACTGTCTGCTTGTCCCTCTCTGACTCAAGCTGTGATTGAGCAGTGGGTTCAGATAGCTATAGCCTGACCTCTCTCTTGTAAGTTTCCCCGTCAACCTTTCAACTGACAGTTTGATCCACAGATGAGTTTTGTCAGATTCAGTTATGTTATGAGGGGTTGCACAAAGGTGATTTTAAAATTATCTTATTTCTTCTTCATTTATTAGTTGGAATTCCTCAGTAAAAAGCTCATCGGCGGGGCACGGTGGCTCATACCTGTAATCCTAGCACTTTGGGAGGCCAAGGTAGGCAGATCATCTGAGCTCAGGAGTTCAAGACCAGCTTGGCGAACATGGCAAAACCTCATCTCTACTAAAAAATACAAAAATTAGGCCGGGTGCAGTGGCTCACGCCTGTAATCCAAGCACTTTGGGAGGCCGAGGTGGGTGGATCACCTGAGGTCAGGAGTTTGACACCAGCCTGGCCAACATGGTGAAACCCTGTCTCTACTAAAAATACAAGCCGGGCGCCATGGCTCACGCCTGTAATCCCAACACTTTGGGAGGCCGAGGCGGGTGGATCACGAGGTCAGGAGATCGAGACCATCCTGGCTAACATGGTGAAACCCCATCTCTACTAAAAATACAAAAAATTAGCCGGGCGAGGTGGCGGGCGCCTGTAATCCCAGCTACTTGGGAGGCTGAGGCAGGAGAATGGTGTGAACCCCGGGGGAACCTGCAGTGAGCCAAGATCGCGCCACTGCACTCCAGCCTGGGCAACAGCGAGACTCTGTCTCAAAAAAAAAAAAAAAATTAGCCGGGCGTGGTGGCGGACGCCTGTAATCCCAGCTACTAGGAAGGCTGTGGCAGGATAATTGCTTGAACCCAGGAGGCGGAAGGTTGCAGTGAGCCGAGATGGCGCCATTGCACTCCAGCCTGGGCGACAGCGCAAGACTCCATCTCAAAAAACAAACAAACAAACAAAAAAACAAAAATTAGCCGGGCATGGTGGCACATGCCTGTAGTCCCAGCTACTCGGGAGGCTGAGCACAAGAATCACTTGAGCCAGGGAGGTAGAGGTTGCAGGGAGCTGAGATCACACCACCGCACTCCAGCCTGGGCGACAGTGCAAGACTTTGTCTCAAAAAAAAAAGTTCATCAAGGCTAGTTGGTTACCCTGATTAGCCTGAAACATGGTTTATATATGAAAGGCAAGATAAATGCTTAACTTTCCCCTTTAATTAGTGTTTTTGAGAGTAAACTGATGTAATACTTTCCTTGGTCAGTAAACCACATTGTTACTTCATGAGACACACATACAGAGGGACTGTCGGAAGCAGTATAGGTAATGTGGTTGTGGGGTTCGCCTTTCTAATGCAGATCACTAAACAGAGGTGAAGCAAAGAAGAATGGAGTGCAGCATCTGCAGCAATTGGGATGCCAGCTGCATGTCTAATACCACTACAAACTGCGGCCAGTCACAGTGGTTCATGCTTGTAATCTCAGTACTTTGGGAAGCTGAGGTGGGAGGATCGCCTGAGGCCAGGAGTTTGAGATCAGCCTGGGCAACATAGTGAGACCCCATCTCCACAGAAAATAAAACTAACTGGGCATGGTGGTGCATGCCTGCAGTCCAAACTACTCAGGAGGCTGAGGCAGGAGGACCACTTGAGCCCAGGATTTCAAGGCTGCGTAAGCAATGATTGTGCCCCAGTCTGGGTAACAGAGTGAGACTCTGTCTCTAAATAAATAAATAAAGCACATCTTACAAAGTTTTGCTGACAATTTTATTTCTCAGAAATAGTGGAAGACAAAGAGGAAAGGACACTATGAATGTCTGATCCATGAACTACTGCCTGTTAGAAATAGAAGTGCTGGGAGGCTTGAGAGAGAGACACTACCTTCCTGGCGAGGTGTGGTGGCTCAGATCTGTAATGCTAGCACTTCGGGAGACCAAGGCAGGATGATCAAATTCAAGGGCAGCCTGGGCAACATGGCAATACCCCATGTCTAAAAAACTTAAAAATTAGCCAGGCATGGTAACGCACACCTATAGTCCTAGCTACATGGGAGGATGGCTTGATCTCTTTGACCCCAGGAGTTCGAGGCAGTAGTGAGCTATGACTGCACCACTGTACACCAACCTAGGTGACAGAGTGAGAGCTCATCTCCAAAAAACCAAACCAAAACAAAAAATCTTCAAAAAAGAAAAAAAGCTTGACCTTTCCTCCCTCACTCTTCACAGACCCATGGAATCTGAAGCTCTGGCATTGGAGCCACCAGGCATTAACAAGCTTTCTGGGTGATTCCTAATACGTTTAAGTTTGAAAACCAGGGTCAGAATTTTTAAACAAGTGCAAATGTCCAGCTAAAATGAATTATATGTACGTCAAAGTTGCAGAAATAGTTAAAAGAACCTTTTTTTTTGAGCTTTTTTTTTTCTAATACACAGGGAAGGATCAGGCTCAGTGGCTCATGCCTGTAATCCCAGCACTTTGGGAGGCCGAGGCAGGCAGACCATGAGGTCAGGGGTTCTAGACCAGCCTGGCCAACATGGTAAAACCCCATCTCTACTAAAAATACAAATATTAGCCGGATGTGGTGGCACACGCCTGTAGTCCCAGCTACTTGGGAGCCTGAGGCAGGAGACTCACTTGAACCTGGGAGGCAGAGGATGCAGTGAGCCGAGATTACGCCACTGCCCTCCAGCCTGGGCGACAGAGCAAGACTTCATCTCAAAAAAAAAAAAAAAAACACAGGAGATTGGGAGAAGTGGCAGGAGACTGAAAGGGGAAAGAGCTTGTCTGTACCAATGGGACAATGTGGGCCGACTCTGGGCACACTGCTTATGAGTTAGCTCTACTCTGTGACGAAATTTTTTTTTTTTTTGAGACGGAGTCTCGCTCTGTTGCCCAGGCTGGAGTGCAGTGGCACAATCTTGGCTCACCACAGTCTCTGCCTCGCTGGTTCTAGCAATTCCCCTGCCTCAACCTCCTAAGTAGCTGGGATTACAGGTGCCTGCCACCATGCCCAGCTAATTTTTTAGTATTTTTAGTAGAGACCGGGTTTCACCATGTTGGCCAGACTGGTCTCAAACTCCTGACCTCAGGCAATACGCCCGCCTCAGCCTCTCAAAGTGCTGGGATTACAGGCGTGAGCCACCGCACCTGGCCAAGGAAATATTTAAAAAATAAAATAAAATAAGTTATTTAAAAATTGGGGCAAGTTGGCTGGGCACGGTGGCTCACGCCTCTAATCCTAGCACTTTGGGAGGCTGAGGCAGGGGATCACTTGAAGTCAGGAGTTCGAGACCAGTCTGGCCAACATGGTGAAACACTGTCTCTACTAAAAATTCAAAAAATTAGCCAGACATAGTGACAGGCACCTACAATCCCAGCTACTCGGGAGGCTGAGGCAGGATAATCGCTTGAACTTGGGAGGTGGAGGTTGCAGTGAGCTGAGATCGTGCCATTGCACTCCAGCCTGGGCTACGGAGCGAGACTCTGCCTAAAAAAAAAAAAAAAAAAAATCGGGGTAAGTGGTATCAATCTAAAAAATAATTTAAAAGTTCAGGATCTAGGCCGGGCGCTGTGGCTCACACCTGTAATCCCAGCACTTTGGGAGGCAGAGACAGGCGGATCACCTGAGGTCAGGAGTTCAAGACCATCCTAGTCAACATGGTGAAACCCCGTCTCTACTAAAAATACAAAAATTAGCTGGGCGTTGTGGGTCACACCTGTAGTCCCAGCTATTCAGGAGACTGAGGAAAGAGAATCGCTTGAACCCGGGAAGCAGAGGTTACAGTGAGCCAAGATTGTACCACTGCACTCCAGTCTGGAAGACAGAGTGAGACTCTGTCTTAAACAAACAAAAGCTGAGAATCTAGTGTTGTTGTCTTTGTTTTAGAGATGGAGTCTTGCTATGTTGCCCAGGTTAGATTCAGACTCTGAGGTTCAAGGGATCCTCCTGCCTCAGCCTCCTAGAGTAGCTGGAACTGCAGGCACGTACCACTGTACCAGGCCCAGAATCTAGTTTAAAGAGTTTATCCAAGTGCAAATGTTGAGGAAGTGGTCCACCTAGAGGTGCAGATTCCAAAGAACAGAAGTCCATGTTCCAAAGTGTAGAAGTTTGGGATCATTTATATAGACATAAAGTTTATGGAAGCTGAGCAGAATTTCAACATCATTCTGTGTCCGGAATTGGTGGGTTCTTGGTCTCACTGACTTAAAGAATGAAGCCGCAGACCCTCGCGGTGAGTGTTACAGTTCTTAAAGGCGACGTGTCTGGAGTTGTTCGTTCCTCCTGGTGGGTTCATGGTCTCTCTGGCTTCAGGAGTGAAGCTGCAAACCTTCGCAGTGAGTGTTACAGCTCATAAAGGCAGTGTGGACCCAAAGAGTGAGCAGCAGCAACATACATTGCAAAGAGCAAAAGAACAAGCCTTCCACAGCATGGAAGGTGACTGGAGTGGGTTGCCACTGTGACCTCCGGCAGCCTGCGTTTATTCCCTTATCTGGCCCCACCCACATCCTGCTGATGGTCCATCTTACAGAGAGAGCTGATTGGTTTGTTTTACAGAGAGCTGATTGGTCCGTTTTGACAGGCTGCTGATTGGTGTGTTTACAATCCCCGAGCTAGACACAAAAGTTCTCCATGTCCCCACTAGATTAGCTAGACTAGCTAGATTAGCTAGCTACAGAGTGTCAACACAAAAGTTCTCCATGTCCCCACTAGATTAGCTAGATACAGTGTCGATTGGTGCCTTCACGAACCCTGAGCTAGACACAGGGTGCTGATTGGTGTATTTACAAACCTTGAGCTAGATACAGAGTGCCCATTGGTATATTTACAATCCCTGAGCTAGACATAAAGGTTCTCCAAGTCCCCACCAGACTCAGGAGCCCAGCTGGCTTCACCCAGTGGATCCCGCACTGGGGCCACAGGTGGAGCTGCCTTCCAGTCCCACGCCATGCGCCTGCACTCCTCAGCCCTTGGGCGGTTGATGGGACTGGGAGCCGTGGAGTAGGGGGCGGCGCTCGTCGGGGAGGCTCGGGCCGCGCAGGAGCCCACGGCGGGGGCGGGGCTCAGGCATGGCAGGCTGCAGGTCCCGAGCCCTGCCCTGTGGGGAGGCAGCTAAGGCCCAGTGAGAAATCGAGCACAGCAGCTGCTGGCCCAGGTGCTAAGCCCCTCACTGCCCGGGGCTTGCGGGGTGGCCGAGCCCACGCCCACCCAGAACTCACGCTGGCCCACAAGCGCCCGGTGCAGCCCCGGTTCCCACCCGCGCCTCTTCCTCTACACCTCCCCGCAAGCGGAGGGAGCTGGCTCCGGCCTCGGCCAGCCCAGAGAAGGGCTCCCACGGTGCAGTGGCGGGCTGAAGGGCTCCTCAAGCGTGGCCAGAATGGGCGCTGAGGCCGAGGAGGCACCGAGAGCCAGCAAGGGCTGCGAGGGCTTGCCAGCACGCTGTCACCTCTCAGTTCTATGGTAAGGCTTATTGCATAGTTACAATGATCTGATTAGTCAATTTTTTTTTCTTTTTTTGGGGGGTAGGGGAAGGTGTTTTTTACATTCCACACTGAAGATGCAATAGTCATGGAGTCTTCGGTGCCATCTGGTCTGAGTCAGGTACAGGACAATAAAGGAGGCAGTTAATCTACGACAAAGATCAGTGATTGGAAAGGAGGTCTCATTATAGAACAAGAGCAATGAGGAAGAGAGTCTATAAGAAGCAGAATTGCAAACATGCTACATGACTCAATCTGCAAGGCTTAACTTCCCCCTTGGCATAAACTTAGAGTCCTGAAGTTTTGTTTTCTTTTTACAGTGGACTTTGCACATCATAGCCTGGTGAGTGCCCGCTGGATCAGCAGCCAAATTCTAGCATGAAACCCCTTCCTCAACATCTCCTTTCACCTTGCACGGCCCTCCTTCCCTTCACACATTCATCCCCACTCCCAGCCCCTTTGCTTAGGATTAAACCAGCTCAGGCTCTCTGTCTTCTCAGCTGTCCCTTAAATAAGGGAAAGAGACAGTAACAATGAACACTGACCTGAACAGCAAATACTAGGGACCAGGGACCGTGGATACTTTTTTGCTAATGTAATCCTTCCAACCAAAAGTCATGACAAGGAGGGAATAGGAAAAAGTCAGTACTTTTTTTTTTTTTGAGATAGGGTCTTACTCTGTCACCCAGGCTGGAGTGCAGTAGCATGATCACAGCTCACTGCAACCTTGACCACCTGGGTTCAAGCAATCCTTCCACCTCAGCCTCCTGAGTAACTGGGACTGCAGGCACGTGCCACTGAGCCCAGCTAGTATTTTTATTTTTGTAGAAACAGGGTCCCACTATGTTGCCCAGGCTGGTATTAAACTCCTGGGCTCAAGTGATCCTTGACCACCCCACTCACTCAGCCGCCCAAAGTGCTAGAATTACAGGCCTGCCCACCCATAGCCATCTAATAATTTTTGCCCAAGAAAGGATTGGGAAGGAAGATCAAAGCAACGGCTTGGACATCTTTTCAACAACAACAACAAAAAAAACCTACGACAGACTCAAATTATCACAGTAGAAGTATAGGTCTTCCTTTTCCTAATATTCTGGGATTTTTTTTTTTTTTTGAGACACAGTCTTGCTCTGTTGCCCAGGCAGGCTGGAGTGCAGTGGCATGATCTCGACTCACTGCAACCTCCGTGTCCCAGGTTCAAGTGATTCTCCTGCCTCAGCATCCTGAGTATTTGGGATTATAGGTGCCCACCACCACACCTGGCTAATTTTTTGTATTTTTAATAGAGATGGGTTTTCACCATGTTGACCAGGCTGGTCTCTACTAAAAATACAAAAATTAGCTGGGCGTGGTGGCGTGCCCCTGTAGTCTCAGCTACTCTGGAGGCTGAGGCAGAAGAATCGCTTGAACCTGGGAGGCAGAGATTGCAGTAAGCCGAGATCACGCCACTGCACTCCAGCCTGGTGACACAGTGAGACTCTGTCTCAAAAAAAAAAAAAAAAAAAAGAGGCCGGGCACGGTGGCTCATGTCTGTAATCCCAGCATTTTGGGAGGCCAAGGCGGGTGAATCACCTGAGGTCAGGAGTTCAAGACCAGCCTGACCAACATGGAGAAACCCAGTCTCTACTAAAAATACAAAATTAGGCTGGGCACGGTGGCTCACACCACCCAGCACTTTGGGAGGCCAAGGCGGGTGGATCACCTGAGGTCAGGAGTTCGAGACCAGCCTGACCAACACGGTGAAACCCCCGTCTCTACTAAAAATATAAAAATTAAGGCCGGGCGCGGTGGCTCAAGCCTGTAATCCCAGCACTTTGGGAGGCCGAGGCGGGCGGATCACGAGGTCAGGAGATTGAGACCATCCTGGCTAACACGGTGAAACCCTGTCTCTACTAAAAATACAAAAAATTAGCCGGGCGTGTTGGCAGGTGCCTGTAGTCCCAGCTCCTCGGGAGGCTGAGGCAGGAGAATGGCCTGAACCCGGGAGGCGGAGCTTGCAGTGAGCCGAGATCGCGCCACTGCACTCCAGCCTGGGTGACACAGCAAGACTCCGTCTCAAAAAAAAAAAAAAAAAAAAAAAAAAAAAAATTAGCCAGGTGTGGTGGTGCGTGCCTGTAATCCCAGCTACTGAGGAGGCTGAGGCAGCAGAATCGCTTGAACCCGAGAGGGGAAGGCTGAAGTGAGCCGAGATCACGCCACTGCACTCCAGCCTGGGCAACAGAGTGAAACTGTCTCAAAAAAAAAAAAAATTCTGTTAAAAAATACAAAATTGGCTGGGCATGGTGGTGCATGCCTGTAATCCCAGCCACTCGGGAGGCTGAGGCAGGAGAATTGCTTGAACCCAGGAGGTGGAGGTTGCAATGAGCTGAGATCCCACCATTGCACTCCAGCCTGGGCAACAAGAGCGAAACTCTGTCTCAAAAAAAAAAAAAAAAGCTGGCCAGAGGCAGTGGCTCATGCCTGTAATCCCAGTCCCAGTACTTTGGAAGGCCAAGACGGGCAGATCACTTGAGCCCAGGAGTTTTGAGACCAGCCTGGGCAACATGGAAAGACCTCATCTCTACAAAAAATTTAAAAATTAGCTGGGGCAGTGGCCCACACCTGTAGTTCCAGCTACATGGGAAGCTGAGGTGAAAGGATCACTTGAGCCCAGGAGTTAGAGGCTGTAGTGAACCAAGACCGCACCAAACCTGGACGACAGGGCAAGACCTTGTCTCAAAAACAAACAAGAAACCCACAGCACATTAGGTCAAATACTTTTATAAAAAATTTTTTTAGGCCGGGCACGGTGGCTCACGCCTGTAATCCCAGCACTTTGGGAGGCCAAGGTGGGTGGATCACAAGGTCAGGAGATCTAGACCATCCTGGCTAACATGGTGAAACCCTGTCTCTACTAAAAATACAAAATATTAGCTGGGCATGGTGGCGGGAGCCTGTAGTCCCAGCTACTCGGGAAGCTGAAGCAGGAGAATGGAGTGAACCCAGAAGGCAGAGCTTGCAGTGAGCCGAGATGGTACCACTGCACTCTAGCCTGGGCAACAGAGCAAGACTCTGTCTGAAGAAAAAAAAAAATTAGAATGAAAAAATGAAAAGGTTGATGAGTCTGTGTTTCACGAAAAACTCTCCAAACTCCCAAAATGTTTTAAACTTTTTCCTCGTCTACTATCTCACTCTCTCCCCGCAGCCCCACTCACACACACACTTTTTTTTTTTTTTTTTTTTTTGAGACAGAGTCTCGCTCTGTCACCCAGGCTAGAGTGCAGTGGCATGATCTTGGCTCACTGCAACCTCCGACTCCCAGATTCAAGTAATTCTCCTGCCTCAGACTCTCAAGAGTAGCTGGGATTATGGGTGTTCACCACCACACCCGGCTAATTTTTGTATTTTTAGTAGAGATGGGGTTTCTCCATGTTGGCCAGGCTGGTCTCAAACTCCTGACCTCAGGTGATCCACCAGCCTCCCAAAGTGCTGGGATTACAGGCGTGAGCCACTGTGCTCAACAACACACTTCTTTTAAAGACAGGGTCTCACTCTGTCACCCAGCCTGGAGTGCAGTGGTGCAATCATAGCTCACTTCAGACTTGACCTCCCAGGCTCAAGCAATCCTCCCACCTCAGCCACGTGAGTAGTTGGAACCACAGGCATGTGCCACCACACCTGCTAATTTTTGTATTTTTTGAAGACATGAGGTCTCGCCATGTTGCCCAGGCTGGTCTTGAACTCCTGGGCTCAAGCAATCCACCAACCTCGCCCTTCCAAAGTGCTGGGACTACAGGTGTGAGCCATGGTACCTGGCCTGAATATTAAGTGCTATTAGGGAATTAAATTTACATTTCTCAGGTATAATAGTATTGTGAATATGCAGATGAACATCCTTATTTTTTGGAGATGCATGCTCAAATACAAAGGGATAAAATGTCATAATCTCTTTAATATACTTTGAAATGATCCTACCAAATATAAGTACATACAGATGCTAATATCATTGTTTTTGCCAGTTTTCTTTTTTCTTCTTTTAGATACAGGGTCTTGGTCTGTCGCCCAGGCTGGAGAGCAGTGAGTGGAACAATCATGGCTCTCTGTAGCCTCGACCTTCTGGGCTCAAGTGATCCTTCCATCTCAGCCTCCCAGGTAGCTGGGACTACAGGTGCTTGGGAGTACAGCTAATTTTTTAATTTTGTAGAGAAGTGGTCTCCGCTCAGGCTGGCCTCAAACTGCTGCACTCCAGCAATCCTTCTGCCTTGGCCTCCCAAAGTGCTGGGATTACAGACATTAGCCACCACGCTCAACCAAAACTTTTAAAAGTTTTTTTTGTTTGTTTTATAACAGTTCCTCTGCCTCTTTTAGAGGCAATCAACCCAGTGTGGAGCACAGGTATTCCCTGTGTGGCACTAGGAGATGGGACTTGCTCCCTGTTTCGAGGTGGTACCAGCTAATGCTGCAAGGCCCTTTGAAGAAGGCTCCCCCTTCCCAGTTTATTATCTGCCATCAGTAAATAACTGGGGATTATCAGCTGACATCTTTATCTTCACTACATTCTTTAGAATTTAAGATAGGCAACAGCCAGCCTAGAATGTGACCCACTTCCACCTGAGGTTCACCTGACTGGGAGCAATAAAGTTTAACATTTCAAGAGTCAGCAAGGACTTTAACCCTTAGGATAATTTGTTTCTTTATATAGTCTTTGGAAAATAACACAAGAATTAAAAAAAAAAAAAAAAAAACAGCCAGGCTTGGTGGCTCAGGAGGCAGAGGCTGCAGTGAGCCAAGATGGCTCCAGTGCACTCCAGCCTGGGCAACACAGTGAGACCCTGTCCCCCGCCAAAAAAAAAAATCATGGGAAAGTAGAATGCTAATGAAAAGAAAGTACTACAATAAACAAACTAACAGATGGGCCTGAGATGCCAAAAACCAGGTACCCCTGTACGCCATTGGGCAGCAGACCTCATGATGGCTCTGTGGCTGTTCTGGCTGCAGGTAACAAATCCATGTAACAAACAAAGTAGGCTGGGTGCGGTGGCTCACGCCTGTAATCCCAGCACTTTGGGAGGCTGAGGCAGGCGAATCACAGGTCAGGAGTTCAAGACCAACCTGACCAACATGGTGAAACCTTGTCTCTACTAAAAATACAAAAATTAGCTGGACGTGGTGGCGTGCACCTGTAATCCCAGCTACTCAGGAGGCTGAGTCAGGAGCATCGCTTGAACCTGGGAGGCGTAGGTTGCAGTGAGCTGAGATCATGCCACTGCACTCCAGCCTGGGCAACAGAGCAAGACCATCTCAAAAACAAAAACAAAAACAAAAACAGCAGCTCTGGAGTTGGAGCATCTCATTCCATCCTTCATGTTTCAAAACTTCCTTTTCATATCACCTCTGATTTCTCTGCTTCATATTATGAATTATTTCTCCCTCCAACTCACTAATTCTTCATTTAGTTGGTCTGCTGTTTATCTTGTTTATTGTGTATCTTTTTTTTTTTTTTTTTTTTAGAGATGGTGTCTTGCAATATTGCCCAGGCTGGTCTCGAACTCCTGGGCTCAGGTGACCCTCCCACCTTGGCCTCCCAAAGTGCTGGGATTACAGGCATGAGTCACCACACCCAGCCCCCAAGCTATGTTTTAAGATGCTAAGAAATATTTCAGACATGCAAAAATAAGAAATGAGAGGCCAGGCATATTACATATGTTTACATACTAGTATGTAGTGTTTACATACTACCAGTATGTAAACATATGTTAAAGTTACATACAACTAATTTGTAAACATTACATACTACTACTTGTTGGTTTTGTTTTTTTTTTTGAGACAGAGTCTCATGCTGTTGCCCAGGCTGGAGTGCAGGGGTTCAATCTCGGCTGACTGCAACCTCCACCTCCTGGATTCAAGCAATTCTCATGCCTCAGCCATCAGAGTAGCTGGGATTACAGGTGTGCACCACCACACTTGGCTAATTTTTGTATTTTTAGTAGAGACAGGGTTTCGCCATGTTGGCCAGGTTGGTCTCAAACCCCTGACCTCAAGTTATCCACCTGCTTCAGCCTCCCAAAGTGCTGGAATTACAGGCGTGAGACACCGCACCCAGACCCAAAAGTTTTTAAGGTTATTTCTGGGCTCTAGAATTTCCTCACAACCCAAATGATGCAAATTCCATCCATGAGTTCTGTTGGTGCAGGTTTGGGTGTACCCCACAAAGCCTGCGGCTGTGACTCTGGCCAATGGGTAGAAATTTTACTCCTTGAACGCTGACAAAAGAGCTCTAAGCAGCTCCTGGGTTTCTGTAGCATGGCCGAAGCAGAGTGGAAATGGGGTTTCACCATGTTGGCCAGGCTGGTCCCGAACCCCTGACCTCAGATGTAGAAGATGAGGTCAGAAAGTTGACGGAGCTAGACTGGGAAGACCTTGTCGGGTGGCCCTTGTAAGATGGAGACTTTTACTCTGAGTGAAATGGCAGCTATTACAGGATCTTCAGAAGAGGGGAGACATGACCTGACTCCTGATTTAGAAGGAACCTTCTGGCTGCTGTGTGGAGAGAGCCTGTAACAGGGCAAAAGTGGAAGCCAAGAGATCAGGTAGGAGACAGTTGCAGTTGTCTAGGTGAGAGCCAATGGTGGCTCCCACCAGGATGGAGTAGCAGTAAAGGTGTGAGACGCAGATCCTCGTGTCATTTCTAAGGTAGAGACAGTATGATTTGCTGACAAATTAGATGTAGCATGTGAGAATAGGAGAGGAGTCAGGCAGATTCCAAGGGTCTAGCCTAAGCAACTGGCAGGTAGAGGTGTCACCTGGAGGGCCAGCACACTGGCCAGTGGGTAAGGATTCCAAGAATTCCTGTCTCCCGTTTCTGTGGGGAGACAGGCTGAGGCCAACCCTTAGGAGGCTCACTGCCTACAGTACCTGAAGTGGCAGGCTAGTCGCTATTAGAGTAACTGCAAGCTGGAGAGTTCAGCCTGGGGGGATGGGAAGGAGGACTGTTTATTACTGAAGTTGCTCCACTCCTGGTATGGAAATTGGGCCTAAAGAAATGAGGAAAATAGGCCAGCGGTGGCTCACGCCTGTAATCCCAGCACTTTGGGAGGCCGAGGCGGGTGGATCACGAGGTCAGGAGATCGAGACCATCCTGGCTAACACGGTGAAACCCCATCTCTACTAAATATACAAAAAATTAGCCGGGCGTAGTGGTGGGTGCCTGTATTCCCAGCTAATCGGGAGGCTGAGGCAGGAGAATGACGTGAACCCAGGAGGCGGAGCTTGCAGTGAGCTGAGATTGCACCACTGCACTCCAGCCTGGGGGACAGAACGAGACTCTGTCTCAAAAAAAAAAGAAATGAGGAAAATAGCATTTTGGGGTTGAGGTCTTTCAGCATCACCACTGTGTGAGAAAAGAAGTTCACATGACCATCTTCACCATGGCTGTAGCTCAGTCTTATACCCCAAACCTGGGATTAGCACCCACCACACAGGGGAGGACTTGAACCATACAAAGGGCAGGGGAATGCAGAAGAGACCCTTGGGGACAAGAAATGAAACCAGCAAAGCTGAGTATGGTGGCATATGCCTGTTGCCCCAGCTACTGAGGAAGCTGAGGCGGGAGGATCACTTGAGCCCAGGAGTTCAAGTCAGGCCTGGGCAACAGAGCATGACTCTACATCTTCATTTATTTATTTAGAGACAAGGCTCACTCTGTTGCCCAGATTGGAGTGCAGTGGCACAGTCATGGCTCACTGCAGCCTCAGCTTCCAGGGCTCAAGCAATTCTTCCACCTCAGCCTCCCAAGTAGCTGAACCAGGGCATGCCATCACACCCGGCTAATTTTAAATTTTTTTGTAGGAACTGGATTTCACCGTGTTGCCCAAGCAGACTAGTCTGAAACTCCTGGATTCAAGAGATCTGCCCACCACGGCCTCCCACAGTGCTGGGATTGCAGGTGTGAGCCACCGCACTATGCTTCTTTTTTGTTAGAGACGGGATAGGCTGGGCTTGGTGGCTCAAGCTTGTAATCTCAGCATTTGGGGAGGGCAAAGCAGGTAGATCATTTGATTTCAGGAGTTAAGACACCGGTCAGGTAATATAGTGAAACCTTCACTGTATAAAAAATTTAAAAATTAGTTGGGCATGGCTGGGCGCGGTGGCTCACCTGTAATCCCAGCACTTTGGGAGGCCGAGGCAGGTGGATCATGAGGTCAGGAGATCGAGACCATCCTGGCTAACACGGTGAAACCCCTTCTCTACTTAAAATACAAAAAAATTAGCCAGGTGTGGTGGCCGGCGCCTGTAGTCCCAGCTACTCGGGAGGCTGAGGCAGGAGAATGGTGTGAACCTGGGAGGCAGAGCTTGCAGTGAGCCGAGATCACGCCACTGCACTCCAGCCTGGGGGACAGAGCAAGACTCCGTCTCAAAAAAAAAAAAAAAAAAAAAGGCCAGGTACAGTGGCTCATGCCTGTAATCCCAGCACTTTGGGAGGCCGAGGCGGGTGGATCACGAGGTCAGATCGAAACCATCCTGGCTGACACGGTGAAACCCCGTCTTTACTAAAAATACAAAAAATTAGGTGGGCATGGTGGTGGGTGCCTGTAGTCCCAGCTTACTCGGGAGGCTGAGGCAGGAGAATGGCGTGAACCCGGGAGGCGGAGCTTGCAGTGAGCCGAGATTGCGCCACTGCACTCCAGCCTGGGCGACAGAGCAAGACTCCATCTCAAAAAAAAAAAAAAGAAAAAAAAAAAATTAGCTGGGCATGATGGAGCACCTGTAGTTCCAGCTACTTCGGAGGCTGAGGTGGGAGGATCACTTGAGCCCAGGAGGTCAAGGCTGTAGTGAGCTGTAATCTTGCCACTGTACTCGAGCCTGGGCAACAGTGACACCCTGTCTCAAAAAAAAAAGAGGGTAGGCCGGGTGTGGTAGCTCACACCTGTAATCCCAACACTTTGGGAGGTGGGTGAATCAGCTGGAGTCAGGAGTTTGAGACCAGCCTGGCCAACATAGTGAAACCCTATCTCTACTACACAAGAAAAAAAAAAAAAAAGAGGGTGGGTAGGAACTCTCTTACTATTTACAAATGAGGAAACTGTTATGGGAATCACTGAGGAACTTAGCCAGTTAATCTAGCAGTAAGTGTTCAGTCTGGCTCCTGAATCTTTTTTTTTTTTTTTTTTTGAGACGGAGTCTCGCTCTGTCACCCAGGCTGGAGTGCAGTGGCGCAATCTCGGCTCACTGCAAGCTCCGCCTCCCGGGTTCACGCCATTCTCCTGCCTCAGCCTCTCCGAGTAGCTGGGACTACAGGCGCCCGCCACCACGCCCGGCTAATTTTTTGTATTTTTAGTAGAGACGGGGTTTCACCGTGGTCTCCATCTCCTGACCTCGTGATCCGCCCGCCTCGGCCTCCCAAAGTGCTGGGATTACAAGTGTGAGCCACCGCGCCCGGCTTCCTGAATCTTTTTGAAACAGTCTCACTCTGTCACCCAGGCTGGAGTGTAGTGGTGCCATCTGGGTTCACTGCAACCTCCACCTCTCAGGTTCAAGCAATTCTCATGCCTCAGCCTCCTGAGGAGCTGGGATTACAGGCACATGCCACCATGCCTGGTTAACTGTATGTATGTATGTGTGTATATTTTGAGATGTAGTTTCATTCTTGTTGCCCAGGCTGGAGTGTAATGGCACGATCTCAGCTCACTGCAACCTCCACCTGCCAGGTTCAAGTGATTCTCCTGCATCAGCCTCCCAAGTAGCTGGGATTACAGGCGCGTGCCACCACACCCGGCTAATTTTTTTTTGTATTTTTAGTAGAGACAGTGTTTTTTTTGTTTTGTTTTGTTTTGTTTTTTTTTGAGACAGTCTCGCTGTTGCCCAGGCTGGAGTGCAGTGGCACGATCTCGGCTCACTGCAGGCTCCGCCCCCTGGGGTTCACCCCATTCTCCTGCCTCAGCCTCCCGAGTAGCTGGGACTACAGGCGCCTGCCACCTCGCCCGGCTAATTTTTTGTATTTTTAGTAGAGACGGGGTTTCACTGTGTTAGCCAGGAAGGTCTCGATCTCCTGACCTCGTGATCCGCCCGCCTTGGCCTCCCAAAGTGCTGGGATTACAGGCGTGAGCCACCGCGCCCGGTCAGTAGAGACAGTGTTTTGCCATGTTGGCCAGGCTGGTCTCGAACTCCTGACCTTAGGTGATCAACCCGCCTTGGCCTCCCAAAGTGCTGGGATTACAAGCGTGAGCCACCACGCCTGGCCCTAATTGTACTTTTCTCTTTTTTTTTGAGATGGAGTCTCACTCTGTCGCCCAGGCTGGAGTACAGTGGCGTGATCTTGGCTCACTGCAAGCTCCACCTCCTGGGTTCACGCCATTCTCCTGCCTCAGCCTCCGGAGTAGCTGGGACTACAGGCACCCGCCACCTCGCCCAGCTAATTTTTTGTATTTTTAGTAGAGATGGAGTTTCATCGTAATAGCCAGGATGGTCTCGATCTCCTGACTTCGTGATCCGCCCACCTCAGCCTCCCAAAGTGCTGGAATTACAAGCGTGAACCACTGTGCCCAGCCTCTAATTGTATTTTTTGTACAGGCAGGGTTTCACCATGTTGGCCAGGCTGGTCTCAAACTCCTGGCCTCAAGCCATCCACTCGCCTCAGCCTCCCAAAGTGCTGGGATATAGGTGTGAGGCACCGCGCTGGGCTGGGCTCCTGAATCTTGACCAGTCCCTTATACTTCCTCTGTGATACCATCGCTTTAAATAGTCAAGTGTCATACAAATAGAATTCCTCATATATACTACCCAGACACACTCATCAGCCTATAAAGATACATTCCGAAGTTTTTTTTTTTTTTTCAGACGGAGTCTCGCCCTGTGGCCCAGTGGAGTGCAGTGGCGCGATCTCGGCTCACTGCAAGCTCCGCCTCCCAGGTTCACGCCATTCTCCTGCCTCAGCCTCCCTAGTAGCTGGGACTACAGGCGCCCGCCACCTCGCCCGGCTAATTTTTTGTATTTTTTGAGTAGAGACGGGGTTTCACCGTGTTAGCCAGGATGGTCTCGATCTCCTGACCTCGTGATCCTCCCGCCTCGGCCTCCCAAAGTGCTGGGATTACAGGCGTGTGCCACCGCACCCGGCGTTTTTTTTTTCGAGACGGAGTCTCACTGTGTCACCCAGGCTGGAGTGCAGTGGCACCATCTTGGCTCATTGCAACCTCTGCCTCCCGCGTTCAAGCAATTCTCCTGACTCAGCCTCTGTAGTTCAGCCCCTGAGATTAGATAAATGCCACCGTGTTCGGCTAGTTTTTTGTATTTTTAGTGGAGACGGAGTTTCAACATGTTGGCAAGGCTGGTCTTGAACTCCTGACCTCATGTGATTTGCTTGCCTCAGCTTTTCAAAGTACTAGGATTACAGACATGAGCCACCTCACCCAGCCGGAAGTTTTTTTTTTTTTTTTTTTTTTTTTTTTTTTGAGATGGAGTCTCGCTCTGTCGCCCAGGCTGGAGTGCAGTGGCGCGATCTCGGCTCACTGCAAGCTCCGCCTCCCGGGTTCACGCCATTCTCCTGCCTCAGCCTCACCGAGTAGCTGGGACTACAGGCGCCCGCCACCACGCCCGGCTAATTTTTTGTATATTTTTTTTAGTAGAGGCGGGGTTTCACCGTGGTCTCAATCTCCTGACCTCGTGATCCGCCCGCCTCGGCCTCCCAAAGTGCTGGGATTACAGGTGTGAGCCTGGCCCTTTTTTATATTTTTTTATTAGAGATGGGGTTGTCACCATGTTGGCCAGGCTGGTCCCTAACCCCTGACCTCAGGTGATCTGTCCGTCTCAGCTGCGATTACAGGCGTGAGCCACCATGCCAGGCCCTGAAGTTTTTTATGTCCACAAATGTGTATGGAAAGGTGGACTCCAAATGAACTACAGGAAAATACATGAACAACAACAAAAGTTGCAAGCCAGGTGTGGTGACTCTGGCCTAGAATCACGACACTTTCACTTTCAGAGGCTGATGAGGCTGGCGGATCACCTGAGTTCGGGAGACCAGCCTGACCAACATGGAGAAACCCCGTCTCTAATAAAAATACAAAATTAGCTGGGCGTGGTGGCACATAATCCCAGCTACTTGGGAGGCTGAGGCAGAATTGCTTGAACCCAGGAGGCAGAGGTTGTGGTGAGCCAAGATAGTGCCATTGCACTCCAGCCTGGGGAACGCGCAAAACTATGTCTCAAAAAATAAAAAAGGCCAGGCGCGATGGCTCACGCCTATAATCCCTGCACTTTGGGAGGCCAAGGCGGGCGGATCACGAGGTCAGGAGATCCAAGACCATCCTGGCTAACACAGTGAAACCCCATCTCTACTAAAAATACAAAAAAATTAGCCGGGCACGGTGGCGGGGCCTGTAGTCCCAGCTACTCCGGAGGCTGAGGCAGGAGAACGGCGTGAACCTGGGAAGCAGAGCTTGCAGTGAGCCGAGATCGCGCCACTGCACACTGCCTGGGCAACAGAGCGAGACTCTGTCTCAAAAATAGATAAATAAATGAAATAAGTAAATGTCAGGTGTGGTGGCTCACGCCTGTAATCCCAACATTTTGGGAGGCCGAGGCGGGCGGATGGTGAGGTTAGGAGATGGAGACCATCCTGGCCAACGTGGTGAAACCCCGTCTCTAGTAAAAATACAAAAATTAGCTGGGCATGGTGGTGCGCGCCTGTGGTCCCAACTACTCGGGAGGCTGAGGCAGGAGAAATCGCTTGAACCAGGGAGGTGGAGGTTGCAGTGAGCTATCGCGCCACTGCACTCCAGCCTGGCGACAGAGCAAGACTCTGTCCCCCCCTACAGAAAAGCAAAAAGTTGCAGTAGAACACATTAAGATTTATTCCTCGCCTGTCCCCGCCGGCAGGCCGTCCCCGCCCCGCCGCGCGCCGGGACCGGGGTCCGGTGCTGAGTGCCCTCCGTCCTGGGAAACGGGGCGCGGCCGGAAAGGCGGCCGCCCCCTCGCCCGTCACGCAACGCATGTTCGTGGGGAACCTGGCGCTAAACCATTCGTAGACGACCTGCTTCTGGGTCGGGGTTTCGTATGTAGCAGAGCAGCTCCCTCGCTGCGATCTATTGAAAGTCAGCCCTCGACACAAGGGTTTGTATAAAAAAAAAAAAAAAAAAAAAAAAAGATTTATTCTTGGCCGGGCGCGGTGGCTCACGCTTGTAATCCCAGCACTTTAGGCCGAGGCGGGCGAATCACGAGGTCAGGAGATCGAGACCACGGTGAAACCCCGTCTCTACTAAAAATACAAAAAAAATTAGCCGGGCGTGGTGGCGGGCGCCTGTAGCTCCAGCTACTCGGAGAGGCTGAGGCAGAAGAATGGCGTGAACCAGGGAGGCGGAGCTTGCAGTGAGCCGAGATCGTGCCACTGCACTCCAGCCTGGGTGACAGAGCCAGACTCCGTCTCAAAAAAAAAAAAAAAAAAAAATTTATTCTTTTTGAAAAATGGGCCAGGTATGGTGGCTCATGTTTGTAATGCCAGCACTTTGGGAGTCCGAGGTGGGCGAATCACAAGGTCGGGAGTTCGAGACCAGCCTGGCCAACATGGTGAAACCCCTGTCTCTACTAGAAATACAAAAAATTAGCTGGGCGTGGTGGTGGGCGCCTGTAGTGCCAGTGACTCGGGAAGCTGAGGCAGAATAATGGGGTGAACCTGGGAGGCGGAGATTGCAGTGAGTCGAGATCGCACCACTGCGCTCCAGCCTGGCGACCGTGCAAGACTCCATCCCCCCAAAAAAGAAAAATGTTGTCTCCTGTGTCCGCTGAATCATTCCATTTTTATGAAGTTCAAAAGATATGCAAAATTAAAATGATACATTGTTTAGGAATGCACTCAGTAAACTATTAAGAAAAGCCAGAGGATGATATACCCAGTTAATTCTCCAAGTAGGAAGAAGAAAAAGAGAAACTGAATCAGATAGGTTTGTTTCAAAGTTATTGGTAATGTTCTGGCCGGGCACATCACTTGAGGTCAGGAGTTCGAAACCACCCTGGCCAATATGGTGAAACCCCCATCTCTACGAAAAATACAAAAATAAGGTGTGCAGCTGTAGCCCCAGCTACTGGGAACACTGAGGCACGAAAATCACTTGAACCCAGGGAGAGGCTGCAGTGAGCCCAAACTGCCACTATATTCCAGCCCAGGTGACAAGGTGTAACTCTGTCTCAAAAAAAAAAAAAGATGGCTAATTGGGTAGCCGTGGATACTTCACAATCATTAAAAAAACTCAAATTCGGCCAGGCGCAGTGGCTCACGCCTGTAATCCCAAGACTTTGGGAGGCTGAGGCAGGTGGATGGCTTGAGATGGGTGGATCACCCGAGGTCAGGAATTTGAGACCAGCCTGGCCAACATGGTGAAACCTTGTCTACTAAAAATATAAAAAATAGCTAGGGGAGGTGCCGGGCGCCTGTAATCCCAGCTACTCAGAAGTCTGTGAGGCAGGAAAAATCACTTGAACTCAAGATGCAGAGGTTGCAGTGAGGTGAGATTTTGCCATTGCACTCCAGCATGGGCAACAAGGGCGAAACTCCACCTCCTCCCCTGCCAAAAAAAACCTCAAATGATTGTCAAAAGTCTAGTGTATTATACATAATACTATGTCACCCAACAAAGAATCTCTAATATTAGGGTTAAGGTGGGGTACAGCCTAACTCATAGCATTAACTAACTCACAGGGCTTCACCTTTCACTTTTTTTTTTTGAGACGGAGCCTCACTGTCGCCAGGCTGGAGGTGCAGTGGCACGATCTCGGCTCACTGCAACCTTGGACTCCCTGGTTCAAAGCCATTCTCCTGCCTCAGCCTCCCGCGTAGTTGGGATTACAGGTATGCGTAACCACGCCCAGCTAATTTTTGTCTTGTTTTAGTAGAGACAGGGTTTCACCATGTTGGCCAGGATAATCTAGATCTCCTGACCTTGTGATCCACCCACCTCGGCCTCCCAAAGTGCTGGGATTATAGGCATGAGCAACTGCGCCCAGCCCCCTTAATCTTTTTGTACCATTGTTTTCACTGAGACCAAACCATGTCTTCCTTACTTTAAAATGTTTTATTGGAATTATTTTGATAAAAGCAGATACTTGTATATAGACAAATATAGGAAATAGATGCTATCTACTTGAAGTGCCCCCTGATTTTCAGGCATTCTTCCCCCAATAAGGTGACAGCTGCTCACACAGGGTAATAACAGGAAAGCTGTAAGTTCTTAGGATATACCCAGCACCAGGCAGAAGATATTCTTTGTGTCAGCAAATTCCTGAAAAATAGTAAGAACATTAGAACCATGTAAGATGCACCAATAAAAAAGAACGATTTCATATCCTTTGCAGCAACATGGATGCAAACACAGGCCATGATCCTCAGTGAATCAATACAGAACGGAAAACCAGATACCTAAGTTCTCACTTGAAAGTGGGAGCTAAATGTTGAGTATACATGGACATAAAGATGGCAACAGACACTGGGGAGAGGAAATGGGGCAAAGGTTTAATAACTATTCGGTACTATGCCCACTACCTGGGTGATGGGGATAGTCCTACCCCAAACCTCAGCATCATACAATGAACCCAAGTAACAAAACTGCACATATACCCCCTAAATCTACAATAAAAGCTGAGGCTGGGCATGGTAGCTCACGCCTGTCAATTCCAACACTTTGGGAGGCCAAGGCAGGACAATCACTTGAGCCCAGGAGTTTCAGACCCGCTTAAGCACCATAGTGGGACCCCATTATCTATAGCTTTTCTTTCTTTTTTTTTTTGAGATGGAGTCTTGCTCTGTTGCCCAGGGTGAAGTGCAATGGTGCCATATCAGCTCACTGCAACCTCCACCTCCTAGGTTCAAGCGATTCTCCTGCCTCAGCCTCCCAAGTAGCTGGGATTACAGGCGCCCGCCACCCATGCCCAGCTAATTTTTGTATTTTTAGTAGAGACAGGGTTTCACCATGTTGGCCAGGCTGGTCTTCAACTCCTGACCTCAGGTGATCCACCCACCTCAGCCTCCCAAAGAGCTGAGATTACAGGCATGAGCCACCACACCCATCCTCAAATTAAAAAAAAAAAAAAATTAGCCAGGGATAGTGGTGCAGGCCTGTTAAGTCATTAGCTACTCCAAGGGTGAGGTGAGAGGTGAGCTTCCACCCAGGAGGTTGAGACTGCAGTGAGCTGTGAATGTACCACTGCACTCCAGCCTGGATGACAGAGCAAGACTGTCTCAAAAAATAGAATAAAACTGTCAGACGCTATGGCTCACACCTGTAATCCCAGCACTTTGGGAGGCCAAGGCAGGCAAATCACCTGAGATCAGGAGTTCGAGACCAACATGGTGAAACTCCATCTCTACTAAAAATATAAAATTAGCTGGGCATGGTGGCGCATGCCTGTAATTCCAAGTACTTGGGAGGCTGAGGTTACAATGAGCTGAGAATGCGCCACTGCACTCCAGCCTGGGCGACAAAGCGAAACTCCATCTCAAACAAAAAACAAATACAAATATATGTTACAGGATGGGCTCGGTGGCTAATACCTGTAATCTCAGCACTTTGGGAGGTCAAGGTGGGCGGATCTCTTGGTCAGGAGTTCAAGACCAGCCCAGCCAACATGGTGAAACCTTCTACTAAAAATACAAAAATTAGCCGGGCCTGGTGGCGCATGCCTGTAATCCCAGCTACTTGGGAGGCCGAAGTAAGCCAAGAGTGTACCACTGCACTCCAGCCTGGATGACAGAGCAAGACAGTCTCAAAACACACACAAAACATGTTGGGTTGGGGCACAGTGGCTCACTGAGGCAGGAGTTGAAGACCAGCCTGTGCACAAAGTGAGACCCTGTAATACAGTTTAGATCTGTCTCCCCACCGCATCTCATATTGAATTGTAATGGATCACTGGGATGGATTCCTCATGAATGGCTTAAGCACCATCCCCCTTGATGCTGTGCTCATGACAGTCAGTTCTCTAGAGATCAACTTATTAAAAATGTGTGGGCCGGGCGCAGTGGCTCATGCCTGTAATCTCAGCACTTTGGGAGGCCGAGGCGGGTGGATCAGGAGGTCAGGAGATCGAGACTATCCTGGCTAATACAGTGAAACCCCGTCTCTACTAAAAATACAAAAAAATAGCCGGGCGAGGTGGCGGGCGCCTGTAGTCCCAGCTACTCAGGAGGCTGAGGCAGGAGAATGGCATGAACCCCGGGGGGCGGAGCCTGAAGTGAGCAGAGATCGCGCCACTGCACTCCAGCCTGGGCAGCCTGGACAGCGAGACTCTGTCTCAAAAAAAAAAAAAAAATTGTGTGGCACCTCCCCGCCTTTGCTGCTGCTCTGGCCATGCTACATCCCTGCTTCCCTCTGTACCTTATGCAATATAAAGTTTCCTAAGGCCCCCCCAGAGGCTGAGCAGATGCCAGCACCATGCTTCATGTACATCCTGCAGAATCATAGCCAATTAAACCTCATCATGTAAGTAACTGGCCATAAAAACATGAATTACAGGAGATTCCTGGCAGGATGAAGGTGGATCAGGTGGGTTCAAAGATCCTCAGAGAAAAGCTCAGAGACTCTTGTCCAACCAGATCATCATTACCACTCCCACTGAGAGCCAAAACAAAGGATACTCACCATAGCAAGGAAGGAGAACAGGCATGGCTCTCCACCTCTCCCAGCCTGAAGGTCAAGTTGCAGGAATCACTGTCTAAGCATGACAGCCATACAAAGCTTCTCTCCACGAGGGGGAGGTTCCAAACCTTAGACCTTCACTCAGGTTAGTGCAGAATCTCTGTGAACGTGCATTGTCCCTGGCTGGGCTTCCAGAGCTCATTCTAACAAGGTGAAAACAAGACAATTTGAGAATAAACAGAATTATGGCCCTCCCATTGGCCCTTCTGGAGACCCAAGTATCCAGTTCCCTAAATGAGTCAGAACTTAGTTTTGACATCATGACCAGCATCGGAGACTCTAGTCTGTGAAATCATCATTCCCAATTAGGGAGATCTGGATCAAGGGAAGCTCTTCTGGAAAGAGATCTAGTACATTCAAAGAAAACAAAAAGTCCCAGTATATATTGATCTAACAAATGAGTCCAGGAATGGACGTTAGAAAGGGAGGAGTAGAAAGCAATTTAAGGCCGGGCGTGGTGGCTCACGCTCGTAATCCCAGCACTTTGGGAGGCCGAGGCGGGCGGATCACGAGGTCAGGAGATCGAGACCACGATGAAACCCCGTCTCTACTAAAAATACAAAAAATTAGCCGGGCGTGGTGGCGGGCGCCTGTAGTCCCAGCTACTCGGAGAGGCTGAGGCAGGAGAATGGCGTGAACCCGGGAGGCGGAGCTTGCAGTGAGCCCAGATTGCGCCACTGCATTCCAGCCTGGGCGACAGAGCGAGACTCTGTCTCAAAAAAAAAAAAAAAAAAAAAAAGAAAGTAATTTAAAATAAAACTGCAGAGAACAGCTCCACTGGGAGGCCCCAGTGTACTCCTATTTTACAGTAGAAATGAGGGGAGGAGTCAGATTACCCAGCCTTTAATAAAAATACGGGGATTTATTAAAACATAAAAATACAGGCCCGGCAAGGTGGCTCACGCCTATAATCCCACCACTTTGGGAGGCCGAAGGGGGTGGATCACCTGAGGTAAGGAGTTTGAGACCAGCCTGACCAACATGAGTGAGACTCATGTCTCCCCGCCCCCCAAAAAAGTAAAAATACAATAGTCACAAGGAAAATGATGTAAACTAAAGAGTGAGACTGCCCCCCTGCCCCCCAAAAAAGTAAAAATAGTCACAAGGAAAATGATGTAAACCAAAAAGTAGTCTCTAGAAAGTCACCAACACCAGGCGCAGCAACTCACCCCTGTAATTCCAGCACTTTGGGAGACTGAGGCAGGAGGACTGCTTGAGCCCAGGACTGGAGACCAGCCTGGACAACATGGCAAAAGCCCGCTTCTGTAAAAAAAAAAAAACTAAAAATTAGCCAGGCGTGGTGATAGCATGTGCCTGTAGTCCCAGGAGGCTGAGGTGGAAAGACCACTTGAGCCCTGACGGTGGATGTTGCAGGGAGATCCTGGCATCGCGCTCCAGCCTGGGCAATAGAGCAGACTCTGTCTCAAAAACAAAATAGCAAAAACAAATAAAAGGAAGTCACCAGCTGTGGTACGTGGATTACAGCTCAAAAAAGAAAAAGTGGACGGGCGCAGCGGCTCACGAGGTCAGAAGATGGGGACCATACTGGCCAACATGGTTAAACCCCTTCTACTGAAAATAGAAAAATTAGCCGAGCGTGGTGGCGCGGGCCTGTAGTCCCAGCTAATCGGGAGGCTGAGGAAGGACAATCGACTGAACCCGGGAGGCAGAGGTTGCAGGGAGCCGAGATCGTACCACTGCCAGCCCGGGCAACAAGATCAAGACTCCATCTCAAAAAAAGAAAAAAAAAAAAGGAAAAAATTGGCTAAGGTGGGAGAATCGGTTGAACCCGGGAGTTGAAGGCCGCAGTGAATTGTGTTCTTGCCACCGTACTCCAGCCAGGGTGACAGGGAGACTGTCTCCAAAAAAAAAAAAAAAAAGGGCCAGGCGCGGTGGCTCACGCCTGTAATCCCAGCACTTTGGGAGGCGGAGGCGGGCGGATCACGAGGTCAGCAGATCGAGACCATCCTGGCTAACACGGTGAAACCCCGTCTCTATTAAAAATACAAAAAATTAGCCAGGCTTGATGGCACGCGCCTGTAATCCCAGCTAATCGGGAGGCTGAGGCAGGAGAATCGCTTGATCCCAGAAGGCGGAGGTTGCAGTGAGTCGAGATCGTGCCACCACACTCCAGCCTGGGTGATAGAGCGAGACTGTCTCAAAAAAAAAAAGGAGGGGGCAGGGAGGCGCATAATGCCCATGAACGAAAGCTTGCTTGGGAACAAAGCTTTCCCAAGAGGCACTCAAAAGGCTCTCGCACCTAATACTCACCTTTACTCAAGGATAACACGGCGATGAACGTCTTACAACTCCTAACGGGGAAATGAAACACAGAACAAAAGATTAGGGATCTTGGCCATAAACTCCTCGTTGAGCCCGGTCTAGAAATGCTGGACCGAGGGGCGGTCAGAGCGCTGCGGTGATGGCATCAGCGACACACTCAGAGTCACCTGGGGTCATCATCACTCCCCTCCTATCCCCAGGCGACCGCCACCCCCATTTTGCAATCACTCGCCCAACCCCACTCACAGTTGTGATGAGTCATCAGCAGGGGCTGTGGGGCCGCTAGCCGAGTTCCCCCTGCCACAAGCTAGGTCAGTTCCGAGCAGAGACACCAGAAACTCCAGTGTGCAACGGTAGTTCACCCAGCTCGACTGGGGACCGTGCTCTCCTCCCCCAGCCAGGCCACGACGTAGCTGCCCGCCGGCTGCTGCACAAAGGCAGCGCAAGCCGTTGGGATCCTCTGCTCCCCCTCACTCAACAGTCGGGCCATTACAGCTCTCATACTGAAAACCCACGAGCCCAATTCGCAAAAAGGACTAAAATGGCGAGGCCGGGGCCATTTATGGCGGCGCCGGGTTGGGGGCCTGATGGGTATGGCTGTTTTCTTATCTGCCTGGCTAGACGCGTGGCATTTTCCCCATTGTTCGTCCACACAGAAATAAAACAAAGTGAAAGAAAGGCCAAGAAAGTATGTTTCACACTCTTCTGGGCAAATATTCGGAGACACTTTTTGAATTTTGAAAAACAAAAAACAGGGATCTGTCTGGCCAGGCGGAAGAAAGTCCCAGGCGCCGGCCGGCCAGCGCCAGCCGGATGCTGTTCCTAAGCCGTTTCCCAGCAGCCCGTGGTCCGTTAATGACCCTGGGACTCTTACCGCGCGCGCAGCTGCGCCAGTTTAGGGTCCAGCTACCCTGACACTTTGCACTCCGTTCCCCCAGCGAAATCTGAATTTGCCTCCCAGTTCGATCCCGCAGACTGTCAGGCACCTTAAGCTTCAATTAAACAAAACAAAACAAAAACCAAAAACACAAAAGGCAGGTCGGGCGTAATAGGTCACGCCTGTAATCTCAACACTTTGGACAGGCCCAGGCAGAGGATCACTTGAGGCCTGGAGTTCGAGACCAGCCTGGGCAAATAGTGACACTCAACCCCCGTCTCTGTTTATTTAAAAATTAGGCCGGGCGCGGTGGCTTATGTCTCTAATCCCAGCACTTTGGGAGGCCGAGGCAGGTGGATCACAAGGTCAGGAGATCGAGACCATCCTGGCTAACACGGTGAAACCCCGTCTCTACTACAAAAAAAATTAGCAGAGCGTGGTGGCGGGCGCCTGTAGTCCCAGCTACTCGGGAGGCTGAGGCAGGAGAATGGCGTGAACCCAGGAGGCGGAGCTTGCAGTGAGCCGAGATTGCGCCACTGCACTCCACCCTGGGGGACAGGGCGAGACTCCGTCTCAAAAAAATAAATAAATAAATAACAGCATTTTTGAAACTCAGAAGTCATTTCAAATCCCACCTATCTGGACCCTTTCCTATCGCCCTCATTTATAAACGCGTATGATGTTTGGTGATGTGTGTGTTGGTATCTTAATCTTTTTTTTTTTTTTTTTTTTGAGACAGAGTCTGGCTCTGTTGCCCAGGCTGGAGTGCAGTGGCGGGATCTCGGCTCACTGCAACCTCCGCTTCCTCGGTTCAAGTGATTTTCCTGCCTCAGCCTCCCAAGTAGCAGGGATTACAGGTGCACACAACCATGCCTGGCTAATTTTTATATTTTTAGTAGAGTCAGGATTTCACCATGTAAGCCAGGCTGGTCTCCAACTCCTGACCTCAGGTGATTTGCCTGCCTAGGCCTCCACAAAGTGCCAGGATTATAGGTGTGAGTCACCGAGCCCGGCCTCTTTTTTTTTTTTTTTTTTTTTGAGATAGGGTATTGCTCTGTTGCCCAGATTGGAGTGCGGTGACATGATCTTGGCTTACTACAACCTCTGCCTCCCGGGTTCAAGTGATTCACTTGCCTCAGCCTCCTGAGTAGGTGGGATTACAGGCATCTGCCACCACACCCAGTTAATTTTATATATTTTTAGTAGAGACAGGGGGTTTCACCATGTTGGCCAGGCTGGTTTTGAACTCGTGAACCTCAAGTGATCCTCCCACCTCGGCCTCCCAAAGTGCTGGGATTACAGGTGTGAGCCACAGTGGCCAGCCCAGTTCAGTGGTTTTCTCCACATTGGCTGCACATTACTAACACCTGGGCAGCTTTAAATGTATACACTGCCCTCTTTGAGATTCTGAATTGGCCTGAGAGAGGCCTGGCATCCCTTAATGGTTTTATTGTTCCATTAGGGTGGAGAGCCATGGCTCAAAGCTAAAGTATTTGTTCCCTCTACTGCCTGGCAGATATATGAAAAAAAGATTCGCTATGGGTGGTGGCATACACGTGTAAGTCCCAGCTACTCAGGAGGCTAAGGATCAATTGAGCCCAGGAGGTCGAGGCTACCATGAACCGTGATCATACTACTGTACTCTAGCCTGGGCAACAGAGTAAGAACCTACCTCAAAAAAAAAAATACAGAAAGCCCTAATTCCTGCTGTTTTGGCAGTTAAGCTGCCTTTACTAAGTGCTATGGTCAGAGGCTTTAGTTCATCTCTTTCATTAATAAAACAGGCCTTTAAGAATTGGCCCAAGGGCCGCGCATAGTGGCTTACGCCTATAATCACAGCACTTTGGGAGGCCAAGGCAGGCAGATCACCTGAGGTCAGGAGTTCCAGACCAGCCTGCCCAACATGGCGGAAACCTCGTCTGTACTAAAAATACAAAAAATTTGCTGAGCATGGTAGCTGGTGCCTGTAATCTCAGCTACTCGGAAGGCTGAGGCAGAAGAATCGTTTGAACCTGGGAGGTAGAGGTTGCAGTGAGCCGAGATTGCTCCACTGTACTCCAGCCTGGGCAACAAAAGTGAAACTCTGTCTCAAAAAAAAAAAAAAAAAAAATTGGCCCCAAAACCAAATAAACTTACTATATCCCTTTTCTTTTATACACTTTCAAGGAGGATTTCCAGTATTATGTAATCCTTAAAACGTTTTAAGGATTTAAAACGTTTTAAAACCCTAGAGGGTAAGGATTTACACAAAGGTGCAACATAGGACTTTAACCGTTTTATGTTTTTTTGAGACGAAGTATTGCTCTGTCACCCAGGGTGGAGTACAGTGGCACAATCTCGACTCACTGCAACCTCCGCCTCCAGGCTCAAGTGATTCTCCTTCTTCAGCCTTCCATGTAGCTGGGATTATAGGCATGCCCCACCGTGCCCACCTAGTAGAGACAGCATTTCACCATGTTGACCAGGCTGGTCTCGAACTCCTGACCTTAGGTGATCCAACCGCCCCGCCTCAGCCTCCCAAAATGCTGGGATTACAGGCATGAGCCACCACGCCCAACCAGCTAATTCTATTGCTTTTTGTAGAGATGGGGTTTTGCTATGTTGGCCAGGCTGGTTTTGAACTCCGGACCTCAAGTGATCCGCCCGCCTCGCCCTCCCTAAATTCTGGGATTATAAGCATGATCCGTCGCACCTGGCCCATTTTATATGATTTTTATTTTTTTATTTTTTTATTTTTTATTTTTTATTTTTTTTTTTTGAGACGGAGTCTCGCTCTGTCGCCCAGGCTGGAGTGCAGTGGCGCGATCTCGGCTCACTGCAAGCTCCGCCTCCCGGGTTCACGCCATTCTCCTCCCTCAGCCTCTCCGAGTAGCTGGGACTACAGGCGCCCGCCACCACGCCCGGCTAATTTTTTTTGTATTTTTAGTAGAGACGGGGTTTCACCATGTTAGCCAGGATGGTCTCGATCTCCTGACCTCGTGATCCGCCCGCCTCGGCCTCCCAAAGTGCTGGGATTACAAGCGTGAGCCACCGCGCCCGGCCTGATTTTTAAATTCTTTTTGTAAATTGACAAACTTTAGTTGCATATATTGGTACAAAGTAGTTATTAACTATTAAGACAATATGGAGTAATTAAATCAAGCTAATTAACGTATCACCTCCAATATTTTTGTGATAAGAACATTTGAAATTTTGAAATATATAATACACTATTAACTATTAACTATTTTCACCACGCCATGCAATATATACCCTCCACCCCACGCCCCTCAAAAAAAAAAAAAAACACACACACAAAAACAGGCAGGGAACAGTGGCTCACGCCTATAATCCCAGCACTTTGGGAGGACTAGACAAGGGGATCACTTGAGCTGAAGAGTTTGAGACCAACCTGGGCAACACAGCAAGACTTGGTCTCTACAAAATACAAAAAATTAGCCGAGCATGATGGCATATACCTGTAGACCCAGGAGGTCTACTCAGGAGGCTAAGGTGGGAGGATTGCTTGAACCCAGGAGTTTGAGACTACAGTGAGCTCTACTGTGCTCCAGCCTGGGTGACAGAGCAATATCCCGTTTCAAAAAAAAAACACAACGTATTCCTCCTAAGGCTTTGTTTCCCTTGCACACCTCCCCATTCCCCCATCCCTTGGTAACCACTTCTCTGCTTCTGAGTTCTACTGTTTAGATTCCACATTTTTTTTACTTTTTTTATTTATTTTTTATTTTTTTATTTTTTGAGACGGAGTCTCGCTCTGTCACCCAGGTTGGAGTGCAGTGGCGCGATCTCTGTTCACTGCAAGCTCCGCCTCCCGGGTTCACGCATTCTCCTGCCTCAGCCTCTCCGAGTAGCTGGGACTACAGGCGCCCGCCACCACGCCCGGCTAATTTTTTTGTATTTTTAGTAGAGACGGGGTTTCACCGTGGTCTCGATCTCCTGACCTCGTGATCCGCCCGCCTCGGCCTCCCAAAGTGCTGGGATTACAAGCGTGAGCCACCGCGCCCGGCTAGATTCCACATATAAATGAATATGAGCCTAGGTCAGGAGATTGAGACCATCCTGGCTAACACGGTAAAACCCCGTCTCTACCAAAAATACAAAAAATTAGCCAGGCATGGTGGCATGCGTCTGTAGTCCCAGTTACTCAGGAGGCTGAGGCAGGAGAATCGCTTGAACCCGGGAGGCGAAAGTTACAGTGAGCCGAGATCGCGGCACTGCACTCCAGCCTGGGCGACAAGAGTGAGAGTGAGACTCCATCTCAAAAAAAAAAAAAAAAAAAAGTGAGCTTTTGTGGACTCCCACTCCGCTAAGTGGAAGAGAGAGAGAAAATAACCATAATCCCCTCTCAGCACCACCCCTCCCCTCCCCGCCCCAGTTAACCCACCTCAACCACCCCCAGTACCGTTTTGCAGCTGCCATCCGACTTTTCCCTGAAACAAGCCCCACTCTAATCAAGACGGGCACCTGCAATTTCTCTTAAGGCCCACAATTAAGTCCTAACAAAAATATGTGTAGCCCTAACTCCTACACGTATAACTCTTCAGAAGTACTGTCCTTTTCAGACTATAGATAGATGGAATTCAGACACTATCCCTCCCTAAATATCCATTATCTTCACATATTAACAGACAAGAAAAAGTTTAACATTTTATTTTTCATATTTAAGTAAACAAATTATAAAAACATACATTCCCAGCCTTTGTAGTGTTTTCGCAAAGCAAAAAAGAAAAAAAAAAAAAAAACTCGTACAGAAGGTGGCAGTGTTGATTCATTTAAAGGGAACGAAACACCCTTACAGTATCAACATTAAATGCAAAGAATTCTAATGAACATATTGGTTGTACTACAAAAATAATGAAGCCAGCTAATTACCATCAGGTTACAACTTAACTTTACAAAGAAGTAAAGCAGCAAAGAGCTGAAGCAGAAATGACATAGGAAAACAGAAGCAAAGTCCTTGAGTCCAAACAGTCCACCTCAAAGAAACATACTAAGGAACGAAGGCTCCTAATCCACCTCCTCAATGGTGGGGCCTGACCCAGACCCTCCCTTGGGACTCTGAGCCCCGAAGCCGCCAGGCCCGGGACCACCCGCACCCTGGTACAGTCCGCTGATGATGGGGTTACACACCTGCTCCAGCTCCTTCCTCTTGTGCTCAAACTCGTCCTTCTCGGCCAGGGTGTTGGCGTCCAGCCACGAGATGACCTCTTGACACTTGTCCAGCACCTTCTTCTTGTCGGCCTCGCTGATCTTGCCCTTGAGCCCCTCATCCTCCACGGCGCTCTTCATGTTGAAGGCGTAGGACTCCAGGGCGTTCTTGGCTGACACCCTCTCGCGCTGCACCTCGTCCTCGGCTTTGTACTTCTCCGCCTCCTGCACCATGCGCTCGATCTCTTCCTTGCTCAGGCGGCCCTTGTCGTTGGTGATGGTGATCTTGTTGGCCTTGCCGGTGCTCTTGTCCGTGGCCGTGACGTTCAGGATGCCGTTGGCATCGATGTCGAAGGTCACCTCGATCTGGGGCACGCCCCTGGGGGCCGGAGGGATGCCGCTCAGCTCGAAGCGCCCCAACAGATTGTTGTCCTTCGTCATGGCCCTCTCGCCCTCGTACACCTGGATCAGCACCCCGGGTTGGTTGTCGGAGTAGGTGGTGAAGATCTGCGTCTGCTTGGTGGGGATGGTGGAGTTGCGCTTGATCAGGGCAGTCATCACGCCTCCGGCCGTCTCCAGCCCCAGCGACAGCGGAGCCACGTCCAGCAGCAACAGGTCCTGCACGTTCTCGGACTTGTCCCCCATCAGGATGGCCGCCTGCACCGCCGCCCCGTAGGCCACAGCCTCGTCGGGGTTGATGCTCTTGTTCAGGTCGCGCCCGTTGAAGAAGTCCTGCAGCAGCTTCTGCACCTTGGGGATGCGGGTGGAACCCCCGACCAGGACCAGGTCGTGGATCTGGGCCTTGTCCAGCTTGGCATCGCGCAGAGCCTTCTCCACGGGCTCCAGGGTGCTTCGGAACAGGTCCGAGCACAGCTCCTCGAACCTCGCCCTGGTGATGGACGTGTAGAAGTCGATGCCCTCAAACAGGGAGTCGATCTCCAGGCTGGCCTGGGTGCTGGACGACAGGGTCCTCTTGGCCCTCTCGCAGGCGGTGCGCAGCCGCCTCACAGCTCGCTTGTTCTGGCTGATGTCCTTTTTGTGTTTTCTCTTGAACTCCTCCACGAAGTGGTTCACCAGCCTGTTGTCAAAGTCCTCCCCACCCAGGTGGGTGTCCCCGGCCGTGGCCTTCACCTCGAAGATACCGTCGTCGATCGTCAGGATGGACACGTCGAAGGTGCCCCCGCCCAGGTCAAAGATGAGCACGTTGCGCTCCCCCTTGCCCGTTCTGTCCAGGCCGTAGGCGATGGCGGCGGCCGTGGGCTCGTTGATGATCCGCAGCACGTTGAGCCCCGCGATCACACCCGCATCCTTGGTGGCCTGGCGCTGCGAGTCGTTGAAGTAGGCCGGCACGGTGATCACCGCGTTGGTCACCGGGTAGCCCAGGTACGCCTCGGCGATCTCCTTCATCTTGGTCAGCACCATGGACGAGATCTCCTCGGGGTAGAATGCCTTGGTCTCCCCCTTGTAGCTCACCTGCACCTTGGGCTTGTCTCCGTCGTTGATCACCTGGAAAGGCCAGTGCTTCATGTCCGACTGCACCACCGGGTCGCCGAACTTGCGGCCGATCAGCCGCTTCGCGTCAAACACGGTGTTCTGCGGGTTCAGCGCCACCTGGTTCTTGGCCGCATCCCCGATGAGCCGCTCGGTGTCCGTGAAGGCCACGTAGCTGGGGGTGGTGCGGTTGCCCTGGTCGTTGGCGATGATCTCCACCTTGCCGTGCTGGAACACCCCCACGCAAGAGTAGGTGGTGCCCAGGTCGATGCCGATCGCCGCGGCTTTGGCCATGCCGGTGCCCTGCTCTCTGTCGGCTCCGCTCTGAGATTCGGGGCTGGAAACGGAGGACGGGATCCGCGACAAAAGCTCGGTCCTTCGGAACGCCGGAAACTCAACGCGGCGGTGCCCGCAGCCGCACAGGTTCGCTCTGGAAAGCCTTGGGACCGCGGGAGTCACCCTCGGAAAAGGCAACGAACTCTCGCAGCAGCTCTTCAGGCTGGCCGTTTTCCGGACCGCTAGCCCCTCGGCTTTTATAAGTCGTCACGGAGACCCGCCTTTCCCCTTCTGAGCCAATCACCGAGCTCGATGAGGCTGCCAGGTCGGGAATATTCCAGGGGTTTCGCCTCCCGTCCTGCCCCCCAGCCTTCCTTGGACCAATCAGAGGCCAGGGTGCCGCCCCCTGATCAGAACTCTCCAGAGTCTTCTGGGATTCACTGGAGGGGACAGGGTCCCTGAGAGGAAGGGGGAGTGGTGGTGGGAAGGGTGTTGGTCTCCATGGCGATGCTGGCCGCCTGCCCTTCAGTAGGTAATTGACAGGAAGGGCCCGCTCTGGGCTTGTAATTTTAGGGCGGTGCGAGATTGGTCGGATGACTTTGGAGACAACCAGAACCCGAAAGTTACCTTGTTTCTCGAAGGAGGCGGTGCATCGATGTGCCTAGGAAACTCTGATTGGGCTGTGTCTGTGAAGGACGGAGCAGCCTTGGGTCCTTTCTCCGAGGCACCTAATGGCCTAGTCTGCCTGAGAAACGGCCCGGCTCTCCCGGATGTTTTTTCCATCTTAATGGGAAGGAGAAGGAAAGAGATAATGCAATATAGTTTTTGACATAATCTTTAACCTAAAGGATGGGACAACTGGGAATAGGAGCCTTTAAATTTTCACAAGGAAAGCAGTTGTGTAAACAGGCAGTTCTTAGCAAGACAGGGGCACCCATCCAAGGAGGAAGGGAGGCGCTGGTCGGGTAGTGGGAGGGGTGGGTCCGCCGCACCCCTGTCCCCGCCTTCAGCCGCTCCCGTCTGCTGCAAACAGGAGTTAGAAAAAAATTTTCCTTAGTATGTAGGCCGTCCTTAAGGCATTCTGGATTCCTCCATTTCCCTCCCCATTCCTAGCTTGGAGTCTGGGACACCTCCTTCCTACTTTCTCAATTCCTGGTTCACTCCTGGACAGTGTGTAGAACTAGGACCTCACAGTCCCGAGTAAGATTTTCTGTCTGTCCCTGAAACCCCTAGGCTGTCATCGTTTTTAGGTCAAATATAACAAGATGGTGAGCCCGGGAGGGAGGTGCCGGGGGGTGTTTAGCTCTCTTTAACATCACATACTACAGCTGTTTGGCAGGTGGCCCTCTTTAAGCAAACTGTGTGGAGTGATGCTGGAAAGCAGGAGGGGTTGGGACCCAGGTTCTAGTTACTAGCTCCTCTAAAACCTCAGGTTATGTGTCTTAAGTTTGTTTTCGTTTTGAGGCAGTCTCGCTCTGTCGCCCAAGCTGAAGTGCAGTGGTGTGAGCTCACTGCAACCTCCGCCTCCTGGGTTTAAGCAATTCTCCTACCTCAGCCTCCTGAGTAGCTGGGATTACAGGCATGTGCCACCACTCCTGGCTAATTTTTGTATTTTTAGTAGAGACAGGGTTTCATCATGTTGGTCAGGCTGGTCTCGAACTCCTGACCTCGTGATCCGCCCACCTCGGCCTCCGAAAGTGCTGGGATTACAGGCATGAGCCACCATTCCCGGTCTGTTGTTTGTTTTTGTTTGTTTGTTTGTTTTGAGACTGAGTCTCACTCTGTCGCCCAGGCTGGAGTGCAGTGGCGAGATCTCTGCTCATTGCAACCCCTGCCCCTGGGGTTCAAACAATTCTGCTGCCTCAGCCTCCCCAGTAGCTGGAATTACAGGATGTGCCACCACACCGGGCTAATTTTTGTATTTTTAATAGAGACAGGGTTTCGCCATGTTGGCCAGGCTGAATGTGTCTTAAGTTTTTATCCTAGATTCCAACTTCCTGCGGATTCTCCTTCCTCCTGTTTTAAATACGATTGCATTTAGTAATTTACTTTCCCTTTTTTTTTCCCTTCATTCTTAGTGTGAATGCAAGACCCTTTGTTAGGCGTCTGAAAGGAAAATGTGAGGGGTTAAAGCAATAGTACTGTGTTTACAACCTACCACAAAAAAAAAAAAAAAAGAAAAGAAAAAAAATAGCCTCATTGCCATGGGGATATTCCTTGAGCACAAATGGAAGGAAGAAGTTACTGATGAAGGGAATAATCCTGTTTTTAAACACTTTGCTCAATTGGCACTTTTCATATGCACAGCTGCACACACACCTGTCCACTATCAAAACACCTCTTCCTGGAATTCAGGGGTATTCATTTGTTTATAATTCACTGATCTAAACTGATGTTGCAAATAAATTGCTTTAACAATCTGTGTGTGTCTGTATGTGCAGGTAGGTGATAACTTTCACATTCAGCTTTAGCTCCCTTAAGAATCACCTCTCTAAACTAGTCAAACCGGTCAAACTTCAGGAATTTTCCCAAACATTTCTCTATGAAATGTCTGGCTGGAGATTCTCCCAAACTATGTTCATCTTAGCTGCACAGTGTATCAACACTTCCAGAGACCCTTAACCTCACCCCTCCCTCTGGAAGCTTCCTCACCATCAACTACTACTACTGGCAGGTCTGGATTCATTCCTTCCCTCCTTCCAAATCTACAATTTAAAAGGCCGGCACGGTGGCTCACACCTGTAATCCCAGCACTTTAGGAGGCCAAAGCAGCAGATCACCTGAGGTCAGAAGTTGGAGACCAGCCTGACCAAGATGGAGAAAGCCCGTCTCTACTAAAAATACCAAAAAAAAAAAAAAAAAAAAAATTACCTGGGCATGGTGGCACGTGCCTGTAATCCCAGCTACTTGGGAGTCTGAGGCAGGAGAATCACTTGAACCCAGGAGGCGGAGGTTGCGGTGAGCCGAGATCGTGCCACTGCACTCTAGCCTGGGCAACAAGAGCGAAACTCCTTCTCAAAAATAAAATACTTCTCTGATTCTGCTAAGAAACATAAAAAGTGGGGGGTGGGTGGCGGGAAAGGGGGAGGAAAAAAACCTCTCTATTGGCATGAAGCAAAGGGCATCACTGTCTCAACTGCCTGGCAACTAGATGTGGTGTTGGGGCCCCAAATCTTGGGTGATCTCCCGATAGCAGAAAAATCCAATATAAATGCTGTTTTTCTTGAATCAGTCACACTAGTCAGAGTCTACAGTGCTATAGTTGACCTAGCTTTTAAGTGAAGCCTCTGTGGACTAGACTGGAAACCCACACATACATATTCCTTGTCCATTTCCTGACAAGGAGAGGGTCACCTGAATTTTCTTTCTTTTTTTTTTTTTTTTTTTTTTGAGATGGAGTCTTGCTCTGTCGCCCAGGCTGGAGTGCAATGGCACAATCTCAGCTCACTGCAGCCTCCACCTCCCAGGTTCAAGCGATTCTCCTGCCTCAGCCTCCTGAGTGGCTGGGATTACAGGTGAGCACCACCATGCCTGGCTAATTTTTGTATTTTTAGTAGAGACAGGGTTTTGTCATGTTGGCCAGGCTGGTCTCGAACTCCTGACCTCAGGTGATCCGTCCGTCTGGGTCGCCCAAAGTGCTGGGATTACAGGCATGAGGCACCATGCCGGCCTTTTCTTTCCTTTTAGACTGGATGCTTCACAAGGCAGAAATCCAGTCACAAGTTTAATTGCTGTCTAAGGTGAATATATAAGAACCCCAGGAGATTTTTCAGAACTTTAATGTGATTAATTTCAGAATTAGGTTTTTATTGGATTCTGTGTTTGGAAGGATCAGAGCTCAGAGTCCCCAAAGTGAAAGCCAGGTCAGATGCTTTCAAAGGGACAAGAGAACTGAAGAGGGAGTGCCAAGAACATAATTGCTACAGCAGTGTGGGGTAAGAGAGCTTTCTTCAGGCTGACCCTGCAGGGTCTTTTCCTTCCTTCTCCCTCTCCTTTTTATAGTTCCTCAAACAGTAGTTTTCTTAATTTTGTTCATTTTAAAAGATGGTATAGGCCGGGCGCCATGGCTCACGCATGTAATCTCAGCACTTTGGGAGGCCGAGGTGGGCGGATCATCTGAGGTCAGGAGTTCAAGACCAGCCTGGCAAACATGGCAAAACCCTGTCTCTCCTAAAAACACAAAAATTAGCCGGACGTGGTGGTGCATACCTGTAATCCCAGCTACTCAGGAGCTGAGGCAGGAGAATCACTTGAACCCGGGAGGTGGAGGTTGCAGTGAGCTGAGATCACACCACTGCACTCCAGTCTGGGTGACAGAGCAAGACTGTCTCAAAAAAATAATAAATTAAAAAAAAAGATGGTATAATTTTAAGTTCATCCAGATGAAAGCAAAAGAGTTAATTGATGTGAAATCTAGAGGCAGGCATTCTTAACTGAATGAATGACAAATGCTTCAATGACAAAGAGAACCCTGGCCATTTCTAGCAGCACGGAAAGAAAAAATCTGGGAAGGGAAAATCCTGGATTTGCATCTGAGCTCTACTTCTTTGGTGAGGCTGTTTTTCTTTTCAACAAGTAAGTACTTGTACGTTGACTAAATAACACAAGTTTCGACGTGTTCATCTCTAAAACATAATTAACAATACCTGGACTGGGTGTGGTGGCTCAGGTCGGTAATCCCAGTGCTTTAGGAAGCCAAAGCAGGCACTTGAACTCAGAAGTCCAAGATCAGCCTGGGCAACATAGTGGGACACCATCTCTCTTTTTTTTTTTTTTTTTTTTTTTTTTTTGAGACGGAGTCTTGCTGTCGCCCAGGCTGGAGTGCAGTGCCGCAATCTCGGCTCACTGCAAGCTCCGCCTCCCGGGTTCACGCCATTCTCCTGCCTCAGCCTCTCCGAGTAGCTGGGACTACAGGAGCCCGCCACCATGCCTGGCTAATTTTTTGTATTTTTAGTAGAGACGGGGTTTCACCGTGGTCTCGATGTCTTGACCTCGTGATCCGCCCGCCGCGGCCTCCCAAAGTGCTGGGATTACAAGCGTGGGCCACCGCGCCCGGCCTGGTGGGAAACCATCTCTACCAAAAACTTTACAAGTTAGCTGGGCGTGGTGGCAGGTGCCTGTAGTCCCAGCTACTTGGGAGGCTGAGGCAGGAGGATAGCTTGAGCACAAGAGGTCAAGGCTGCAGTGAGCTATGATCACGCCACTGCACTCCAGCCTGGGAGACAGAGATCCTGTCTCGAATAAAAAAAATTTTTTTCCCTACATGATCAAAGAGAATATGATCTTCTCCCTCCTTTTATTGGGGATCCCATACTCTCAGATATGACTCGTAGTCATTCTTATTTAGGTGTTTAAAAGTTGGGAACCATTATTAGGACTACAGCTGCTTTCAGCTTAATGTAAAAACTGTCCTAAGATCTGCGGCACAGGCCATTCAGTCAAACCTTTTCATTTTCAAAGACAGCACCAAGGATCAAAGAAGTTCAGTGGCTTGATCTGGTTACCCAGATGACAGGTTACAGAACCGGTGATTGGACCCACGGGTTCTGACACTCATTTTGTACTCCTTCCCACATCGGTTCATCAACCTAACTGGGTTTTGTTTGCTTTTAATTTTGTGGTTAGACCTAATTGTTTTATTCTCTAAAGAGGAAAACAACACAGTGTTGGCCTCTGCGAGCATTAAGGGCACCACGGGTATGTGATCAGCCAGGGACTCCCGTCCTGGCTGCTGCTCTGCTCTTCGGACTCACGACCACGGCCCCTACAAGCTCTTGCCTTCCCCACCTTCCAGCTCTCCCAGCCCTGCTTCTCCTTTCCGATAGAACAGATTGCTCAAGCAGAAAGAGGGGAAAGGAGGGGGGAGCCCCGTTACTATGGCAAGGCTGGCATATAGTTCACAGAATCTTCTGGACGTTAAATATAGAGTCCTGACTAACCTTGACGTTTTAGGGCCGGTTGGCGAGAGGAGGGAGAGACTCGGGTGGCGCAGTTTGTTGGGGAGTATCCCTAAGAATGACACAGCAGTTCTCGCCTTGAAGGTCAGAAAACTCTAGAAACTTCGGGCAGAGCCAGCGACGGGGGGAAAAAGCCTCAGCCAAAGGGGAGGAAAGGGGGGAGTGCGGGGGGGAGAAAAGGCGGGGCCGCTGGGGCCTGAGGGCGGGGCTGGCTTCGGGGCTGCCTGTCCGACTCTTGCGTTTTCCGATGGTTTTTTTTTTTTTTTTTTCCAAAAAGGGATTAAAGGAGGAAAGAAAGAAGGACCTTTCGAGTTTCTCTCATACTAGGTAACTTACAAGACGAAAATATTGGAGAGTTTTGTAATTTTCATACAACTAAATCAGATGCATTGGGTGGCCAGAGGCGAGAAAGGAAGGTCCCCACCGCCCGCGGCCAGCGCGCACCCGTCTGCGCGGGGACGCGCGACTGATGGGAGAGGAGGAGATGGAGTCGGTTGGCTTTTGCCTACCGCCAGCTCAGTGCCCCTGTTCTAGTCCCTCGCCCCGTGAGGCATCAGGAGAGTAAGAAAATTAGACCCTCAGGAGTGATTCTCGGTTGCTGAGCTCCTCCGTAGTCCCAGCCTGTGAACCTGCTCCAGCCCTCCTCCGGTGTCCTCCCTTCTAATTTTTTTTTTTTTTTTTTTACTTTTTTTTGAGACAGGGTCTCGCTCTGTCGCCCAGGCTGGAGTGCAGTGGCGCAATCACGGCTCACTGCAGCCTCGATCTCCCAGGCTCAAGCGATCCTCCCGCCCCAGCCTCCCGGGTAGCTGGGACTCCAGGCCCGCGCCACCACGCCCTGCTCCTGTCTCCTCCAATTCTTGATCGGGCTGGACGTGGGCCAGCGGGGTGGGGCGGGTTTAACTCCGTGTCTGGAATGCTCCGCTGCCCTACCCCTCAAACATCCCTTTAAATGGTGCTGCTAGGAAAGGACGAGGGCCCGGTGGGCTTACTCCCTCTGGCTGAACTACACCTGATAGATACCTCAGGGGCGTTTCCCAAGGGGACGGATTTAGATCAGTTAGCAGGAGGAATGGTGGCTGTCACAATTTTTTATATTCACATAAGGATCGCTCCCTCAGAAATCGCCAATATTGGCTCCCCCCTGAAATAACCTCATTTCCTTTTTTAGCCTAAAGCTGTATTATTTCTGCCCACTTCTCTCACATCTATAAAATACTGTAGTTAATTTTTTGTTTTGGTACCTTTTTTGTCTTTTTGAGGATGACAAGAACTCTTAAAGACCAGGAATAACAGTAAATGTATATGTTATAAAATAAAATCCTGGGTTCAAAAGCCATCTAAAATCAAATTTATTATCATAGCCTGCTGCCTTCTGAGGCCTGGTATAGGAAGGTAGGAGGTGATTGGAATTGAGAAGATATTTATATTTGTTTTTCCACACTTGCAGTTATTTTTCCTGTTGCACTTTTCCTCCCTCAAAGTTCCTCTGCTACTCAAAACATCACTCCGTTTACGGATGGCACTGCATTCTCTTTGCTAATTCCACAGTTCCCTCAACCTCTTTCCTTGAGGTTACAAAGTGAATATTTCAAAGTACAGTACTCTGTGCTAGGGTATGCAGGCAAGCTATATATATATATATATATTTTTTTTTTTTTTGAGACGAAGTCTTGCTCTGTTGCCCAGGCTAGAGTGCAGTGGCGTGATCTCAGCTCACTGCAGGCTCCACCTCCCGGGTTCAAGTGAGTCTCCTGCCTTAGCCTCCCGAGTAGCTGGGATTACAGGCGCCCGCCACCACGCCTGGCTAATTTTTGTATTTTTAGTAGAGGTGGGGTTTCACCATCTTGACCAGGCTTGTCTTGAACTCCTGACCTAGTGATCCACCCACCTCAGCCTCCCAAAGTGCTGGGATTACAGGTGTGAGCCACCGCACCAGGCCGACAAGCAATAATTTTTATATATTTCTTGTTAAAACACCTACTAATAAGCTTGATAGGGCCATAGGAACTCTCTTATTGCCTCCATTCAATGTTATGTCTGATGACTTCTCTACTTTGTCAACAAAGGTATTTGGTAGGTCCTTCCCAATCTCCACCCTTTTCCAATTACCCTTTTCCCCACCCCCATACCACAGTAGTGGTAGTTGCTTCTGGTTTAGAGTCACTATAGGGTCTGCAGATCAGAGTCACTATAGGGTCTGCAGATCAGAGTCACAAATGCTACTGCAGCTCTGAAGGGGAGAGGAGGTCCTATAGCAAAGGCATATTCCCATGAAGATTGATTTACATTGTGGCCAGAGTCCACAGTACTACAGTTTAACTACCATGAGAGATAAATGTTGCTCTATAGACTGGCCTGGAAACCTAAGCATTTCATATTTATTTTCTATTTTCAAACTTCCAAAGCAAGGTCTACCTGTATGTATCATTTTCCATAACACTGGATTTTCTTCATAACAAGTATTTAGTGAATGGTTTGATGGGCTTTGAGGTACACATAAACTCATAAAGTGCTTTTTTTTTTTTTTGAGATGGAGTCTCGGTCTATCGCCCATGCTGGAGTGCAGTGGCGCAATCTTGGCTCGCTGCAAGCTCCCGGGTTCACGCCACTCTCCTGCCTCAGCCTCTCCAAGTAGCCGGGACTACAGGCGCCCGCCACCACGCCCAGCCAATTTTTTCTATTTCTAGTAGAGACGGGGTTTCACTGTGGTCTCGATCTCCTGACCTCGCGATCCGCCCCACCTCGGCCTCCCAAAGTGCTGGGACCACAAGCGTGAGCCACCGCGCCCGGCCATAAAGTGCTTTAATGTAATATTGATACAATTGATTTTTTTTCTTTTTTTTTTTTAGAGACAGGGTCTCACTCTGTTGCTCAGGCTGGAGTGCAGTGATGCAGTCATGGCTCACTGCAGCCTTGACCTTTACAATGTTATGCAACCGTCAACTCTGTCTGGTTCCAAAACATTTTCATCGCCCTTAGATACTATTTATTTATTTATTTTTTCACTGAGACGGAGTTTCACTCATTGTCCAGGCTGGAGTGCAATGGCACGATCTCGGCTCACTGCAACATCCACCTCCTGGGTTCAAGCGATTCTCTTGCCTCAGCCTCCCAGCTTGCTGGGATTATAGGTGCCCACCACCACAAGCAGCTGATTTTTTGTATTTTTAATAGAGATCGGGTTTCACCCTGTTGGCCAGGCTGGTCTTGAACTCCTGACCTCAGGTGATCCACCCACCTCGGCCTCCCAAAGTGCTGGGATTACAGGCATGAGCCATGCGCCCGGCCGACACAATTTATTTTTATTTTTTGAGATGGAGTCTTGCTCTGTCACCTAGGCTGGAGTGCAGTGGCACAATCTTGGCTCACTGAAACCTCTGCCTTCCGAGTTCAAGTGATTCACCTGCCCCAGCCTCCCGAATAGCTGGGATTACAGGCGCACACCATCGCGCCTGGCTAATTTTTGTACTTTTAGTGCAGGAGGTGGGGGGGGGGGGTCTCACCATGTTGGCCAGGCTGGTCTCGAACTCCTGACCTCAGGTGATCCGCCTGCCTCGGCCTCCCAAAGTGCTGGGATTACAGGCGTGAGCCACCACACCAGGCCAGATACAATTTATTTTTAAAAGGGCTCACTCAGGGAGCTTTAAGGATTGTAGTGGGCATTTTCCAACAAGGAGGGAATTACTTCTTGGATGCTAGCGGCTGGGGCATGAAGCATCTCCAAGGGAAAGTGCATGAGAGTGAAGTCTGTATGTAGGTCTTCCTGGCTCGGGTGCTCACTGGGGTACTTAAATTGTAGGTGATAACTGCTAAGAATGTGGCATTTCTATTTCAGGATGCTTTCAGTCATAAGAGAGGCATCGAGCCAAACCCTTCCATTTTAAAAGATGACAACTAAAGCACATGTGGATAGCAAGCCAGTGAATGTACCCCTATCTTTTCACTTTGAAATTTAGGACACTCCTTCCATTCCATGTTGAATCTAGATTAAATATCAAGTCCATGAGCATATCAGGTGTACCTACAGGAGGTAGGAGCACTGGCCTCCCATCTAACTGCGTTCTTTTTGACCACTTTTGCAGAAACATCCCTGCCCCCCCCCCCCACCTCTTTTGAGACCAATCTTACACAAACATCACTTTGAGGCTACCCTCCCAGGTGTTAAACTTTTTCTGTACCCTCAGGCTAAACCCAATCAGCATCAACAAACTTTACTTTTTTTTTTTTTTTTTTTTTGTGAGACGGGGTCTTGCTGTGATGCCCAGGCTAGAGTGCAATGGTGTGATCTCAGCTCACTGCTACCACTGCTTCCTGGGTTCACGCGATTCTCCTGCCTCAGCCTCCCTGGGACTACAGGCACGCACCACCACACCCGGCTAATTTTTGTGTTTTTAGTAGAGACAGGGTTTCACCACATTGGCCAGGTTGGTCTGGAACTCCTGACCTCAAGTGATCAGCCCACCTCAGCCTCCCAAGTGCTGGGATTACAGGCTTGGGCCACCACTCCTGGCCAGAATCAAGAAGCTTTACTGGACGATACCATTTGTCTAACACAAATGGATCACATTACAACAGCCACACCTCTGCCATATCTGCCCTTACTGGAAGCAAAAATGCCTTTCCATTTTAGACGCTATGAGAAAGACAACCTATGCAGACCCTACTGACCCCCAAATAAAGGAATAAAAGGCATCACTTGAATTTTAAAGTTTATTTACTTTGAAGTAACCAACTTAAAAAATGGCCTGAGTTCAGTGTATTACGAAGAAGAAATAGTCGTAAGATGGCAGTATAAATTTATCTCTGCATGTAGAGACCGGAAAAAAAGCAAGTTCAGTACTTCACTAAAAAAGTTACATTCAGTACTTCACCAAAAAATTTCAACATTGCAAACACAGGAAATTGAGAACTGACAAACAGAAATACTAGGAAATGCAAAGTCTTGAGGCTCCAAAACAAAAACAGCAATCTTGAGAAGGCTCCTAATCTACCTCCTCAATGGTGGGGCCTGACCCAGACCCTCCCTTGGGACTCTGAGCCCCGAAGCCGCCAGGCCCGGGACCACCCGCACCCTGGTACAGTCCGCTGATGATGGGGTTACACACCTGCTCCAGCTCCTTCCTCTTGTGCTCAAACTCGTCCTTCTCGGCCAGGGTGTTGGCGTCCAGCCACGAGATGACCTCTTGACACTTGTCCAGCACCTTCTTCTTGTCGGCCTCGCTGATCTTGCCCTTGAGCCCCTCATCCTCCACGGCGCTCTTCATGTTGAAGGCGTAGGACTCCAGGGCGTTCTTGGCTGACACCCTCTCGCGCTGCACCTCGTCCTCGGCTTTGTACTTCTCCGCCTCCTGCACCATGCGCTCGATCTCTTCCTTGCTCAGGCGGCCCTTGTCGTTGGTGATGGTGATCTTGTTGGCCTTGCCGGTGCTCTTGTCCGTGGCCGTGACGTTCAGGATGCCGTTGGCATCGATGTCGAAGGTCACCTCGATCTGGGGCACGCCCCTGGGGGCCGGAGGGATGCCGCTCAGCTCGAAGCGCCCCAACAGATTGTTGTCCTTCGTCATGGCCCTCTCGCCCTCGTACACCTGGATCAGCACCCCGGGTTGGTTGTCGGAGTAGGTGGTGAAGATCTGCGTCTGCTTGGTGGGGATGGTGGAGTTGCGCTTGATCAGGGCAGTCATCACGCCTCCGGCCGTCTCCAGCCCCAGCGACAGCGGAGCCACGTCCAGCAGCAGCAGGTCCTGCACGTTCTCGGACTTGTCCCCCATCAGGATGGCCGCCTGCACCGCCGCCCCGTAGGCCACAGCCTCGTCGGGGTTGATGCTCTTGTTCAGGTCGCGCCCGTTGAAGAAGTCCTGCAGCAGCTTCTGCACCTTGGGGATGCGGGTGGAACCCCCGACCAGGACCAAGTCGTGGATCTGGGCCTTGTCCAGCTTGGCATCGCGCAGAGCCTTCTCCACGGGCTCCAGGGTGCTTCGGAACAGGTCCGAGCACAGCTCCTCGAACCTCGCCCTGGTGATGGACGTGTAGAAGTCGATGCCCTCAAACAGGGAGTCGATCTCCAGGCTGGCCTGGGTGCTGGACGACAGGGTCCTCTTGGCCCTCTCGCAGGCGGTGCGCAGCCGCCTCACAGCTCGCTTGTTCTGGCTGATGTCCTTTTTGTGTTTTCTCTTGAACTCCTCCACGAAGTGGTTCACCAGCCTGTTGTCAAAGTCCTCCCCACCCAGGTGGGTGTCCCCGGCCGTGGCCTTTACCTCGAAGATACCGTCGTCGATCGTCAGGATGGACACGTCGAAGGTGCCCCCGCCCAGGTCAAAGATGAGCACGTTGCGCTCCCCCTTGCCCGTTCTGTCCAGGCCGTAGGCGATGGCGGCGGCCGTGGGCTCGTTGATGATCCGCAGCACGTTGAGCCCCGCGATCACACCCGCATCCTTGGTGGCCTGGCGCTGCGAGTCGTTGAAGTAGGCCGGCACGGTGATCACCGCGTTGGTCACCGGGTAGCCCAGGTACGCCTCGGCGATCTCCTTCATCTTGGTCAGCACCATGGACGAGATCTCCTCGGGGTAGAATGCCTTGGTCTCCCCCTTGTAGCTCACCTGCACCTTGGGCTTGTCTCCGTCGTTGATCACCTGGAAAGGCCAGTGCTTCATGTCCGACTGCACCACCGGGTCGCCGAACTTGCGGCCGATCAGCCGCTTCGCGTCAAACACGGTGTTCTGCGGGTTCAGCGCCACCTGGTTCTTGGCCGCATCCCCGATGAGCCGCTCGGTGTCCGTGAAGGCCACGTAGCTGGGGGTGGTGCGGTTGCCCTGGTCGTTGGCGATGATCTCCACCTTGCCGTGCTGGAACACCCCCACGCAAGAGTAGGTGGTGCCCAGGTCGATGCCGATCGCCGCGGCTTTGGCCATGCCGGTGCCCTGCTCTCTGTCGGCTCCGCTCTGAGATTCGGGGCTGGAAACGGAGGACGGGATCCGGGACAAGAGCTCGGTCCTTCGGAACGCCGGAAACTCAACGCGGCGGTGCCCGCAGCCGCACAGGTTCGCTCTGGAAAGCCTTGGGACCGCGGGAGTCACCCTCGGAAAAGGCAACGAACCGTCGCAGCAGCTCTTCAGGCTGGCGGTTTTCCGGACCGCTCGCCTCTCGGCTTTTATAAGTCGTCACGGAGACCCGCCTTTCCCCTTCTGAGCCAATCACCGAGCTCGATGAGGCTGCCAGGTCGGGAATATTCCAGGGGTTTCGCCTCCCGTCCTGCCCCCCAGCCTTCCTTGGACCAATCAGAGGCCAGAGTGCCGCCCCCTACTCAGAACTCTCCAGAGTCTTCTGGGATTCACTGGAGGGGACAGGGCCCCTGAGAGGAAGGGGGAGTGGCGGTGGGAAGGGTGTTGGTCGCCATGGCAATGCCGACCGCCAGCGCTTCAGCGCCTAATTGACAGGAAGGGTCGGCGCTGGGCTTTTAATTGTAGGGGCTTGCTGGGTCTGCGCAGTTGTGGGCAGGGGGTGGTGCGGGGAGCGGGTGACGCGCGTCCAGGGAAGGGTGGGGGCGTTTGTGTTGACTCCGCCCGGCCACGTTACAATGGAGATACTGTCTCTGACCTCATGGGCCCGTTTGGAAAGAGATGACTGAGTTGGAGCCGGCTCAAATTGGCAGGAGGGACGGGGTGGGGGGTGGGGGGGACTCCGGTTGTGCAGTTTGATATTGAGGGAGCCCCCATCTACACGCCGGAGCTCCATAATCTGAACGTTTCCAAACTGAAGCGAAGGCGTCGGGAGACTAGCTGAGCCACTAGGGATCTGATTGATTGTGAACCTGCAAGGGTCAGTAGGTCCTTGTTTGGGAAAGTACTGGAAAGTTCTTTAGTTGGTTTAAGCCTGAGGTATGTGGGCGTTGGCTGATTCGGGTAGGAGGAGCACTTGGGGAAAGCTAAGATGGCTCCAGATTGATTGGTCGGAGCAGCCAGAATGGGGCAGGCGGGGAAAGGGGGAGGCGGGGGACGGAAGCGGAGTAACTGGGAGGCGGGGAAAGGGAGTGCGGCCTGTCGGGGAAATGGGGAGGCGGGGAAGGTGCGGTAAGGGGAAGGCGGGGTAAGGGGGAGGCAGGGTAACTGGGAAGCGGGGCAAAGGGAGTGCGGCCTAGGAATCTGCCGTGTGGAGAGGGATGGACGCTAAACCCTTTATTTTATTATTTATTATTTTTATTTTTATTTTTTTTGAGACGGAGTCTCGCTCTGTCGCCCAGGCTGGAGTGCAGTGGCACGATCTTGGCTCACCGCAAGCTCCGCCTCCCGAGTTCAGGCCATTCTCCTGCCGTAGCCTCCAGAGTAGCTGGGACTGCAGGCGCCCGCTACCGCGCCTGGCTAAATGCTCCACCTCCCGGGTTCAAGCTGTTCTCCTGCCTCAGCCTTCCGAGTAGCTGGAACTACAGGCGCCCGCCACCACGCCCGGCTAATTTTTTCTATTTTTTAGTAGAGACGAGGTTTCACCGTGTTAGCCAGGATGGTAGCCAGGATGGTCTCGATCTCCTCACCTTGTGATCCGCCCGCCTCGGCCTCTCAAAGTGCTGGGATTACAGGCGTGAGCCGCCGCGCCCCGCCCTTAAACCCTTTATTGATCAGTTATTGGCTCCAGAAAACAGGAGTTTTATTTACGAGAAGGATAGAGATACTGTCTGGAGCGCCGTGTCTTTTGGGAAAACTGGAAGGCTTGTGGGTTTCTAGCAGTCATCTTCAGCCTGACTGGAATTTACTGCTGGTGAACCCCTAATAGAGAAGAGTATCCCAGGAAGGCAGCGGAACTCAAGTGTGGAGGCTGATTCAGTCTCTTGAAGAGACCAGAATGTACACTACTCTTGGGTCATAAAGAGACAGAATCCCACAATAAAATATATAGGAACAGGACAGTAGAATTAGGTCACTTGGGAAATTGAAAACAATATACAGCTACTTGCTTCCCAACTTCTTTGAGTAGCTGAGAATGCTTTTGTCTACCCTGTGCAAAAAGCACTCTGCCATGACAGTAGCGTCTCCATGTATTTGTATAGGCTTGCTCATAGCAACATTGTTCTGTAACCTGTGCCCATCGAGAGATGGATAAGCAAAATGTGGTATATAGGCCGGGTGCGGTGGTGGCTCACGCCTGTCATCCCAGAACTTCGGGAGACTGAGGCGGGCGGATCACTTAAGGTTAGGAGATTGAGACCATCCTGGCCAACATAGTGAAACTCTGTTTGTACTAAAAATACAAAAATTATCTGGGAGTGGCAGTGCATGCCTGTAGTCCCAGTTCCTCGGGAGGCTGAGGCAGGAGAATTAGCTTGAACCCAGGAATTGGAGGTTGCAGTGAGCCAAGATCATGCCATTGCACTCCAGCCTGGGCAACAGAGTGAGACTCCATCTCAAAACAAAAACAAAGTGGCATATAAATATGAATATTACTCAGCCTTAGGAGGGAAATTGTGACATGTTACAACATGGATGAAACCTGTGCACATAAGCTAAGTGACATAAGCAAAGTCACAAAAGGATAAATACTGTATAATTCCACTTACATGAAGTTATAGGAGTAGTCAAATTCATAGAAAAAGAAAAAGGAGGTCGGGTGCCTTGGCTTAAGCCTATAATCCTAACACTTGGTGACTTGGAGGTAGGAGGAGGTTTCCTTGAGCCCAGGAGTGAGAAACTAGCTTGGACAACATAGGGAGACCCTGTCTCTACAAAAAAATAAAAAATTAGCTGGGTGTGGTGGCCTTCACCTGTGGTCCCAGCTACTTGGGAGGCTGAGACAAAAGGATCCCGTGAGCCTGGGAGGTCAAGACTGCAGTGAGCCATGATTACACCACTGCAGTGCAGCCTGCGTGACAAAATGAGACCCTGTCTCTAAAAAATGAGAAAAAAGAATGGTTGTTACCAGGGGATAAGGGGAGGGGAAAACGGGAGTTGCTTAATGAGTATACAGTTTCAGTTTTGAGAGATGAACAGAATTCTGGAAATTGGTTCAACACCGCTGTGATTGAACTCACTACCAAACTCTACACTTAAAAATGGTTAAGATGGTACAATTTGTGTGTATTTTACCACAATAAAAAATAAAAAATAGGCTGGGCGAGATGTTCACTCCTGTAATCCGAGTACTTGGGGAGGCTGAGGCTGAAGGATCATTTGAGCCCTGAAGGAGTTTGACACCAGCCTGAGCAACATAAGGAGACCCCATCTGTACACAAAATTAAAACATTAGCCAGGCAGAGGGCTGGTCACGGTGGCTCACGCCTGTAATCCCAGAACTTTGGGAGGCTGAGGCGGGCGGATCACCTGAGGTCAGGAGTTGGAGACCAGCCTGGCCAACATAGTGAAACAGTGAAACTCCATCTCTACTAAAAATACAAAAATTAGCTGGGCGTGGTGGTGCACCCATAATCCCAGCCACGCGGGAGGCTGAGACAGGAGAATCGCTTGAAGTCAAGAGGTGGAGGTTGCAGTGAGCCTAGATCACACCACGCAGTCCAACCTGGATGACAAAGCGAGACTCCGTCTCAAAAAAAAAAAAAAAAAATTAGCTGGGCATGATGTCTCCAGTTATTCTGGAGGCTGAGGCAGGAAGATTGCTGGAGCCCAGGAGATCAAAGCTGCAGTGAGCTATGACTGCGCCTCTGCACTCCAACCTGGGTGACAGAGGAAGACCCTGTCTCAAAAAAAATAAATAACATTGAAAAGCAATCTGCCAAAACAGTATCTCATTCTTTCTCTATAGGCCTCAGAGAACCATGGCTACTGCCAAGGGAATCGCCATAGGCATTGACCTGGGCACCACCTACTCCTGCGTAGGGGTGTTCCAGCACGGCAAGGTGGAGATCATCGCCAACGACCAGGGCAACCGCACCACCCCCAGCTACGTGGCCTTCACAGACACCGAGCGGCTCATCGGGGATGCGGCCAAGAACCAGGTAGCCATGAATCCCCAGAACACTGTTTTTGATGCCAAACGTCTGATCGGCAGGAAATTTAATGATCCTGTTGTACAATCAGATATGAAACTTTGGCCTTTTCAAGTGATTAATGAAGGAGGCAAGCCCAAAGTGCTTGTGTCCTACAAAGGAGAGAATAAAGCTTTCTACCCTGAGGAAATCTCTTCGATGGTACTGACTAAGATGAAGGAGACTGCTGAGGGTTTTTTGGGCCACCCTGTCACCAATGCAGTGATTACCGTGCCAGCCTATTTCAATGACTCTCAGCGTCAGGCTACCAAGGATGCAGGTGTGATTGCTGGACTTAATGTGCTAAGAATCATCAATGAGCCCACAGCTGCTGCCATTGCCTATGGTTTAGATAAAGGAGGTCAAGGAGAACGACATGTCCTGATTTTCGATCTGGGTGGAGGCACATTTGATGTGTCAATTCTGACCATAGATGATGGGATTTTTGAGGTAAAGGCCACTGCTGGGGACACTCACCTGGGTGGGGAGGACTTTGACAACAGGCTTGTGAGCCACTTCGTGGAGGAGTTCAAGAGGAAGCACAAAAAGGACATCAGCCAGAACAAGCGAGCCGTGAGGCGGCTGCGCACCGCCTGCGAGAGGGCCAAGAGGACCCTGTCGTCCAGCACCCAGGCCAACCTAGAAATTGATTCACTTTATGAAGGCATTGACTTCTACACATCCATCACCAGAGCTCGATTTGAAGAGTTGTGTGCAGACCTGTTTAGGGGTACCCTGGAGCCTGTAGAAAAAGCGCTTCGGGATGCCAAGATGGATAAGGCTAAAATCCATGACATTGTTTTAGTAGGGGGCTCCACCCGCATCCCCAAGGTGCAGCGGCTGCTTCAGGACTACTTTAATGGACGTGATCTCAACAAGAGCATCAACCCTGATGAGGCCGTAGCATATGGGGCTGCGGTACAGGCGGCCATCCTGATGGGGGACAAGTCTGAGAAGGTACAGGACCTGCTGCTGCTGGACGTGGCTCCCCTGTCACTGGGGCTGGAGACGGCTGGGGGCGTGATGACTGCCCTGATCAAGCGCAACTCCACCATCCCCACCAAGCAGACACAGATTTTCACCACCTACTCTGACAACCAACCCGGGGTGCTGATCCAGGTGTATGAGGGCGAGAGGGCCATGACAAAGGACAACAACCTGCTGGGGCGGTTTGACCTGACTGGAATCCCTCCAGCACCCAGGGGAGTTCCTCAGATTGAGGTGACGTTTGACATTGATGCCAATGGTATTCTCAATGTCACAGCCATGGACAAGAGCACTGGCAAGGCCAACAAGATCACCATCACCAATGACAAGGGCCGCCTAAGCAAGGAGGAGATTGAGCACATGGTTCTGGATGCTGAGAAATATAAAGCTGAAGATGAGGTCCAGAGGGAGAAAATTGCTGCAAAGAATGCCTTAGAATCCTATGCTTTTAACATGAAGAGTGTTGTGAGTGATGAAGGTTTGAAGGGCAAGATTAGTGAGTCCGATAAAAAGAAAATACTGGATAAATGCAACGAGCTCCTTTCATGGCTGGAGGCCAATCAACTGGCAGAGAAAGATGAGTTTGATCATAAGAGAAAGGAATTGGAGCAGATGTGTAACCCCATCATCACTAAACTCTACCAAGGAGGATGCACTGGGCCTGCCTGTGGAACAGGGTATGTGCCTGGAAGGCCTGCCACAGGCCCCACAATTGAAGAAGTAGATTAATTCTTTTTGGAACTGAAGCATCCTAGGATGCCTCTACATGTATTTCATTCCCCTCATCTTCAAACATCATTATTATTCTTGACCAGACCTGAACCTAAGTTACCATCCCTTGGGAATTCTGGAGGAGGAGTCTCATGCCCCACCTATCACACTCCCTCACATCCTGTTTCTGACTCTGGAATGGACTCAGGAAAACTAGGCCCCTCTTTAAACTGTGTAATGTATTTGAATGTCTGTTATTTCCAGCCACCCTAACATTCTTCTTCCTGTGTGGATGCTTATTTGTCAATCAGTAAATTTGTTCGTAAAGAAAATTACTTCTGGTATTTAGGCTGTGAATGCACCTCGAAGGGGAGAGTTTCATGGAGAGAGCATGTGTTCTCTGATTGTGAGCTCATTGTGAATGATTAAATTGGTAAGGGTAAAGTATTTGAATTTTCATGAACTCATTGTGTGTGTGTGTGTGTGTGTGTGTTTGAGACAGAGTCTCGCCCTGTCGCCCAGGCTGGAGTGCAGTGGCACAATCTCAGCTTACTGCAAGCTCTGCCTCCCGGGTTCACGCCATTCTCCTGCCTCAGCCTCCCAAGTAGCTGGGACTGCAGGCACCCCCCACCATGCCCGGCTAATTTTTTGTATTGTTTTAGTAGAGACGGGGTTTCACTGTGTTAGCCAGGATGGTCTCGATCTCCTGACCTCGTGATCCACCCGCCTTGGCCTCCCAAAGTGCTGGGATTATAGGTGTGAGCCACCGTGCCTGGCCCATGAACTAATTGTTTCAATCAGCCACATAATTTTTGATCCTCAGACACCTTTAGCACAGATGGAACAGATTGCAAACTATAACTACTTTTTTTTTTTTTTTTTTTTTTTTTTTGAGACGGAGTCTCGCTCTGTCGCCCAGGCTGGAGTGCAGTGGCGCGATCTCGGCTCACTACAAGCTCCGCCTCCCGGGTTCACGCCATTCTCCTGCCTCAGCCTCTCCGAGTAGCTGGGACTACAGGCGCGTGCCACCACGCCCGGCTAATTTTTTGTATTTTTAGTAGAGACGGGGTTTCACCGTGGTCTCGATCTCCTGACCTCGTGATCCGCCCGCCTCGGCCTCCCAAAGTGCTGGGATTACAAGCGTGAGCCACCGCGCCCGGCCTGCAAACTATAACTACTTTTAATCAGTTACAGGCTGGTTTTGGAGTTTAGGACTCAACTGGGGGTGGAGGGACAAATCCTGCTTGATGTCCTGATGTCAGTTATAGGTAAGGTCCAGGAGATTCAGCATCTGGGCACTCACAGAGTTCATTGTTTACATCCATTACATGGAGAAAATATTTTTCTTTTCTTTTCTTTTCTTTTTTTTTTTTTTGCAGACAGTTTTGCTCTTGTCGCCCAAGCTGGAGTGCAATGGCACAATCTTGGCTCACTGCAACCTTCGCCTCCGGGATTCAAGCGATTCTCCTGTCTCAGCCTCCTGAGTAGCTGGGATTACAGGCGCTCACCACCACGCCCGGCTAATGTTTGTGTTTTTAGTAGAGACGGGGTTTCACCATGTTGACCAGGCTGGTCTGAACTCCTGACCTCAGGTGATCCACCCACCTCAGCCTCCCAAAGTGCTGGAATTATAGGCGTGAGCCACTGTGCCCCGCCCCGGAAAATATTTCTATAACAAACTCTTGACAAATAAGTACTTCTATGCAAGATGACAAATATAAGTTTTATGAAGTCTCAATCCATGAAAAAATATTTTTACCGGCCGGGTGCAGTGGCTCACGCCTGTAATCCCAGCACTTTGGGAGGCTGAGGCGGGCGGATCATGAGGTCAAGAGATTGAGACCATCCTGCCCAACATGGTGAAACCCTGTCTCTACTAAAAATACAAAAATTAGCTGAGGACGGTGATGCGTGCCTGTAGTCCCAGCTACTCAGGAGGGTGAGGCAGAGGAATCGCTTGAACCCAGGACGTAGAGGTTGCAGTGAGCTGAGATCGTGGCACTACACTCCAGCCTGGTGACAGAGCGAGACTCCATCTCAAAAAATTTTTTCCTTTACCTGTGTCCTAATACATATTTATAAAAACCTGGGGGATATGAGTTAGAATAATATGTAACTGTGCATTTCTGTCTGTGTTTGAAAGATTTGACAGAGAAATGTTAGACTGGGTTATTTGTATCTGTGAGCCAGTCTCTTTAGTTTTACTCAGTCCTTTACAGGACAGTCTTGGCAAAAGTGTGTAAGAAATGCGGAGATTGAGGTTGGCTCCTTTGGAGAAATGTATTTATTGGTAACCTTTGATAAAATCAAAATTTGTGCTGCAGCTCCTCCTTATCTCTGGGACTCCTCAATATTTTTTGTTTTTTATAATTTTATTTTTTCTTTTCTTTTCTTTTTTTTTTTTTTTTTTTTTTTTTGAGATGGAGTCTCGCTCTGTCGCCCAGGCTGGAGTGCAGTGGCGCAATCTCGGCTCACTGCAAGCTCTGCCTCCTGGGTTCACGCCATTCTCCTGCCTCAGCCTCTCCAAGTAGCTGGGACTACAGGCGCCGGCCACCATGCCCGGCTAATTTTTTTTTTTTTTTTTTTTTTTTTTTGAGAAGGAGTCTCGCTCTTTCACCCAGGCTGGAGTGCAGTGGCGCGATCTTGGCTCACTGCAGGCTCCGTCCCCCGGGGTTCACGCCATTCTCCTGCCTCAGCCTCTCCGAGTAGCTGGGACTACAGGCGCCCGCCACCACGCCCGGCTAATTTTTTTTGTATTTTTAGTAGAGATGGGGTTTCACCGTGGTCTCGATCTCCTGACCTCGTGATCCGCCTGCCTCGGCCTCCCAAAGTGCTGGGATTACAAGGGTGAGCCACCATGCCCGGCCTATAATTTTCTTTTTCTAGAGAGAGTCTCGCTCTGTCGCCCAGGCTGGAATGCAGTGGGGTGATTGTAGCTCACTGTAACTCTTGGGTTCAAATGATCGTCCTGCCTCAGCCCCCCCAAATGCTGGGATTTACAGGCCTCAACATTTTTTTTTTTTTGAGATGGAGTTTTGCTCTTGTTGCCCAGGCTGGAGTGCAATGGCACGAACTCCACTCACTGCAACCTATGCCTCCCGGGTTTACAGGTGCGTGCCACCACACCCGGCTAATTTTTGGGTTTTTAGTAGAGACAGAATTTCGCCATGTTGGCCAGGCTGGTCTCGAACTCCTGACCTCAGGTGATCCACTTGCCTTGGTCTCCCAAAGTGCTGGGATTATAGGCATGAGCCACTGCTCCCCGTCATGTGTTTTTTTTTTTTTTTTTTTTTTTTTTGAGACGGAGTCTTGCTCTGTCCCCCAGGCTGCAGTGCAGTGGCGCGATCTCGGTTCACTGCAACCTCCGCCTCCCGGGTTCAAGCAATTCTCTTCCCTCAGCCTCCCCAGTAGCTGGTATTACAGGCGCCTGCGACCACGCCTAATTTTTTTGTATTTTTAATGAAGATGGGGTTTCACCACGTTGGCTAGACTGGTCTCGAACTCCTGACCTCACACAATCCACCCACCTCGGCCTCCCAGAGTGCTGGGATTAAAGGCTTGAGCCACCGCCCTCGGCCTTTTTTTCTTTTTATCAGCTGAATTTAAGATTCAAAACATTTTTTAAATTTATTTTTAAAATTTTATGTTTTTACTTTCACAAATATAGAAAAAATGCACACTTCATAATCTTCACAAACTCCCCACAATTCTCGATAGGAAGTGTGTGTAGGGCACGAACACATCAAGCTGTAGATGGCAGGATCCTGGAAAAGAACAAAATCCTTTGAGCTCAGGCGCTGAGTCCTGCCACTTGCCTGGCAGCCCAGGCTAGGGTCCGCGCCTGCGCAATGGGAGCCGGCCGGCCAGGGAGGAAGTCGGAATGAAGGAAGCCCCGCCCCTTTCCCGGCTTCCTCCTCCCCTCGACTCTACCCAGCTTGCGCTCCCCAGCCACAAGTCGGTCGCGCTTTCCCCTTCAGTGCTTGGAGCTTTCTGCGTCCCTTCCCGCTGCGCCTGCGCGGTCCCGCCTCGCCCCACGCGCGGGCTCGCGCTTCGGTTTCCCCAGACCTGCTCGCAGCACCCTGCTCTCTTCCCGGTCCGGCCCGCTGCCCGCGGCGCCAGCACCATGGTGGGTACCGTGACGTCAAAAGGGGGCGCCCTCGGGGAGCTCGCACGGTTGGGGCAGGGGGGTCTGGCCTTTGTCCCCCTAGGCTGGAGTTAGGTCCGGAGTTTTTATCTTCATCCTTAGTGCTGTACTGTTCCTCAGGTTCATTGAGGAGACACTGAGAACAAATGGGATTTTTTTCCATGATGAGGAAAAAAACCCCAACCCAGAGAGAGATTCAGTGGAGATAGCGGGAGACGGAAAAGTTAGACCTTAGAGCACTTGTCTGCCAGGCAAGCTTCGGCAGGGTGCGGGTGGGATATTTTCTACAGTTCATTGAAAGGACTGGGCAGGTACCCGAGAAAGGTGGTCGATTGAGAGAGCACACTGAGGAGGCCGACGTATGCAGGGCAGAGTCTCTCTGGGACTTTAAGTGATGGGCTTAGTGCAGTGTGCAGAATAATTTGGGCTCCAGCCTTTCAGCTCTATCAACCAATTATTCTTTCCTGTGAAATTTTGAGAACTGTCAAGGATGCAGTGGGGTTCACAATACCAGTATTTAGTAATACTGGCAAGGGACACTCCTCCCTACCATGCTCCTTCCCACATGATGGTTTTCCGCCTCTCTCCCAATAGCTCTTCTATTCTTTTTTCAAGTCCCTTGTGGGCAAGGATGTGGTCGTGGAACTAAAGAATGACCTGAGGTAGGTACCTGTTCCAACAAGTCTGTTGGGGGTGGGTGTGCCCAGGGCCCTGGAACCTCTTTAATTTGAGAAATATTTGAGGGCTCGGCGAGGTGGAAGATGTACAGAAGAAATAAATGGATAGGGTGCAGTGGCTCAAGCCTGTAATCTCAGCACTTTGGGAGGCTGAGGAGGGAGGATCGCTTGAGCCCAGGAGTTTGAGGCTGCAGTGAGCAGTGATTACTCCATTGCACTCTAGCCCAGGCAGTAGAGCAAGACCCCATCTCTAAGAAAAATCTAAAAATTTAAAAATAAATAAATGCCTTGTGCCTTAAATTTACAGATAAGCTTGGGGATTGTATCGTGTATTGGAAAACAATACAAAGCAATATATAGTTTAAAGAGTAAATACAGGTCAGGTGCGGTGGCTCACGGGCTGGACGTGTGGCTCATGCCTGTAATCCCAGCACTTTGGGAGGCCAAGGTGGGCGAATCACGAGGTCAGGAGTTCAAGACCAGCCTGGTCAATATGGTGAAACCCCGTCTTTACTAAAAATATAGAAATTAGCCGGGCACGGTGGCTAGTGCGTGTAATCCCAGCTACTCAGGAGGGTGAGGCAGGAGAATCGCTTGAACCTGGGCGGCAGAGGTTGCAGTGAGCTGAGATCACACTACTGCACTTCAGCTGGGTGACAGAGTGAGACTCTGTCTCAAAAAAAAAAAAGTAAGTACTAGGCTGGCCATGGTGGCTCACACCTGTTATCTCAGCACTTTGGGAGGCTGAGGCAGGAGGATCACTTAAGTCCAGGATGTCGAGACTAGCTTGGGCAACATAGTGATGAGAACCCTATTTCTATAAAAAATTAGCCAGGTGTAGTGTGCATGCCTGTAGTCTCAGCTATTCGGGAGGCTGAGGTGGGAGGATCACTTGAACCCAGGAGGTCGAGGCTGCAGTGAGCCATGATTGTATCACTTTACTCCTACCTGGGTGACAGAGGAAGACTGTCTCAAAAAAAGAACAGGCCAGGCCAGGCGCAGTGGCACATGCCTGTAATCCCAGCAATTTGGGAGGCCGAGGCAGGCAGATCACGAGGTCAGGAGATTGAGACCATCCTGTCTAACATGGCGAAACCCCGTCTCTGCTAAAAATACAAAAAATTAGCCAGGTGTGGTGGCAGGCTCCTGTAGTTCCAGCTACTTGGGAGTCTGAGGCAGGAGAATGGCGTGAACCCGGAAGGTGGAGCTTGCAGTGAGCCAAGATGGCGCCACTGCACTCCAGCTTGGGCAACCAGAGCGAGACTCTCAAAAAAAAAAAAAAGAAAACAGAACAGGCCATAGGCCGAGCACGGTGGCTCATGCCTGTAATCCCAGCACTTTGGGAGGCTGAGGCGGGTGGATCACGAGGTCAAGAGAGCGAGACCAGCCTGGCCAACATGGTGAAACCTATGTATTAGATACACTACTGTGTATCTAATACCTAGCATAGGCCAGTTGTATGATAAGTGCTTAAGGAAAGAAAAATAATATTTGAAGACCTATTGACTAAGCACTATTCTGAATACATTTATTGATTGATTTCTCAAACACTCCTAAGTGATATATACTATTGCTGTTTTACACATGAGGAAACTGAGGCTTAGATCATCTATACCACTTGTTCAAATCTACAAAACTAGTAAGTGACACAGAACTCAAATATGATTCTGTCTAGCTTTTTTTCTTTTTTTTTTTTTTTGAGATGGAGTTTCACTCTGTCACCTAGGCTGGACTGCAATGACGTGATCTTGGCTCACTGCAGCCTCCGCCTCCTGGGTTCAAGCAATTCTCTGCCTCAGCCTCCCGAGTAGCTGTGATTACAGGTGCCCACCACCATGCCCGGCTAAATTTTGTATTTTTAGTAGAGACGGGGTTTCACCATCTAGGCCAGGCTGGTCTTGAACTCTCGACCTTGTGATCCACCTGCTTCAGCCTCCCAAAGTGTTTGGATTACAGGCGTGAGCCACTGCGCCTAGTCCTATTTTCTTTCTTATAATATTTATTTATTTAAAAATTAGAGATAGTGCCTCACTTTGTTGCTCAGGCTGGTTTCAAACTCTTGAGTTCAAGCAATCCTCTTGCTTCAGCTTCCCAAAGTGCTGGGGTTACAGGCATGAGCCAGCACGCCTGGCCCTGTACTTTTCTGTACAGTCCTTTAAATAATACGTATATTTAGGCCAGATGCGGTGGCTCACACCTGTAATCCCAGCACTTTGGGAAGTTGAGGTGGGTGGATGCCTGAGGTCAGGAGTTTGAGACTAGCTTGGCCAACATGGTGAAACCCCATCTCTACTAAAAATACAAAAATCAGCCAGGCGTTGTGTTGTGCGCCCGTAATCCCAGCTGCTCGGGATGCTGAGGTAGGAGAACCGCATGAACCCGGGAGGCGGACGTTGTAGTGAGCTGAGATCAGGCAACTGCACTCCAGCCTGGGCAACAGACTGAGACTCCATCTCAAAAAAAAAAAAAAAAAAGTATATTTAAAATATTGATACCTGTTACCTCATTATCCTTTAGAAAGATGGGATCAATTGTATTCTCTTCCCAAAAGTGTCTTCCACATTTATTTTTTTGAGATGGGGGTCTCACTCTATTGTACCGGCTGTAGTGCAGTGGCACAGCCATAGCTCACTCAGCCTCCTGAATAGCTGGGGCTATATGCCACCATGCCCAGCTAATTTTTTAATTATTTGGAGAGGCAGAGTCTCACTGTGTTGCCCAGGCTAGTCTGAAACTCTTGGGCTCAAGCAGTCCTGCCACCTTGGCCTCCCAAAGTGCTGGAATTACAGGCGTGTGCCACTGTGTCTGGCTGTCTTCCACATTTCTATGTGAGATAATTTTTTCATGGCAGGGAATGGTGAGGAGAGGGACTTAAGGGCCTTTGCGTTTTAGAACACAGGTTTCCGTTTGTAGCACTGGCAATGCAAGTGGTATTGATGTGTATAGATTGGGGCCACAGAGCAAGACAAGTATGGAAATCACTAGCAGTCTTAGGCAATTTGGTGTGATGACTTGTTTTTGCTTCTCCTCTTTTCTCCTTCCTGGGCCTTTTACATGGGAAGCCTAACTGTTGCATTATAACCCTAGGCCCTAAAGTACCTTTATTTTTTTTATTTTATTTTGTTTTTGAGACAGAGTCTTGCCCTGTCGCCCAGGCTGGAGTGCAATGGCGTGATCTCGGCTCACTGCAACCTCCACCTCCCAGGTTCAAGCGATTCTCCTGCCTCAGCCTCCCTGGTAGCTGGGATTACAGGCATGTGCCACAACGCCTGGCTAATTTTTTGTATCTTTAGTAGAGACAGGGTTTCACCATATTGGCCAGGCTGGTCTCCAACTCCTGACCTCGTGATCTGCCTGCCCCAGCCTCCCAAAGTACTGGGATTACAAGTGTGAGCCACTGCACCCGACCCTAGTAACATTTCTTTGCTTTTTCTTTTTTCTTTTTTTTTTTTTTTGAGACGAGTCTCGCTCTGGTCGAGTCTACGCCAGGCTGGAGTGCAGTGGTGCTGTAACCTCCGACTCCCTGGTTCAAGTGATTATCCTGCCTCAGCCTCCCGAGTAGCTGGGATTATATGCATGCACCACCACGCCCAGCTCATTTTTGTATTTTTAGTAGAGAAGGGGTTTCACCACATTGGCCAGGATGGTCTCAATCTCCTGACCTTGTGATCTGCCCACCTTGGCCTCCCAAAGTACTGTGATTATAGGTGTGAGCCACTGCGCCCAGCCTTCTTTTTTTTCTATTTATTTATTTATTTATTTGTTTTTGTTTGAGATGGGGTCTCACTCTGTCACCCGGTTGGAGTGCAGTGGCGTGATCTTGGGTCACTGCAACCTCTGCTGCCCAGGTTCAAGTGATTCTCCTGCCTCAGTCTCCCAAGTAGCTGGGATTACAGGCGCCTGCCACCATACCTGGCTAATTTTTATATTTTTAGTAGACATGGGGTTTCACCATCTTCGTCAGGCTGGTCTTGAACTCCTGACCTCGTGATCCACCCGCCTCGGCCTTCCAAAGTGCTGGGATTACAGACGTGAGCCACTGCACCCGGCCTTTTTATATTATTTTTAAAATTTTTCATACAGACAGTCTCGGCCATGTTGCCCAGGCTGGTCTTGAACTCCTGGACTCAAGTGATCCTCCCATCTCAGCCTCCCAAAGTGAAGTGACTACAGGTGTGAGCCAACACATGTGTGGCTTTAAAGTGACTTTTCTGTTGGGATAAGAAAGAAGATCTTTCTCCTTTTTTTTTTCTTGAGACAGGGTCTCACTCTGTTGCCCTGGCTGGAGTGCGGTGGCACGATCTCAGCTCACTGCAACCTCTGCCTCCCGAATAGCTGGGATTACAGGTGCACGCCACCACTCCCAGCTAATTTTTTGTATTTTTAGTAGAGATGGGGTTTCACCATGTTGGCCAGGCTGGCCTCAAACTCCTGACCTCAACTGATCCTCCTGCCTCAGCCTCCCAAAGTGCTGGGATCACAGGTGTGAGTCACCATGCCTGGCCAAAAGTTCTTTCTCTTATGTTTGTTGTCAGACCACTTTTGTGCTATGTATCTCCCCCTCCTTAAGGGACTTAATGACACCACTTTGTACAATTCCTAAATGTTATTTCACTGCTGGAGATGGTGGGGTGCTGTCAAATGTTTTTCAGTAGCTAGCAATATGGTGAGAACATTACTGAGGCAGTGGGTTTCAGATACTGGGTGTTTGTTTTTGTTTTTGTTATTAGGCAGAGACTTACCCTCTGTCTCAAAAAAAATAATGATTGCCCAGTACTAGTTCGTTTAAATTAATTTCCTATAGCATATTTAGGTGGGTCTTTTCTTTTTTTTTTTTTTTTTTTTTGAGACAGATCTTTACTCTGTCGCCCAGGCTGCAATGCAGTGGCATGATCTTGGCTCACTGCAACCTCTACCTCCTGTGTTCAAATGATTCTTATGCCTCAGCCTCCCGTATACCTGGGACTACAGGCATGCTCTACACACAGCTAATGTTTGTATTTTTATATTTTATTAAAAAAATATTTTTTTCCTCCTGGTTCAAGTGATTCTCGTGCCTCACCTCCTGAGTAGCTGGGATTACAGGTGCACACCACAATGCCCAGCTAATTTTTGTATTTTTTTTTTTTTTTTGAGACGGAGTTTCACTTTGTCACCCAGGCTGGAGTGTAATGGTGCTATCTCTGCTCACTGCAAGCTCCGCCTCCCAGTTCACGCCATTCTCCTACCTCAGCCTCCCAAGTAGCTGGGAATACAGGCGCCCACCACCATACCCGGCTAATTTTTTGTATTTTTAGTAGAGACGGGGTTTCACCATGTTAGCCAGGATGGTCTCGATCTCCTGACCTCGTGATCCACCTGCCTCGGCCTCCCGAAGTGCTGAGATGACAGGCGTGAACCACCATGCCCGGCCAATTTTTGTATTTTTAGTAGAGATGGGGATTCGCCGTGTTGGCCAGGCTGGTCTCGAAGTCCTGGCCTCAAGTGATCCGCCCACCTTGGCCTCCTAAAGTGCTGGGATTATAGGCATGAGCCACCACACATGGCCCAGATGCTGGGTTTTAAAGACTTTCAGAATTTTACAAAAATTGGGGCAGAGAACTGCTAACTTTATTTTTGGCAAGATAAGGACATTTTTTAAACTGCTATTTATTACGATTATTTTTATTTATTTATTTTTCTTGAGATGGAGTCTTACTCTGTCACCTGGGCTGGAGTGCAGTGGCTCGATCTCACCTCACTACAACCTCCCAGGTTCAAGTGATTCCCCTGCTTCAGCCTCCCGAGTAGCTGGGATTACAGGCGTCTGCCACTATGCCCAGCTAATTTTTTGTATTTTTAATAGAGATGGGGTTTCACGATGTTGGCAAGGCTGGTGTCAAACTCCTGACCTCGTGATTCACCCGCCTCGTCCTCCCTAAGTGCTGGGATTATAGGCGTGAGCCACCGTGCCCAGCCACAATTATTTTATTTTATAACTTTAAAATAGAGATGAGGTCTTGCTATGTTGTCTGGGCTGTTCTCCAGCTGGCTTCAAGCGATCCTCCTGCCTCAGCCTCCCAAAATGCTTGGATTACAGGCGTGAACAACTGTGCCCAGCCAAAGGCTGTTTTTTTAAATTTTTGCACCATTCTCTCAAAGAGCACTGGTGTTTTGATAGCATTCCTCAAATAGCATTTCAAGGGGCTCGAGGATTGGGGAATGGAGAGGACATCACTCATGCCTGCATCATCAGGAGTAATGCTACCTACCTTTATCCATATATGGGGCTCTGATTCCAAAGCAATAAATGTTTGAAAATAGCTATCCTGGGTGACATTCACAGTGAGACCCTTTCTCTACAAAAAAAAAAAAAAAAAAGGTCCAGCGCGGTGGCTCACGCCTGTAATCCCAGCACTTTGGGAGGCTGAGGCGGGCAGATCATGAGGTCAGGAGATCAAGACCATCCTGGCTAACACGGTGAAACCCTGTCTCTACTAAAAATACAAAAAGTTAGCCAGGAGTGGTGGCGGGCGTCTGTAGTCCCAGCTACTCGGGAGGCTGAGGCAGGAGAATGGCGTGAACCTGGGAGGCAGAGCTTTCAGTGAGCCGAGATCATGTTACTGCACTCCAGCCTGGGGGACAGAGTGAGACTCCGTCTCAAAAAAAAAAAAAAAAATCAGCTGGGCATGGTGGCTCAAGCCTGTAATCACAGCTACTCAAGTGGCTGCAATGAGCCATGATCACGCCATTTCACTCCAGCCTGGGCCATAGAGTGAGACCCTGTCTCAAAAAAAAAAAAAATAGCTGATGGTTTTGGGAGTCACACAGACTTGGACTGAAGTTCCTGTTTGTTCTAAACTCAGAAAGTTTAAAACAACCTCTCTGAGCCCCTGGAAGGTAATAACTACTTGGAAAGATGGCTGTAAAGATTACAAACACCATATAGAACACAGGTCTAGCTAGCCTTTACCAGTTGTTTAATGGTAGCTGTTAAGAATAGGTTGGTTTGGCCAGGCACAGTGGTTCACACCTGTAATCCCAGCACTTTGGGGAGCTGAAGTGGGCGGATCGCCTGAGATCAGGAGTTAAGGAACAGCCTGGGCAACATGGTGAAACCCCGTCTCTACTAAAAATAAAAAATTAGCCAGGCATGATGGTGTGCGCCTGAAGTCCTAGCTACTCAGGGGACTGAGGCAGGAGAATCGCTTGAACTTGGGAGGCAGAGGTTGCAGTGAGCCAAGATCACACCGCTGCACTTCAGCCTGGGTGACAGTGAGACTCCATCTCAAAAAAAAAAGAAAAAATGGATTGGTTTAGGGAGAGGAGATGCGGGGTTGAAAATAAACTACTCTGTTAGTCGTCTTTCCTACTCCAGGGCTTAGGAATGCCCCCTTTTGGTTCTACCTTTTCTGACATCCTCAAGTCCTTGACTTCTCCCAGTCATGTTCTCATCCCAGCTCTGAAGTCACCTTTATGTTGACTTTGTTACAAACTAATTTGATTCTTCTCTCCCTCTGCCCTTGACAGCATCTGTGGAACCCTCCATTCTGTGGATCAGGTGAGATATAGCACAGGCCCAGAATTGGTTCCTGGAGGAGAGGGGAGAGCTTAAGGGTTGGGTTCTTACATCATGTCTCTAGGGTTAATAATGGTGTTTGTCAGCCAGGCGCAGTGCCTCACGCCTGTAATCCCAGTACTTTGAGAGGCCGAGGCCTGAGGTCAGGAGTTCAAGACAAGCCTGACCAACATGGTGAAACCCCGTCTCTACTAAAAATACAAAAAATCAGCCGGGGGTGGTGGTGGGCACCTGTAATCCCAGCTAGTCGAGAGGCTGAGGCAGGAAAATCATTTGAATCTAGGAGGTGGAGATTGCAGTGAACCGAGATGGCACCATTGTACTCCAGCCTGGGCAATAAGAGCAAAACTCTGTCTCAAAAAAAAAAAATAATAATAATAATAATGGTGTGCATCTTCCTTTCCTAGTATCTCAACATCAAACTAACTGACATCAGTGTCACAGACCCTGAGAAATATCCTCACATGGTGAGTTGGGGTCTGTGGAGAAGAGGAAACACCTCTAAAGCAGGAGGCCCCTGGGTGGTTAGAGGACATTTTTAAGGGTGTTTTCATATTTGTCCATCTTTGTCTAGCTATCAGTGAAGAACTGCTTCATTCGGGGCTCAGTGGTCCGATACGTGCAGCTGCCAGCAGATGAGGTCGACACACAGTTGCTACAGGATGCAGCAAGGAAGGAAGCCCTGCAGCAGAAACAGTGATGGCTCCTCCTCCTCTTCCCCTCCCTCTTTCATTGGTGACCCATAACCCGAAGTCCCAGCCCAGAACCCCTAACCCCCAATACTTGAAGGGGTTTTGTTTTTTTACTAATGATGGTTTTGTGGGGTTTTTTTTAAGGGATGAGTGGATGAGAGGAATAATAGGGAACAGCTATCCTCTCTTGAGAAGGGGAGGATAAGTAGGCTGGGAAACTTCAAAGCCTTCCCAGTCCCCAGCACCTGCCTTTCTCACTACTTCCCTGGAGATGGTGGGAGAGTTTCCTAGGTCTTTCCAGGGCAGCATGTGATTCATTTGGGGATGGAAGGAATCTGTCCCGCATCGGGAATAAAATTTATGATGCAAATTTGTGTTTTGGTTCTGTTAACTATGTGTTGGGCAGGGGGCTGGGACATGGAAAAGGATGTCGAATTCATCCAAGCCCCTGTTACTCTGTGTTAACCCAGCCAAGAATCCAACTCAGCTTCCCACTACTCTCCTTGGTATAAAGCATATAATACAGTTGCTCTACACCATGTTTCTCCAACATGCCCCTACCTGTATGTTCTCCTTCTGGCCTTTTGCTTATACCATACCTGCAACTGGAGTGCTTGCTGTCCTTCCATTAATGTGACAGTGTCATAAGATGCATTTCATGCTACCAGACTTCACCAATCCAACCAAATCAGTACATGTTTTCTGAATATGTATAGAAGATAAATACAAGTGATGTAATTTATATTTTAGAGAAAAATTGTGACTGGGAATTACTAAATTTTACTTCATTCACTCATTCAGCAAATATGAGTTCATGATACAGATGAGACTTCTCAGCCTTAAGGTACCCTTAGAGACCATCTAGTGTGACCCTCCTTTTTTTTGTTTTTGAGACGGGAGTCTCGCTCTGTTGCCCAGGGTGGAGTGCACTGGCGTGGTCTCACTGCAACCTCTGTCTCCCGGTTCAAGCGATTCTGCCTCAGCTCCTGAGTAGCTGGGATTACAGTCACCCACCACCATGCCTGGCTAATTTTTTTTTTTTTTTTTTTTTGAGATGGAGTCTCACATTGTCACCCAGGCTGGACTGCAGTGGTGTGATCTTAGCTCTGCAATCTCCGCCTCCCAGGTTCAAGTGATTTTCTTGCCTCAGCTTCCCAAGTAGCTGGGATTACAGGTGTGTGCCACCATGCCTGGCTAATTTTTGTATTTTTACAAATACTCCAGCTCTGTCGCCAGGCTGGAGTGCAGTGGCACGATCTTGGTTCACTGCAACCTCCACCTCCAGGATTCAAGCAATTCCCTCCCTCAGGCTCCAGGGTAGCTGGGATTACAGGCGCCTGCCACCACACCTGGCCAATTTTTGTATTTTTAGTAGAGACGGGGTTTCACCATCCTGGCCTGGCTGGTCTTGAACTCCTGACCTGGTGATCCACCCGCCTCGGCCTCCCAGAGCGCTGGGATTACAGGCGTGAGACAGGCTTTCACCACCTTGGCCAGGCTAGTCTTGAACTTCTGACCTCAGGTGATCCGCCCACCTCGGCCTCCCAAAGTGCTGGGATTATAGGCGTGAGCCACTGCGCCCGGCCGTCACCCTTTTTTCATACATGAGGAGATGAGGCTCAAAGAGGAAGCTGGACGCCAGGCCCTCGGCAAATGGACCTCCTCTTCGGTCCTCATCAGTCGGCTCCCTGCTGGGCACCTCCCCGCTACCGGGTGGGGAACGCCCTCCACCGGCAGGGCCGGCCGACCCTCTTGGGCCAGTTCCCTAGCTGTCCGCTGGGCGCCGCCCTCGCCACCCGGCCGAGGACCCGCACAAGGTGCCCGTGGCGGCGCCTGACGGGAGGGTGGTGCCCAGGGGTGTCTTCTCGTCCTGTGTCCGCGCCCAGCGCCCCGCGCCCCGCGCTGTTCCTCGTGAGAGCGGCGGGCCGCGCGGCCCCCGGGGCAGTGTCGGACACGGCGGGCGCGTACTCGCAGGCGGGGCACGGCCGCCCCCGCCAGGACCCGCAGGCCCGGAAACGCTTCCTGTCACAAAGGGGGGAACACGTGGGCGCCGGCTGCCGGGGCGGCCATCTCAGGGAACTAGGGTCACCAGAAGAGCCGCCCACCGTCTCTGCCCGCTCGACTCCTCTGCCCCGGCCGCTCGGCCGGTCCAGCCGTGGCTGGCGCCTGGCTGTGAGGTGGATTCCCGGCCCAGTCTGACCATCTCCCTCCAGTACGTACACGCGGCTCGAACCCGCGTCCAACCAGACGCCGACCCGCTCCTGAGAGCCTTCCACACTCCCCGAAGCCCCGCGATCATGGATAGTCCCTCTTCCCCAGGAACTCCCCACTGACACTGCCCCTCTGAGAGCCAGGTCCTCGGCTCCTGACAGCCTGCCTGGTCAGACCTTCAGTCCTGGGGGACTCGGGTGTCTGCGGCGATGGAGCTCCCGTGAGAGTCCCCTCTCTACTCAAACATAGGACCCACCTCGATCCCTCAGTCTTCCCGTCTCTCTTTCTCCTTAGGTTTTTCCACTTCGTTCGGACCCTCTCATAACTATGTCCATCCTCTACGTCTCCCCTCACCCAGATGCCTTCCCCAGCCTCCGAGCCCTCATAGCCGCTCGCTATGGGGAGGCTGGGGAGGGTCCCGGATGGGGAGGAACCCACCCCCGCATCTGTCTCCAGCCGCCCCCGACTAGCAGGACTCCCTTTCCCCCACCCCGCCTGCCGGCCCTGGAGCAGGGGCCCGGTGGGCTCTGGGTGTGGGGGGCCACGGCTGTGGCCCAGCTGCTGTGGCCAGCAGGCCTGGGGGGTCCAGGGGGCAGCCGGGCGGCTGTCCTTGTCCAACAGTGGGTCAGTTACGCCGACACGGAGTTAATACCAGCTGCCTGTGGAGCAACGCTGCCTGCCCTGGGACTCCGAAGCTCGGCCCAGGACCCCCAGGTGAGGGGGTTGTACAGAAGAGGGGGAGGGGAGAAATTCAGAGGAGGGAAGCGAGGACTGGAATGGACAATAAGACAAGAAGGTAGTACATCAGATGTGGGAAAAGAGTGATCAAATCCCAGATTGCAAACTGGTATGGTAACCCTGGGCACGTTTCATAAACCCTCTTTGTCTTGGTTTTCCTATGTCTATGAACACGCAGGCAAGTTGATGTAAGGCTTGCCTCACTGAGTTAGTAGGATTAAAAGATGTGCGCAGAGCACGTAGTTTAGTGCCAGGCGCTTTTAAAGTCTCTTAGTAAAAGTTTGATGAGTCTGAAATTGATGAGGATAGAAGTTACTTGAATTGTAGGAAAAGACTGGGTGAGGGAGAGATGACAATTGCTGGGAGGAGATAAAAGAGAAATGAAATGAGGAAGGTAAGTGAGAGGAGAGATAACCCTGCCAGATTGTAACTATCAGTCCTTCCAAAGGAGACCTGTGCCTTGGTGTACTTTCAACTCTGCCTCCTTACATGGTGTTGAGCACATGATGGAAAATTTGTATTTCTTGAATGGATGAATGAATGTGACAGACCCTGACTTGCTCCCTTATATTGTGATCACCCTGTCTAAAATAGAGTCCTTGCATTCAGAATGTCTGTCCAAACAAACAAATAAAATAGAGTCCCTCTCTCCTGGAATTCCCTGTTCCCCTGTTTTATTTCTTTTTCTTTTTTTTTTTTTTTATTTTTTTTGAGACGGAATCTCCTTGTTGCCCAGGCTGGAGTGCCATGGTGCGATAGTGCGATCTCAGCTTACTGCTCAAGCGATTCTCCTGCCTCAGCCTTCTGAGTAGCTGGGATTACAGGCGCCCGCCACCTTGCCCGGCTATTTTTTGGATTTTTAGTAGAGATGGGGTTTTGTCGTGTTGACCAGGCTGGTCTTGAACTCCTAACCTCAGATGGTCTGCTCGCCTCGGCCTCCCAAAGTGCTGAGATTACAGGCGTGAGCCACCGCGCCCGGCCCCTGTTCCCCTCATTCCGCTTTATTTTTCTTCATAGGAGTTAAGAAAAATAGGGCACTGCATTTTACATTTGCTCATTTGTTGTTCCCCTACAAGAATGTTAACTCTACCAGGTCAGGGCTCTGTCCATCTGTTCGTGTTGCCCTCTCATTCCCTGGAGAAGTACTTAATACATATTTATTGATGTCCTGAACCTGGCAGTTATTGAGTTGCCTCATATAATCTTTACTTCTATGCTTAACATATTGCATCTAACACATAAGTATTGAGCAGGGATTTGTTGGATGAGTCAGAAGTTTTTTTTATTTGTTTGTTTGTTTGTTTTGAGATGGAGTCTCGCTCTGTCGCCCAGGCTGGAGTGCAGTGGCGCAATCTCGGCTCACTGCAAGCTCCGCCTCCCGGGTTCACGCTATTCTCCTGCCTCAGCCTCCTGAGTAGCTGGGACTGCAGGCGCCCGCCACCACACCTGGCTATTGTTTTTTGTATTTTTAGTAGAGAGGAGGTTTCACCATGTTAGCCAGGATGGTCTCGATCTCCTGACCTTGTGATCTGCCCAGAAATATTTTTATTGTGACTATTTGAGAGAAGAAATGGGACTCAGAGGTGGTGATTTGTGAGAGTGGGGTGGAGGGAGGCCACATGGATTGGGTTGTGGTGGGAGATGGAGGTGGGCCAAACCTTGTCTCATACTTCTTCCCCTTCCTGCCAGGCTGTGCTGGGGGCCCTGGGCAGGGCCCTGAGCCCCTTGGAGGAGTGGCTTCGGCTGCACACCTACTTGGCTGGGGAGGCCCCCACTCTGGCTGACCTGGCGGCTGTCACAGCCTTGCTGCTGCCTTTCCGATACGTGAGTCACCAGGCCTGGGGAAGAACAAGACTGCTCTCCTCAGACCTCACTGTAGGGTGACTGAGAATAGTCATTTATTTCCTGTTCCAGGTCCTAGACCCACCTGCTCGCCGGATCTGGAATAATGTGACTCGCTGGTTTGTCACGTGTGTCCGGCAGCCAGAATTCCAAGCCGTGCTGGGAGAAGTGGTTCTATACTCAGGAGCCAGGCCTCTCTCTCATCAGCCAGGTGAGGAAGGGCGAGGAGTTGGAGGATAGGGGCTTCCCTGGGGCTTTCCATGCAACTCACTTTCTTTTTTTCTTAGAAATGGCAGAATCACTGGGGCAGCATCCTGCGGGAGAGGAGGGAGAGGGGGGAGGTCAGCATGGGTGAGACCTCGGGCATCTGAAATAGCCCATTTGAAACCTAGTAGCGCCATCCAAGAGGGTCCCCAGCTGGCTGAGTCTGAATTTCTGCACCTCTCTCTAGGCCCCGAGGCTCCTGCCCTCCCAAAGACAGCTGCTCAGCTCAAGAAAGAGGCAAAGAAACGGGAGAAACTAGAGAAATTCCAACAGAAGCAGAAGATCCAACAGCAGCAGCCACCTCCAGGGGAGGTGAGAGGCGAGGGTGGAGCTGGAAGGAAAGTTGATGTCTGCAGTGATGGGGTGGCTGATGCCTGGGCCTATGTATTCTCCCTCCCAAGCAGAAGAAACCAAAACCAGAGAAGAGGGAGAAACGGGATCCTGGGGTCATTACTTATGACCTCCCAACCCCACCCGGGGAAAAGAAAGGTACTAGGAATGGGAAAGGGCTCACCCCTCAGCAGCCCCTTTAAGTTTTCACCCTATCTTGCTCTATTCTTGCTCTCACTACTTTGTTTGGTGAGGATTTGCAGACCCCCTGCCCTGCCCCTAGGCCCCTCAAATGCCTGTCCTATGATGTGAGTGACGGAGATCCTGATCCCTCTCTGCCAGCACGTCTCCTTCCCAGTGCTCCCAGCCACGGCACTGAGCCCTCCCTTCCTCTCCCCCAGATGTCAGTGGCCCCATGCCCGACTCCTACAGCCCTCGGTATGTGGAGGCTGCCTGGTACCCTTGGTGGGAGCAGCAGGGCTTCTTCAAGCCAGAGTATGGGGTGAGTGGGCACTGCTGCCCAGGCCCAGAGTGGGTGGGGTGGGGAAGGGCAGGACTGAAGGATGTGTTGCCTGGGAGGGGCTGGGAGAGGTGACCTGAGGCCTTAAACATGTGCCATCCTTCTCCACCATCAGCGTCCTAATGTGTCAGCAGCAAATCCCCGAGGTGTCTTCATGATGTGCATCCCACCCCCCAATGTGACAGGCTCCCTGCACCTGGGCCACGCGCTCACCAACGCCATCCAGGACTCCCTGACTCGGTGGTGAGCTTCTATCTGCACCTTCCTCTGGTTCCCTCTGCCTAGTCTGGCTCTCTCCTCTTCCCTGACAGCCCCCCAACCCTCTCTCCTTCTGGGTTGGTGCTCACCTCTGCCGACAGTGGCGCTACACTTCTCTCTGTCATTCCCATCTGATCATTTGGCTTCCTCTCCTAGTCCAGTACTCCCATGCAACACCGCCACTTGCAGACTGTCTTCTCTCCCTTCTTTCTTTATTTAATTTTAATTTAATTTAATTTAATTTTTAATTTTTTGTAAAGATGAGTTTTCGCTTTGTTGCTCAGTCTGGTCTCCAACTCCTGGCTCAAGTGATTTTCCTGCCTCAGACTCCCATAGTGCTGGGATTATAGGTGTGAGGCACCACACCCAGTCTCTCCCTTCTTTTTCTATTAACAATAACATTATTTTGAATTTAATTAGGAACATATGAATATATATATATATATATATATATTTTTGGAGACAGAGTCTCGTTCTGTTGCCCAGGCCGGAGTGTAGTGACACCATCTCGGCTCATGGCCACCTCCGCCTCCTGGGTTCAAGTGATTCTTCTGCCTCAGCCTCCCAAGTAGCTGGGATTACAGGAATGCGCCACCACAACTGACCAAAATATATGAATATATTCTTATAAGAAATTTAAAGTTTCAAATCTCCTTGACCATTCCCCTCCACACCTACTTCCTCCTAAAGTAGGAGCCATTGTTATCACTTTGATGTGTATCTTTCCAGATCTTTCCTATTTACTTACATATACATGTACCCATAGAAATTTATAGTTCTCCTTTTGGGTGAGTCTTTTCTATTTTTTAACATAAAGGGTTCACATTACACATGTTATGCTCTAGCTTTCTTCTTACACTTAACACTTTCTCTTGGAGATCTTTCCTTGTCCTTACACACATACCACACCTACTGACTTCCTTCTTTTTAATTGTTCCATAATATCTCATAGTGTGGCTATACCATAGTGAAGTCATTCTTTTCTTTTTTTTTTTCTTTGAGAGAGTTTCGCTCCTTTTGCTCAGGCTGGAGTGCAGTGGTGCGATCTTGGCTCACTGCAACCTCCACCTCTTAGGTTCAGGCGATTCTCTTGCCTCAGCCTCCCAAGTAGCTGGCATTACAGGCACCTGCCACCGCACCCGGCTAATTTTTGTATTTTTAGTAGAGATGGGGTTTCACCATGTTGGCCAGGCTGGTCTCGAACTCCTGACCTCAGGTAATCTGCCTGTCTCGGCCTCCCAAAGTGCTGGGATTACAAGCGTGAGCCACTGCTCCCGGCCTGGAGTCACTTTTTAATTAATGATTCATTCTGTTTTTTGTTTTTTTTTTCTGTTGAAAACCTTACTCTAATGCACATCCCTGTACATCAAGTTTGTCCAACCTGCAGCCTGTGGGCCACATGCAGCCCAGGACGGCTTTGAATGTGGCCTAACTCAAATTTGTAAACTTTCTTTAAACATTTAAGAATTTTTTTGCGATTTTTTTTTTTTTAGCTCATCAGCTATCATTAATGTTAGTGTATTTTTTAAAATTTATTTTTATTATTTATTTATTTATTTATTTTTTGAGATGAGTCTTGCACTACCGCCCAGGCTGGAGTGCAGTGGTGAGATCTCGGCTCACAGCAAGCTCCAAGCTCCGCCTCCCACCTTAACGCCATTCTCCTGCCTCAGCCTCCCTAGTAGCTGGGACTACAGGTGCCCGCCACCGCGCCCGGCTAATTTTTTTTTTTGTATTTCTAGTAGAGATGGGGTTTCACCATGTTAGCCAGGATGGTCTCGATCTCCTGACCTCGTGATACACCCGCCTCAGAGTCCCAAAGTGCTGGGATTACAGGCGTGAGCCACTGCACCCGGCCAGTGTTAGTGTATTTTATGTGTGGCCCAAGACAATTCCTCCATCTGGCCCAGGGAAGCCAAAAGATTGGATACCCCTTCTCTACATGCCTGCTCAAGCATGTGTGGAAGGGTTTCTCTGGTGTAGCTATCAAGAAGTGAAACTGCTAGGTCGGCAGGGGCACACCTATATTAAGTACAAACGGAAGCTGCCAAGTTGCCCTGCAGAATGGCTTTGCTGATTGATACCTCCAGGAATTGCTGTGAGAGTGTTCATTTCCCCACCCTTGCCAAGCCTGAGCATTAGGGTTGCCTAATTAGTTTTGCCAGTCTGATGGGCAAAAAAAGATACCTCTGTTACTTTACTTTGTACCTTTCTGATTGCTATTGAAGTTGTGCCTATTTTCATGTTTTTTGGCCAGTCAGGTTTACCCGTATGTGAATTGTCTGTATCTATCTTCTGCCTGTTTTTCTATTGATTCTTCGTTGTTTTTCTTTTTAATTTTTTTTTGAGAATTCTTTACCTGTTCTGGGTATTGTTTTTTTTTTTGTTATATATTATAAATGTTTTTGTTGTATTATTGTGTGGTAGTTTTCCTGTTAATTGTAAATGTTTCTCCTGTTTTCTGTTACTGTTTGTTTTCACTGTTAATATTTATATTAAAATATTAATATTTTAATTAGTAATAAATACAAAGTAACATTCTAGGCGACAAATCTTTTTAAAAAGTATTTTAAAATAACTTTACCATTTTTGGAAACCAGGGTTTATTATATTTAAATTTTGAGAATTTTTTCTGGTGTCTTATGTACTAAATTAATGTGGTAAAAAAATATTTACTGGGCCCAACTATGTGCCACCCCTGCTCTGAGCACTGGGGATATAATGTTTGATTGCACATTTTGCAAGTAACTGAGAGCTGGGAAAACAGTTATATGTTTTTTTTTATTTTTATTATTATTATTCTTTTTTTGAGACAGAGTCTCTCTCTGTTGCCCAGGCTGGAGTGCGGTGGCGCAATCTTGGCTCACTGCAAGCTCCGCCTCCCGGGTTCACGCCATTCTCCTGCCTCAGCCTCCCTAGGCCGCCACCATGCCCGGCTAATTTTTTGTATCCTTTTTAGTAGAGACAGGGTTTCACCGTGTTGGCCAGAGTGGTCTCGATCTCCTGACCTCATGATCCGCTCGCCTCAGCCTCCCAAAGTGCTGGGATTACAGGTGTGAGCCACCATGCCTGGCCTGGGTTTTTTTTTTTTTTTTTTTTTTGAGACAGAGCCTTGCTCTGTTTCCCAGGCTGGAGTGCAGTGGTGCGTGCTTACTGCAACCTCTGCCTCCCGGGTTCAAGCGATTCCCCTGCCTCAGCCTTCTGAGTAGCTGGGATTACAGGTGCACGCCACCACACCTGGCAAATTTTTGTATTTTTAGTACAGACGGGGTTTCACCATGTTGGTCAGGCTGGTCTTGAACTCCTGACCTTGTGATCCGCCCGCTTCGGCCTCCCAAAGTGCTAGGATGACAGGCATGAGCCACTTCACCCAGCCAAAGTTCTGTTAAATACATATAACATACAGTGGCCAAGTTGTTTGTGTTTGTGTTTGCGTTTTTGTTTTATTTTTCAATTTTTCAATTTTTTTTTTGGAAATGGAGTCTCACTCTGTCACCCAGGCTGGAGTGCAGTGGCACAATCTCTGCTCACTGTAAGCTCTGCCTCCCAGGTTCACACCATTCTCCTGCCTCAGCCTCCTGAGTAGCTGGGACTATAGGCGCCCGCCACCACGCCTGGCTAATTTTTTTTTTATTTTTAGTAGAGGCGGGGTTTCACCGTGTTAGCCAAGATGGTCTCGATCTCCTGACCTTGTGATTCACGTGCCTTGGCATCCCAAAGTGCTGGGATTATAGGCGTGAGCCACCACGCCCGGCCTTGTTTTTCAATTTTTTAATAAAACTGAGAGAGGGTCTCGCTATGTTGCCCAGGCTGGTCTCGAACTTCTGGGCTCAAGCAATCCTCCTGCCTCAGTCTCTCAAAGTGCTGGGACTACAGGCATGAACCACCATACCTGGCCTCCAAGTTTGTTTACATGAGAACAGAATGAATACTTTTTTTTCTTTTAAATTGAGACAGAGTCTCGCTCTGTCGCCCAGGCTGGAGCACAGTGATGCGATCTCGTCTCACTGCACCCTCAACCACTCGGGTTCAAGCGATTCTCATGTCTCAGTCTCCTGAGTAGCTGGGAATACAGGCATGCACCACCACGCCCAGCTAATTCTTTTGCATTTTTAGTAGACAGAGTTTTGCCATGTTGGCCAAGCTGGTCTTGAACTCCTAACCTGAAGTGATCCACCTGCCTCGGCCTCCCAAAGTGCTAGGATTACAGGCATGAACCACCGCGCCTGGCCACATACTTCTTATAAAACTCTTAAGGTAGCCACATTTTTTTCCAGTGCACGTGGTTTAAATAAAATGTGAGACACTCCCATTACTTTAATGGAATAGAGTTATATCAACTTTTTATTTTTATTTATTTGTTTATTTATTTATTTTTGAGACAGAGTCTCTCTCACTCTGTTGGTCAGATTGGAGTGCATTGGCGTGGTCACAGCACAGTCACAGCTCGGTGCAGCCTCAACCTCAGCCACCCAAGTAGCTGGGAACAAAGGTGCACGCCACCATGCCTGGCTTTTTTTTTTTTTTTTTTTTTGCAGAGACTAGGTCTCACTATGTTGCCCAGGCTAGTCTGCAACTCCTGGGCTCAAGCAGTCCTCCCACCTTGGCCTTCCAAAGTGTTGGGGTTATAGGCTTGAGCCACTGTGCCTGGCTTGAATTCTTTAATCTATCTAAAGTTTCTTTTTGTGACTATTGGTAAGGGGGAGATTTTTTCCAAATAATTAGCTAGTTGTTCCAAACAAATATTTTGAGTAGTTTATCCTTATTTTACTGATTGGAAGTGCCACCTTTCGCAAATACTAAATTTGCTTGTATCTGTTTCCAGGCACTATTTTGTTCCTGTTTAGTAACTTATTTTAACAATTAGAACTTTTGCTATCCTGTTTGGCAGGAGCCTCCTCTTTGTTTTTTTGTTTTTTTTTTTTTTTTGAGACAGAGTCTCACTCTATCATCCAGGCTGGAGTGCAGTGGCACAATCTCAGCTCACTGCAACCTCCCCCTCCCGGGTTCAAGCAATTCTCGTGCTTCAGCCTCCCAAGTAGCTGGGATTACAGGTATGCACCACCATCTTGGCTAATTTTTGGTAGAGACAGGGTTTCACCATGTTGGTCAGGCTGGTCTCGAACTCCTGTCCTCAAGTGATCCACTCGCTTTGGCCTCCCAAAGTCCTGGGGTTACAGGTGTGAGCCACCATGCATGCCTGTCTTTGTTCTTTTTCCGTATTGCCTTGGCTCTTCCTGCAAATCTTTTCTCCTTGACTAGCTTTAGAATCACAAGGGTTCCAGCTCCACCCCTGCTTCTTTTTTTGTTTGTTTGTTTTTTGGAGATGGAGCCTCACTCTGTCACCCAGGCTGGAGTGCAATGGCATAATCCCGGCTTGCTGCAACCTCTGCTTCCCAGGTTCAAGCAGTTCTCCTGCCTCAGCCTCCCAGGTAGCTGGGATTACAGGCACCCGCCACCATGCCCAGCTAATTTTGTATTTTTAGTAGAGACAGGGTTTTACCATGTTGGCCAAGCTTATCTTGAACTCCCCACCTCAGGTGATCCACCCACCTCGGCCTCCCAAAGTGCTGGGATTACAGGTGTGGGCCACCATGCCCAGCTAATTTTGTATTTTTAGTAGAGACGGGATTTTGCCATGTTGGCCAGGCTGATCTCGAACTCCCCCACTTCAGGTGATCTGCTCACCTCAGCCTCCCAAAGTTCTGGGATTACAGGCGTGAGCCACCACGCCCGGCCTCCCTGCTTCTTTATTTAGTCCATTGACTTGTTGCCTGAAGCCTCTGCTTTCTTTGGTGGCAGGCACCACTGGCCTGGCTCACCCTCTGGTCCTCCATGCCCCCCAACAGGCACCGCATGCGTGGGGAGACCACCCTGTGGAACCCTGGCTGTGACCATGCAGGTATTGCCACCCAGGTGGTGGTGGAGAAGAAGCTATGGCGTGAGCAGGGACTGAGCCGGCACCAGCTGGGCCGCGAGGCCTTTCTACAGGAGGTCTGGAAGTGGAAGGAGGAGTGAGTATGCAGCATCCCTGTGGGCATCGCAGCCCTGCCTCCCCGTCCCCTATCCAGAAGACCTCTGTCACTTGTAACCCCTGGCCACAGGGTCAGACCCTCTCACAGAGGCAGAGTCAGTGGCTCTAGGGCCCAGGTACATTTCAAGGGGATGGGTGATCTCCACACTGCCCAGTCAGCCACCTGAAGTCTCCCTCCAGCCCAGGCATGAGTGCTGACCTCAGCCTGTCTGTCTAATTCTAGGAAAGGTGACCGGATTTACCACCAGTTGAAGAAGCTCGGCAGCTCCTTGGACTGGGATCGAGCCTGTTTCACCATGGACCCTGTGCGTGGGAGGAGTGTCAAAGATGGGGCAGGAGTAGGAGTCTCCCCAGGGTGGGACCCCCACAGGAGAGAGCACAGGTGCTGTGGCCCTCTCTCAGGAGCTGGCCCATGTAAAATACCATGGAGGGCTCAGCTGCAAACGCCACTTCCCACCCCTCACCATGGCACTTTCCATATCATGGCGCTTCATGTTTCCTGTCTTGGCTCTGGGAGCTCCAGATTCCTCCAGATGGCACATGATCAGGACCCCGTCTCCCATGGAGCCTGAACTCCCAGGGTCCTCTGCACCAGTATTTGTCCCCAGCTGAGTGTCTTCCTCGCCATCTGCAGCATCACAAGGCTTGTTGCCTGCTCTTGTGTTCCCTTAGTCCTCTCTCCCCCTCAAGGAAAGAAGGAAAGTACTCTCCTCAGAGGGGTCTTTGTGCTGGCCAGTGGGACTCTGTATGGGCAAGGCCTCACTGGAGCCCTGGGTGTCTGCCTGGGCTTCCAGGCACAAGGCCCATCTCTGACTTCTCCCTGCTCCACCCCAGAAACTCTCAGCAGCTGTGACAGAGGCCTTTGTCCGGCTTCACGAGGAAGGCGTCATCTATCGCAGTACCCGCCTTGTTAACTGGTCCTGCACCCTCAACTCCGCCATCTCTGACATTGAGGTGCGCCCCCCAACCTGGCCTGTCTCCATCTCCAATCTACCCAGGCCCTGGCTCTGGCCCCTGGGCCACGCCTCTAAATACCCATTTTACAGGTGGATAAGAAGGAGCTGACAGGTCGCACCCTGCTCTCCGTGCCTGGCTACAAGGAGAAGGTGGAGTTCGGGGTCCTCGTGTCCTTTGCCTATAAGGTCCAAGGCTCAGGTAGGAGCCAGGGGCACCAGGATCCTGGGCTGGGAATGGCAGGAAGGGGCCAGGGCCAAGACCACAAGGCCTTCTGTCACCCCAGACAGCGACGAGGAGGTGGTGGTGGCAACAACTCGGATCGAGACAATGCTGGGAGATGTGGCTGTAGCTGTGCACCCCAAAGATACCAGATACCAGGTGGGGGACTGTCCACAGTTAGGGAAGAAGTCCTGGCCAAAAAGGGCTCCCATCCTTATGGAGTGGAGGGGTTGGACTTAGGTCCCTGGCTGAGGAGAGGAAACTGGGTTAGAAGCTGGTCTTCAGCTTCTTTCCCAGCTCTGAGGGTAGAGCTATTAGGGACTGTTTGGGGGAGTTCAAGTGTTGGGATAGTCAGGACCCTGGAAAGGAAGGACTTGGGCCCAGCCCTTCGTGCATTTTTAAAAAGTTAAGTAGCCGGGCATGGTGGCTCATGCCTGTAATCCCAGCGCTTTGGGAGGCTGAGGCAGGTGAATCATAAGGTCACAAATTCGAGACCAGCCTGGCCAACATAGTGAAACCCCATCTCTACTAAAAATACAAAAAATTAGCCGGTTGTAGTGGCAGGTGCCTGTAATCTCAGCTACTCAGGAGGCTGAGGCAGGAGAATCGCTTGAACCTGGGATGCGGAGGTTGCAGTGAGCCGAGATCACTCCGCTGCACTCCAGCCTTGGCGACAGAGCGAAACTCCGTCTCAAAAAAAAAAAAAAAAAAAAAAAAAATGTTGGCCGGGCGCGGTGGCTCACGCTTGTAATCCCAGCACTTTGGGAGGCCGAGGCGGGCGGATCATGAGATCAGGAGATCGAGACCACAGTGAAACCCCGTCTCTACTAAAAATACAAAAAAAATTAGCCGGGCGTGGTGGCGGGCTCCTGTGGTCCCAGCTACTTGCAGAGGCTGAGGCGGGAGAATGGCGTGAACCCGGGAGGTGGAGCTTGCAGTGAGCCGAGATTGCGCCACTGCACTCCAGCCTGGGCGACAGAGCAAGACTCCGTCTCAAAAAAAAAAAAAAAAAAAAAAGTTAAATAGAGACAAGGTCTTGCTCTGTTAACCAGGCTGATCTTGAACTCCTGGCCTCAAGGAAGCCTCCTGCCCCGGCCTCCCAAAGTGTGGGGATTACAGATGTGAGCCATGGCACCAAGACCCTTCATGCTTTTATTTTTATTTTTTTGAGAGAGGGTCTGACTCTATTGCCCAGGCTAGAGTGCAGTGGCGCCATCTTGGCTCACTGCAACCTCCACCTCCCGGGTTCAAGCAGTGCTCGTGCCTCAGCCTCTTGAGTAGCTGAGATTACAGGCACACGTCACTACACCTGGCTAATTTTTTTTTTGTATTTTTAGTAGAGATGAGGTTTCGCCATGTTGGCCAGGCTGGTCTCCAACTCCTGGCCTCAAGTGATCTGCCCGCCTCAGCCTCCCACAGTTCTGGGATTACAGGTGGGAATCACGGTGTCTGGCCCCGCTTCATGTATTTTTGATATCTTTCCGCCCCCAGCACCTGAAGGGGAAGAACGTGATCCACCCATTCCTGCCTCGGAGCCTTCCCATTGTCTTTGATGAATTTGTGGACATGGACTTTGGCACAGGTGGGCAAGGGGCTGGTCCTGTAGGGAGAGGAAAAGACTGGAGCTGCACCTTAGCTGTCCATCTTCTCTCAGCGAAAAAGAAAATCAGCTTCAGCCAAATAGACAGAGCTTGGGGTGGTTCTCAAGGGACTGTATTAGACAAGTGGGGGCCAGGAGTGGTCTCGGAGCTACATCTTTCAGCAAAAGAGGTGAGTGTAGGAAGGAGCTCTGTGGACTCCCTCATGATCTGGGCATCCCGACGTACACCCAGGTGCTGTGAAGATCACCCCAGCACATGACCAAAACGACTATGAAGTTGGGCAGCGGCACGGGCTGGAGGCCATCAGCATCATGGACTCCCAGGGGGCCCTCATCAACGTGCCTCCACCTTTCCTGGTGAGGCTGCCTGGGGCAAGAGTGCCGGGGTCAGGGAGATGGAGGGATGGCTGGGCATTGCCATGATGAGGCCTCATTCCTACCCAGGGCCTGCCCAGGTTTGAGGCCAGGAAAGCGGTGCTGGTGGCGCTGAAGGAGCAGGGACTGTTCCGTGGCATTGAGGACAACCCCATGGTGGTGCCACTTTGCAAGTGAGGGTGGGGGCCTGGGACGGGAGGAGGATGGAGGGCTCCTCAGGGTTTTAGCGCCTGGCCTTCTCACCTACATGTACCCCCAGCCGGTCGAAGGACGTGGTAGAGCCTCTGCTGCGGCCGCAGTGGTACGTTCGCTGCGGGGAGATGGCCCAGGCTGCCAGCGCCGCTGTGACTCGGGGTGACCTCCGCATCCTGCCTGAGGCTCATCAGCGCACATGGCATGCCTGGATGGACAACATCCGGTGTGTAGGGCCCTCAGTGTGGGAAGGGCTTGCCGAGGGCTGAGCAGGGCTCACTCGGGCCAGGCTCCACCAGGCCCTCCCTGATTTCTCCTCCCCGACATTTGCAGGGAGTGGTGCATTTCCAGGCAGCTGTGGTGGGGCCATCGCATCCCAGCCTACTTTGTCACTGTCAATGACCCAGCGGTGCCCCCTGGGGAGGTGAGCAGAGGGCCAGAGCTAGCTGCTGGGACACCCTGGGGGAGCGGTGGGTTTACTGGGTCCTTGGTGGGGGGAGGGGCAGGGTGAGCCAGAAGCAGACACACCCCCTTGGGTAATCACTGCACCTGTGGCAGGACCCTGACGGGCGGTACTGGGTGAGTGGACGCAATGAGGCAGAGGCCCGGGAGAAGGCAGCCAAGGAGTTCGGAGTGTCCCCTGACAAGATCAGTCTCCAGCAAGGCAAGGCGGGGCTTTGAGGGTTTGGAGGGAGTTGTGGGGGCCAGAGCTTCACACTCCCTCTGACCTCTGACCTTTGGCCTCTCTCAGATGAGGATGTATTGGATACCTGGTTCTCCTCCGGCCTCTTCCCCTTATCCATTTTGGGCTGGCCCAACCAGGTGTGTTCCTGGGGCTGGAGCTTGGCGGGACAGGGGACTGGAGGGTGGGTGTTGGCTCCCCTTCACACCCTGGTCTGCCCTCAGTCAGAAGACCTGAATGTGTTCTACCCTGGGACACTGCTGGAGACCGGTCACGACATCCTCTTCTTCTGGGTGGCCCGGATGGTCATGCTGGGCCTGAAGCTCACGGGCAGGCTGCCCTTTAGAGAGGTGCGGAGACAGCCGAGACCCTCCCATCGCCCCCAGCCTCCTCTCCTACCGTCTTGTGCTGCAGCACAGGCCCCGCGTGGCTGGGGCATGGGGTTAGCTGTGGGCAGGCCTGACCCAGGGGCTGGTGTGGGGTTGAAATCCAGCCTGGGACCTGCTCAGTGATTCCTGTGCCCAGGGCTTCATCTTCCCAGAGGAAGGAGTGCTTCTGATTCACATAAAAGTGCTGAATGAGCTCTTGGGGACACTCGGTGGGACCTGAGGTTCCCAGTGGGGTAGACCAGACACAGTCCTGGTCGGGGCACTGAGGCCGGGGAAGGAGAGGACCGAGTCTCACGGGCCTCCTCACCTCCTCTGCAGGTCTACCTCCATGCCATCGTGCGAGATGCTCACGGCCGGAAGATGAGCAAGTCTCTAGGCAATGTCATCGATCCCCTGGACGTCATCTATGGAATCTCCCTGCAGGTGGGCTGGGTGCTGGGCCAGCTAGGAAGCGCCATGGGGCTGTGGTCACAGCCACCTGACTGCTCCCACTCCACCCTCAGGGCCTCCATGACCAGCTACTGAACAGCAACCTGGATCCCAGCGAGGTGGAGAAGGCCAAAGAAGGGCAGGTATGGAGGGTTGGGCTGGGCTGAGCAGGAGCACAGCGTGGATGGGGCTGGCTGAGGATGCTCCTCCCTCTGCCTCTTCCCTGTAGAAAGCTGACTTCCCAGCGGGGATTCCCGAGTGTGGCACCGATGCTCTCCGGTTTGGATTATGTGCCTACACGTCCCAGGGTATGGCCCCCAAAGCTTCCCTCCCAGCCACTCCTTCCTCCTTCTGTGAGGCCCATCCCTCTTCTCCGCCCTGAGCCTCTGGTGGGCATGGGCTGGGAAGAGGATGATGAGGACTCACATCTCACCCCCGACCCAGGTCGTGACATCAACCTGGATGTGAACCGCATACTGGGTTACCGCCACTTCTGCAACAAGCTCTGGAATGCCACCAAGTTTGCCCTTCGTGGCCTTGGGAAGGGTTTTGTGCCCTCACCCACCTCCCAGGTAAGGGCCTGGTGGGCAGCAAAGCTAGCAGCACCCACACAGGCTGTACCCCTGTCCAGAGCAGCCTTCATGTAGCTGAGGGGACAGATAGACACAGAGACAGACAGTTAAAGGGAAAGCCCAGGGCACTGGGGAGTGGGGCCTGTCACTTCTTCCCAGATCCTGGCACATAGGTGGTTGCTTTGGGCTCATCAGACTCTGGATGAAGATTTGCCCATGACTCCTGCCCCCGTGGAGTTCTGGCACCCTCCCCTGGCCCGCTGGCTGATACACCCTCTCTCCCCAAGCCCGGAGGCCATGAGAGCCTGGTGGACCGCTGGATCCGCAGCCGCCTGACAGAGGCTGTGAGGCTCAGCAATCAAGGCTTCCAGGCCTACGACTTCCCGGCCGTCACCACTGCCCAGTACAGCTTCTGGCTCTATGAGCTCTGTGATGTCTACTTGGTGAGAAGGAGCAGAACGGGGCAGGGGATGGTGGGGGCGGGTGGGCAGCAGAGCCCTGGGCTCAGTTTTGCCAGAGCTGGCCTTGAGACCCAAGCCAACCTATCCCCTTCCCAGTCCTCACAGGCACAGCGAGGGCTCAAGGCTAGACCTCCAGCCATGAGCTCTGTACCTCTCGTCCCCTAGGAGTGCCTGAAACCTGTACTGAATGGGGTGGACCAGGTGGCAGCCGAGTGTGCCCGCCAGACCCTGTACACTTGCCTGGACGTTGGCCTGCGGCTGCTCTCACCCTTCATGCCCTTCGTGACGGAGGAGCTGTTCCAGAGGCTGCCCCGGAGGATGCCGCAAGGTCCCCCTAGCCTCTGTGTTACCCCCTACCCGGAGCCCTCAGAGGTATGGGATGGCCTGGAGAGGGGAGTCTGACCTGCCCTCCAGGCCCCCTCACCCCCTCCTCCACCCCACAGTGCTCCTGGAAGGACCCCGAGGCGGAAGCCGCCCTTGAGCTGGCGCTAAGCATCACGCGAGCCGTGCGCTCCCTGCGGGCCGACTACAACCTCACCCGGATCCGGCCTGACTGTGAGCCTCAGGCCCCCATGTCCGCCCCATCCCACTGTCCCCTCAGCCCACTCTGGGACCCAGTGTCTGGCAGTGACTGCTTGGTTTCCTGTCTCCATGGAGCTAGGCCTCACCTTTCTCCCTCCCTGGCAGGTTTCCTGGAAGTGGCGGATGAGGCCACGGGCGCCCTGGCATCGGCGGTGTCGGGCTACGTGCAGGCGCTGGCCAGCGCAGGTGTGGTGGCTGTTCTGGCCCTGGGGGCTCCCGCCCCACAGGGTTGCGCTGTGGCTCTGGCCTCTGATCGCTGCTCCATCCACCTGCAGCTTCAGGGGCTGGTGGACCCTGCGCGGGAGCTGGGCAAGCTGCAAGCAAAGCGAGTTGAGGCCCAGCGGCAGGCCCAGCGTCTGCGGGAACGCCGTGCCGCCTCGGGCTACCCTGTCAAGGTGCCCCTCGAAGTCCAGGAGGCAGATGAAGCCAAGGTGTGTGGCCTGGGTGGGCATTTCCCACACCATCCACTTCCTCCATCAAAACCCTGGTCTGGGCTGGTCCGAGTGCAGTGGTGTTGACAACTAATTGATCGTAACCAGTTACAGATTTCTTTGTTCCTTCTCCACTCCCGCTAGCCTTAAAAAACAAAACAGCCTGACTCAGTGGCTCACACCTGTAATCCCAGAACTTTGGGAGGCCGAGGTGGGTGGATCACTTGAGCCCAGGGGTTTGAGACCAGCCAACGTGGTGAAATCCCATCTCTACAACAAAAAATACAAAAATTAGCCGGCCGTAGTGGCACACACCTGGGGTCCCAGCTACTTAGGGGTCTGAGGTGGGCGGATTGCTTGAGCCTGGGAGGTCAAGGCTGCAGTGAGCCGAGATCATGCCACTGCACTCCAGCCTGGGCAACAGAGAGAGAGAAGACCCTGTCTTAAAAAAAAAAGAAAAAAAATCCAAAACAAATACCAATTCTGGTCTGGAAGCTGGACTCTGTACCCAACCCTGGGGAATCCACTGGGGAGCATGGAGCCCAAGCGCTTTGAGCAGGGACCATAGAAGGCCCTCCCCTTACACATGGGGAGCAGCCAGGGGCTGGGCACAGCCCAGGGTCACACAACAGGTCGGAGATGGAGGCTCACCTAGAACCAGGCATCCTATCTCCCAGCCAGACCCTTCGTACCCCACCCAGCTGCCCGAAATGTGGAAACCCGCATGCCTGGGGCTGGGCTTGGGGTCCACATGTAGTCAGGGAGCCTTGGGCCTCCCACCACTTACTTTCAAGCCTACTGGGCTGACCCTGGAAGGCCAGTCTCATTTGTCCCCTGCCTCCTGGGTTCTGCCAGAGAGGAGCAGGGAGCAGTGGATTAAACTGCACAGACACAGAGAAAAACCAGTCATGGAGGCTAAGAGCTAGAGAGCCTTGAGTGGACGTGGTTAATCTCACTTGGTTCTCCCAAGAGCCCTGGGAGGGGGGCAATATCATCATCATCTGACAAATGAAGTAACCGGCCTGGGAGCCTGTGCTCTCCTGCTTAGGTGGGGACACTGAATGGGGAACATGTAGGCTCTGAGGTTCCTTTGTTCTTGGGGACTGACCACTCGGTGGGAAAAGGCAAGACCCAAGAGGTGGTGGTGGAAGTGGGGGTGCTGGTGGGAATGGGTGGGGAGCCAGGCCAGCCAGGATCACGCCTCCTCTGAGCTACTGGCCTCCCATGGTCCTCGCTCATCTTTCCAACTTTGTTGTCCTGGGTGTTTGGGGGGTCTCTTCGCTTGGACCTGGGTCCTCACCCAGCCCCTGGTTCCATTCCAGCTCCAACAGACGGAAGCAGAGCTTAGGAAGGTGGACGAGGCCATTGCCCTGTTCCAGAAGATGCTGTGATCCACCACCCAGCTTCACCCCTCACCCCCAGCGGCTCACCATGGGGATGGCAGCAATAAAATATTTTCCCACAAAATCCTCTTGTCATCTGTGATGGGGGCAGAGAGGGGGGCAGAGGGGCTGGGTGCCTGAATCCTTGGGGGCTGCAGGGTGGGAGTGAGGCCCTGGTTCTGGAGGGCAGAGGAGTGCGTCTATCTGTCCCTGGCACTGTGCCAGGCCTGAGTCACGCTGCTCACTCCCTTCCTCCTCCCCAGCTCTCATTCACCTCCACACTGCAGCCAAGGGAGGCCCGCCCTGGCGTGGGCTGCTGCCTGTGGCCTTGGGCAGGCATGAGCAAAGGGGCCAGGGGTTGCCTGTCCTCCCCCACCCTGTCGGGGCCTCCCTCCCCCTCTGCTGAGCCTCGGTTAATTATAACTCTGACCTAAGTGCCCTGTGACGTGGAGCCCGGGCCAGCCCTGCCCAGGAGACCCAGCAACCAGGTAGGGGAGGGCCTGAGAGGAGTCAGGCTTCCTGTGCATGGGGAGTGTTTCTGTGGCAGGGCTGGGGACTCAGCCAGGGACTGGGGAGGGGGGCCTGGGGGAGGAATCTTGGACCCCTCTCCTGGCAGGTGTGTATGTCCCTAATGGTCCGATGAGGCCCTCAGGTTGTCTGGGTGACAGGGAGAGGGTGGGGAAGCCAGGCTGGAGCAGACGCGACTTTTGAGGTAAAGCAGGTGCCCATGGAGACGCGCAGAGCCAGCCTGCCCTGGAATCGCGGCTGCTTCCTCCTCCCTTGAGAGCCTTCTGTCTCCCAGGTCCATGTCTCAGCCATGCTCCCCACGGAGGTGCCCCAATCCCACCCGGGCCCCTCAGCGTTGCTTCTGCTGCAGCTGCTGCTGCCCTCCACATCTGCCTTCTTCCCCAACATCTGGAGCCTGCTGGCTGCCCCTGGCTCCATCACCCACCAAGACCTGACTGAGGAGGCAGCGCTCAACGTCACCCTTCAGCTCTTCCTGGAGCGGCCACCCCCAGGCCGCCCCCCTCTTCGTCTTGAAGACTTCCTGGTGAGCATCCCAGGGTCCTGTCACACCCCTGCCAGAATCTCCAATTCCATGGGGCCTCTACTCCTTGAGGGCTCTGGTTGCCAAGAGAAGAGAGACCCATGGCCCCACCCCTGCAGCAACAATACCCAGTAGTCTTGGTCCTGAAATTAGGAGTTCCCTCCTTAGAAAGGTCTGGGACTGTCCCTCCTTTGTGGGGCTCAGGACCCTCATACCCAGCCTTGAGTGTCAGTTGCTGAGATAAGGTGGGCAACAGTCAATCCAAGGGGCCTCCCTGGAGCCCCATCCCCCGCTATTCTCCCCAGGGTCGAACACTCCTTGCTGATGACCTCTTTGCCGCCTACTTTGGACCTGGTTCTTCTCGGCGGTTCCGAGCAGCCTTAGGTGAGGTGTCTCGTGCCAATGCAGCCCAGGACTTCCTGCCGACTTCCAGGAATGACCCCGACCTGCACTTTGATGCTGAGCGACTGGGTCAGGGACGCACGCAACTGGTAGCGGCTCTGCGGGAGACCGTGGTGGCAGCCAGAGCCCTTGACCACACCCTGGCTCGCCAGCGCCTCGGGGCTGCACTTCATGCCCTGCAGGTGAGAACAGGGTTGGGTTGATGGTCAGAGGGGTCTACACTTCCAGTGTGCCTGTCCGGGATGGAGCGCGTCCTATGGTGCCTTCTTGATCATGCCTCCTCCACTCTGGAAGGGGTGGGCACTGGTACTCGGTGCCCCGAGGCTGTGTCCCAGTTCCCCACCTCCAAGCTGGCAGTACTTCCTGTAGGAACAGCAAGGAGGGCGCTGTGGCTGGAGAGAAGTGAGAGTGAGAGAGGAAGTCTGCGAGGTCAGAGAGCTGAGGGAGCAGCACACGCTGCAGGACTCTGCAGGCCGAGAGAGGCCTTGGGTTAGACTCTGAGCTGGGAAGAGATGCTGGGACAGTTTCCACCTGGGCAAAGCTCTGCTCTGAGCAATGGAGAGAGGGCAGTGGAGGGGACTTGGGGTGTCTGGTGGGAGCAGTGGGGGTGGGAGGGGACTTTCACGGCGGGGGGGGGAACTCAAAGGAGTGGCATATTAGTGCTGGAGATGGTAAGAAAGGCCAGACTAGTGCCTCATTCCCCTTCTCCTGTCCTCTGGACCAGGATTTCTACAGTCATAGCAACTGGGTGGAGCTGGGTGAGCAGCAGCCACACCCTCACCTCCTCTGGCCAAGGCAGGAGCTCCAGAACCTGGCACAAGGTATGGCTGTGACCCTGGTGGTGAGGCAGGAGTCCACAGGGCCACCTCAGTCCACCCAGCCACTGTGTCACATTCTGAAGTCCCAGAGGGTATGATGTTACTTAATCTCCACAAGGACCGAGGTCCCCCAGTCCAAGCAACGCCCGGCTCGGTTAAGCAGCTTCCCCAAGGTCACACAGGGAAACATAGCTAGGACCAGGTCTCCAGACCTCAGTCCCGTCTTAAGTGTGGCTTCCTCCCCGCACTGACTCACACGGGGCCTTCTCTCACAGCCCCCTCACCCTCTCACCTGGAAGCTGCCTCCTGTCCACAACTCACAGAGGGCATAATCCCCATAGGATTGGTCCCTACACGTACTGTGTTTGTTTGTTTGTTTCTTATTATTTATTTATGTATTTATTTTTTAGAGATGAGGTCCCACTATGTGGCGCAGGCTGGTCTGCCCGCCTTAGCCTCCTAAAGTGCTGGGATTACAGTCGTGAGCCACCGCACCCAGCCTGTGCTGTGTTTTCTAGCGCAGCCCCAGTTTCAAATATTCAGGCTCACTGCGGGCCCATGATCCTAGGTTTTAGTTCAGAAAGCCTTGCTAGGGAACTTCTGGGCGTTCGCCTCATTCCAGCTGGGAGGAAAAGCTGAAGAGGTTTGGGTGGGTGGGGATAAAGGCCGGGGGTGGCCGAATCTTGGGTTTTAGCCCTGCCCTCTCTTCCCAGTGGCCGATCCTACCTGCTCCGATTGCAAGGAGTTGAGCTGCCCCGGGAATTGGCTGGGCTTCACACTCCTCACCTCTGGCTACTTTGGAACTCATCCCCCAAAACCTCCAGGTACCAGACAAGAAAGTTCCCCAGAAGTAAGAGGAGAAAGTCACTCCCTTACAGGATCTCTGTCCTGTAGGCCTGTATGCTTTTTTTTTTTTTTTTTTTTTTTGAGACCGAGTCTTGCTCTGTCGCCCAGGCTGGAGTGCAGTGGCGCAATCTCGGCTCACTGCAAGCTCCGCCTCCCGGGTTCACGCCATTCTCCTGCCTCAGCCTCTCCGAGTAGCTGGGACTACAGGCGCCCACCACCACGCCCGGCTAATTTTTTTGTATTTTTAGTAGAGACGGGGTTTCACCGTGGTCTCGATCTCCTGACCTCGTGATCCGCCCGCCTCGGCCTCCCAAAGTGCTGGGATTACAAGCGTGAGCCACCGCGCCCGGCCAGGCCTGTATGCTTTTGCTATGGCGTCTCCTCCTAGGAGGAGAGGATGCTGCGAACAGGGTGGGTGGAGGAAAGTCTCTCGAGGAGGCTGTGGTGGGGTGGAGGTAGGGGAGCAACTTCTTCCTCCGCTGATAGGATTTCTCCCTTGTCATAGGCAGCTTTGGGGGACTGGCTGGAGGGATCAGGGGATCCACCATGTGCTGTGGTGATTGACCACCACGCCCTAAGATATACTCCAGAATTCCCCTCCACAAAGCATCATCCTTTTTTTTTTTTTTTTCTTTAGATGGAGTTTTGTTCTTTTTGCCCAGGCTGGAGTGCAGTGGCACGATCTCGGCTCATTGCAACCTCCGCCTCCCAGGTTCAAGTGATTCTCCTGCCTCAGCCTCCCGAGTAGCTGGGATTACGGGCATGCGCCACCACGCCCGGCTAATTTTGTATTTTTAGTAGAGATGGGGTTTCATCATGTTGGCCAGGCTGGTCCCAAACTCCTGACTTCAGGTGATCCACCTGCCTCAGCCTCCCAAAATGCTGGGATTACTGGTGTGAGCCACCGTGCCCAGCCATCATTTATTTATTTATTTATTTTTTGAGACTGAGTCTCACTCTGCCGCCCAGGCTGGAGTGCAGTGGTGTGATCTCAGTTCACTGCAACCTCCGCCTCTTGGGATCAAGCTATTTTCCTTCCTCAGCCTCCTAAGTAGCTGGGATTACAAGCATGAGCCACCACACCTGGCTAATTTTTATAGTTTTAGTAGAGACAGAGTTTCACCGTGTTGGCCAGGCTGGTCTCCAGCTCCTGATGTCAGATGATCTGCCCGCCTCGGCCTCCCAAAGTGCTGGGATTCCAGGCATGAGCCACCGCGCCCACCCCCATCATCATTTCTTGCTGAACACTTGCTGAGGGGTGAGAGGGTCAGGCCAGGCCTGAAAGGGCCTCATTTTCTTAGGAGGCAGTGGGTTTTTGACCTCCACTCTCCAGATCCCTTTCCCCAACCCAGGGAAATGTAGCCACGGGGGCCATTTTGACCGGAGCAGCTCCCAGCCACCGAGGGGAGGCATCAATAAGGACAGCACATCCCCAGGCTTCTCCCCTCACCACATGCTGCACCTCCAGGCTGCAAAACTGGCCCTTCTAGCCTCCATCCAGGCCTTCGGCCTTCTGCGAAGCCGCCTGGGAGACAGGGATTTCTCCAGGTGAGTGGCCTCCTGGGGATGGACCCCTTCATGAGGAGGCACTCCTGCAGGAAGGGAGAAACCAGGCACTGGGGACAAACATGCAGGCCCTTCACTGTGTCTCTGGCTTGCTCCCCAGGCTGCTGGACATCACCCCAGCCTCCAGCCTGAGCTTTGTCCTGGACACCACGGGCAGCATGGGTGAGGAGATCAACGCTGCCAAAATCCAGGCTCGCCACATTGTGGAGCAGCGGAGAGACAGCCCCATGGAGCCTGTCCACTATGTCCTGGTGCCTTTTCATGACCCAGGTAAGTGTGGTCTGGCTAGGACAGTAGAGGGGAGGAAAATTCAAGGTAAGGGATAGACTGGGCATGGTGGCTCACACCTGTAATCCCAGCACTTTGGGAGGCTGAGGCAGGTGGATCACCTGAGGTCGGGAGTTTGAGACCAGCCTGACTAACATGGAGAAACCCCGTCTCTACTAAAAATACAAAATTAGCCAGGCGTGGTGGCGGGCACCTGTAATCCCAGCTACTCGGGAGGCTGAGGCAGGAGAATCGCTTGAACCCAGGAGGCAGAGGTTGTGGTGAGCCGAGATCGTGCCTTTGCACTCCAGCCTGGGCAACAAGAGCAAAAAACTCTGTCTCAAAAAAAAGAAACGAAAAAAAGGTAAGGGATAAAGGCCCGTGGTGAGGAAGTGGGCTCGTGGTGGCACTTCCTGTAGTCCTGAGTGAGCCTCTGCTGTGTGCATACAGAAAATTAGAAGAAACCTGGGTGGGGTGGCTCACACCTGTAATCCCAGCACTTTGGGAGGCAGAGGTGGGAGGATCGTTTGAGCCCAGGATTTCAAGACCAACCTGGGCAACACAGAGAGACTCAGGTCTCTACAAAAAAATTAATAAAAATTATGTGTGGGTGTGGTGGCGCATGCCTATAGTCCCAGCTACTTGGGAAGCTGAGGCAGGAGGATCACTTGAGCCCAGGAGATTGAGGTTGCAGTGAGCCGTGATGGCACTACTGCACTCTAGGGCGGCCTGGGTGATGCAGTGAGACCCTGTCTCTAAAAAAAAAAAAAAAAAGATAACTAGCAGACTTGCCCCCCACTGTTTCTAAAATGGCAGCACTTTCCATGAGTTTAATGCATGATTCGTGCTTTGGCACGTGGCCTCTGCTTTCTTAGGCTTTCATGCTAATAAACCATTTTCTTTTTTTTTTTTTCTTTTTTTTTTTTTTCTTTTTTTGAGACGGAGTCTTGCTCTGTTGCCCAGGCTGGAGTGCAGTGGCATGATCTCGGCTCACTACCAGCTCCGCCTCACGGGTTCACGCCATTCTCCTGTCTCAGCCTCCTGAGTAGCTGGGACTACAGGCACCCGCCACCATGCCCGGCTAATTTTTATATTTTTAGTAGAGATGGAGTTTCACCGTGTTAACCAGGATGGTCTCGATCTCCTGACCTCATGATCCGCCTGCCTCGGCCTCCCAAAGTGCTAGGATTACAGGCGTGAGCCACCGTGCCCGGCTGCCATTTTCAATTCTCTCCATTTCCTATAGACAGAGATTGGGATGAAGATGGGGTTGGCGGGGCCAGGCTTCTGGGAAGCATCTGAGATAGCTAGCTACATTGTATTCCTTTTCCATTGATTAGAAGTTAGACTCTCTGGCTTGAGTCTGACTGTATGTCTTTAGGCTGGTCATGTAAACTTTCTTTCCCTCGATTTCACCATCTGTAAAATGAGTATCAGTTATCGTATCACTTAGGGTGAGGCAGGAACAAATCACAATGGTGGAATGTCATCAGTTAAGGCTATTTTCACTTCTTTTGTGGATCTTCAGTTGCTTCAGGCTGTCTAGATGTATAAGTGCCAGTCACGGGGGATATGATGGCTTAGCTTGGGCTAGAGGCCTGACACATCCCTCATCCTGCCTAACTCCCAGAGTTGAAATGATGATCAAATAAAATGCCTACTGGACTGAGAGTTGCCTAAATTTGAGTCTTATTTGTCTGCATACATCCTACAGTGGCTGGCATTTAATAGAGACTTATTATGTTTGATGAAGATATAAATAAAGGTATAACTAAGAACTTAGCACTTATGTGTCAAAGCACTATCTTAAGATTTGCAAAATCAACTCATTTAGTCCTCCCAATAAGCCTCTGAGGTAAGTGCTATTCTGTCTCTTTTCTTATGAGGAAACCCAGTGTCTTTTTTTTTTCATTTTTTTTTTTTTTGAGAGAGAGAGAGTCTCACTGTCACCCAGGTTAGAGTGCAATGGTACAATCATGGCTCACTGCAGCCTCGATTCAAGCAATCCTCCTGCCTCAGCTTCCTGAGTAGCTGGGACTACAGAGGAGCACCACCATATCCGGCTAATTTTTGTATTTTTTGGCAGAGATCGGATCTCACTATGTTACCCAGGCTGATCTCAAGCTCCTGGGCTCAAGTGATCCTCCCACTTCAGCCTCTCAAAGTGCTGGGATTATAGGCGTGACCATATTTTTTTTAAATATATGCACATGTACCCAATAAAGGCCTACAGGAAATGCCACCATTTTTTTAAGGGAGTGGAGGCCACCTTCCCGCCAGGGACACCTAGGTCTGCCCTGCCCTGTCCTGCCAAGTATGACTTTTTTTTTTTTTTTTGAGTCGGAGTCTGTCGCCAGACTGGAGTGCAATGGCACGATCTCGGCTCACTGCAACCTCCGCTTCCCGCGTTCAAGTGATTCTCCTGCCTCAGCCTCCCCAGTAGCTGGGACTACAGGCACACACCACTACGCCCAGCTAATTTTTGTATTTTTTAGTAGAGACGGGGTTTCACCATGTTGGCCGGGATGGTTTTGATCTCTTGACCTCGTGATCCACCCGCCTTGGCCTCCCAAAGTGCTGGGATTACAGGTGTGAGCCACCACGCCTGGCCAAGTATGAGTCTTATAATGGAGTATTGTTATTTCAATACTTGTCCACTCTAGAAGCACACCGGGCCCCTCAACTGGGGAGGTGGCTCTGGGTAAGAATGAAGGGAGCTCTTTCCTCACTTATCTTAACCTCCTTTCCCCTTCCCAGGGTTCGGCCCTGTCTTTACAACCAGTGACCCTGACAGCTTCTGGCAACAGCTTAATGAGATCCATGCCTTGGGGGGTGGAGACGAGCCTGAGATGTGCCTGTCAGCCCTGCAGGTCTGGCCCCTCCCTTCTTCCCTTCTTTATCCCCCCCCGCCCCGTTTCCTGGCCCCACCACCAGGGGGAGCTAGATCCTTCCTGGGGCTCCCTGCCACCTTCAGAACCTAGATCCACTAGCTTCACTCCAGGGTTCCCGGGCCGTATTCCCTTCTGCTTCATCCTCCTTGGCTCTACCCATTCCCCTCCTGCTGCCATTGTTAACACTGGGCGTTGCCTTCCCTGCCAGCTGGCCCTGCTGCACACACCTCCACTCTCAGATATCTTTGTCTTCACGGATGCCTCCCCTAAGGATGCCTTTCTCACCAACCAGGTGGAATCCCTGACTCAGGAGCGGCGCTGCCGGGTGAGCAGAGCTGGTGAGAGACCCAGCGTTAGCCTCCCAGGGATGTGAGAGACCCTGGGACAATCTCGTAACTAGGGTTGCGCCACACTATGGTGGCCCAACAAGCCTTGGTATATGGTGGGAGAAGCAGACAATGAACGGAACATTTCCTGATACCTTTAATGATACACGTAGGAGGCCCTACCCTTAATAATGCTGAATTTTTATTTGAATCTGCCCAATAAACAATGTGAAGAACTGGGGATCTGGTCGCCAAAAATCCACTGTGACATTTACAAGGGGGTGGCCAATACTAACTGAAGGCAGGGGGTTCTGTCATTGGGATTCCCCACCCCAGCAGCCAGAAGGCAGGCAGAGACCTTATGACGAACCATCAGCTCTGGAGAAGGCTTGAGCACAGGGATTCTCATTCATAATAGTGGATGGCACTTGGACACCCCAATCACTGAGCTCTCTTCTGGCCACAGGTAACATTCCTGGTGACTGAAGATACATCAAGGGTTCAGGGCCGAGCTCGGCGTGAGATCTTGTCCCCTCTGCGTTTTGAGCCATACAAAGCAGTGGCCCTGGCCTCAGGAGGAGAGGTGATCTTCACCAAAGACCAGCACATTCGAGACGTGGCAGCCATTGTTGGGGAGAGCATGGCTGCCCTGGTGAGTAAGTGGGGGCCAGCGCCCTCACTGAGGAACTGAAGGGTGGTCAGGCCGCATCTCTCTTCTTATAGGAGAAAGGGGAATCACTCTCACTGCTGTGGTGTTCTTCCAGTCACGGGGCAGGAAAGGAAGTTTCTCTCCCTCTGAGATTCATGGCTAGCCACTTCTTTTTTTTTTTTTTGAGATGGAGTCTCACGGTCACCCAGGTTGGAGTGCAGTGGCACGATCTCGGCTCACTGCAACCTCCACCTCCTGGGTTCAAGGGATTCTCCTGCCTCAGCCTCCGGAGTAGCTAGAGTTACAGGCGCCCACGACCAGGCCCGGCTAATTTTTGTATTTTTTTAGTAGAGCCGGGGTTTCACCATTTTTTTGGCCAGGCTGGTCTCGAACTCCTGACCTCAAGTGATCCGCCCATCTTGGCCTCCCGCAGTGCTGGGATTATAGGCTCGAGCCACTGCGCCTGGCCTGCGTTGTCCTTTTATATCAGTAAACCCCTCCCCACTTGGCTTCCAGTATTCTACCTTCAGGGTTACCACAGGAAGTCCTATCATCTCTTTGGGGAGGTGGCTTGTATTTTGCGGAGACAGTCTCGCTATATTGACTAGGCTGTTCTTGAACCCCTGGCCTCAAGTGATCCTCCTGCCTTGGTCTCCCAGGTGCTGGGATTATAGACATGAGCCACCATGCCTGGCCTATCATCTTTTAATGGGGCACAAGATGTGATTGTCTCATCCTGAATCCCTTGCCTCCAACTTTGTCTCTGACCATAATAACTTCATCCCTGGCCCTGTGCCCCTCTCTCACTGGTATCCCTTTCTCCCTGTGTGACGTGGTTTCTTTCTTTTTTCTTTTTTTCTTTTTTGAGATAGAGTCTTGCACTGTCGCCCAGGCTGGAGTGCAATGGCGTGATCTTGGCTCACTGCAACCTCTGCCTACTGGGTTCAAGCGATTCTCCTGCTCCAGCCTCCCAAGTAGCTGGGATTACAGGGGCCCACCACCACGCCTGGCTAATTTTTTGTATTTTTTTTTTTTAGTAGAGATGTAGTTTCACTATGTTGGCCAGGCTGGTCTCAAACTCTTGACCTTGTGATCCACCCACCTCAGCCTCCCAAAGTGCTGGGATTACAGGTGTGACCAACCACGCCCAGCCCAATGACGTGGTTTCTTTCTATCTCCCCTTTCTTCTTTGTTCCTCATCCCATACCTCATCTTCTCCCCCATTTTCTGGTCCTGCCAATCCCTCAAGGTGACTCTTCCCCTGGACCCTCCTGTTGTGGTGCCTGGGCAGCCACTTGTGTTCAGTGTGGACGGGCTGCTCTGGAAGATCACAGTCCGGATCCACGGAGACATAAGCAGCTTCTGGATCAAGAACCCTGCAGGTACCTCTGAAGGCAGAGGGAAGAATGGGGACTGGGGAATAGACAATCGAGGGGATGTACTCAAGGAGAGCAAGTGCTTCATGTGACAATCTCTTCCCTGACCCCAGGGGTCTCCCAGGGCCAGGAGGAAGGTGTGGGTCCTCTAGGTCACACTCGCCGCTTTGGGCAGTTCTGGATGGTGACCATGGATGACCCTCCACAGACAGGAACCTGGGAGATCCAGGTCACAGCTGAGGACACCCCCGGGGTGAGAGTGCAAGGTAAGGAGGGAGATGTTCCTGGGAAGGGGAAGGAGAGACTGCAGGCCTCAGAGAACACGATCAGTCACATTCCTTTCAGGAAGGGCTCTGACTGCCTTTGCCCTTTCCCAGCCCAGACCTCCCTGGACTTCCTCTTCCACTTTGGGATCCCCGTGGAGGATGGACCCCACCCTGGCCTCTACCCCTTAACTCAGCCAGTTGCAGGTACATCTATTCCCTGAGCCCCCCCCCACCTAACCCCCAGTTTTTAATATATATATATATAATGTATATATGTATACATACATCTATGCATATGCATAACTTTTTTTTTTTTTTTGAGACGGAGTCTTTCTCTGTCCCCCAGGCGGGAGTGCAGTGGCGCGATCTCGGCTCACTGCAAGCTCCGCCTCCCGGGTTCACGCCATTCTCCTGCCTCAGCCTCTCCGAGTAGCTGGGACTACAGGCGCCCGCCAACACGCCCGGCTAATTTTTTGTATTTTTTTTTTTTTTTTTTTTGAGACAGAGTCTCGCTCTGTGGCCCAGGCTGGAGTGCAGTGGCGCAATCTCGGCTCACTGCAAGCTCCGCCTCCCGGGTTCAAGCAATTTTCCTGCCTCAGCCTCTCCGAGTAGCTGGCACTACAGGCGCCCGCCACCGCGCCCGGCTAATTTTTTTGTATTTTTAGTAGAGACGGGGTTTCACCGTGGTCTCGATCTCCTGACCTTGTGATCCGCCCGCCTCGGCCTCCCAAAGTGCTGGGATTACAGGCTTGAGCCACCGCGCCCGCCCGCATATGCATAACTTTTATATTGAGTTATAATTTACATAATGTGCACTAAAGTGTACAGTTTGATGGATTTCATATAATATACCCAGTTCAGGATATAGAACATTTCCAGCACCCCAGAACTCCCTCCTGATGCTCCCCATCAATACCCCTCGAAGGTAACCTATTTTCCCATCCGTACTCCCCAGAAGGAACCCCTATTTTGAAGGCCATTAATTCTTTTCTCCCTGTGTCTCCGAATCTCACAATGTTCTCCCCTCCTCGCCCCTGTCCCAGGTCTCCAGACTCAGCTGCTGGTAGAAGTGACAGGATTGGGTTCCAGAGCCAATCCTGGGGATCCTCAGCCGCATTTCTCCCACGTCATCCTTCGAGGGGTCCCAGAGGGTGCCGAACTAGGCCAGGTGCCCTTGGAGCCAGTGGGACCTCTGGAGCGAGGTCTCCTCGCAGCCTTGCTGCCGCCCACGCTGCTGTCCACCCCTAGACCCTTCTCCCTGGAGCTGATTGGCCAGGACGCAGCGGGGCGGCGCCTGCACAGGGCTGCCCCTCAGCCTAGCACTGTAGTCCCTGTCCTTCTGGAGGTGAGACGCTAGGGGAAAGTGCGGCTGGGGCTGGAGAGAGTTAGAGCGGCCCCTTCCCTGACGAACCCTTCTCTGCAGCTTAGTGGCCCCTCGGGTTTCCTGGCCCCGGGCAGCAAAGTCCCGCTCAGTCTCCGCATCGCCAGCTTCTCGGGCCCTCAGGATCTTGACCTTAGGACTTCCGTCAACCCCAGCTTCTCCCTCACCTCCAACCTCTCCAGGTGAGGCCCCTGAACCCTCCAGCTCCCTCTGGCATTTTGCCCGGCCTATGCTTATCCCAAGCCCTGCCCCTGGCCCCTTCCGATTGGCCCTCAGAATCCTCCCCTCCCCTCTCGTGCCCCTGCAGGCTTCCCCTGACTCTAGGCTCTGGGCAGCCTGGGGCTTTAGCGACGCCTATATCCTCTCTCCAGGGCTCACCTGGAACTGAATGAGTCGGCCTGGGGCCGCCTGTGGCTGGAGGTCCCAGATTCAGCAGCCCCGGATTCCGTGGTGATGGTGACTGTGACTGCAGCGGGACGAGAAGCCAACCCAGTACCCCCGACTCATGCCTTCCTCCGGCTCCTGGTATTGGCCCCAGCCCCGCAGGTGAGGAACCGCTACTTTCCATCACAGGGTAGGCAAGGCGGGGGAGGGTGGTGTAGGTTTAATTTGAGTACAGCTCTAGCACACCCTGTCATTCTCTTCCTCTTCCCCACAGGACCAGCACGCCACCCCTACCGGCTCACCTGACACGATCCTCACCACGGCCACCCCCGCCTTTTCCCCGTTCACATTGGTGACTCAAGGCAGGGCTGGGGCAGGGCTGGCGGGCAGCCCCTGGTGGGGCACAGTTGGAGGGGTGCTGCTTCTGCTAGGTCTGGCCTCCTGGTGACACAACAGGCTCTAGAGGGATGGGTCTCCAGCACTATTTTCAACCTGCCCCATTGGTAAGAAGACCTGGGACACATTTGTCACATAGGTCTTAGGACCTTACCTCTCCTAGCTGGGATGAAGGTTCTCTTTTTTGAGACAGGAGTTTTGCTCGTTGCCCAGGCTGGAGTGCAGTGATGCGATCTCGGCTCACTGCAACTTCAGCCTCCCAGGTTCAAGCGATTCTCCTGCGTCAGCCTCCCAAGTAGCTGGGATCACAGGTGCCTGCCACCACGCCTGGCTAATTTTTTATATTTTTAGTAGAGACAGGGTTTCACTATGTTGGCCAGGCTGGTCTCGAACTCCTGATCTCAGGTGATCCACCTGCCTCTGCCTCCCAAAGTGCTGGGATTACAGGCGTGAGCCACTGTGCCCGGCCAATGAAGGTTTTCTTTCTCCAGCACATCCTTTTCCTTTCTTAAAAACTTCGAGACTGGGGCTGGGTGCAGGGGCTCATGCCTGTAATCCCAGCACTCTGGGAGGCTGAGGCAGGAGGATCACTTGAGCCCAGGAGGTTGAGGCTGCAGTGAGCTGTGGTCGCACCACTGCACTACAGCCGGAGCGACAGTGAGACCCTATCTCAGAAACAAAACAAAACAAAACAAAACACCCTGCAAGACTGGGATAGAGGGCAATGGATTTTCCCACAATGCACTTTTCCTAACCCTATGAGAAACAAACCAAAGACATTTTTGGAGAAAGTTGCTTTCTGGAGCAGCTTCGGTTTTATTTTTGTATTTAAGGCTGAAGGGCAGTTTCAATAAACATGTCTTCTTCCCAGAGGGATTTCAAAGAAAGATCATTTTTGCATGTCATATAGGGGAGAATGAACACATGAGACACCAAGAAGATGAAGTTTTCAGGAGCAGAGGAGAAACTTTACACCAAGATGTCTGAACTTCATTGACTCACTACCTGGAGCCATTTTTTAGCTGTTGAGTTAAGAAACAGAAAAAGGAGCCTGGGGCTTCTGACTCTTTCACCAGGCTTAGGGGAGTGAGAGGAGGCTTTAGACACGGGTAGCGCCTCTTGGCCCCTTGGTGCAGCCCCGCTGAGCCATCTCCTCCTTTGGCTGGGTGACTTTCTGCTGCCTTGACAACTCCTGGAGGAAAGGAGAAACAGATGGGGCCTCTGGGCTCCTCCCAGCCCTGTAGGGTGGGGATCCCGCCCTCTCTCTTGAAGTTTACCTGTTGCTGCCACAAGTTCTGCTCCCTTCGTCTTTCCTTTGAATCCTGGGTGGTGCAGGAACTAGCCTTGTTCAGTGGACTTGGGGAGAACTGGAGGGGAAATTCACTGTGTTTTCTGTTAAGCCAGCACTGATCCCAACAACTCCCCTCTCTAGTCCAACTTCCCAAAAGTCTAAACTGAAAACAATAAACTCACCTTCTCATGAATCAGATTCTGCAAACAGATGTTCACCTTTTGAATCTGGGCTAACGGGGGGCGACCAGGCTCTGAGTGTAAATCTGTTAGAAAATTCTAGAGGAGGAGTTGGAGGCTGACAACATGGTGAAAACCTGAGGTCCATCTGCCACTCTATTCCTGTCACCACAGGCCATCCCTCTCATCTGGATCCCCTCATCCCAGTACCCTCCCAGGCAGGTGGGAAAATCCAGTACTCTCCACCTCCATCTCTTTAGCACATCAGTTCCTCCATCTCCCTCAAATAGCACAATACCCCCTTTCACTACTCTTCATGGAGCCTCCCTGTCCATCCCTGCCCCATTGGAATAATCCAGGCCACACCCTCATCTCCATGGAGTGATCCAAATCCCTCTGAATGGAATGCAGACCAGCTTCCTCCAGCCCCAACAATGAACACCAACTTAACACTTGGTGGCATCCTGTCATTACAATGCTGCCTCCAACTCATGATCCCTGACCATTAACTCTCCCCTCTCCAGAGTGGTCTCAGGCTGTGTCTACACATTCCCTGTTCCTCCCTCCCTGGCCCTCCCTCCATTCACACAGAGGGGCAGCCCCCATACCTCACCAAGGGCCCCTAGATGGAGCTGCTGTCGCTGTGCCTCCCTCAGATGGTCTTCAAACCAGGCCTGGCCATGCTGTAGCAGCTCCAGCCCCTGCCACAGGGCATCCTGTTCTCTCTCCAGAGCCTGCATCCTCCGCAGCTGGGAAAGGCAGTCACAGAGGCCGACTCTCGTGCCACAGCAGGGCTCTGGGTTGTGGCCCTTTCTCTCCACCCCTAGTTGGGTTCACTGTGTGGTCACTGAGTGTGAACCCAGACTGGCCACTAAGGACCTGGAGGGCAAGGGGAGGCAGGCGGCAACACTGTAGGCCCTCAAGTTGAATGGAAATATAAAGGGCAGATTATGGAGAGAGTTCCCCTGGGACCTCTTTTTGGGCTGATACTCACCCAAAGGAAGAAGCTCTGGGCCCCTGGGTCTTGGCGGCTTGTCCCCAGCGGCAGCAGCAGGACTGTGTAGGGAGCCTGCACCAAGGGCACCCCGCCAGAGCCCTGGCTCCCCATGGCTCTGAGGTGGGAAGGGTGGAGCCACTCCCACTGGTGCAGCCTGCGCTGGTCCCTCCCCTCCACCCCTGCCTTGCACCTATCCTGCCTCTGTCAGTCTCTCAGGCCCCTTCCTGCTGTGTCTGAGGCTTGGGTGTTCCTACTTGAGGAGACCATCTCCCTTGGACCCCTCTGTCTTCCCTCTGTTTTGTAGGGCCTCTCTGAAGGGGTTCGTTCTCATGAAGTATCCTTGGGTAGAATCCGAGAGTCTTCCTACAGCAACAACATTGCATTTTTTTTTTTTTTTTGAGACGGAGTCTTGCTCTGTCCCCCAGGCTGGAGTGCAGTGGCGCGATCTCGGCTCACTGCAAGCTCCGCCTCCCGGGTTCACGCCATTCTCCTGCCTCAGCCTCCCAGGTAGCTGGGACTACAAGCGCCCGCCAACACGCCCGGCTAATTTTTTGTATTTTTAGTAGAGACAGGGTTTCACCGTGTTAGCCAGGATGGTCTCGATCTCCTGACCTCGTGATCCGCCCGCCTCGGCCTCCCAAAGTGCTGGGATTACAGGCTTGAGCCACCGCACCCGGCCACAACATTGTATTTTTACTGAGGCAGGGTAGGTTCCCCGGGGACTCCTGCTGTGTGTTTCGGATCTTTCCTAGTCTCTTGTTTTGAGACTAAAGAAACAATATCTTTCTTCAAAATAAACTTTATTCCTAATATGAAACAAAATTTCTAGAGAAACTAAAAACTCTGGGTCTGAAGGAGATAAGGAAACAAAGAGGGCATGGCAGCCCACCGGGGTCTCAGGAGGCCAGGGAGGACACTGGAAGGACTCTCAGAGGATGCTGGTGGCAGCAGGCAGCACTTCCTGGCTCATGAAAACGTTCAAGTCCAGGTTAGGATCCTCCAAATCCAGTTTCATAAACTTATCCACTAATGTCTGGCAACTGAAGAAGAGAGAAAATCGCAAGATTTATGGCAGAATGGACAACCAAATCCCTGGGCAGAGGGGAGAGGCTGTGGCACAGAAAACCTGGGATCTTGAAGATTTAGGGATTTCAGAAAGAAATGGTGGGTTTCTGAAGGGCAAAGTGCTGGAGGAAGGCTGAGTCCCTGAAAAGGAGAGAAGAGTTGCAGAAGATGCAGAGTGGGCAAAGACACTGGGGCCACACACTAACTTTTCCATTTGGTTCTTCTTTAGCAAATCCTTGACAGGCTTGATGGGTTTTCCACTGCGGATCAAGTCTGAGACCTAGGAACAACAAGCAAGAAGGTGGGAAGAGTAAGGGGAGTTGGGGAAGAGAAGGGGAAATAAGGGTCAGAAATCCTGTGGACCTAGACCCGGGCCCAATAGGACCAGGAATGGAAGGGAGCTCTGATGTTGAGGTGGTTGCACATTTGGATCTCATCACCTCCTTGCCACGAGCCACAAGCTTGTCAGGAAGCCCAGCCTGGGCAGCTGTGTGGGAGGCATGGCTGGCCTTCGCAACACCTTCGCAAACCTGATAGAAGAAGACAAGGTCGTTGCCATCCTCACAGGTCTCCATGGTCTTAAAAGAGAATAAAAGACAGTATATAATCAATCACCTCCTTCCTGTCCTGAAATCCTTGGCCAATCCTGTGGGGCGGGAGAAAAGGGAAGGGATGTGGTCTCTGTGCTGAGGGAGCCCTTGTTCTGATAGAGGAGCCAATCCCCACCTCTGGGAAATGCCCAGTGTGGGCGCCCCCGAGGAGCTAGATTGGTCTCCTCACCAAATACTGCACCAGGGGCCCTCGTGGCAGCAGCTGTAGCTGAACAAGGCTCAGAAAGTTGGTGGCCACAAAGATGTGGGGGCATGTGGGTCCACGTGCCAGCCAGTGTCGGAGCACAGCAGCCAGAAGCGCGAGCCCATCCACCTGCAAAGAGGGCAGAGGTTAGCATTTGGAGCCATGGGGACCCCATGTGCCCCTCTGCACTTGCACTGCCTTTCCCTGTCTCATGTTCTATTTCTTTTCTGCCCACACAGCCCTATTCCATTCCAGAGGCCCAGCCTCACTGTCGTGCTCCTTCATCGTCCTCCATTTTCCCCTCCTTAGTTTCTCCCCTCATCAGTTTCTCCCCTCACCGTATTGGTTCCCTTTCCAAATTCATCAATGAGGACCAGCGACTGTGCAGTGGCATTGTTCACTGCTTTCGCCACCTGCTGGGTGTAAGGTGGACAAGGGAAAGTTAGTATAGGAAGCCCGTAATGCACTGATGACAGCTGGCCTGTGAATAAAGCTGTATACACGCCCTCCCTACTGCACTGCAAGTTCTTGAATGGTGAGGTGCACACTTTGTTCATCCTCTTTGCCAACAGTGACTCACAAGCAGCAAGGGTTCAAGAAATTTTGTGGTATTGATTCTTCCTATCTCTGACCTTAGTGCTCCCCACTTTTAGTATAAAGGGCATGCAGCAGAGGGCATGCTTTCCTGTTATGAGCATTTTCAGGGGTTCCTTTCCCATTATCCCCTTCCTCAATCCCACCTCCCTTTGTTCCCTTTGACCTGGTTGAGGTCGATCATGAAGGTGGAGAGGCCAAGGGAGATGGATTCACAGCTATGAATTCGTGTGAAGATGGCGTCTACTGCCCCAATTTCGGCCTCCTCTGCTGGCACAAAGCTGCCTACCAGGGCCATGAATGTGATCAAGCCTACCTGAATAGGGAAGGAGACAGGGCCTGGGGCCTGGTGCTGTGGGCTGAGGTGAAAATGAGGCTCAAGGCATGAATGGCAGATCAAAGAGAGATGGACAGGGTGAAACAGGAGAAATAGGTAACAGACACACTGACTCTGTCTCTCCTCCCCAATCCTGATCATAGCCCCGTTGACTAATTTAGAATCAGTAAAGAGGCAGAGACATGGGCAGAGACATACTTGGGAGTGGTATGTGCCTACTCAGAGGCGGGTGAAGGAATTTGAGCCACAGAAAGTTCCATTAGAGCATGGCTCTCCAGTGGAGAATGAGAACATGTGAGGTGGAAGCACAGGGATGTGGGTGATGGTCCTTTCATGAAAAGCGGGGTCAGAAAACGGAAGAAGAGCTGCAGGAGCCTGGGTTGGCTGGCAAGTAGGGGTGGAGTAGATGCAGGAGGTGCCAGAGGCCCAGGCTGCAGGGCTTCTCCTCACCTGTTTGAGGTATATGCTCTTCCCTGATGAGTTGGGTCCAGTGATGACTTTGACCCTCCCTTTGTCCCCACCACATTCTGTGGAGTTGGGCACAAAGGTTCGGGCACAGAGTTCCATCAGAGGATGTCTGCAGTGGGCGGAGAGGCACCTCGCATGGCTTGTGGATCAAGATGGATGAACCCCCAGAAGATGTAGCCTTTGGGCCCCTCATGTCTATTCCTCCACCCGCCTCTATTCTTACCTGCCATTCTGGATTCGTACCCCAAGGACTTGTGGGGAGTAACGCGGCCTTGAGTAGCCATAGTCCTGGGCAGCACTGGCAAGAGCCAGCAGGACGTCCAGGCGGGAGGCAAGGTCCAATACTCGGGTTAAGACAGCTGCTCGTGCCAGCACCTGGCACTGCAGCTGGTACATCAGCAGCGTCTCCTGGTCTGGGAGTGGGTGAGGGAGGGAGCTGGAGGTCAGTTCCAGGGGAAAGTGAAGGAGAGGCAGAGGCCCCTAGAGGGATCTGGAAACAGGTTGCAGATACAATCTGAGACCTCAAGACATTCAGAGGAAAAGATAGCCAGAGTGAGCGAGACAGAGAGCAGGAAGAGAAGGGGCCTGTTGGAAGCATCCCCAAGTTGCCCACTCCCCTCCTTCCCCTGGCTGCTGCTTTTTTTAAAACATCTTACAATGCATATAACCTCTGGCTTCTCCTCACCCCGGATCTCGCAGTGCAGGTCCCCCAGCAATGCATCCAGCTCCTTGGTTCGGGCACTACGATAGTGTAGCTTCTCCTCTGAGAGAAACTGGGTACAGGGGTTCAAAGCTGTGGACTTTGTATCTCTTGGTCCTCCTCTCCTTCCCCATCTTTCTAACCCCACCTCCAGCCCCTAACTCTGATTTCTCTTTCCTTTGTCTCAGTGCTGGTAAAGCTCAGAGTAAAACTACAGAGGAGAGATCCCATACTGGGCAGTGCTGCTGTAGAGTAACGCCCTTCCTCAGTTGCTGACTCATTTTCCTCATCACTCACCTTACAGAGGTTGAGGGTCTTACCATGAAGTCCAGTCCATTAATCTCAAAGTCACTGGCCTCTACCATGGAAGGCAGGCGGGGAATAGAAAGAAGGAAGCCGATCTGGGGAGAGTAAAGAGGAGATACTCCACTCTCCTGCTTGGAGACTTACTGGACACCTCCCCACCCTAGAGGGAGCTTAAGAGATCCCTGTATCACCACAAAAAAGTGTTCATGTTCTTCAGGCTGCCCCACAAGTTTTCTTATCTACCAGTATGTCTTTCATAAGCCTAATATCTCCCCCAAAAGACATCTGAAGGCTACACCCACTCTCCTGCCCTCACCAGAGGGATGTAGATGACACTGCATGAAGGAATACGGGAGTCCAGATTCTCCAGCTCCTTGCGGGCAACCTCAGTAAGGAAATTGGGAAGTCCCATCAGTCTTCTCTTTTCTGTGAGGGTGGAAGACATGTGGTTATCAAAAGTGAGGCTCCTGCCCTGGTTGCTATGAAGATCCCCAGTCGTGGTGACCACCTGCCAAGGATGGTACTCCATCACTGTGCAGGGCTCACAGGCCCATCCGCACCCAACACTCACTCTCATCAATTTCAGGATCTATGTTGGGGAGGACTGTGAAGCGATTTTCAGCAAGGCTGCCCTCAAAGTCCACCTGAGGAGTTAAGTACTGTTTCTTAGCACCTGGCACCCTCTCTCTGTCCTGTTCCTCAGCTCTCCTTGGGCCCCAATTCTCCCTGCAGTCCTGCTTTAACTCTCACCCTCCAGATACTTCCCTGAAGTTCTGCCGCCTCCTCCCACCATCCCATTCTTAATCCAATTGACCTCAATATCTTCCATGTTTCCCCATCTTGCACACTGCATTCTCTCTCCCTGACCTCCCTGGGTGCACCACTCCCTTTTTTCTTCCACTCACTACTTTCCCAATGAGGCTGGCGATATGGTGCAGGTCATCAGAGAACTCTTGGGCAATGTCCCGAAAGAGCTGGATGGACTGTGGCAGGGAGCGGCAGGCATCCCTCAGGCCCAGGGCACTGTACACAGTCTGTGAGAGAAACACAAAAAGGAGAACAGCCCACATCCAGCTCAGGTTGAGGTGGGGATAGGGACAGACTCAGAAGAACAAAGACCAGTAGGGAAGATCACAGTAACAAAGAGGGAAGATCTCAAATGCAAAAAGGAACAGTGAGAGTCACTGTAACAACCACTGAAGCTACAAAGACAATTAAGATATGGTCCTGGCCAGGCACAGTGGCTCATGCCTGTAATCCCAGCACTTTGGGAGGCTGAGGTGGGTGGATCACCTGAGGTCAGGAGTTTGAGATCGGGCTCACCAACATGGTGAAGCCCTGTCTCTATTCAAAATACAAAAATTAACTGGGCGTGGTGGCATGCACATGTTAATTCCAGCTACTTGGGAGGCTGAGGCAGGAGAATCTCTTGAATCTGGGAGGTGGAGGTTATAGGCAGATCACGCCATTGCACTCCAGCCTGGCCGACAGAGACTCAAAACAAACAAACAGGCCAGGCGCGGTGGCTCACGCCTGTAATCCCAGCACTTTGGGAGGCCGAGACGAGTAGATCGTGAGGTCAGGAGATGGAGACCATCTTGGCTAACATGGTGAAACCCTGTTTCTACTAAAAATACAAAAAATTAGCCGGGCGTGTTGGCAGGCGCCTGTAATCCCAGCTACTCGGGAGGCTGAGGCAGGAGAATGGCGTGAACCCAGGAGGCGGAGCTTGCAGTGAGCCAAGATCACGCCACTGCACTCCAGCCTGGGGGACAGAGAAAGACTCCGTCTCAAAAAAAAAAAAAAAAGAAAGAAAGAAAAAATACATTGGCATAAGTCAAAGTGTTGAAACTGCATGGTGGGTACATGGGGGTTGATTATATTATTCTAAATATTTTTTACATTTTCCTGAATACAAAGTTAAAAAAAAAAAAAAGAGGGAGGCCGGGCGCAGTAGCTCACACCTGTAATCCCAGCATCTTGGGAGGCTGAGGTGGGTGGATCACCTGAAGTCAGGAGTTCAAAACCAGCCTGGCCAACATGGTGAAATCCTGTCTCTACTAAAAATACAAAAATTCACCAGGCGTGGTGGCAGGTGCCTGTAATCCCAACTTCTCAGGAGGCTGAGGCAGGAGAATTGCTTGAACCCGGGAGGCGGAGGTTGCAGTGAGCCAAGATCGCGCCACTGCACTCCAGCCTGGGCGACAGAGCGAGACTGTCTCAAACAAACAAACAAAAAAAAGAGGGTAGAATAAAATTGGACAGCGTGTCTAGGGTACAGACAGTCTGGAACACAGGCTGAGGGCCTTTACCTGGACTTCTGGGATTCAAGAAGGAAGGCCTCACCTTGTAGAGAACTTGCCAGTCGCTGACCTTGGTGTGGGACAACTTCATGCGTTTCAGAATCAGCTACAGTCAGACAAGGTTACAGCCACTGTTCTCCCTTCCCTCACTCTAATGCCCCTCAAGAAGCCCACTGCCTAGTATCAGCCCTCAACCTCCTTCCCCACCTCCCTGCCCTCCACCCTGGGCTCACAGGCACGTTCTTGATGTGACCCAGGAGCCGATGCAGCATCTGAGCCATGTCCAGATTCTGGGGCAGCAGAAAAAACTGAATGACATCCAGACGAGAATTGAGTTCCCCCAGGTCATGAGTCGGACGTGTGAACCATAGCCTGGAAGTGAGGGTTAGGGTGGGGGTACTAGAAGTTACATCTATCATCTTGATCTCAGTTTGCCAAAAAGTGTGTTTGCAGTCCCTGGGGATTGTGGCAATATGTATCCACGATGTGCTACGGGAATGTAGTGGCAAGTGCAGTGTCCTACCCATTCAGGTGTGTTTACATGTATCTACTGAAAATTGCTAGATGTGAGCATAATTGTGTCTATATAGCACAGTTTCAATGGATAAGACTGTGTGTCATTCCATGTATGTAAGTAATGGAGCTTGTCAATATTTTAGAAGGAGAGCAGTGTGTTGAGGTATTTGTGTGCCAACACTGCAGCTCACTGAGGCTGAGTGACGGTGAGTCAGTATGAGTTTGTATGTCTGCGAAGGTGTCTCTGGGTAACAGCAACAAACATTCGTCTTTTCATATTCTTCCTGTGAAAACATAACTGTCCCATTAGGGATGATAAGCCTTTAATTCAAAATAATGGTCAACTCTGCAGAGAAAAAAGGATTGGGGAGGGACATTTAAGGGGCTTCAACAATAGTGTCTTATTCTTTTTTTTTTTTTTTTTTTAGACAAAGTCTAGCTCTGTCACCAGGCTGGAGTGCAGTGATGCAATCTCGGCTCACTGCAACCTCCACCTCCCAGGTTCAAGTAATTCTCCTGCCTCAGCCTCCCGAGTAGCTGGGACTGTAGGTATGCACCACCATGCCCAGCTAATTTTTGTATTTTTAGTAGAGTCAGAGTTTCACCATGTTGGCCAGAATGATCTCGATCTCTTGACCTTGTGATCCACCCGCCTCGGCCTCCAAAAGTGCTGGGATTACAGGCGTGAGCCACCATATCCAACCAATAGTGTCTTATTCTTTTTTTTTTTTTTTTTATAGTAAGCTCTGTCGCCCAGGCTAGAGTGCAGTAGCACAGTCTTAGCTCACTGCAACCTCCGCCTCCCAGGTTCTGGAATTACAGGCACCCGCCACTGTGCCCGGCTAATTTTTGTATTTTTAGTAGAGACGGGGTTTCACCATCTTGGCCAGGCTGGTCTTGAACTCCTGACCTTGCGATCCACCCACCTCGGCCTCCCAAAATGCTGGGATTACAGGCGTGAGCCACCGTGCCCAGCATGTCTTATTCTTAAATTGGCTGATGGATATATAGATACTTGTATTATTATTATTTTTGAGATGGAGTCTTGCTCTGTCGCCCAAGCTAGGGTGCAGTGGCGCGATCTCGGGTCACTGCAACTTCTGCCTCACAGGCTTAAGTGATTCTCCTGCCTCAGCCTCCCCAGTAGCTGGAACTACAGGTGTGTGCCACCATGCTCAGCTAAATTTTGTATTTTTAGTAGAGATGGGGTTTCGCTGTGTTGGCCAAGCTGGTCTCAAAATCCTGACCTCAGGTGATCTGCCTGCCTCAGCCTCCCAAAGTGCTGGGATTACAGGCATGAGCCACCACGCCTGGCCATTTGTATTATTATTAATAGTTTTTATAGAGACAAGGTCTTGCTATGTTGCCCAGGCTGTTCTCAAGCTCCTGGCCTCAAGCAGTCCTCCTGCCATGGCCTCCCGAAGTGCTGGGATTACAAGCATGAGCCACTGCACCTGGCCCGATAGTATTATTATTTACATCTTTTTTTTTTTTTTTTGAGACAGAGTCTTGCTCTGTTGTCCAGGTTGGAGTGCAGTGGTGCGATCTCAGCTCACTGCAACCTCCGCTTCCCAGGTTCAAGCGATTCTCGTGTCTCAGTCTCTCGAGCAGCTGGGATTACAGGGGTGCGCCACCATACCCAGCTAATTTTTGTATTTTTAGCAGAGATGAGGTTTCACCATGTTGGCCAGCCTGGTCTCAAACTCCGGACCTCTGGTGATCCACCTGCCTTGGCCTCCCGAAGTGCTGGGATTACAGGCATGAGCCACTATGCCCGGCTAATTATTTACATCTTTTTGTGTGTTGGAGGTATATCCTAATAAATTAAAATAAATTCAGGCCAGGTGCGGTGGCTCACACCTGTAATCCCAGCACTTTGGGAGGCCGAGGAGGGTGGATCACGAGGTCAAGAGATCGAGACCATCCTGGCTAACGCAGTGAAACCGTGTCTCTACTAAAAATACAAAAAAATTAGCCGGGAGTGGTGGCGGGCGCCTGTAGTCCCAGCTACTCGGGAGGCTGAGGCAGAAGAATGGTGTGAACTCGGGAGGTGGAGCTTGCAGTGAGCCGAGATCAGGCCACTGCACTCCAGCCTGGGCAACAGAGCAAGACTCTGTCTCAAAAAATAATAATAATAAATAAATAAAATAAAATAAAAAATCATATACAGAAATAAATGTCTCATCTGTGTTTGTCTAATTCTGGGTATCCCTGTATCCTTACTGGCCATGAAAGTGTGAGACTGTAGGGACTTGTGAGCCCACAAATTCTTTTCTACATAGAGCAAGTAACTAAGGATGCTGTTTTATGTAAGAACCAACATGTGCACACACTAGGTCCTGAAGACTTGTATCTTACATTGCAGTCTGTGGCCAGTTACTTCGGGTTAGAACACCCCAGATTAGAATGAAGCAGAGCATCCAGATGGCTTCAAGGGTGGGTTTCAGGTACCTCTGCTCCTTGGTCACTAAGGGCTCCCACCAGAACAGTGTAGGCCAGTCTGTAAATAGCCATCCCCACTTCAGAAAGCACACGCGCCACACTAAACACTTAGGTATCTCTGACTCATGTCCTGCTAGTACTGGGACAGACTTTAGCTAAACCAAACTCAGTAATTTAACAACTGAGAAAATGAAACCGTTAAAAGATAAGCAACTTGCCCAAAGTCATACCGCCAATGAGAACAGCTAAGTCTCAAAATCATGTCTCCAGACTCCTAGGACAGTGCTCTTTAGAGCATACTGTGACATTGTCATATTCTTGGTGCCCTGTCCAGCTTTTAGTTCTTGAACTCCTGGCCTCAAGCAATCCTCCTGCCTCAGCCTCCCAAAGTGCTGGGATTACAGGCGTGAGCCACCACATCTGGCCCTATATTATTATTTACATCTTTTTGTACGTTAGAGGTATTTCCTAATAAAATAAATTCGTATACAGAAATACTAATAAATATGTCACCTCTCCTTAGTTCATTAGATTATATGATGATTCTTCAAGTTATATGATCTCATGACCTGTCTGATTCCATTTGGGGAATACGCACTCGTCCCCCACCTTAAATCCAGCTCTCTTCTCCACCGAGAATTCTCTCCCTCCCATCTGTGGCTGAGATTAAAGATCTGCACCTGAAGCAGTGGAGAATGTGTGGGTAATTAAATTACCCTGCCGATTCCTGGAGATGCTGATTACCTGATTACCCTGCTGATTACCTGGAGATGACCTCAGAGATTATCCTAAATTAACCCCTACAAGATACACATTGCAGCAGGAGGTGAGGTAGGGGAAGGATTGTGCACCTGAGGCTAACAAAGTTTTCCACTCTGAGTGTTTAGAGATGATGTTACCAGTGTGTTTGCATTTGCGTTGTGTTCACACATTGAGTGCTACTATGTATAAGACCATGTGTCAGACACTGAGGTAACAGGTATGGCCACTAGAATAGAGTTCATAGCTATGGAGGCAAGCAGATTCACTGACTGCTAATTCTAACCTGATGTGACAGTGCAACTAGAAAAACATAAACAAACACTATGTGAGCACAAGGAAGGTGCACATCAACTCCTTACAGGTACCTGTAAAAGCCAAAGGGTAACAGTTGGATTGCACCTTGAAGAGGATGTACTTTTTTTTTTTTTTAAGACAGAATCTCACTCTGTTGCCCAGGCTGGAGTACAGTGGGGCAATCTGGGCTCACTTCACCCTCTACCTCCTGGGTTCAAGCAATTCTCCTGCCTCAGACTCCTGAGTAGCTGGTACTAGAGGCACGCACCATGACGCTGGGCTATTTTTGTATTTTCGGTAGAGATGAAGTTTCACCAAGTTGGCCAGTCTGGTCTTGAACTCCTGACCTCAAATCATCCACCTGCCTCAGCCTCCCAAAATGCTGAGACTACAGGCGTGAGCCACCGTGCCTGGCCTGGATGTAAGATTTTGACAGGTACAGAACAAGGAAAAGACTTTCCAGGCCGGGCGCAGTGCCTCATGCCTGTAATCCCAGCACTTTGGGAGGCCGAGGTGGGCAGATCATGAGGTCAGCAGTTCAAGACCAGTGTGGCCAACATGGTGAAATCCCATCTCTACTAAAAATACAAAAATCAGCCAGGCATGGTGGCGGGCCCCTGTAATCCCAGCTACTCCGGAGGCTGAGGCAGGAGAATCGCTTGAACCTGGGAGGTGGAGGTTGCAGTGAGCCAAGACCGCGCCACTGCACTCCAGCCTGGGTGACAGAGGGAGACTCCGTCTCAAAAAAAAAAAAAAAAAAAAAAAAAAAGACTTTCCAGAAAGAGCAGCATAAACACAGGCATGACATGTTTCCATAATGGCAAGTGGCCCTAAATGACTAGAATATAAGGTAGATCCAGTAGGAAAGGTCTTAGAAGGGGCTTGAGAAGGTGAGTCTAGAAATTAAAACTGGGGTAAATGTGATGGACCCTGAATATCATTATACTGCTTAAGATGCTAATCTTCATCCTGAAGGTAATGGGAAAACCTCCTGAGGTTTATGTTATTTTCTTTCTACTTAGGCTATTTAAAAAGTGGAGTGATGGCCAGGCACAGTGACTCATGCCTGTAATCCCGGCACTTTGGGAGGCTGAGGTGGGCGGATCACCAGGAGTTCGAGACCAGCCTGACCAACATGGTGAAACCCCGTCTCTACTGAAAATACAAAAATTAGCCAGGCGTGGTGGTGGGCGCCTGTAATCCTAGCTACTCGGGAGGCTGAGGCAGAAGAATAGCTTGAACCCGGGAAGTGGAGGTTGCAGTGAGCAGAGATTGTGCCATTGTACTCCAGCCTGGGCAACAAGAGTGAAACTCAGTCCCAAAAAAAAAAAAAAAAAAGGGAGTGACATGCTTAGATCTCTGTTTTGGAATGACAGATTTTTTGTTTCTAGCTTACTTGAACTGGCAGAATGATAGGTATTTTAGAATGAAGGGTGGCTTAGAAAAAGAAGAGATCAGAGGCAGAGAGACCAATTTGAAGGCAAAGGCAATGCTCCAGGTTAGAAATGATGATGACCAGAATTAGAGCAGTGGAAAGAGACAGGGATAGCTGGGGGAGACATTACAGGATAGAATCAATAGGACTCAGTGAATAATTAAATATGGGAGATGAGGGAGAAGCATCAATCCAAGGTTCATGGCTTGAGAAGGTGTACTGCCAGCAATGCCATTAACCAGCAAAGGGAATGCAGGAAGAGGAACAGATCTGGCGGGCATCAGTTTGGATGCTCTGAGTTTGAGCTGCCTGTGAAAACTGCAGGTGGTGATATGCAATTAACATTCACATACGGACCTCGAAACTAGAGACACAAATTTGAGAGTCATCACAGAAATGTGAAGTGTGTTTTCTATAACTAAAGATAACCATGCTAACATAGCCATGTGTTATATTAGCATTTTGTTTTTGTTTTTTTTTTGAGACGGAGTCTCACTCTGTTGCCCAGGCTGAAGTGCAGTGGCGCAATCTTGGCTCACTGCAACCTCCACCTCCTGGGTTCAAGCGATTCTCCTGCCTTAGTCTCCTGAGTAGCTGGAATTACAGGCACCCACCAACATACTTGGCTAATTTTTGCATTTTAGTAGAGATGGGGCTTTACCATGTTGGCCAGGCTGGTCTCAAACTCCTGACTTCAAGTGATTCACCCACCTTGGCCTCCCAAAGTGCTGGGATTATAGGCGTGAGCCACTGTGCCCGGCCTTACATTTTGTGTTTTCTCCTGCTGCTTGTATGTGTGCAAGTCTGTGTATCATCAATGGGTATATGTGTACCTGTGCTGACAACAAAAAATGAGATGAATATCAGCTACTACACAAAGCTGTTACAAGGATGAAATGCATTTAGCCAGTGCTCAGTAAAGGGCAGTTGCTTTACTACTACTAGGTGGGGTGGTATATGTGAGAATCTGTATACTGCCATTAGTAGGCTTTAGTATGTAGTGTGCATATGGAATTCATGCATTAGTGTATAGTATGTGTGGGACCCACTCACCTGAGCAGCTTCTCGCCCCACTTACAGCGGCATCTGTTGAGGATTCCTGTGAGGGATAAGGCAGGGAATGAACTTGTTACAAGGCAGGGACAGGGAATGGAACGTGTTTATGTGTCTAAGCTGAGGCATCCAGGTCAGAGGTGCTGGTTGTTGAGGAAGCTGGCCTGGGAGGGCACAAAGGCAGCCAAAGCTGGTGCCTGGCCACAAATATGAGCTGGGATTACCGTACATGGAGATGGGGGAAGGGATGGACACTCACAGGGACACTTAGCCAGAAAAATACACAAAGCAGACCTAGTTAAAACTCAAGAACCAGCCGGGCGCAGTGGCTCACGCCTGTAATCCCAGCACTTTGGGAGGCCGAGGCAGACGGATCACGAGGTCAGGAGATCGAGACCATCCTGGCTAACACGGTGAAACCCCGTCTCTACTAAAAATACAAAAAATTAGCCGGGTGTGGTGGTGGGCACCTGTAGTCCCAGCTACTCGGGAGGCTGAAGCAGAATGGCATGAACCCGGGAGGCAGAGCTTGCAGTAAGCGGAGATCGCGCCACTGCCCTCCAGCCTGGGCGACAGAGGGAGACTCCATTTCAAAACAAAACAAAACAAATAAACAAACAAAACACAAAAAACTCAAGAGCCCTCCCGCCCCTCCAAAAATACAAAAACTCAAGAGCTGGCAGGGCAGGGTGGCTCATGTCTATAATCCCAGTACTTTGGGAGGCCACGGTGGGTGAATCACTTGAAGTCAGGAGTTTGAGATCAGCTTGGGCAACATGGCGAAACACCATCTCTACTAAAAATACAAAAAAATTAGCTGGGCATGGTGGTGCAGGCCTGTAGTTCCAGCTATTCAGGAGGCTGAGGTAGGATGAGGCAGGAGAATCACTTGAACCCAAGAGGCGGAGGTTGCAGTGAGCCTAAATTGTACGACTGCACTCCAGCCTGGGTGACACAGCAAGATTCCATCTAAAAAAAAACCCAAAAAACAAAACAAACAAACAAACAAAAAAACAAACAAAAAACTCAAGAGCCCAACACACATATGTAAAAAACTGGAGGGCCGGGCACGGTGGCTCATGCCTGTAATCCCAGCACCTTGGGAGGCTGAGGCGGGTGGATCCCCTGAGGTCAGGAGTTCGAGACCAGCCTGGCCAACATGGTGAAACCCCGTCTCTACTAAAAATACAAAAATTAGCCGGGCGTAGTGGCAGGTGCCTGTAATCCCAGCTACTCAGGGGGCTGAGGCAGGAGAATCGCTTGAACCCAGGAGGCAGAGGTTGCATTGAGCCGAGATCGCACCATTGCACTCCAGCTTGGGGGACAAGGGCGAGACTTCGTCTCACACACACACACACACACACACACACACACACACAACTGGACACAACAGGCCGGGCGTGTAATCCCAGCACTTTGGGAGGCCGAGGCGGACGGATCACGAGGTCAAGAGATCGAGATCATCCTGGCTAACACAGTGAAACCTGGTCTCTACTAAAAATACAAAAATTAGCCAGGCGTCGCGTCGTGGCGGGCGCCTGTAGTCCCAGCTACTCAGGAGGCTGAGGCAGCAGAATGGCGTGAACCCAGGAGGTGGAGCTTGCAGTGAGCTTATATCGCACCAATGCACTCCAGCATGGGCGACAGACCGAGACTCTATCTCAAAAAAAAAAAAAAAAAACTGGACACAACTTACTGAGATATGAAACTATATGGATATTTGCAGAGATGTCCCTAATATACCCTAAAGCCAGAGACAACTGATAAAGACTCTATACAAATCAAATAGGCAGTTATGCAGTTACAAAACTCTCCTCTATATACAAGGCCTCCCAAAGTCCCTAACAGGTACCCAACTGGTAGAAACATTCATACAAACCCAGGGAAGGAACACAGAATTGGTAAAGTAATGGCTGATATGCATCAACACTGTACAGCCACAAAGTATGGGAAGATGCTCAAGCTTGGGGGGCGGGGAGTACAAAGAGGTAAGAAATTTGGATTGGCATGAAAGAGATATCTGACAATGGGAGTGAAGTGGGAAGGCAGGCTGGGACACATCTTTGGAGCCAATTGCTTTTCTGGTAGGTCTCTGTAAAGTGAGATGAGGGATGGAGCATACCTACCAAAGAGGCTGAGCCCCTCCTTCAGTCCACTGGCCACTTTGTACACTGAGGGGTGAGACTCACTCTTAAAAATCTGTAGAACACTGTCAAGGAGAAATGGAGGAGTTTGGGGTAACTTGGACTTTTGAAGGGAATAAGAATTGAGGACTGATAAATGGAATGGGGACAGGGGATATCCTCCTGAGATCATGTCTTTTTTTTGAGACGGAGTCTCGCTCTGTCGCCCAGGCTGGAGTGCAGTGGTGCAATTTCAGCTCACTGCAACCTCTGCTTCCTGGGTTCAAGCAATCCTCCTGCCTCAGCCTCCTAAGTGACTGGGATTACAGGTACACAATACACCCAGCTACTTTTTGTATTTTTAGTAGAGACAGGGTTTTACCATATTGGTCAGGTCTCGAACTCCTGACCTCAGGCGATCCACCCGCCTTGGCCTCCCAAAGTGCGGGGTTTACAGGCATGAGCCACCGTGCCCAGCCAAGATCACATCTTGATGTAAGGTTTGTCCCTTACTTTTCTTTGTCTCAGTTTCTCCCTATAGAAAAGAAAGCTAGTATCTTTATGCTTTTCTTCCTCTCTTTCCGTCAAAGCCCCCCTTCCCTTTCCTTCAAGGAGAGAGATCTTAATAGCCCCAGGATTAGGGAAACTAGAGCCTCATTAGGATTACTGGGGCATTAAACTTAATCCTTCTCCCTCCCCAGAGACAGCAGCATGCCTCCACCTCTTTACCTGTAAGTGTCTTGATCTATGTTCACCAGATGAGTCCTGAGGACAGAAAACAAGCAGAAAGGGGTCTGAGTTCATTCCACAACTCCACTTCCTTTGTCCCCCTCTCTGAATATTGTCCCAGTCTTCTTCCCAAAGTCTCATTAGCCCTTAGATTCTCCTGGGTGTCCTAGAGCACTTGACCCACTGGGTCACAGCCACATCCACACCCCACCCCCACTTTACTTTTCAGGCCTCCCAATCCCACATTACTTTGGTTGGGGTTGGGGTGAATCACCTACAACATAAATTTCTTAAAGCCCAGGATAGGGACGCTGACATTATAGTCTTCCAGTTCAACCCCGATTCTTCTTCGACCCAGGAACTTCAGCAGCCCTCCAAGTGCTCGAACCTGGGAGGGGATCAGCAGTGGAACTGGGGTAAATCTTAAATCTCCTAGGGGCTGCAGAGCACCAGGGAAAGTTATTATTTTCCCGGGCTAGGCCAGTACCTCCTAGAATTCAGCCCTAGCACTGGGGTTCTTGTGCCTTTCTCCAACCTGCTGCCTCCCAGCCCTTATCCCCCAGGACCAATCTCACTGTGAGGAGGCAGTCAAAGGGAATAATGGAGGAGAGGAAGAGGATTTTCTCAGTGGCAGTCATGGAGTCTGGGATGAAGGAGTAGTTTCCAGAAAGGAGACGTTGTTTGCTTATCTCCAGACCTATTTGAGGGAGGCAAAGGGAAAGGTCTTGTAGCTCAATTTTTTCACCCCATTTTAAGAATGAGACAATAGAAGCAAGAGAGATGATTTGACTTGCCCAAGCTCACACAGGCAGTTAATGGAAAGCTAGAGCAAGAACCAAATTTTCAGACTTAGTCTAATTCTCTTTTTATTCTACATATAATATAAAGATACTTGGCTGAAAGCACAGCCTGAGAAAGATAAATGGCTGAGGAAAGTAGACATCTGTCTGGAATTGAGGATTTTGGTCAAAATGGGTGTATTAATACAACTAGTAACACTAATACCTTAATATCTAATTGGGATAGTACACTCCTGTTCTTATTGTAAACCTAGGAAGGTTATGGAAGTGTCTTATGGATCACAATAAGGGTCACTGAGGCAGTGCCTTTTGGTTTTGTGATAAAAGGCTTTAACTTAATGGGGAGAATTCCAACAATAAAACCTGTCCAAAAAGTGTCATCACTCCTCAGGGGAGGCCCTCATCCCTAGACATGACTTAAGCAGAGGCTTCCCAATAAGCTGCAGGTTATTAAAGGGTAGGGAGCAGGAGAGATCTTGGGGGGACAGGTCATAGGGCATGAGGAGCACACAGGTTTAGGATGACATAAGGCAGAGGGGAGATCTGTGATGATGAAGGTAGAGTTGGGGGAAAGAATGGGACACCGGAACAGGGAGTTGGGCAAAGCAAAAGGAAGGAGATACCAAAATCCACACTTGGCAAAAATATGATTTCAGGTCTTTTAGGCTCTCTGTGCTCCTGGGAGGCTGTGGGGGAGGCAAAGAAAAGACTATCATTCTGTACATCTCAGTCCTTCTACCTCTGTCTGACACTCCCTCTCACCCAATTCTAGCCCCCTGGAATATTCCATATATTAGTCCTTCCCCATTTTCCCTCTTTCCTTTACCAAGTCCTTACCAAGCTTTCCCAGAAATCGAGTCATATTCTCATCCTGTTTGGCACTCGTAACAACAGACTGGGGATTGATCTCATCCAGAACTTGGAAGGAGAATAGAGATCAAATGAGTTAAAGGATCTTTGTCTTTGACTAAGAGAAAACCCATAGCCCTCCTCTTTCTACCCCTCCCCTTCTCAAAAACATTTCCTCCCTAGGAGTAGGGAGTGCTCTGCACATTGGGAACATAGGTAGAAGTTAGGAATGAGATTTAGAAAAGTAATAAGAGTGGTGGGATGGTGAGAGGGAAGTGGGATGTTCTGGATATTGTCACTAGGCTGTAAACCCCTGGAGAACAGACATGACTGATTTGCCCAGGGCTGAATCTGAAGCACCTGAAACATTGTAAATACGTCATATACATTTGTGGCCACGCACAGTGGTTCATGCCTGTAATCCCCGCCCTTTGGGAGGCCAAGGCAGGCGGATCACTGGAGGCCAGGAGCTCAAGACAAGCCTGGCCAACGTGATGAAACCCCATCTCTACTAAAAATATAAAAATTAGCCAGGCGTGGTGGCAGATGCCTGTAATCCCAGCTACTCGGGAGGCTGAGGCAGGAGAATCACTGGAATCCGGGAGGCGGAGGTTGCAGTTAACCAAGATCGCACCACTACACTTCCAGCCTGAGTGACAGAGCAAGACACTGTCTCAAAGAAGAACCAAACAAACCAAAAAACAACCCACAAATATTTGTTAAATAATGAAATGAATTCATAAAAACAAAAGAGGGAGCCTCTGTGAAGCAACTGTAAAATATATAGTCAGCGCTATAGTTTGGATGTGATTTGTCCCCACCAAATCTCGTGTTGAAATTTAATCTCCAGTGTGATAGTGTTGTGAGGTAGGGCCTAGCAGGAGGTGTGTGGGTGATAGGAGTGGATCGCTCATGAACAGATTAATGCCCTTCCTGGAGTGTGTTGGTGGGTATGTGTGAGTGGTTCTCACTCTATTAGTTCCTGAGAGAGCTGGTTGTCAAAAAGAGCCTGGCATCTCCCTCCCCCTTGTTTATTCTCTGCCATGTGACCTCTACACACCCTGCCTTCCCTTCTTCCATGAGTTGAAGCAGCCTGAGGCCCTCGCCAATGAAGATGCCCAATTTTGAGCTTTCCAACCATCCAGAACCATAAGCCAAACTTTTTTTTCTTTTTTTACAAATTACTCAGACTCAGGTATTTCCTTAAAGCAACACAAAATATGCTAGACAGTGAGGTGAGTTAATGTAAGTAAAACATGGCTGGGCGTGGTGGCTCACGCCTGTAGTCCCAGCACTTTAGGAGGCCAAGGTGAGCAGATTACAAGGTCAGGAGTTTGAGACCACCCTGGCCAACATGCTGAAACCCCGTCTGTATTAAAAACACACAAAAAAATTAGCTGGGTGTGGTGGCACACGCCTGTAGTCCCAGCTACTCTGGAGGTTGAGTCAGGAGAACTGCTTGAAACCAGGGGGTGGAGGTTGCAGTGAGCCAAGATTGTGCCACTGCACTCGAGCCTGGGCAACAGAGCAAGACTCTGTCTCGAAAAAAAAAAAATGTGTGTATGTGTGTGTAACACATCTGCAATCCTAGAGAGCAGATGAATTCATGGTTCCAACCCCACCTCTCTGGAGAAGCTTGAGGCTCTCGTGGTCTGGGGCATCTGGCATGAAGTGGATAGTGGAGTCACTAGTATCATAGTAGGCAATGCCCAAGTATCCTGAATTCCACAGCACACACAGATGGATCTGTCCAGCAAGGAAGAAAGGAAACCACTATTGGAATCACTCATGAGTGTAGGATTTGCCATGCCTTATGTAATCTAATCATTTTATCAAATCTCTGAGATCATCATCACCCCCATTTAGTGAATGTGAAACAGCCACTCAGGAGGTAAGAGACTTGTCCAGCTCTTCCCAACACTGTTATTTTTCTTTCTTTTTTTGAGACAGAGTCTTGCTCTGTCACCCAGGCTGAAGTGCAGTGGAGCAATCTCAGCTCATTGCAACCTCCGCCTCCCGAGTTAGAGTGATTCTCCTGCCTCAGCCTTCCCAGTAGCTGGGATAACAGGCACGTGCCACCACGTTCGGCTAATTTTTATATTTTTAGTAGAGACGGGGTTTCGCCATGTTGTCCAGGCTGGTCTCGAACTCCTGAGCTCAGGTGATCCGCCCGCCTCAGTCTCCCAAAGTGCTAAGATTACAGGTGTGGGCCACCGCGCCCGGCTCCCAACCCTCTTTTATTCTAACTTCCCATCAACTCTGCATTCAAGTTCCTACTCCCCTCAGAGACCTCGGCCAGCTCCTCCTCCTCCTCTTCGGCCTCCCTGGGGCTCGGCACTGGGGCCGGGCTGGGGAAGCCGGAGGAGGCCGCCTCAGGTCCCGGTCCCTGCGGTGTCCTCCTTGGGTTCGCTCCTAAGGAGGCCATGAGCTTGGTGGCTCTGCGGATGCAAAAAGTGAGGGCGGTTCGGCAGCAACGATTCACGGAGGAGGCCGGAGTAGGGTGGCGCGCAGAATGCAAAGCAGTAAGTACTTTTGCTACAGGGCTGCGGGGCAGGGCTGAGGGGCGTAGAGGGCTGTGGACACAGGGGGTGAATTCTCGGGTATTTACTAAAGTACAGATTGTGGGAAACTCCACGCGCCCCACCCTCATTCCTGTCTCTCGGAGGTTGACCTTTGGAAGGAAGGGGTCTGAGGGCCCTGTGGGGCGAGTCGTGCACGTCTTATGTCTCTGCTTCTGCCAACCACGCGCCATGACCCCAGCCTCACGCGCTTATCTTCCTCCTCCCCCAGCTGCCGCCATCGCAGCGTTTTCCCGCCTTTTCAGTAACCTGAGTCGCGACACGCGGGAGAACGCCCCGCTGACCGACCGCGGCGAGCCTGCAGGAGGAGCGCGCCGGCGCGTGAGCGAGGTGCGCGCGCATGCGCCCCGCCCTCCTAGCCGCTATTGATTGGAGAGGCCCGGATCCAGCCTAGAGATCCGACGGGGCGAGGAGGAGAAGCGGACTGCCGTAGCTGAAGAGTCTGGACGCTGATTGGCCTATTCGCCTTCGGGGCGGGCCCAGAACGTTCAAACTTCCCGCCCTCTGCCGTTGCTTAGCAGCCGGGCCTCTAGCCCTCACGGTTTCTAGGCTTTGATTGGCGCAGTAGGAAGCCCGCGAGAAGGTCGGACGAGGGGCCGTAGTCCCAGTCCCTGGAAAGGGCTTGGGACCGTTGCGGGGGTTTTGAGGGGGAGGCCAACCTTAAAGTGCCAGAGGCGGGTTTTTTTTTTTTTTTCCTGCAACATCTCTTAAGTTAATATTTGTACCCTCTGAGTTAATAGTTATACAGAGCTTAGAACAGTGCCTGGCAAACAAAGTAAGACCTAAATGAGCGGTGTTTCAAATAAATAAGCGGAAACAAGCAGGAATCCTGTCTCAGCCCTACCGTGCCTGTTTCCTGGGTGCAGGGTATGACCATCCCGATAATGGCACGACAGGGCCTAATTTATTATTTAAACCCCTCAAGCGGAGGTGGAAGCATTCGAATTACATCAAATTCTGGCAGAGAGTAGATCTGATCAGAACACTCACACCCCTATTGGGACATGCCCATACCCCTTCGCACATCTATACACCCCTGAAGACAGAAAGGTATCATTCATGCATTCGGCAACTATTTATTTAGTGCCTAGTCTGGGCCAGGGGTTGGACTCAAAGCGGTGAACATAATGAAATCCCTGATCCATAAAGCTTATTTGTGCGTGTGTGTGTGTGTGTGTGTGTGTGTGTGTGTGTGTTGCGGGGGGGGGGTATGAGGGAGAAAGAAAAAAATATATATATATATATAATCCCTTTAAATGCACCATCCTCCCCAGCTTTGTTCCTAGTACCCTGAGATGGGGAGATTCCTCCCCAGCCCCCCAACCCAAGAAGTTAGGAAAGATGGTGGGGGTGAGACGACCTAGCTGTGCTAACCAGTAATTGGAAAATCCCCTCCAGCAAGAAAGGTGAGGGAACAGAGTTAAGGGCTGGGTTAATGGTTACCCCTGGCAAATTTGTTGAGCAATGGAGCTATAGAAACTTGGAGGAGGTTGGTGACAGCTCTGGGGAGTGTCAGGGAGGGACCCACCTTCCAATCTGGGGTGTGAAGAGATTAGGGACTGGTTTACCAAGCCCAGGAAGGGGAGGGAGTGGAAAGAGAAGCCCAGAGAGGGAAAGAGGAGCTACTGAGATAGGAGAAATGCAGGGACAGGGAGGTGAGATGGAGGGAAACCTCTGATGCAGGATTTGGGGGTACAGCCCTGGCTCTGCTGGATGGTTCCAGGAGAGGGCAGCGTTGACTGTCACCTGGTAAATTAAGGCACGATACCCTGTGGATTGTCATGCCAGCCAGCCAAAGTCAATATTGATATCAAGGTAGCTGTAGCTATAAAGCTGTAGGAGAGAAAAGAGGCAGGGGAGAGGCTGCCAAACCTGTTTGATCTTCAAGCTGGCCCCATTTGCCTAAGGCTTCTTTTGGACACAGACCAGTTGGAACAGGAGAGGACCCTGAGAAGTAGAGCTGTTTTGATCCCCTCCCCTCAGTGGGAAGGGGTCCTGTGTGCAGATTTTGAGGGTCACCATGAGGGAATTCACACACACACACAGGCATGGAATCAGACCTTTATAGGATGTTACAGTTCAAGAGAACGAACACCAAAGATAGCGTTTCTGTCGGGAGGAGAGAAAAAGGCCTTCCCACAGGCAGGAGAAAACCCACAGAAGAGGAAGCACAAGAGGAAACCACCAACTGCTGGTTTCCAGCAGCACATCACGTCACTCCACCCCACTCCTCCCCCACGTCTCTCCCTTTAAGTTTCAAGCCCTGTTTTGCTTCTGTGTTCTTGCACTCCACCACGGTTTTCTGGAACTGTAGGTCTTTTGTTGGACAGAGGGTGATGAGGAGGATAGAGAAGGGATGGTTGGACAGGAGAGAAATTCAGGATATGGAGGCTGGAATTCTGGGTTTATTTTTTCAGCAGGTCATAAAGGTTTAATAGAAATCAAGGTTACTGGGGAGAGAGCTGCTCCTCCTATGTCCTCCCTGCTTATTTATTTAGGTGTCCCCAAGGACTCCACTCCCACTATTCTGTCTGATATTTCTTTATCCCCATGACAGGACCAGCTAACAACACCCCTACCCCACCCCCTATACACAGACTTCAGGATCGGGGCAGCTCTATCCCAGGGCCATGATAATTCCACCCCTCTGCCCCATCTCCAAGGCAACCTGTCAGAAGAGGACAAAGGGCACAGGAAGGGGCCCCAGTAGGAAGCATAAGTGGAAGCACAAAGCTGACCAAGCTACCGGAACAGACCTCTCCCTGCAACAAAGTCCCTTGCCTCGGCTTTATGTTTCCTTCGCAAAAGACTTAGTCATCTCCCTTCCCATCCCTAACTCTTTCTTTTTCTTTTCTTCTTCTTCTTCTTTTTTTTTTTTTTCTTTTTTAAGATGGAGTTTTGCTCTTATTGCCCAGGCTGGAGTGCAATGGCACCATCTCGGCTCGCTGCAACCTTCACCTCCCGGGTTCAAGCAATTCTCCTGCCTCAGCCTCCTGAGTTACTGGGATTACAGGCACCCACCACCATGCCTGGCAAATTTTTGTATTTTTAGTAGAGACGGGGTTTCATCATGTTGGCCAGTCTGGTCTCGAACTCCCTGACCTCAGGTGATCCACCCCCCTTGGCCTCCTAAAGTGTTGGGATTACAGGTGTGAGCCACCTCGCCCGGCCCCTAACTACTTTCTATGCCCAATCCCAAGTCTAGCCACAAGGACTGCAAGTCCTAGTGCTGAGCTGGGCCCGGAGACAGTAGACTGTGGGGGGCACAGGACCTACTGAGACACCAGTCTGGGCAGCTCAGGGAGTGCTGGCATCACCCCTTCCCTAATCCCAGGCTGCATGGCTAATGGTTCCTATCTGCAGTCCCAGCCTTCCACTTCCGAGTTCTTCTCTCAGACCACAGTCCCAGCAACCCAGAATTTGGATTGCAGTCTGGAAGAAATGCAGAAGGATTAAACGACCACCTTTCCATTAGAAGGCCCCATCCCTTAATCTTCACGGGTGTGCCCAAGCTGTTAGTGTCAAGTTTTTTGTATGAGGGTCAGTCGGGTTGTACTCAGATTAATGAAGCAGGGAAACTGAGGCAGAAAAGTGTCCTGTGTTCAGGAGAGGTTGGAGAAACAAGGAGGTTTTCAGGACTCCTCCTTAACACTCCCATCCCCATCCTGTGGGAGATCCGAGGATTCCCCTTCCGGACCCACTCCCTACATCGTCGAGTCCCGCCCCCCTCCAGTCCCCTCCCCAGGTTCAGGGCGGGGCCGGTCGGTGAGTCAGCGGCTCTCTGATCCAGCCCGGGAGGGGACCGAGCTGGAGGAGCTGGGTGTGGGGTACCTTGGGCTGGTGGGGAGGCCGAGTTTGGGAGCAAGTGGGGTCTGATTGAGCTTGTGTTGCGCTGAAGGGACAGCCCTGGGTCTAGGGGAGAGAATCCCTGAGTGTGAGACCCGCCTTCCCCGGTCCCAGCCCCTCCCAGTTCCCCCAGCGACGGCCACTTCCTGGTCCCCGACGCAACCATGGCTGAAGAACAACCGCAGGTCGAATTGTTCGTGAAGGTAAGAACACTTCTCTCCTCAGCCACCCAAATTCCTGGAAGCCAACTCTCACCTTTCCCCCGGTCCAGCCTTAACTCCGCAATCCCTTCTCTCCTTGACTCCCTCCCCCAGTCCCACGTGCACTCTTTGGTTGAGGGGTGGCTTTGAGAGGGGAAGACGTTAACTTGTTAGCAAGTAATGAGAATTCTAGGATCAACCCTGAAAAGTTTGTAAAAGTGCAAGTTTCTAGCAGCCTAAAGGAAGGGAAGTAGAGAAAAAGGAGAATTCCCAAAAGTGAGACTGGGGTGGGGTTAGGGGGCGAGCTGGTGAAGGGACAGTGGGGGCCCAACAGGATTTAGAAGGGGCAGAGGGGAACCTCAGTTAGGACATGTGTCCCTACAAGATCTGAGGGTGAGTAGTGCAGTAGGGGAGGGGTGTGTGTGTGTGTGTGTGTGTGGCTGGAGACGCTTCAGGAAAGAGGGTGTGTTGAGGGAGGCCTGAGAGTGAGAGCAAGTAGATTGGGAAGCTTTGGAGGGGTGGAACAAAACAGGAGACTGGGATCGGAGTTTGAAAAGCAGAGCTGGAGAGGTGATCGGGTGGCATTGAATATCCCCAGGACTGAGGAAAGGGAGAGAAGGGGAGGTGTCAAGAAGACGTGAGTTTAACGTAGCTACCACAAGGATGGGTGGGAGAGAGATCAGACGGAGGAGAGAGCTCGGTTAGGGCATTTTGGGATTTGGGGGTTGGAGAAGTAGAAGACTTGCCCCAACTCTCTCCTCTCTCTGCGGGTGTGGGTGAGGAGAGATGGTCCAATGGCATTTGGGTAGCAAAACTGCAGGCAGCAGGCTTCTCGGTGTCACCCAGCTCCCCTCTGATTCCAGCGGCCGCTCTCCTCCCTACCGCTGCTGCATTCTTTTCCCAGTCTTGGGACCTCCTGTCTGTGCCCCTCCCTCCTTTCCGTAACAGCGTCCTCTTCTCCCCGCTCCGTTTGTGTCTATCTGTTGGCACGCACGTCTCCCCACCCTCCACTTTCCTGCCGCCTTTCTTTCCCCTTCCCCCCTTTTGTTCCTCTCATCTTTGTGTGTCTCTGCTTGTGTCTCCCTCTCCCTTCTGCTTGGGTTTCTCGGGCAGCCATTCCCTCTCCCTGGGCCCAGGGAAGTCGGAGCGTGCTTGGGTCCGCCCCCAGGTGTGGTCCCCACCTCACTCTCACATTCGCCTCTGGAGCTATTTTTACTCCTGGGTGAGGCTGTGCCACAGAGATTCCAGCCCTGTGTCCTGTGAGAGGATGGTTATTGCAGTCAGAGGACTTGTGCTGGGAGACCCTGGCAGCGGGTTAGGGGTAGCCTTAGCTGCCCAGGCCTCATCCTCACAGTCCCTTCCCCCACATCCTTGACAGGAAGGAAGCCGGAGACAGAGAGATGAATCACCCTCAGCTTAGGGGGAGGTGTCCCTTGGGCCAATGAGGTCACCACTTGCTAATTAGAGGGCAGCCTCTCTCTGTAGGGCCGTCCACATCTCTAAGGCGAGGCCCAGGGCCCCTTGACTAGACTCCCCACCCAAAGACAGCTTGGATTGGAGGTGTAGAGAACCAAAGCTCTGGCTCCCAAACCCCACCCCACCTCTTCTGTCTTCAGACTGTACTCCCTTCAGGAACCCAGAAATCCAGGCTTCTAGCCTACAACTCTGGCCTCGCTGAAGTTTCACACCCTTCGCTCTCTAGGATTCAGATCCTCCCAAGTTCTCCAGGACCCCCTTCCTCTACCTACCTCCCACCTGTCCTCAGTGTCTGGGGAACCAGAAACCTGCCTTTGCAAAACAATTTCCCATTGATCTGCCTTAGGTTTGACCCAGGCCCAAGGGCGAAGAGCCCATAGTGAGGGGACAGTGTATGTGTCATGACTAGGCAGAAAACAGCTGGTCTGGGAGTGGGAATGCAGGGACTGGCCTAGGGATGGGTGGGGTGCACCAGGCATAACCTTGGGTTGGGTTTGCTTTTCAGGCTGGCAGTGATGGGGCCAAGATTGGGAACTGCCCGTTCTCCCAGAGACTGTTCATGGTACTGTGGCTCAAGGGAGTCACCTTCAATGTTACCACCGTTGACACCAAAAGGTAGGCCTGCTTCTGTTCCTTGAAACACCCCTTGTGTACACATGTGTGCAAACACACACTCACCCACCCAAGTCCTTCTGTCGTGAACATTTTTGCCCTCCCCCTGGAGTCCCTTTGTTATCCCACGTCCTCCATTCCCCCTTTCTGGTTCTCCCTGACCCCCATTTCCAGTCCTGATGCCTGATCCTTTCTCCAGGCGGACCGAGACAGTGCAGAAGCTGTGCCCAGGGGGGCAGCTCCCATTCCTGCTGTATGGCACTGAAGTGCACACAGACACCAACAAGATTGAGGAATTTCTGGAGGCAGTGCTGTGCCCTCCCAGGTACAGGGGCACTCAGAAAGTGGAGAGGTGGAGCAGGGAGATTCTGGGAAACAGTTTGCAGAAATGGAAAACAGAGATGGTGGTGGGGCTGGTGCGGGGAAGCTAGCTGAGGTTCCTCCCAGGAAGACATCTTACCTCATTTTTCCCATTGTCTTTCAGGTACCCCAAGCTGGCAGCTCTGAACCCTGAGTCCAACACAGCTGGGCTGGACATATTTGCCAAATTTTCTGCCTACATCAAGAATTCAAACCCAGCACTCAATGATAGTGAGTCTTGTGGATCAGAGGCCTGGGTCCTGGGAGGAATAGAGAGGACCCAGCAGGTAGGAGACATTAGGGGCACCTGGAAGTTCAGATATCAGGGAGATGAAGCAGATGTTGGTAAATTTCCCCCAGCTTCCCATTTTTGCTTTACCTCTATATTTCCCTGCATTTTCACTGGCCAAGACTTTTAAGCCTTTCTCATTTGTTCCCTAGCCTCTTCTTTCCCACTGAGGACATTAGTTGGCTGCTGGCCTGTTTTCTGGCAGAGTAGGGTTATGCTTAAGAACAGTCATCGCCGGGCGCGGTGGCTCACGCTTGTAATCCCAGCACTTTGGGAGGCCGAGGCGGGCGGATCACGAGGTCAGGAGATCGAGACCACGGTGAAACCCTGTCTCTACTAAAAATACAAAAAATTAGCCGGGCGTGGTGGCAGGCGCCTGTAGTCCCAGCTACTCGGAGAGGCTAAGGCAGGAGAATGGCGTGAACCCGGGAGGCGGAGCTTGCAGTGAGCCGAGATTGCGCCACTGCACTCCAGCCTGGATGACAGAGCGAGACTCCATCTAAAAAAAAAAAAAAAAAAAAAAACAGTCATCACTCTAGATCCAGACTACCTGAGTACAAATCCAACTAGCTGTATAATTTTGAGCAATTATTTCACCCCTCTGTAAGTCCATTTCCAGATCCACAAAATTAGGATAACAATACCTATTTCATGGGTTGATATAATTTTTTTTTTTTGAGATGGAGTCTGGTTCTGTCGCCCAGGCTGGAGTGCGGTAGCGCCATCAGCTCACTACAACCTCCGCCTGCCGGGTTCAAGCAGTTCTCCTGCCTCAGCCTCCCGAGTAGCTGGGATTACAGACGTGCATCACCATGCCCAGCTAATTTTTGTATTTTTAGTAGAGACAGGGTTTCACCATGTTGGCCAGGCTGGTCTTGAACTCCTGACCTCAGGTGATCCACCTGCCTCAGCCTCCCAAAATGCTGGGATTACAGGAGTGAGCCACTGCACCCAGCGATATAAATGAGTTTGTAAAATGTAAAGTGCTCACTTTGGGAGGCCGAGGCTAGCAGATCACCTGAGTTTGGGAGTTGGAGACCAGCCTGGCCAACATGACTGGTCTCTACTTAAAAAAATACAAAAATTAGCCAGGTGTGGTGGCAGGCACCTGTAATCCCAGCTACTCAGGAGGCTGAGGCAGGAGAATCATTTGAATCTGGGAGGCAGAGGTTGCAGTGAGCCGGGATCATGCCACTGCACTCCAGCCTGGGCAACAGAGCAAGACTCCGTCTAAAATAAAATAAAATAAAATAAAATAAAATAAAATAAAATAAAATGTAAAGTGCTTAGAATAACACATAGAAAAGTAACTACATGAGTGTTAGCTATTATTATTTTGGACTCACCATTAGTATCCACCCCCAACGGGCCCTTTTGGACTATGTCAATCTTTTCCTGAAGTTCTAATCAATTCCCTCTCTTGCACAGATCTGGAGAAGGGACTCCTGAAAGCCCTGAAGGTTTTAGACAATTACTTAACATCCGCCCTCCCAGAAGAAGTGGATGAAACCAGTGCTGAAGATGAAGGTGTCTCTCAGAGGAAGTTTCTGGATGGCAACGAGCTCACCCTGGCTGACTGCAACCTGTTGCCAAAGTTACACATAGTACAGGTGTGTGGTTATTGCGAGAGGGGAGGATGACCACTGGGATGGCCCTTTAAGGAGCTCCCACATGGGCTTCCCCTGACAACCACTCTAAAGACGGTTTCTTTCTTAGGGTGGTTTTCATAAATTGCTACCAATGGCAGACCCCACCCCAGTCCTTTGCGGCAGTCATTGCTGGCAAGACCACTGCTTGAGATAATTATATTCCATGATATAAGTCGTGGGTGCAAACAGATTAGCAAAGAGGAATACATCCCAGTATTACTTTTGAAGAATGCTCTTCCTGTCTGGGTATCACTGCCAAATTCCCAGATTAGACAGAGCAGGCTTTTCCTAAAGTCAAAGCTTTAACTTTCTTTATAGCTTTAGTCTTCACTTCCTCTTGTGGAAGATCAAAACTGCTGGTTCCCATGTTTTTGTCATAGTCTCAAAGCTATGGTTTAGTTTATGCAGCATGGGCCCGACGTCAGTCTGCCACACAACTATGTAGTGAACATCTGTGTACTAAGCATTGAAAGATACACAAGTGTATGGTGACTGGGCCTTGCTCTCAAAGGGTTTATCTGAGACAATAAAATATTCACATGAAAGTTAAGAATATATGATGAAAAGTCAGATAGGCTGGGCACAGTGGCTCACGCCTATAATCCCAACACTTTGGGAGGCCAAGGCTGGTGGACCACCTGAGGTTAGGAGTTCGAGACCAGCCTGGCCAACATGGTGAAACCCCAGCTCTACTAAAATTACAAAAATTAGCTGTATATGGTGGCAGGCACCTGTAATCACAGCTATTTGGGAGGCTGAGGCAGGAGAATCACTTGAACCTGGGAGGTAGAGGTTGCAGTGAGCCAAGATCGCGCCATTACACTCTAGCCTGGGTGACAGAGCAAGACTCCGTCTCAAAAAAAAAAGTCTGATGAAAAATATAGAGACAAAAGTTACTTGTGTCAGTGCCTGAAGTGGTATAGGGGGAAAAAAGTCACTGTGGAAATACAAGAGGAGAATTTTATGATATGTAAGTTATATCTCAAGTTTTAAAAACTCAGGAAAAATGGCTGGTTATTAAAAGCCAGGATTTCAGTAAGTGAAAAGGAGGGCTAACAATAGTACAAGACAGTGAGGAGTTGAGCTGGTTTTATCATGTCGGCCTGGGGAGAAGGGAAAGCCATGGCTTCTCTGGGGCTAACATGTTGGTCCCTCTCCTCTCCCCATCCTCAGGTGGTGTGTAAGAAGTACCGGGGATTCACCATCCCCGAGGCCTTCCGGGGAGTGCATCGGTACTTGAGCAATGCCTATGCCCGGGAAGAATTCGCTTCCACCTGTCCAGATGATGAGGAGATCGAGCTCGCCTACGAGCAAGTGGCCAAGGCCCTCAAATAAGCCCCTCCTGGGACTCCCTCAACCCCCTCCGTTTTCTCCACAAAGGCCCTGGTGGTTTCCGCATTGCTACCCAATGGACACACTCCAAAATGGCCAGTGGGCAGGGAATCCTGGAGCGCTTGTTCCGGGATGGTGTGGTGGAAGAGGGGATGAGGGAAAGAAATGGGGGGCCTGGGTCATATTTTTATTGTGGGGTGGGATGGGTAGGACAACATATTTCAGTAATAAAATACAGAATAAAAATCAAGTGTTTTTACGCAATGGGGGTTTGAAGTGTGGGTGACATGGAATGAGGGGTGGGTCAGTGATCTTGAGCTCAGGGCAGAAGCCAGGAATTAAGAAGGGAAATGTTTGTGGTGGGGCTATTTTTTGTGCCGGTCCGCCGTTGCGCTGTTCTGAGGTCTACGAGGCATTTGCAGCCGCCGCCAGGGCCGGCCAGATCTGGGTGGGCCTGGGCAGCGCTCGCTGGGCGGTGCCGATTTCTGGCAAGGGGGGCGCAGTCTGGAGGTAATGGGCGCGGCTTAGCAGGGCGGAATGGGCGTGGCCCGGAGAAGCCCCGCCCCGTCCCGCTTAGACAATGCCCCGGAGCCGCCAGAGCGTCGCGCCCCCGCCCCATCGTAGTACATGAGCTCGCCTACCCAAGGACCCCCTAAAAGCCAGAGCTCCCAGTCCCCGAGGCTTGAAGACGGGGACTCCCTTCTCCACCAACTCCGTCCTCGGGGGGGTGGGGCTCCAGCCGAGATCACAGCGCGACAGGAGTGGGGGTGGCCGCTGGAGGTGAGTCTTGGGTGGGGGGCCCTGAACAGTATGGGGGCCGGAGTTTGGGGGTGCCGGGCCCATGCCTGCACCGGACAGAGAGTATGGAGAGCCGGCATTTGGGCGCGGAGCTAGGCGGGGTGGACTTTGGGACATAGACAGGGAACCGGGTCCTGGAGCCGGGAGTAGTGCCAGCGCCCCGGAACCACGCCCCCTGTTTCCCCGCCCCTCGTATTTCGCTTTAGACCTCTCCCAGTCCTTCGGGACTCGGTCTGGTTTATACTAGGTCGTGCTAGGGGCAGCGTGACCATCCAGGGCGGAGAGAGGGTGCTTAAATCCTTAGGCTCGAACTCCTCCCTTCCTACCTACCTCTCTCCCTTCTCGTTCGGGTATTCAGGACTTCCATCCCCCAGCCCCTGCCTCTCCAGCTTTCTCCTTCTGTCCCATAACCCCTGCGGGTCCCGGGCCGGACTTCAAGTCCCTGCCGTAGCGAGCAGCTGAGGGTTAAGGGGGCGGGGCTGCTGCATTTTTGGGGAGTGAGCGCATCCTAGTGGCTGCCAAGAGGGGCGCCCGACAGGGACCTCACGAAGCCCCCAAGCAGGGGCAACAGGTGTTTTGGAGATTAGAGACCTTAGCTTTGTTCCTCAGGCTCCTCTTAAAGAATCTGACCCCTGAGGGTGCTGGGTAGAGTGGGGTCGACAGGAGCGGAAGGTCTGGAGGGGGTGGGGCGGAGTGGGAGGGACGCCTAGAGATGGCAGGAGGAAGACCTGGGCGCTCTTAACCACCCCCAACGCCCTTGTCTGCATGTCTTTTTCTCTGTCTCCTCCTTTTCTGTTTCTTCTCCCAGACAGGTGAAGAAACAAGAAAACTAAGAAATCCGAGCGGTTGGAGGGGGCGTCTGTGTGGATGGGATGGGGACGCCGGGGGAGGGGCTGGGCCGCTGCTCCCATGCCCTGATCCGGGGAGTCCCAGAGAGCCTGGCGTCGGGGGAAGGTGCTGGGGCTGGCCTTCCCGCTCTGGATCTGGCCAAAGCACAAAGGGAGCACGGGGTGCTGGGAGGTAAACTGAGGCAACGACTGGGGCTACAGCTGCTAGAACTGCCACCTGAGGAGTCGTTGCCGCTAGGACCGCTGCTTGGCGACACGGCCGTGATCCAAGGGGACACGGCCCTAATCACGCGGCCCTGGAGTCCCGCTCGTAGGCCAGAGGTGAGCGTCATGGCGCGGGTGTGGTATGGGGAAGGGCAGGAGGAGCTGGATGTCGGGGCTTTGGGGAAGAATTGGGGATGGGGGTGTCACAGCTGCGTGCCCTCTTCTCCTATCCTAAGGTCGATGGAGTCCGCAAAGCCCTGCAAGACCTGGGGCTCCGAATTGTGGAAATAGGAGACGAGAACGCGACGCTGGATGGCACTGACGTTCTCTTCACCGGTGAGGCTGGGGGGAGGTACCCCTGGGTCTTGGCACAGGGAAGTAGAGTTTGGGAGACTTGGCCGTCTGGAGCCTTGTTTTCAACTCACTCCCGCCCTCAAACCTCCGCGGCCTCCCGGACTCAGGCCGGGAGTTTTTCGTAGGCCTCTCCAAATGGACCAATCACCGAGGAGCTGAGATCGTGGCGGACACGTTCCGGGTGCGGAGCGGGACCAGCCTAGGGAGGGAGCGGGGTGCAGGTGGGGGCTGGAAGGGCCTGGGATCCCGCTGAGGATATGAAAGGCAGAAAGCAGCCTATGTTTGAGGATATCCCATCACCCCTCCCGCGCCCCTGAATACCTACCCTCGCCCTCCCTAGGACTTCGCCGTCTCCACTGTGCCAGTCTCGGGTCCCTCCCACCTGCGCGGTCTCTGCGGCATGGGGGGACCTCGCACTGTTGTGGCAGGCAGCAGCGACGCTGCCCAAAAGGCTGTCCGGGTGAGGAGGGGGCGGGGCCAACGAAAGTGGGCGCGGTTCTGGGCCCGGGAGGCCGGGAGCTGGGAGGCTTAGGAAATTAGCCCCAACCCCTGCCCTCATTGGGCTGTCCATCTTATATGAAAGAACACACGAGTCAATAAGAAGTTACAACAGCAGGACTGGGAACAGGGGTGATTAATTTGCTCTTCCGGAGTTTCAGGAAACCCCAAAGGTGGCACCTAAACTGTGACTCTAAGGATGGGTAGGACAGATAAGGGGAGGGGCTGTGGAAGGTAGGGGGTTGAAAATAACTGCATGTGATTCCAAGGTGGAAATTAGCAAAGGTAACTAAAGTACTTAGTGTCTGACATATAGTAAGCTCTATGTGCTTGCTGTCATTATTTTCCACAAATGTCAGCCTGTCCCCAGCCCTAGTGGTGGTTGAGCAGGCGGACTCAGCTGTGGAGAGGTTCTGAGACTCAAACACTTCCTCTTTCCTCTAGGCAATGGCAGTGCTGACAGATCACCCATATGCCTCCCTGACCCTCCCAGATGACGCAGCTGCTGACTGTCTCTTTCTTCGTCCTGGGTTACCTGGTGTGCCCCCTTTCCTCCTGCACCGTGGAGGTGGGGATCTGCCCAACAGCCAGGAGGTGAGAGAGGGCAGGAACTCCAACACCAAGCACCATCAGAGAAAAGAGTTTCAGGCTTTCCTAGTGGGAGGAAGGACGGGTACCTTCTCTAGAAGCCTGGGTGGGGCCACTCTGAGCTGGCTGGAAGAGTGGCCTGGCTCAGCCTGAGGTCTCACTCCCCTCTCCCCACTCCATGTCCTCCCTGTGCAGGCACTGCAGAAGCTCTCTGATGTCACCCTGGTACCTGTGTCCTGCTCAGAACTGGAGAAGGCTGGCGCCGGGCTCAGCTCCCTCTGCTTGGTGCTCAGCACACGCCCCCACAGCTGAGGGCCTGGCCTTGGGGTACTGCTGGCCAGGGGTAGGATAGTATAGGGAGTAGAAGGGGAAGGAGGGTTAGATAGAGAATGCTGAGTAGGCAGTAGTTGGGAGAGAGCCTCAATATGGGGGGAGGGGAGAGTGTAGGGAAAAGGATAGGGTCCACTGGGTGAATCCTCCCTCTCAGAACCAATAAAATAGAATTGACCTTTTAGACTGGGCTGTGACTGGTGTCTTACTGGGGCAAAGGGATAGGGCAGGGCTGAAACCTGAGGTTGGGGTCAGTGCAGGGAAGAACGCCTCTCATTCAAAAATCTTGTTAGGTACTTACCAACTCTTTGCCCAACCATATTGGAGGTACTTGAGCACAAGATGGACAAGACAGAATTTCTATCATGGGAAGTGTGTCCAGGGCAGAGAAAAGAGTGTATGGGTGGATTGCTCACTGAATTTATCTAAATGTCAGATGATTCAGAGACTGGTAGATTACCAGTCCGCCCCTATTTGATAAAGAAAAAGAAATGACACTTCTAGGGACATTCATTTTCATTCATTCATTTACTGAGGCTTAGCAATGATATCAAAAGGGTCAGTCTCCTAACGTTGGGGAGCTCACAGTACTTGCAAATTTCTTACAAATTGAAATACAGGTTGTCATGGAACAATTTACAGAAGGCTGTTTCTATGAGGGAAATAAAGGGGGTGCGCCCTAGGGCATCAAAGTATATGCAAGGGGTGGGCAAGGAGGGTCAGCTTCCCAGAAAAGGCCACACTTGAACTGAGGATAAATAAGAATTAGCCAGGCAGATAGTGTGGAGGAGGGAAACGGGCAATACAGAAAGAAGGAATTGCACTGGGCAAAGACATTTTGGGGCTAGGGAGAATTCTCTAAGGCTGGCACTTTCTAAGATGTGCATGTGGAATGACAGAGGTAAGCCTGGAGAGTGGACAAAGTGCTGTAGTACCTTGTATCCAAAGCCAAGGCACGTGGGCACAGAGCTGAAGCTAAGGAGAGTACTTCAGTTCTGTAATAAGGGCTGTCAGGAGCAGTTATCTCTTGAGTAGGATCTCTCTGACTTCAGGGAGGAAAGCAAGGGTAGGAGGATGAGGTGGGGCTATGGGTAATCCAGGAAGGAAGTGAGCAGAGTACATTCACGTGGCAGCGCTGGCCATGGAATACAGTGTGGGTTTGACAGTGATGTTAAGATAGAAAGACTGGACTTTATGGCTCATTGTGTGGGAGTAAGAGAGAAAGGAGGTCTGCGTGACTCCCAGTTTCTGGGTTGGGCTACTGGGTTGTTAAAGAGAAATACAGAGGAGAATTAAGTGAGCAGCTTCAGAGATGACAGTGAGTTGGGTTTGACATTCGGAGTGCAAAATGCCTGAGGTCAGTCAGGCAGAATGTCTAAGGGGAAGTTTTTTGTTTTTTTTTTTTTTTTGAGACGGAGTCTTGCTGTGTCCCCCAGGTTGGAGTGCAGTGGCGTGATCTCAGCTCACTGCAAGCTCCGCCTCCTGGGTTCACGCCATTCTCCTGCCTCAGCCTCTGGAGTAGCTGGGACTACAGGCGCCCGCCAACACGCCCAGCTAATTTTTTGTATTTTTAGTAGAAATGGGGTTTCACCGTGTTAGCCAAGATGGTCTCGATCTCCTGACCTTGTGATCCGCCCGTCTCGGCCTCCCAAAGTGCTGGGATTACAGGCGTGAGCCACCGCGCCCGGCCTAAGGGGAAGTTTGTTAATCCCAAATCTGAGATCTGAGCCAGAGAGAGTTCTGGGTGTCATTTGCAGAGGAGAATGGAGTAATCAGAGGCCAAACCAGATGAATGCTGAAAATGTCTACCGGGTGTGGCTATTAGGACGTCACTGGCAACCTTATGGAGAGCAATTTCAACAGATGAGCAGTGGGGACAAAGTGAAGGAGAAGAAAATGGAAGAGTCAGGTGTATGCCCCTGGTTCCAAAGCTTGACCGTGAAGGGAAGGGAAGAGATAAGGCAACTGTCTGGGAGTTATTGATGTCTTAAGATAGGAGCTAGGAGGCCGGGCATGGTGGCTCACGCCTGTAATCCCAGCACTTTGGGAGGCCGAGGCAGGCGTATCATGAGGTCAGGAGATTGAGACCATCCTGGCTAACATGGTGAAACCCCATCTCTACTAAAAATACAAAAAATTAGCCAGGCATGGTGGCGGGCGCCTGTAGTCCCAGCTACTCAGGAGCCTGAGGCAGGAGAATGGCGTGAACCTGGGAGGCGGAGCTTGCAGTGAGGGAGATGGTGCCACTGCACTCCAGCCTGGGCAACAGAGCGAGACTCTGTCTCAAAAAAAAAAAAAAAGATAGGAGCTAGGGCTTGATTGGGTATAGAGAGGACACTGGTGGTGAGGGAGACATGGAGGTTATAGGAGAGACGGGAGTAAGTTTAGAAGTAAGATCAGTGGCAGAGACAGCCTAGAACCCAGGTCTCCCAACTCCCAGTTTAGCGCTTATTTCTATACCATGGTGCCTTCCTCTTCCAGGTGAGGGACCGAGGAGGGGAGAGGGATTATGGGGAGCTGGGATCCCCTGGCTTGGGAGGTTTGGAGTAAGGGCTTCCCTTCAAACTACAACTGCATAGATGGTGGAGGCATCAGCAGGGTCCACTGTGGACAGCCGGCGGGGCCTGCTGAGGGCTAGATGGTCCAGATCCGCATAGAGCAGGCTCTGGAGGAGGAAGGGGAGGAAGACAAGATGGTCTCCACAGTCTGCCTTGGGGTTCAGGCCTTTTTTTTTTTTTTTTGGTCCATTTTCCTCAGAGATTCTGGCCATCCCCGTCCCATCCCCATGCCCTTACCGGTTCCTGGTCCAGGTCCCCTGGAATCTTGGGCTCTTCCTCCTTTACTGGCCTCTGGGGCTCGGTTTTCACAAGTGGAGCTATGTGGGGGGGACAGAGCTGAAGGATGGAAAGAAGGTGACCAACGTGTCTGCTCCCAGCAAGGGCTCAGACTCGGGAATTGAGGGGTGGGGAGTGGGCGTGTAGGAGAAAGAAAATGGGGTGGAGTTAGTCTCACCAAATCTAGGGAGTGGTCGAATCGGTTGCGGGGGCAGGCGCCTGAAAGGGACATATGAGTCTTTGAGAGCCACCAGTCTTGTCTCACTGGTTCTCCTGGGACTCGCCGCGCCAAGGGCAGTCCAGCAACTTGAAGGCTCAGACCGGAAACAACTTAGACTCTACCCCCACCGACAGTCCAGCCCAGGCTCTAACTCTGCTGCACTTCCAGCTCATCTCCTCTAGCGGGCCTCGCTCCCACCTTGCTCCCACCACGAGCCAGCGGCCTCGCTCCCACCTTTGACCTCTCCCATTCTTCCCCAAGCCAGGACCAGAGCTCTAGGTCTAGCTCTTTCTTTTGCGAAGGTTCTGGTCCTGCCCCTTCCACCTCTGGTCACTCCCCATTTAACGAGGCGGGGTCCCTCCTGCTCACCTGTGCAGCCACCAGACCAGGCCCAAAGCTCCCAGTCCCAGCACCAGCCCAGCGCCCAGCAGCGGGATCAGGAGCTGGGGATACACGGACCCTGGGGGAAAGGCGTGGCGGGGAGGGATGCTGAGGTCAGGGGTTTGACGAGGGAGAGCCAGCGCTCCCGCTCAAGAACCCCCAGCCAAGGCCCTCTTCCCTCCTCCGGGTATGTATCGGAGGTAAGTACCCTTGTGCGCACAGGCCTGGACCTACCATGGGTAGGCCCGGGGGCCTTGCAGTAGGTCCTGTCCCCCAGCACGTGAAGCACTGTACGGCTCTCGTCCTCGTGGCGGCCCTTGCAGAAAAAGGTGCCTGAGTCCCCCGCGCTCAAGAGGAGCTCCAGCCACCGGATACCAGAGTCCAGGGAGCGTAGGCGGCCGACGAAAGGCTGGAGGGGAGGCACGGTGGGGGTCCCGCTCGAAGAGGCCCACAGGATTGGTCGGCGTCCTTTGGACAGGCCCTTGCAGGCCGGGAAGCTGGGGGCCCAGACCCAGCGGATGGGGTGAGAGACTCCTACGCAGGAGAGATTCACCCGGTCCCCAGGGCGGCCGTCCAGAGAAGCTAGGAGAGGCCGGAGGCTGTGGTTAGGGCAGGTCCATAGAGCAAGACGACCCTCCATCCCGTCTCCTCTTTCTCTTCTCTCTTCTGCACTCCAGCCACCCTAGATCTTCTCATACACAACCCACCCTACTAGGCGGCCCCTTTCTTGCTTCAGCCCCTCTGCGTCTATCACAACTCTCCCAGGGATCGCTTACCCCCAGGGTTCCCTTGGGCCCTCGAGAGCAGCAGCGGTAGCAGCTGCAGAAACACAGCCATGGTTGGGATGTGGTGAGGAGAAGCTGCGAGTGAATCAGCGGCGTGGGGCTGGTGGGGGTGGGGGGACCGGAGGGAAGTTGGGGGTGGGGAAAACGGAGGGGCTGGGGGGCTCCGATAAGAGAGGGGGCGGGGCCACCAGCTGCCCAGATCCCTTTGGGAATCCTCGCAGGCAAACTCGGAGTCCTCGAATGGCGCTCACTTAAAATGTGTGCTCGGGCCATTTACACAAATGCTTTGGCCTGCTTAACTTTTCAGGCGCGCTTATAATCCCAGCTACTTAAGAGGCTGAGGAGGGAAGATCGCTTGAGCTCAGGAGGTCGAGGTTGCAGTGAACTGTGATCAGGCCATTGCACTCCAGCCTGGGCGACAGAGCCAGCCAGACCCTGTCTCAAAAATCACAACAACAAAAACCCCTATTTTGTAGGGGATTGTGATAACGAAATAAAGTAATACATGTAAACTGCTTAGAATACATAGGATCACTATGTAAGTGCTTGTCATTATTATTACTTTTCTATTCTTTTTTTTTAGACAGAGTCTTGCTCTGTCGCCAGGCTGGAGTGCAATCTCGACTGACTGCAACCTCCGCCTCCTGGATTCAAGTGAGTCTCTTGTCTCAGCCTCCCGAGTAGCTGGGACTACAGGCACACAACACCACACCAGACTAATTTTTGTGTTTTTACTAGAGACGAGGTTTCACCATGTTGGCCAGGATGGTCTCGATCTCTTGACCTTGTGATCCACCCACCTCGGCCTCCCAAAGTGCTGAGATTACAGGCGTGAGCCACCACACCCGGCCTACTATTTCTATTCTTATTTTAGCTTCTACCTCACCTCTCTGTGCCCATGCTGTTCCTCCTGCCTTGGTACCCTGCCCAAGTTGGCAGGTTTTGATTGGGGAGGTGCTTTGGAGCAGGTGCACACAGCCACACCTAGGACAATTGCTGCCACTGGACTGGAGCAACAAGGCCACACCAAGCGCAAGTGGAGCATGGGTGACGTCCTGAGAACCTTCATGGGAGCCTGAGGCAGCCCCTACTTAGCAGACCTGTGGTGGCTCTCCTGGATGAGTAGCCCCAGCCCCTGCCTCTGCTGCTATGGCATCACAGAAGCCATCAGTGACTCACTGATGGCTGGGCAGGCATTGGAAAGACCGAGTGGGGGCTGAATGGAGATTAATTTGACCCATTCTACCCCCAATTTCCACCAGCATGCCCCTATCAATGTCCAGCAGGGACCCAGGGACCCAAATTCAGCAATTAATTTGGGCCTCATCCTTTTGTCCATTTTCCAGGAACCAGCAGAAGCTACCACCATGGACACTGTAAATCACAGAGGCCTTTGATGATGCTCCTTCAGAGGACTGAGCAGCAGGACTCTTAGCTGGGGGCCAGGAAGGGCATCTTGGCCTGAAACCAAGAACCACAATGGCATTGGTCACTAGTGGCACCTGCCCTCCCCCATCCCTCTCTCCCATCCCTACTCCCCACTCAGTCCTGCTCAGTGCCTTCCCACCCCTTGTCTTTTCTCTGGTCAGCTGTGTAGTAAGTGGGAAGGGAGGGGCTACCAGAGGCAGGGAAGGGAGGAGCCTTTGGGTTTATAAGTTCCAAAAAGGCCACTCAACTCCCAGAGCTGGATCCTTGAAAATCTGCTCTATCAGCTGCTATGGTTGCCACCATTCTCAGGACCCTCGCCATGAAAGCCCTTCTGCTGCTCACCCTGTCTGCTCTGCTCTGCTGGGTCTCAGGTGAGCACCTGGGGGCCCCAAAGACCTGGTTTGCCTGGTCAGGACCTTTACACCCTGCTCTACCCACTTCCCTGCCCTACCCACCACTCGGGATCCCAACACCCCCAGCCCCAACTGGCTCAGCTCTCCTGTGCCACCAAGACCAGGCTTCCCTATGACAGCCTCCTTGCTCTATTTCTCAAAAGGCCAGGTCTCCATCCATCCTCCCCACCTCCAAAAAGACCCATTTCTCTCACCTGCCAGGGCTCTGGGTCCCCTGTTCCCCACTCCAAGGTGTCTCCTCCTTGGAAACTCTGGTATCCAGTTCCCCAACCAGCCCCACTTCAATATGCAACTCTCCAGAGTCTAGCTTACCTGCCTTCTCCTCTATCTGCTGTGCTCAGTAAGGTGTCCTCTCAAAGACCTAGGCATCCAGCCCCAGGCTCCTTTTGTAACCCACCCTCCCCATCTACTCCATCAGGGACTCATATGTTCTGTCTCTCAGCCATGGCCTTTCCTAGATACTCCCCTCCTGGGTTGCATACCCCCTCCCATACCAGGGATACAAACTTTCTAGATGGTTGCAGTGACATCTAAGAGCCTCCATGGAAATAGAGCGTTTTCTTGAGCCTTCTGAAGAGGGGACACCTGGGCCACTCACCTCCAGGGTGAGGTGGATTTCACTGAGATACACTTACCAGGCTCCTCCACCCTTGGACCCTGCGTCACCAAATCTTGCCTGCCCAAACCTTGAATTAACTGAAGCAGGAAAATTGGGGTGCTGCCTTCTGTATCCACCCTCTCCATTTTGATAAGGTGCTAAGATGGAATCTGGTGATCTGTCCGTCAGGTATCATTCCTTTCTGCTGAAGAGCTACTGGGGTGAGAGGATTCTGTTCAGGTCTGGTTCCTTTTCCCACACTCTTGCCAGCTCCAGGAGGTGAAGAGTAAATTGTAAATTGCTAAAGCTGGCCACAGATGGCTTTCTCGCCAGCCTCAAGTTCCAAGGCATTTCTGACAGTGTTGTAACCCTCATGATTTTCATTTTTATTATTTCTCCTTCTTTCAAGTTTCCATCTCCTCCTTCACCACCCACATTCTTTCCCCATGGTATCTTCCTCACATTCCATCTATCTCCAGCCCCATGTTTTTCTTCATAGCTCTATCCCTCTTGACTCACCTCCAAACGGGGTGGTGTGAAGGAAGATATGTAGGGCGTGGGCCTTTCACAAAGCAACAACTCTACCCTTACCTGCCGCCCACTTTCCATTTTCCCTGCATCACTCACCTGCTCTGTGCTTGCTAGACCAAACAGCCAAACAGGTTGGAGCACCTACGTGATGGGCTCTTCTCCACCCTCCACCCCCGCCCCCAGCTCAGCTTATCCCCAGGTAAGTCAGAGACCCCATCACCTCAGCCTGACTTGTGTCTTCTCAGCTGACATTCGCTGTCACTCCTGCTACAAGGTCCCTGTGCTGGGCTGTGTGGACCGGCAGTCCTGCCGCCTGGAGCCAGGACAGCAATGCCTGACAACACATGCATACCTTGGTAACATCCCCTTCCTTAGTGGGGTGAGCAGGGAGGTGGGAGACTCTATGGCCAGGACTGAGGCCCAAATGGGTCTAAGACTGAGATGGAGTAGCAGAGGATTATAGCAATGATAATATTTGGCCAAAGATGGTTGAGTGCCAGGCAACATCCTATGTCTTTGCATGCCTCTTTTTCAATTAATGTTCATGACAACCCTGTAATGTGGGTGCTATTATTATATTGAGAAAATATCCTCAAAAAGAGACAGTAACACAGCCGGGCATGGTGGCTCATGCCTGTAATCCCAGCACTTTGGGAGACCAAGGTGGTTGGATCACTTGAGGTCAGGAGTTCAAGACCAGCCTGGCCAACATGGTGAAACCCCATTTCTACTAAAAATACAAAAATTAGCCAGGCATGGTGGTGGGCGCCTGTAATCCCAGCTACTCCGGAGGCTGAGGCAGGAGAATCCCTTGAACCTGGGAGGCGGAGATTGCAGTGAGCTGAGATGGCACCACTGCACTCCAGCCTGGGCGAGAGTGAGACTCTGTCTTGAAAACAAAAAACAAAACAAAACAAAAAACAGAGACAGTAACAGGTCCAAGGCCTTATGGCCAGAAAGTGATAGAACCAGGACTGGGGGAGTGGTGGGTAAGGACATGCAGAAGGAAGATCAGACTGAGAAAAGAGAAGGGGAGGGCCAGGGACAGAGTTGGGAAGGAAGGAAGCCTAGGTGAGTGGATGGGGTGGGGAGGTGGACACAGGCATGCCAGGTACCCATCCTGGCTGATTCCCTGCCCGTTCCCATCCCTAGGTAAGATGTGGGTTTTCTCCAATCTGCGCTGTGGCACACCAGAAGAGCCCTGTCAGGAGGCCTTCAACCAAACCAACCGCAAGCTGGGCCTGACATATAACACCACCTGCTGCAACAAGGACAACTGCAACAGCGCAGGCCCCCGGCCCACTCCAACCCTGGGCCTTGTCTTCCTTACCTCCTTGGCTGGCCTTGGCCTCTGGCTGCTGCACTGAGACTCATTCCATTGGCTGCCCCTCCTCCCACCTGCCTTGGCCTGAGCCTCTCTCCCTGTGTCTCTGTATCCCCTGGCTTTACAGAATGGTCTCTCCCTAGCTCCCATTTCTTTAATTAAACACTGCTCCGAGTGGTCTCCTCATCCATCCTTCCCACCTCACACCCTTCACTCTGCTTTTTCTGGGTCCCTTCCCACTTCCTTCCAGGGCCTCCATTGGCTCCTAGAAGGGCTCCCTACTTTGCTTCCTCCACTCTACTGTCCCCTACTTGAGGAGGGATTGGGATCTGGGCCTGCAATGGGGCTTCTGTCTTGTCCGCAATGAAGGCTCCCACAAAGACCTGATGACCTCACTGTACAGAGCTGACTCCCCAAACCCAGGCTCCCATACGTACCCCGTCCCCCATACTCACCTATTTCCGTTTTGAGTAATAAATATCTGAGTCTGATAAAATGTACATTTATTATAAGAAGACCTAAGGGTCAGGTCATCTCCCAGGAAATAATACTCTCAATCTCCCTCCCTTACACAGGAATCCTTCAGGGAGGTTCCCTGGGAGGCTGGGCTGGGGCAAATGGAGAAACAGGTTTTTCAGGTCTTCATCCTCCCTTCCAGTGTCTCCAGGTGGCACACAACAACTCATATCCTAAATTTAGGCCACACCCCTGATGTATTGCCAAGAAGAAGGTGCAGCCTGGCTTGAGGGCTCTCCAGAAAGGATAGGAGAGGCACATGGGGATGGGGCCTGAGACCCTGTTTCTTCAGTTTCTCTCAGGTTAGACTCAAAGGCCTCACCTGGCCTGGTTAGTAAGTAGGGCACCAAGCAGTTTTTACCTGCCACAGTTTTTACATTTCTTTTCTCAATTCAAAATAGTCCTATTGGGAGCCAAGTTGCAAATGGGAGAAAGGGGAGCAAACCCAGACTCAGGCTCACAAAAGCCTGGCAACCCCACTCAGTGAATTTCATTGCTAAGGAAGATTCGACCCAGCAACAGGATCCAGGAGCCACAGAAGGCAGATAAGCCATTGTCCTTTGGGGTTTAGTTGGTTAAGGAGTTCACCATTGTAATTAAGCCCACTGTTGCTTGGTAACCCCCAAACTAGAACCTGGATGCCCCATATTACCCTTTTGGTCCTCCCATCAACCAAAGATAGATGCAATTTTCCAGTCAGCTGTAGAGTGGTTCATAGATTTTAATGACTCACAGAAGGATGTTTGTCTTCTCACATTAGATGTTCAGATGTCCCTTGTTCCCTTGCTCCCTTGTTCCCTTCTCTACTCCTACTCCCACTACCCGCTCCACAGTCCTGGCAATAGACAGGTCAGGGCGGTGGCTGCTGCAGCCAAAATGCATGCAGGGGCCACATGGCTTGCCACGGCGCTGTTGCACAGGTCTCCCAGGTAGCAGTCCCTGTGGGCTGGATAAGTCACGTCTCCCACTGACTCTGTCTCCAGTTGATTGCAATGATGGGCTGCGATGCAGGCTGGATGTTGGCGAATCAAGGTCACTGGGGCTGAGAGAGAGAATGAAACTGGGGTGTTGGACACCTGGCTTCAGGACTTGCCTTCTGGGGCAGAGCAGCTGTGATTTCAAGGAGCCCAAAGGGATTTTCAGTCCCCTCAAAAAACACCTCCCTGAAACCAAGTGATCAAAGTTAATGCATTGACCTTGTAAACTCCTGATGTGATGCAGCAAGAAGGATGCAACATCACTTCTGCAGTACTCTTGCTTAAAATGCATGACCTCAATCTCATCATGGCAAATATCAGATAAATATAAATCAAGGGACATTCTATAAAATAATTTTTAGTATTTCAAGTATACGTACTTTTCTTTTTTTTTTTTTTGAGACGGAGTTTCACTCTTGTTGCCCAGCTGGAGTGCAATGGTGTGATCTTGGCTCACCGCAACCTCCACCTCTTGGGTTCAAGCAATTCTCCTGCCTCAGATTCCCGAGTAGCTGGGATTACAGGCATGCACCACCATACCCGGCTAATTTTGTATTTTTAGTAGAGACGGGATTTCTCCATGTTGATCAGGCTGGTCTCGAACTCCCGACCTCAGGTTATCCACCCGCCTCGGCCTCCCAAAGTGCTGGGATTACAGGCGTGAGCCACTGCATCCAGCATGTAATTTTTTTAATCTAAAAATGATTTTATTTAATTTTAGAGAAAAGATCTTGCTCTCTCACTCAGGCTGGAGTGTGGTGGCGCAATCATAGCTCACTATAGCCTCGAATTCCTGGGCTCAAGTAATCCTCCTGCCTCAGCCTCTCAGGAAGCTGAGATTACAGGTGTGTGCCACCATGCCTGGCTAATTTTTTAAAAACATTTTTTGTAGAGATGGGGGTCTCCCTTTGCTGCCCAGGCTGCTGTCAAACTCCTGACCTCGGGCGACTCTTCTGCCTTGGCCTCCCAAAGTGCTGGGATTACAAGTGTGTGCCACCAAGCCTAGCCTAAAAATTATTATCATTATTTTTTTTGAGACAGGGTCTCATTTTGTTCCCCAGGCTGGAGTGTAGTGGCATGATCATGGCTCGTTGTAGCTTCAACCTCCCAGGCTCAAGCGATCCTCCCTCTTCAGCCCCCTGAGTAGCTAGGACTACAAGCATGTGCCACCACACCCAACTAATTTTTTAATCTGTTTTTTTTTTTTTTTTTTTTTTTTTTTTTTGTAGAGACAGGGTCTCCCTATGTTGCTCAGGTTGGTCTCTCAACTCCTGGGCTCAAGTAGTCCTCCCACCTTGGCCTCCTAAAGTGCTGGGATTACAGGTGTGAGTCACTGCACCGGCCCTAAAAGTAATTTTTTAAACTCCAGGTATAAAATAATTTATCAGGGCTCTTCAAATGTGTCAGGGTCATGAAAGACAAAGAAAAACAGAACTGGCACAGATCAGAGGAGACTAAGAAGACATGAGAGCTAAATGCAATGTAGGATCTTGCTAAATCAAATAAAGTCTGTAGATTAGTTAGTAGTATTGTATCAATGTTATTTTGTGATTTTGATAATTGTGCTATGGTTATGTAAGATGTTAGCATTAGGAGAAGTTGAGTATTTCTGCAACTTTTCTGTCAATCCAAAATTATGTTAAAATAAAATATTAAAAACATGTACACACACACACACACACACCCCTCCCTGATCCTTAACTAATGCCGAAAATTTGAAGTTTGGTTTTAACTTTGGCCTTTCAGGGCCAGAGTTCTTCATTTGTGAGCTAATGGGCCTATGAGATTCTTTTAGGAGAATAAGGAGGTAGGGAGGTGGGGGCACAAGGACTGTGGGCCTCTCAGGAGCTCCGTGCCAGGAGCCAGAAGGGGTATAGACTGCTCTCCTCTAATAGCCACACCATCTGCCCAGAGCCAGACTGAGCCTGGAGGGTTCTGGAAGCCAGAAGGATTGACGTGGGGCTGCAGGCAGGAAAAGGCTGCGGGAAGAGAGAGAAACTGAGGACTCACGGTTTCCAGGTAGCTTGATCTGTTCCAGGCCTGGCTGGGGTCTGCCCTCGCCACAGGTGGTCACGGCCTCTTTGCAAGAACTGCTGGAGCTTCCACCACAGTTGTAGCACCGCATTCGGTTTCCTGGCAGGAGAAAAGAGGCGCTGGACCTGGGCCCTCGGTGGAGCTGGCTGGCAGAAGGCCTGTGTGAGAAGCTAGCTGGCCGCCTCCTTACCCAAGGCAGCTCCTAGCAGGGAGCTGAGAAAGATCCCAACAAACTGGGGTTTCATCGCAGTCTGCCCGTGTCAGGATCGCCTCTACCTCCTGCCCACCCCCCTCCCCAGCCCGGCTCTGCCCGCCTTATATCCCCCTTGCCTCGAGCTTTATAGGGCTATAAAAAAGGAGGAAAGAGTCTCCCCCAGCAGGCACCAAGGGCCCCAGTGGGGACAGGGAGGGGCCCCACAGCATGCTCTCAGCATCCTCTGGAGTCCTCAAACTCCTTTATCCTCAGCAGCAGTCTGTGGACCAAGAAGAACCCTGGGGATCCCTGATACCCTTTCACAGGGTCCTTGAGGGTCTTCCTTTTGCAACTATCTGTGTAAGGTCAGATTTTCTTCATATACTGGATTTCAATGAAAACAACATATCCCAACAGACTGAATGCAGAAGCAGATAGGAAAACCCAGGCATCTCCCACGAAGCCTGACATTAGATTCACAAAAATGTAAAACAATGCTCAGCTTCTCACTGTGCTGTGGAGAAAGAATAGTTATTTTTCACAAAACTGTATTTTGTTAGCATGTAATATTTTATTATTTTTATTGTTTAAATAAATCAATAAATACCTACTTTAAATGATCTGTTTTAATTTTTAATGTAGTAAATATTGATATAACCTCATAAAGAAAAGCTCTTCAGAGTCTTAAGTAACTTTGAAAAGTGTAAAGAGGTCCTGAGATCAATGTTTTTGAGAAGAGCTGCTCTCCTGGGCACCTGTGTCTCCCCTATCTTCACTCTCTGTTCCTAGTCTTATTCCTCCTGGTACATGCTGGCTCTGATTCCCCAGATGGGCCTTCCTCCTTCCCAATCTCTTCAACCCCAGCCTTCCAGGCTGTATCACCACCCCCCTACCCCAAATCCCATCCATGCCTTCCTTTCTAGTGATTTCTCCCCAGTGCAAGCACATCCGGCAGGCCCTCCAGCCCTACCCGTGGTTATTTCTTTCCTCCAAGGTAGTAAAGCTGGCAGGGATAATTACAGGGTAGGAATGTTGAAGCTTGAGGGGATCAAAGGGATCTGAAGCTGGGTGGGGTCCGCCCTTACACAGCTGGGCTTTGTGTGTGCGTGTGGGTGGGTGGGTGGCGGTATTGTTGATTCTACACTCAAACAGATCCACGCCAGGGCTGTTTAGGAGGGTGACTTTGAGAGACATGAAAGCACTGAGGGGGAAAGACAGAGAAAACAAAGACAGAGAAGCTGAGAGAGCCAGGGAGCAGCTTGAGACATGGGGAGGGAGGGAGAGGAGTAGGAGGGAAGGCGACAGACACAACTCAGGAGCAGGAGAGGAAGCTGAGTTACAGAGAAAACACGCTGAGAGAGCAGAGGAGACCCTCCAGGCAAGGGCAGACTCCTTGCAGGGGCAGGCTGGGGGCCCCCGGCTGCCTGCTGGGTCAGGCTGGTGAATCTGGTCACAGTTCCGCCCCCTAGATTCACTCCCTAGGTGTGTTTGTTTACTGGTTCCTCCCTGTCTTGCTCAAATGCTCCAACTCTACAAATCCCGGGATCTTGGGGTGCAGATCACCTCTCCCAGATTCCTGAGCCTGTGTCTGGCCATGGGCACCTCTGGCATCTTCCTCTGCGTCCTGTTCCTCTGTGGGACACTGGGTAAGGGTGGGCTGGGGAACTTTCAGTGGTCAGGGCTGGGGGCGGGGACAAGGGCATGTGGAGGAACCTGAGGGCTGGGGAGGAGAGGGGTGTGGGTGCTGGAAGAGGCCAAGAAGAGAGCTGGGGGAGTGGGGGACTTCAGGGAGACCAGCCACTGGGAAGGCCAGCCTGATGAGGTGAGAAAGGAAGAGTTTCCTTTCAAGGCATTTGAGAATAACTGCCTCCTCCTTGCTGCATCTTTGACCCGCCCCTGTCTCCGCTATCCCCTATTTCACCTCTTGCTTCTGTGCCCTTTGGTCAATGTCAATTTCTATTTTCCTATCTGTCTCTGGTGCCATTTACTTAACTTTTTCACTGACCCCTCCACTTCCCTGCTGCTGGGTCTGGCTTTTTGTCTCACTCTTTTTATGTTGGTCTCTGATTCTCGTGGCTTCTGTTCACGTCTGCGCGTCTCTCAATCCCTGTACCCCTCTTGCCTCCGTCTCTGTTTCTTTTCCTGCATCGTCTCCCTTTTTTTTTTTTTTTTTTTTTTTTTTTGTGACAGAGTCTCATTCTGTCACCCAGGCTGGAATGCAGTGGCATGATCTCGGCTCACTGCAACCTCAGCCACCCAGATTCAAGAGATTCTCCTGCCTCAGCCTCCCAAGTAGCTGAAACTAGAGGCACGTGCCACCACGCCCGGCTAATTTTTTGTATTTTTAGTAGAGACAGGGTTTCACCGTGTTAGCCAGGATGGTCTCAATCTTCTGACCTCATGATCAGCCTGCCTCAGCCTCCCAAAGTGCTGGGATTACAGGAGTGAGCCACTGCGCCTGGCTATTTTTTCTACTTCTGTTGGCTTTCCTCCCTTGTTCCACAGCTTTCCTCTCTCTGCTTCGTGTGTCACCTCTTTCTGTGATCCCTCTCCGGATCTGGCCTCTGCCTGCCCCACAGGGAGGGTTTGCCTCTCCTGCTCTCCTAATCTCTGCTGCCTCAACAGGTCTCACCATGTCCCCCGCCCGGCGAAGGCTCCGCTGCTACACCTGCAGCTTCGCCAAACCCTGCTACCCTGTTCCCACCGAGTGTCGGGACTATGAAGCTTGTGGCATCAGTATTGGCACCTCAGGTAGGACTCTGGTCCGATGGCCCTTCTCCAGGCGGCTCCCTACCTCCATCCATCCGGCCTTTCCTGTGGCCACCCCCTCAGCATGCCTCCTTTATCCCACAGACCAGAGTGAGATCATTGAGCGAAAAAGCTGCCTCCCAAGGGCCCAGTGTCCTCTGCCGGGCTATGCCACCTACTGGCTGCACTCCTACACTCTGCGGCACCACTGCTGCGAGCAGGACCTGTGCAACACGGCCACTTCCCCACAGCAGCTCACCAGCCTCCTCGCCTCCCTGCCCCTCCTTGTGGCCAGCTTCACTGGGAGAGGACACCTCCTCCACTAGCTTCCGTGGATCTGCAGCCCCTAACCCAGGATCCCCCGCCATCACCGCAGCCCTGGAAACACCTGCACAGACACTTTGAGATATGCCCGAGAACCTAACTTTTTTTTTTTTTTTTGAGACGGAGTCTTGCTCTTTCGCCCAGGCTGGAGTGCAGTGGCGCAATCTCGGCTCACTGCAAGCTCCGTGTCCCGGGTTCACGCCATTCTCCTGCCTCAGCCTCTCCGAGTAGCTGGGACTACAGGCGCCCGTCACCACGCCCGGCTAATTTTTTGTATTTTTTTTAGTAGAGACGGGGTTTCACCGTGGTCTCGATCTCCTGACCTTGTGATCCGCCCGCCTCGGCCTCCCAAAGTGCTGGGCTTACAAGCGTGAGCCACCGCGCCCGACCCCGAGAACCTAACTTTGTACAGAGACCCCAGATCTCTCAGCAGACCCCTCACAAGGCCTGGGGAGGCACTGCCCAGCGTCCAGGCTCATAAAGAACACCTATTCTGTGTCTTTTGTCTTTTCTAGATGCCCATTGCTGATGCCCCGTGTCAGCCCAGGTCACTGGCAAGGCAGGCATTTTGATGACACTGTGGATCTCAGTCAAGGGGATCAAAGGAGCATCAGATATGGTAAGGAGGAGAGTCTTGCTAGGAAAGACTAATGTGGTAGGTCGGAAACTCAGGATGGAGGGCTTGGGGGACTATGAAGAGTACCTTTAATAAAAGGTCTATCTAGGAGTCCAGTAATACTGCAGATACTGCAGTGTGTGTGTGTATGTGTGTGTGTGCTCTAAGAGCAAACTATAGCTGCTTGGTGGGTTGGGCTGGAGCTGGAACCTGGACCACGGCACTGCCCTCATTCTCCATCTGTGTCATTTTCGTCCTTTTTCTTGCCAATGGCTTAGTTTAAGCCCCTGCAGCCTGAAGGCTTTAGGCGAGACTTCTGAGAACGCTTTTCTCCAGTAAGGCCCAAGCTTGAGCAGAGACACAAAAGGGCACCCAGTGGAGCTGCTTGTGAGGGTGTGGCTGGAGCTCAGCTCATTTCTGCCTGAGACTAGGGAATGGCCAAGTTGGGAGCATCGATACCCTCCCTCGCTTCACCAGCCCAGACTGGCCCATGGTTCACACACATCCCAGCATGGCCCCAGCCCAATAAATAACACACCCCCACTGGGCCTGCCAGCCTGAGTAGACACTCCCTCTACTCTGCCCCCGGGAAATAGGGTGTGACCCCAGGGCAGCAGGAAGGAAGTGCCAGAGTGGCGATAGCTGCTCACATGCTCTGAATGCCCCGGTACAGCGCCATAGGGAAGAGTGTGTGCCTAGGATAAGGAAGGATAAGGAGGGGCCCCGGGTGGGAGCCGAGCACAGGCATCTCTATCCTGACTCAGTTCCCTCCCCTTGCATGTGAGGAAGTCTGGGGTTGATTAAATATGCCTGTTCCCTCTCTTCTTTGTGAGGATGAGACATGGGGTAGTGGGGGTCTGGCTTAATTTAGAGATGGGTTGAGGCTTTCCATTTTCTCTGTCCCTCCATCCTCCCACTTTGTGCTTCTATTTTTCTCTCTTTGTCCATCTCTTTCCACTTTCTGACTTGAGTCTCTTCCCCTCTCTCTCTTCCCCAGTTTTCCCCATTTGTCCTTCAGCTCCACTGCAATGGATTCCCCACCATTGCTCAGGTCTCCAGATTCCTGTCTCCTCCCTGCGCACACCCATCCTCCTTGCCCCACCAGCAACCTCAGGCTCCCCTCAACCCCACAGTACTATGGGCTCAGGGCTATCCCTCCACTGCTGCTGCAAGACAGGAGACCAAACCTTTTTGTAGGTTACATCACAGAATAATGCTCCTCCTTTCCTTCAGTCCCCCACCCCTCCCCATACACAGCTTGGTGGCTGCTGGAGGCCAGCTGGACGGTGAAGTCGAACTCTTAGTCCCGCCTCCCTTGCTAAGGTTGTCGAGGAATCTTCCAGGTGCTAGATGGCCAGCGAGACAGCAGGTCACACTTCCCAGTAGATGTCACCAAAATCACCTGGTCTTGTGGGCAGGTGGGCTGTGGGGTTTTCCAGAGAGACAGATTAAGGATACCTCTACTTTTCATGTCCTCAGGAACGAGGGCCCATCCCCAACCCAACCCATGTTTCCTCTCCATCCCCAGTCCCCTACAGCATTTAAGCCTCTGTTCCCTAGCTGTTCCTCACCCAAGACGGGCCAAATGGATGTTCTCATAGACCTGGATTTCGGGTTTGAACTGAGGAATCGAGGCATCTGGGGAGAAGGAGCCATCAGGGATACAGAAGAGAAGTCAGCAGACAACTTAGAGCCGTGTTCCTCGCCCACTCCCCTAGAGGAGGTGGGGTACAGAGACAGGGTGCGAGCCTAGCCCTTTGCCTCCCACCCACGTGCCATCTTCTTCCCCCGGGGAGGGAGGAACTCACCTCTGCCTGGAGCCCCACGGACCCTCTGCCTCCAGAGCACGATGCTGAGGGCCAGGATGACAACTCCCTGGCCCATTGTGAGCAGCAGCATCAGAATCCAAGGCATGTCCCAGCCCATGGAAGGGGCACAGAGGGCAGGAGAAGCATCGATGGAGGCTGTAGTAAGGGCCAGACCAGAGGGATGGGAGGGAGGCAGTGAGGGGGCCTGTCCCTGTGCCCCAAAGACAGGCTTCCCCTCCACAGTCTGGTGGGCTCTTCCAACAGAAGACTTTGTAAGCTTCCCTGCCCGCAATATCCTCCACCCTACTCTGCCCCTTTCCAGGCCTCTCACCCTGACCCATAAATAGAGAATGGCAGCCAGGCACAGTGGCTCACACCTGTAATCCCAGCACATTAGGAGGCCAAGGCGAGCAGACCACTTGAGGTCAGGAGTTCAAGACCAGCCTGGTCAACATGATGAAACGTCATCTCTACTAAAAATATAAAAATTGAGGCCAGGCACAATGGTTCACACCTGTAATCCCAGCACTTTGGGAGGCCGAGGTGGGTGGATCATCTGAGGTCAGGAGGTCAAGACCAGCCTGACCAACATGGTGAAACCCCATCTCTACTAAAAACACAAAAAAGAGGCCGGGCGCTGTGGCTCACACCTGTAATCCCAGCACTTTGGGAGGCCAAGGCGGGTGGATCACGAGGTCAGGAGATTGAGACCATCCTGGCCAACATGGTGAAACCCCGGCTCTACTAAAAATACAAAAATTAGCTGGATGTGGTGGCATATGCCTGTAATCCTAGCTACTCAAGAGGCTGAGGCAGGAGAATCACTTGAACCAGGGAATTGCAGTGAGCCGGGATTGAGCCACTGCACTCCAGCCTGGCGACAGAGAGAGACTCCATCTCAAAAAAAAAAAAAAAAAAAAAAAAAAACCACACACACAAAAGTTAGCTGGGTGTGGTGGCAGGCACCTGTAGTCCAGCTATTCAGGTGGCTGAGATGGGACAGTAACTTGAACCCAGGAGGCAGAGGTTGCAGTGAGCCAAGATCATGCCACTGCATTCCAGCCTGGGCAACAGAACAAGACTCCATCTCAAAAAAAAAAAAAGGCCAGGTGTGGTGGCTCACACCTGTAATCCTAACACTTTGGGAGACCGAGGCAGGCAGATCATGAGGTCAAGAGAACAAGGCCATCCTGGCCAACATGGTGAAACCCCGTCTCTACTAAAAATACAATTTTCTTTTTGAGATAGAGTTTCGCTCTTGTTGCCCAGGCTGGAGTGCAATGGCGTGATCTTGGCTCACTGCACCCTCCACCTCCCAGGTTCAAGTGATTCTCCTGCCTCAGCTTCCCGAGTAGCTGGGGTTACCGGCATGTGCCACCATACCCGGCTAATTTTGTATTTTTAGTAGAGACAGAATTTCTCCATGTTGGTCAGGCTGGTCTCGAACTCCCAACCTCAAGTGATCCGCCTGCTTCGGCCTCCCAAAGTGCTGGGATTACAGGATTGAGCTACCACGCCTGGCCTAATTATAAAATAAAATAAAATAATAAAATAAAATAAAATAAAATAAAAATAAGCAATGCCCCCTGCTCACACATGGGCAACCAACTACAGAGCAGACCACCAGCCATAACCACACTTTCCCCTCACATCCTTTATAGTAATTCACCCTTTCTTTCAAGAAAAAATAGCAGGTGTGGTGGCTCATGCCTGTAACCCCAGCACTTTGGGAGACCAAGATAGGAGGATCATTTGAGGCCAGTAGTTTTGAGACCAGACTGGGCAACATAGTGAGACCCTGTCTCTACAAAAAATTTAAAGGTGCGGTGGCTCATGCCTATAATCCCAGCACTTTGGGAGACTGAGGCAGGCAGATCACTAGAGGTCAGGAGGTTGAGACCAGCCTGGCCAAAATGGTGAAATCTCGTCTCTACTAAAAGTACAAAAAATTATCTGGGCATGGTGGCGGGCGCTTGTAATTCCAGCTACTTGGGAGGCTGAGGTGAAAGAACATCCCTTTCCGTCTCCTCCCTCAGTTTACCTGCCAGGCTAAAGCTGACCCCTTTGTTGTGAGTCATGAGGCAGCGGATGATTCTTGGTCTTCGGCTCCTGGGCTCAGAAAGCCCCTCCCCAGGACACACTAAGAGCAGGGCAGCCTCATTGCCCCAGAAGGACTGAACACGGCCCCTCACGGGACCCTTCCCTTCCTGCCAGGTCACAGAGTCCATGCGTCTGCTGGGGACCACAGAGCACAGGAGGACATTGCAGGGGGATCCATCTGCAGCCCTTGCAGATAACTGGGATCCTGTGGGGGAGAGATGGACCCCTCAGTTCTTCACCTGGACTTCCTGGCCCACAGTAGCCCCTGGTCTGCATGCCCCCACTCACCTTTGAGCACCAAGACATCGTACACCCTCCAGTTCTGGTAGTTGTGGCGCTGACCTAGCACAGCGCACCAGTACCGCCCGGCATCTTCCTCCTTGGATCTCTCCAGCCACAAAGAATAGTTCCCCAGCAGTCTGAGCCTGGATTCCCTTCCTGGTTTTCCAAGGTCTGGGGCTGGCCTGCCCACTTGGACTTGGGCTACCAGGGTGGTGAAGGAGCCTGCTGCAGGGCTGCGGAACCATGACAGGTGGTCGTCCCCATGTAGAGTAGGTGGTGAGGGACATGGCAGCTCCACTGCCTCCCCCAAGGCCACATAGATGGCCTGCATGTTGTCTGTGGGAAGAGGGTTGTATGAGGCCAAAGACCTCCATCAGATCAACAACCCACCATTTGATCTTCAACCCTGGCTTCCTCCTCTTCTGGGGTCCCCCTGCACGGGCCTGGCTGGTGACCACATTTCTCAAGTGACAGCTACAAAAATAAGACAGGTGGAGAGAAGAGGGTAAGGGCTTTCCTCCTCTCTCCCCGAGTCAGTGAGGGGGTCTGAGGGCAAGAGGGAAAAGGCTGAAAGTTGGCAAATGCCCACATCTCTTCTACTCATTTCTACTTTTCTGGAAGCATTTACTCATTCTTCTTACTTTATAAAGGAAACTGCATAACCTGGACCCTCGTTGCCTCTGGGTCTTCCCTAGTGTCAGAGGCCGGAGGAGGTCGGTTGGGGTAATTCTATCTCCTTGAGTCAGATGCCTTCGCCAGGCTCCTAGGAGAAAGAGAAGCAGTCCCTCCCCAACCTTGCAAATAGCTAAGGAATCCCTTACCTCTTGCCCCTTACCTGCAGCCTGGGGAGTTCCACATAGGAGCAGGAGGAGGAATAAGACTGCCATGGGGAGAGCCTGCCAAGTTCTCTTGCTCCAAGACCTGGTGTCTCCAGGGAGGAAGCAGAGTCCAGATAAAGGCCCACACTCGCTGGTCTGGGGTGACAAGGGCCTCTGGAGGGGATGGGAATGCTGGGGCGATAAAGCCCAGCAGCATGTCTACTAGGGAAAAAGTGACCACCACTTTTCTATCCTGGAGAGAAAAGGACCCAGCCCAAGCCACTCTGAAGATGACCTTTTTGCTCTTCTGATTCCACATCAGCTAAGGGGCTCAAATAAAGACTTTCCATGCAAAAAACCATGCAGAGAAGTGGTCCTGCCTGTCTAGCTCTTGTCAGTCTGCAAGTACATTCTGAGGTCTCTTTCACTCCTAAGAAAGGTCAGCCATGAGTTGGGTGGATCACTTGAGGTCAGGAGCTCCAGACCAGCATGGCCAACATGGCGAAACCCTGTCTCTACAAAAAATACAAAAATTAGCCGGGCGTGGTGACATGTGCCTGTAATCCCAGCTACTTAGGAGGCTGAGAGGCACCAGAATCGCTTGAACCCGGGAGGCGGAGGTTGCAGTGAGCCGAGATCGTGCTACTGCACTCCAGCCTGGGAGACAGTGTGAGACTTCATCTCAAAAAAAAAAGAAAAGAAAAGAAATGTCAGCTATGAGTGAAGAAACTGAGTTTGAGTTTTCATGTTGGTCCTCCACAGAACCCAGCACAAGACTGTGTATCCAGTCAGTGTCCCGTAAATGATTTGGAATGACTTCCCCTGTGGTTATCTGGCATACCCCAGACCTCTCCTGAAACCCTGATGAGTGTATTAAATTATTACTCAAGGACAAGGCTAACGGGCTGATTCATCCTTCTGAATGGCAAAAACTCCTAAGGCAGATCTTCATGCAGTTATTATAGTTTTAATGTGTAATTTATTTATTTTTAAAATTATTTTGATGAAATATTCCATACATACCAAAAACTATATGAAGTACAACTATATAATGTATAAATGCTGGTATATTAACACAGTAGAACACTGGACAGCAATGGGAATGAACAAACCCAGTGATTTGCAACAAGGTTGAATCTCACAACATAATGAGAGTAAAAGAAGCCTGGCCAGGCATGGTGGCTCATGTCTACAATCCTAACACTTTTGGAGGCCAAGGTGGGAGGGTCGATTGAAGCCAGAAGTTTGAGGTTGGGCTACAGAGCAAGACCCCAACTCTGAAAATAAAGGCCAGACGCTGTGGCTCACGCCTGTAATCCCAGCACTTTGGGAGGCTGAGGCAGGCGGATCACGAGGTCAAGAGATCGAGACTATCCTGGCCAACATGGTGAAACCCTGTCTCTACTTAAAATACAAAAATTAGCTGGGTATAGTGGCAGATGCCTGTAGTCCCAGCTACTCAGGAGGCTGAGGCAAGAGAATCGCTTGAACTCAGGGGGCAGAGGCTGCGGTGAGCAGAGATCGTGCCACTATACTCCAGCCCGGCAACAGAGCGAGACTCTGTCTCAAAAAAAAAAAAAAAAAAATAGCCGGGCGCGGTGGCTAACGCTTGTAATCCCAGCACTTTGGGAGGCCGAGGCGGGCGGATCACAAGGTCAGGAGATCGAGACCACGGTGAAACCCCGTCTCTACTAAAAAAAAAAAATACAAAAAATTAGCCGGGCATGGTGGCGGGCGCCTGTAGTCCCAGCTACTCGGAGAGGCTGAGGCAGGAGAATGGCGTGAACCTGGGAGGCAGAGCTTGCAGTGAGCCGAGATCGCACCACTGCGATCAGATCAGATCAGAGCCGAGATCGCACCTGGGCGACAGAGTGAGACTCCGTCTCCAAAAAATAAATAAATAAATAAATAAAAATAATAAATAAATAAATAAATAAATAGAATATTCCAGGCCAGACTCCGTGGCTCATGCCTGTAATCCCACCACTTTGGGAGGCTGAGACAGGCGGATCACCTGAGGTAGGGAGTTCAAGACCAGCCTGACCAACATGGAGAAACCCATCTCTACTAAAAATAAAAAAATTAGCAGGGCATGGTGGCACATGCCTGTAATCCCAGCTACTTGGGAGGCTGAGGCAGGAGAATCGCTTGAACCCCAGAGGCAGAGGTTGTGGTGAGCCGAGATCGGGCCATTACACTCCAGCCTGGGCAATAAGAGCAAAACTCAGTCTCAAAAAAAAAAAAAAAAGAAAGAAAAAGAAATAGAATATTCCAGGCCAGGCACTGTGGCTCACGCCTGTAATCTCAGCACTCTGTGAGGCCAAAGTAGGAGGATCACTTGAGCCCAGGAGTTCGAGACCAGCCTGGGCAACATGGTGAGACCTTGTTAAATTAGCCGAGTGTGGTGGCGTGGGCCTGTACTCCCAGCTACTCAGGAGGTTGAGGCGGAAGGATGGTTGAGCCCAGCAGGTGGAGGATCAGGGCAGTGAGCTGTGATTGTGCCACTGTGCTCCAGCCTGGGAGAAAGGGCTAGACCCTGTCTCAAGAAAAAAAAAAAAAAAAAGAAAGAGAAAAAGAATATTCTGTTTCAGTCAGAGATTCTCTATGCTGTGTAACCACAATTCTGAATTTTCTCTTTCTTCTCCACTTGCTTTATCATTAAATTTTATGTGTTTTTGAATCTAATATACTGGTATCACGTATACATTCTTCTGTGGCTATTTTCACTCAGCATCATGGTTTTAAGATTCAGTTCATGCATAAGAGTAATGATTCACTTATTTTCTTTTTACAAATATTCCACATATCTTACCGTGCTGAATTTTCATATCCAGCACCATGGTGTAGCTTTCCATTTATTGAAAAGCTTTTCGTTTACCTCTTTCTTTTTTTATTTTTTCAATTATTATTGTTATTATTTTGAGGCAGGGTCTGGCTCTGTCACCCAGACTGGAGTGCATGGAGCGATCTCGAACTCCCGGGCTCAAGCGACCCTCCCATCTTGGCCTCCCAAGTAGCTGGGACTACAGGTGCGCACCATCACACCCTGCTAGGTCTTTTTTTCCCCCCCTTGGTATTTTGTGTAGAGATGGGGTCTCACTATGTTGCCTGGGCTGGCTTGGAACTCCTGGGCGTAAGCAATCCTCTCTCAGCCACCCAAAGTGTTGGAATTACAGGCATGAGCCATGGCCTGGAACTCCTGGACGCAAGCAATCATCCTTCGGCCACCCAAGTGTTGGAATTACAGGCGTGAGCCACCGCGCTGGGCCAGTTTACCTTTATTTATTTATTTATTTATTTAGAGACAGAGTCTTGCTCTGTCGCCAAGGCTGAAGTGCAGTGGGAAGATCTCAGCTCACTGCAACCTCTGCCTCCGGGGTTCAAGCGATTCTCGCGCCTCGGCCTCCCGAGTAGCTGGGATTACAGGCGCGCGCCACCCATACCAGGCTAATTTTTGTATTTTTAGTAGAGACGGGGTTTCACCATGTTGGCCAGGCTGGTCTCGAACTCCTGGCCTCAAGTGATCCGCCCGCCTCGGCCTCCCAAAGTGCTAGGATTACAGGCGTGAGCCACTGCGCCCGGCCGGGCGAGTTCGCCTTTTCAATAACTTTTTATAGTTTTCTTCACAAAATCTTGCATTTCTTGTACTAGATATATTCCTAGACACCTTATCTTTTTTTTTTTTTTTTTTTTTGAGACGGAGTCTCGCTCTGTCGCCCAGGCTGGAGTGCAGTGGCGCAATCTTGGCTCACTGCAAGCTCCGCCTCCCGGGTTCACGCCATTCTCCTGCCTCAGCCTCTCCGAGTAGCTGGGATTACAGACGCCCGCCACCACGCCCGGCTAATTTTTTGTATTTTTAGTAGAGACGGGGTTTCACCGTGGTCTCGATCTCCTGACCTCGTGATCAGCCCGCCTCGGCCTCCCAAAGTGCTGGGATTACAAGCGTGAGCCACCGCACCCGGCCGACACCTTATCTTTTCTGTTACTCTTATCAAGTACTCCTAATCTCACCCCTCGTTTCCGCTGTGGCTCTAGAGTCTGCCAATAATCAGACAAAAAAATTATTGAACTATGCCCGGTAATTTTCTGATTCTCCGCGTTCCTAAATCTTCCACTAGTTTCGGACCACTGCTGTACCCGTAGCTCCAATTGCGCGAAACTCTTCTCAAAAGCACTGAAAATGTCGTAACTCGCCCGGAGGCGGAGCCGGTACGGGTTGACGTCAAGGGCACACAACTCCTCAGAGGCAGGGAGGGCGGGGCCGGCAGGGGGACCTGCTGCTGGAAGAGCCGCGGCCCGAGCCGGGGCCATGGCGAAGCTGCTGAGCTGCGTCTTAGGCCCCCGGCTCTACAAAATCTACCGGGAGAGGGACTCTGAAAGGGCCCCGGCCAGCGTCCCTGAGACGCCAACGGCAGTCACTGCCCCCCATTCCAGCTCCTGGGTGAGTCGAGTTCCTCCCTGCCGAAGAACGTGGTACAGTCCAAACCCTTTACGGCCTTTTGCTCCCCAGAAGTGCCCATAATGGGAAATAAGGGGAGCCTGCTTGTCAAGCCAGTTATCCGCAAAGTCTGCGCTCTGTGTGCTTCCTGAGTTAAAGTCACGCCTACGGACTGGCCGCCTCCTTTCTTTTTCGCTCTTTACCGCTTTCTCATTCCGACTGCCACTCCTTGCTCTTTCCTCTCGGCGTCCCCACACCCTGTCTGTCGTGGTTCGTGCCGGTCCTAGTTGAGTCTTGAGTCCCGGGAAGAGACCTTGCGCGGACTGGGGAGCCGTTGAATTTTGCCGTCAGACTCCCAATTTCCTCTTCCTCAGTGTCTCTTCGTGCCTCCCTCGGCTCAGTTTTTATCTTCCCTTTACCCTCGCCTTGAATTTCAGAATGACTTTTACAGATCCTGTATCCGTCGGTCCTTCCCTCAGCCCCCGCCCAACCTAGCCTGGAGACCGAGTCATTGTATTCTGGAGAGCTGGCGGGTGGTGGTAGGCTGTTCTAAATATTCTCTTCCTTTTTATCAGTTGTCTCATTGTGTTACTGTCTCCTACAAACTGCCCGCTCCTACCCACATTCTCTTTTTAGTCAACTACTCTTATTTCTGATGCTTTTCTTTCCCTCTTAGATTGTCTTGGTGTCTTTCCTTTCTTCTCAAACTAACCCTTCTCCCCACATGCACGCGCCTGCAATCCATTTGAAACTAGGCTGTGGAAAAGGAGCAAAAATCGTCCAATGCTGCTTTCACTTTTGCTTCCAAATCCAGTTCCCTGTGTTTGTTCCCGCGGTCAGGGGTGGGAAATTAGGTTCAGGGTGAGGGTGAGGAAGAGGGGTTTCTGTGGGGGCCAGGGATGTCTCAAGAGAGATAGTCAACGAGACTAGAACCAGAGGACACACAGCAGGGCTTCTGAAAGGGAAGGGAAAGGACCTGCCAGTGGGCAGGTCCTTAAGGAGGCCATCTGTTTTGGCAGGATACGTACTATCAACCCCGTGCCCTGGAGAAACACGCTGACAGCATCCTGGCACTGGTATGTCTACCCTGGCATCTGGGACTCTGCATCTTTCAGACCCACCTGTCCTCTTGAACTTAGCCCTCCCTAACTTGGGAGCAACAGTGCCCTGGGGTTGGGGGATGCCCTGGGCTCTGCAGCAGACCTCTCCAACACAGACACACAGACACACTCTAAATGCGCATACTTGGCACTCCCCTTTGGTATGTAGCACTGCTTTCTCTGGGGGCAGCCTGAGCCATAAGGAAAACATGTTTACTCTTGGGACCATCTGCAGGTGCTAAGTCCTGCAGTTCCCCAGTGACCTGTCTTCCCTGGCAACTAACCTCTCTGGCTGCAGGGACAGCTGTTCTTTCTGGCACAGTTCCTGTGGTGACGTTTGCACATCTCTTGGGGACCAGGCCAGGGGCTGTCCTGAGCAGGGCCAATTGAAAAGGCTTGATTAACTTGAGTAGACAGAGAGACTGCCTTTAAATGTGATGGAATTGTATCTGGAGATGGAAGACATAATTCTTCCATAATTCCAGAGGAAGAAAATAGAGCCTGTACTAAGTTTTCCTAGCCTCCATTACATTGACACACTACTTTTCAACAAATATTGAGCACCTACTGTATTCATGGTGTCATACACCAAATATGATATATCCCTCAGGTTGTCCATCTTGCTCAGAGTGTATAGTGTATGCCTGGAATGGCAGGCGTCTGTGTGTGTGTGTGTGTGTGTGTGTGTGTATGTGTGTGTGTGTGTATTGATTGCCTGTCCCTGTCTCTCTGCTGCAGGCTTCAGTATTCTGGTCCATCTCTTATTACTCCTCCCCCTTCGCCTTCTTCTACTTGTACAGGAAAGGTCAGTGTGGTTTCAAAGGTGGTGGGGTAGCAAATGGGCAGGTTGTTGGCAGATGAGCCAGCTCCCTAAAGAGGAGAGGGGACCTATGAGGATGGCTTGGCTTCCCTCTTCCATCAGGCATCTTCTTCCTCTTAGGGTATGGCTGTTCCAAACAGGGAGTGTGGGGTGGAGGTTGGGGCTGAACTGGGAAGAGGAGCTGAGGGACATTGCGGAGAGGGTCTCACATTGTCCCTCTCCCTTCCCAGGTTACTTGAGTTTGTCCAAAGTGGTGCCGTTTTCTCACTATGCTGGGACATTGCTGCTACTTCTGGCAGGTGTGGCCTGCCTCCGAGGTAGGTGGAGAGGAAATCTGCTTTGAATCTTATCTGTCACTGTCACTCGTTAAATATTAAGTACCTTGTGCAAATACATTTTAGTGATGGACCCCGAGAGGGAATCATTGAGAATGGTTTAAGGCATGATCTTTTCCTTAAAAGACTTGGGTTATAAATGTGAAAAAATAACAAAAAAGTTTGCTTTTTTCTTTTTTTTTTTTTTTTAAGAGATAGGGTCTCACCATGTTGTCCAGGCTGGTCTCAAACCCCTGAACTCAGAGTGATCCTGCCACCTCAGCCTCCCGAATGTGAGCCACTATGCCTGGCTGCTATTATCTCGAAAAGATGCATATACCCTACAACAATTCTATATATGTATACATACTAGGGAAACTCCTGCACATGTATAAACAATATAGATGTACAAGAATACAACATACAACATTGTTTGTAATAATCCTAAGCTGGAAACAACTCCAGTGGCTACCAATAGTAGGATGGATAAAATATGTTCTGTGCGGCCGGGCGCAGTGGCTTATGCCTGTAATCCCAGCACTTTGGGAGGCAGAGGCCAGTGGATCACGAGGCCAGGAGTTTGAGACCAGCCTGACCAACATGGTAAAACCCCGTCTCTACCAAAAATACAAAAATTAGCTGGGCATGGTGGCACGTGCCTGTAATCCCAGCTACTCAGGAGGCTGAGTCAGGAGAATAGCTTGAACCTGGGAGGCAAAGGTTGCAGTGAGACGAGATTGCACTACTGCACTCCATCCTGGGCAACAGAGCAAGACTCCGTCTCAAAAAAAAAAAAAAAAGTTCTGTGCAATAGCCATGCAACAGAACACTATATAGCAATGCAAATGAACAAACTGTAGCTACGCTCAACAACGTAGATGAAGCCAGGTGCAGTGGCTCATGCCTGTAATCGTAGCAGTTTGGTAGGCTGAGGCAGGCAGATCACCAGAGGTCGGAGTTCAAGACCAGCCTGTCCAACATGTTGAAACCCCATCTCTACTAAACATACAAAAAAAAAATTAGCCAGGTATGGTGGTGAGCACCTGTAATCCCAGCTATTCGGGAGGCTGAGGCAGTAGAATTGCTTGAACCCGAGAGGCAGAGGTTGCAGTGAGCCAAGATTGCGCTACTGCACTGCATCCTGGGCAACAGAGCAAGGCTCCATCTCAGAAAAAAATAAAATACAAAAAATTAACTGGGCATGGTGGCACATGCCTGTAGTCTTAACTGCTTGGGAGGCTAAGGCATGAGAACTGCTTGAACCTGGGAGGCAGAGGTTGCAGTGAGCCAAGATAGCACCACTGCACTCCAGCCTGGATGACAGAGTGAGACTCTATCTCCAGATAAACAAAAGCAATGCAGATGAATTTCTCAAATGTTGCGTTAAATAGAAGAAGCTAACCACAAAATAATGTATGCAGTATGTTTTCATTTATATAAAATTCAAAAGGGATGCGCATGTTTGAGGTAGAACACCGAAGACAACAAGGGCATGGTTTTCTTAAACGTTAGGAGAGTGATTACCTGGGATGGGGGAGTACAGAATGGGGGAGACCCCTGCTGAGAGGTGGCTGTGTTCTCTTTGTTGACCTAGGTGATAGTCACATGAATGTTTGCTTTGTATTTTTTAAACTGAATATATGTTTTATGTACATATGTTATATCTCGCAATTTAAAAAAATAAAGAGGCAGAACAGATCACCTACTCCTACTGGGTACATAAGATGACAACCAGGTGATGGGCGATGCTTCAACATAGGGGTGGTGGGGTCAGGGCTGGATGGCCGCAGTTGGGTCCAGGACCTTCTGCCTGAGGTGTTCTGCCCCCGATCTCTGCAGGGCTGGGCTCTGTCCTCAGAGAGGCCTTCCCTGACCACCTTGTCTAAAAGTAGCTCCCACTGCTCAGTTTTGTCTTAATTTTTTATTTTATTTATTTTTAATTTAGAAAAAATACAGAAAAAATTAGCTGTGCATGGTGGCGGGTGCTTGTAATCCCAGCTATTTGGGAGGCTGTGGCAGGAGAATCACTTGAACCCGGGAGGCGGAGGTTGCAGTGAGCCGAGATCACATCATTGCACTCCCACCTGGGCAACAAGAGGGAAACTCCGTCTCAAAAAAAAAAAAAAAAGAAAAAAGAAAAAATACAGAAAAGTCCAGAGAACAAAATATAAAAGGCTTTTTAAATTTTTTGATATATAGTTTTGTGATTTTTTTTTATATGGTTTTGTGGTATTTGCTTTAAATGCTTTCTGTCAACAAAATACTAAAGCACCACAGTTAAGGTTGGAGTTCCCACTGGAATCCTTTCAGTCCCATCTTCCTCTTTCCTCAGAAGTAATAATTGTCATTTGGTGTGGGTTGTTTTTTTTTTTCTGGCACATACTTTTATGAAACATATACCTCAGTTCCTCAAGTCTAAGCTGCCATCAATTGTAAAATGAATTCTAATTTCAGAGTTTTCAAGGGTTAAAAAATACATGTCTTAGAATCTATGAAATATGGTATCTATAAGCAGTGTGTATTATTTTGCACATTTTACATTTTTGGCATAAATATTATACAAATCATTCTGCAGCACACGTCATTCTCTCATCGTATCGTTTTGGGGGACTACCACTGATGACACATAAAGTTCTGGTTCATTCTTGTTGTATTTTCTTTGTAGCACTTATCCCTCTCTGAAGTGTTCTTGTTTATTGTCTTCTCCTGGCTGTACCTCACCCCAACCAGAATGCCAGCTCTCTGAGAGCCAGGAGCTGTGTATCTCATTTCCTGCTGAGTCTCCTGTATGTAGTATGGTGCATGCCTGACACACGACACCTGCCAAGTCAGTGAGGAGAGAAGTTAGGGTTTGAGGTGGCTCAACAGTGAAAGGAGAGTGGACGAAATCACTGACTGTGTAAGTGAAAAGAGAGAGGAGAGAGAGTCAGCACTGAGAGTTGCTTCTGCTTCAGAAAGGAAAGCAGAATGGAGGCAGGAGAGGAACTGTTCAGGAATTGGAAGAAGTTAAGGATGGGCCCAGGAAGCAGAGGCAGGAAGAATCTTGAGGGACAGGGAGAATGCTGAGTGGTACAGTTGAAGAGAATGAGGATGGAAGAGTCATGAATTCAGTGAGGAAGTAATTATGGGCAGGAGTCGGAGACTCTGAAGCCAGACGGCAAGGCGTTAGAATATACAGAAAAGAGGCAGAAAGCAAGCATTGGAGAAGAGTGGCATTGGAGAAGAGTGGCAGTGAAAAATAGAGAAATTTGATATTCACAAGGGAGAATAGTATTATATGACAGTGTTTAATAGTGTCATATAATAGGTTATATGACAAGGCCGGGCGCGGTGGCTCACGCTTGTAATCCCAGCACTTTGGGAGGCCGAGGCAGGAGGATCACGAGGTCAGGAGATCGAGACCACGGTGAAACCCCGTCTCTACTAAAAATACAAAAAATTAGCCGGGCGTGGTGGCGGGCACCTGTAGTCCCAGCTACTCGGAGAGGCTGAGGCAGGAGAATGGCATGAACCTGGGAAGCGGAGCTTGCAGTGAGCCGAGATTGCGCCACTGCACTCCAGCCTGGGCGACAGAGCGAGACTCTGTCTCAAAAAAAAAAAAAATAGGTTATATGATAGTGTTTGCAGACTGAGGAAAATGAACATTCTGGAAGATGGTAGGTTAAGGATCGTCTATAAAGACACAAACTGCAGAAGCTAGGGAGAAGAAGCATCCTGTAGCCAGTTGCTGGATTTGGAGGAAGGGGGTTGGCTCACATCTATTTCTCCACATCCTATGCCCTCAGTTCCTTTTTCTTTCACTTCTTCTTCCAGGGCCTTCTCCTAGCCCATCTCCAATTCTTTTCCTAAAACCTAGGCATTCTGCTTCCCAGTTTTCCTAGCACTGTTTCCTGTCCTTTTTCTACCAGGCATTGGCCGCTGGACCAACCCCCAGTACCGGCAGTTCATCACCATCTTGGAAGCAACACATCAGAACCAGTCTTCAGAAAACAAGGTGAGAGGCTCTAGGAAAAGTACCACACAGGCGCCCGATAGCAGCTTCCTCAGTTGTCCCTCAGAGCGCCAGACACTGGCTTCTGCAGGAAGAGGAGGGATGTTTTACACCCACCACACTGGGTGTTTGCTTGCACATTGCTGTATCCCTTCTCACCTCCATTAGTGAACTGTCCACCTGAGGAATTTTTCCTCCCTACCACTTCTAATGGAATATTCTGCTAGAACAATCTTCCCCCTCCCTTACCTGCAAGAACTGGCTAAACTAGAAACATTCCACAATGTTTCTTTTTTCTTTTTCTTTTTCTTTGTTTTTTGAGATGGAGTTTCGCTCTTGTTGCCCAGGCTGGAGTGCAATGGCACCATCTCGGCTCACTGCAACCTCCATCTCCCGGGTTCAAGTGATTCTCCTGTCTCAGCTTCTTGAGTAGCTAGGATTACAGGCACACGCCACCCACGCCCGCTAATTTTTGTATTTTTTGTAGAGACGGGGTTTCACCATGTTGGCCAGGCTGGTCTCCAACTCATGACCTCAGGCGATCTGCCTGCCCCGGCCTCCCAAAGTGCTGGGATTACAGGCGTGAGCCACCACTCCTGGCCTCTTTTTTTTTTTTTTTTCTTTGAGACGGAGTCTCACTCTCACTCAGGCTGGAGTACAGTGGTACAATCTCAGTTCACTACAACCTCCAACACCTGGGTTCAAACAGTGCTCATGCCTCAGCCTCCTGAGTAGCTGGAATTACAGGTGCACACCACCATGCCCAGTTAAATTTTTTTTTTTTTTTTTTTGAGACCGAGTCTCGCTCTGTTGCCCAGGCTGGAGTGCAGTGGTGCCATCTCAGCTTACTGCAAGCTCTGCCTCCTGGGTTCATGCCATTCTCCTGCCTCAGCCTCCTGAGTAGCTGAGACTACAGGCACCCGCCACCATGCCTGGCTAATTTTTTGTATTTTTAGTACAGACGGGGTTTCACCATGTTGGCCAGGATGGTCTCGATCTCCTGATCTTGTGATCCGCCCACCTCGGCCTCCCAAAGTGCTGGGATTACAGGTGTGAGCCACTGCGCTTGGCCAATTTTTGTATTTTTAGTAGAGACAGGGTTTCATCATGTTGGCCAGGCTAGTCTTGAACTCCTGACCGCAGATGATCTGCCTGCCTTGGCCTTCCAAAGTGCCGGGATTATAGGTGTGAGCCACTGTGCCTGGCCCACAGTGTTTCTTTTTTTTTCTTTTGAGATGAAGTTTCGCTCTTGTTGCCCAGGCTGGAGTGCAATGGCATGATTCCAGCTCACTGCAACCTCCACCTCCTGAGTTCAAGAGATTCTCCTCCCTCGGCCTCCCAAGTAGCTGGGATTACAGACATGCGCCACCATGCCCAGCTAATTTTGTATTTTTAGTAGAGATGGGGTTTCGCTGTGTTGGTCAGGCTGGTCTCAAACTCCTGACCTCAGGTGATCCACTTGCCTTGGCCTCCCAAAGTGCTGGGATTATAGGTGTGAGCCACTGCACCCAGCCCACAATGTTTCTTAGAAGGTAGTTTTCTCTGTATCATAGCAGCTCAGTTCTATAAATGTTTAATTTTGTTGTGTGCATTGAATACCATGCTATCCTTGTTTGTGGATGGGACAAGGTGGACAGGTGTGTCCACTCCTATGCCTGGGAGTACAGCATGGTGCCAGGAGGGAGAAAAGCTAGGGCTCAGTGTCTTGGTCATTATGCCAGGCCAGCTGGTGCTGGACTGTGATTATCTTTAAGGATGGGCTTTGGGGCCCCATAAAGCTCTTTTCTGTTATGGGAGGTTTCTAGGATCAAACAGCTATGACCACCATCATCACATTCCTGGCTACTCCACACTATTTATGGAGCTGTGTAATGACGCCCTGTACTATGCTACTGGCTGAAGCATTTGGCACACACCCTTTCAGACCCTCACAACAGCTGAATGAGGTGGCATTATTACCTTTATTTGTAAATTTGAGAAAACAGAGGCAAAAAGAGGTTAAGTGACCCATTCAGAGTCATAGAGCAAGAAAGTGGCTAAGTCCAGATTTGAGAACAGGTCTGAGCAAAGCCTGTCTGAAATTTGCTTTTATTCATCTTGTTTTGTTTTGCTATTACCTTTTTGTATAATTTTTCTATTGCTCTCTGTTAGTCAAATTATTTTTGAAATGTCAAAAAATTTCTGTGCAGGAAATAAAAACCCTCAAAATAGAGTGCTGGGAGCTCGGGGTGGGGGACGAATACAGTCAAGTATTAAGACACAGCTAGGCCGGGCGTGGTGGCTCACGCCTGTAATCCCAGCACTTGGAAGGCCAAGGCGGGTGGATCACGAGGTCAGGAGATCAAGACCATCCTGGCTAACGTGGTGAAACCCCGTCTCTGCTAAAGTTACAAAAATTAGCTGGGTGTGGTGGTGGCAGGTGCCTGTAGTCCCAGCTACTTGGAAGCTGAGGCAAGAGAATGGCGTGAACCCGGGAGGCGGAGCTTGCAGTGATCCGAGATCGCACCACTGCACTCCAGCCTGGGCGACAGAGCGAGACTCCATCTCAAAAAAAAAAAAAAAAAAAAAAGGAAGACACAGCTCCCACTGCCCTCAAAAAACATGTGGAGCTGGTGAGGTGGTTCATGCCTATAATCCCAGCACTTTCGGAAGCTGAGGCAGGAGGATCGCTTCAGCCCAGGAGTTGGAGACCAGCCTGGGCAACATAGTAAGACCTTGTCTCTAAAGATAATTTTAAAAATTAGCTGGGCATGGTAGCACACGTCTGTAGTCCCAGCTACTCCAGAGGCTAAGGTAGGAGGATCACTTGGGCCTGGGAGTTTGAGGCTGCAGTGAGCTATGATCGTACCAACTGCACTCCAGCCTGGGCAACAGCATGAGATCCTGCCTCAAAAAAAAAAAAAAAAAAAAAAGGCATGTGGACTGGCTCAGTGGGGTGGCTCGAGGCTCAGATGGGCTGTAGGGCAACACTGATCCATGGCTGCAGGAGTTGAGGAAGGGATGTAGTTGTCAGGATGGAAGTCAGAGCTTCCTTCAAGGGGTGGCCCCATATGCAGAGGAGCCCACTGTGGGCGTGACTTCCCTCCTCTCTGTCTCACTCAACCTTGGGTCTGTCAGTGTGATCCGCTGGGAGATTTCTAAGCTTCTAAGACAGCACCCTATAAGGCACCCAGGTGGGGAATAGACCGTGACCAGCCAGCGGCCCCTACTACCCCGTCATTCAAAAGCACTAGCACCTTCAGCCACTCCTCCTGGGGGCGGGTCAGGTTTAGTTTTTTAGAAAAGCAGAGTGTTAGGTTCTTAGCTTGGAAGAGGGCAGACAGGCCAGTCCTGATACCTGATGGGGCATACCATCTCCCCTGATTTTCTGGTCCTGTTAGAATTTTCCATCTGAGAATTGGGAGGGTATTGACCTCTGATTGGTTTCCCCATGATGTGTGGGGATCACACCCCTGGATAACGAAGGTGTTGTTGAGGGTGGGTAGGAGAGCCTCCCCTGAGTTCTCAGTACCCCTTTTCCTCTCGTGCCCACTGCAGAGGCAGCTTGCCAACTACAACTTTGACTTCCGGAGCTGGCCAGTCGACTTCCACTGGGAAGAACCCAGCAGCCGGTGAGGCCCCAGTTCTTTTGCTGTATCCCTCCCCTTAGAACCATTCCAGAAAATCTCTGCCCTGCCCTGTCCCCCCACCTCCATGCCCTCTCAGGTCACAGTGCCTGCCTTCCAATGCCATTATGTCGTTCCTAGACCCCACTGTTCTCCAGACCTCAGACATCCAGCTTGCTGCTCCTGACCCCATCCTTCCCTGCATCGTTCCCTTCCTCAGGAAGGAGTCTCGAGGGGGCCCTTCCCGCCGGGGTGTGGCCCTGCTTCGCCCAGAGCCCTTGCACCGGGGGACAGCAGACACCCTCCTCAACCGAGTTAAGAAGCTTCCTTGTCAGATCACCAGGTGGGAAACAGCAGCGAGGAGAGGCCCACTGGGGTGGAGGGGCCATTTCAGGAGTGCTCTGGGAGTGGGCACTCCATTGTAAAATAGCTGTCACTCATTGGGCCTAGGGTCGTATGGTTTGTGTAGATCATTTATGGCAAAGTCATTTTTATCCATATTTATGTTTGAAGAAAAGAGGCTCAGAGAGGTCTGGAGTCTCAAATGTAGTAAGTGAAGAACTGGGATATGAACAAAAGCTTCTTCAGTGAGGCTGAGAAGGAGCAGTGGGGGTGGGGTGGGGGTGGGGAGGACACACACTTGTAGCTAGGGCAGGCTCTGGTGGCATCTGTGTACCCATCGTGGCCCCTCTGCCCCGTTGTTATTCCACCTTGGCTCCGGGCCCCTGTGCGCCTCAGTGTCTGCACCTGTGACAAACCTGCCCTGCAAGGTTGCTGAGGAGATTAAGTAAGGTAACATGTTCTGAAGGGCTCCTGCCTTGCCTGGGTGCTTGAGAGCACATGGTAAATCCCAAATAAAGCTCAGTCGTGGGTACTGATGATGTCAGAAGGAACGGAAATAACCACCTATATCTTCCAGTGGAACAGACACTGGGAATTTTCTTTTGCTGGGAGTTAGGAGGCAGCTTCTAGAATACCAAGGAACAGGGTGGACTTAGTGGTTGGTTGTTGACAGTGTGCTAATTAGTCAGGGAGGCAAGCCATATTTGATGTTTTGAATTATAACCATCATTTTTTAAAGTATTATTTATTTGGTGACCTTTAATATGTTGTACTTATATTTTAACAGCATCATAATCTGATAACTTTGCATTTATTATGTATAGAAAGTTACATCATAAAACTCTCAGAATTCTGTACATACAGGATATGTGTGCACTGAGCCACAATATAACATGTTTATCTTACAAAGGTTGCAGTAAGAAAAGTTTGAAAAACACAAGCCTGGTACATATTTCATTAAGGCTTGAAAGAGGAAAGTAAAGCTGTGAAGGTCAGGGGTAAAGCAGGCCTTACAGTCTGTGAGTGCTAGGGCTGGGATGGTCCCCAGCACAGTCCCCAGGCCTCACCAGGGTTGGGGTTTGTTAACCTGTCTTCCCCACAGCTACCTGGTGGCACACACCCTAGGGCGCCGGATGCTGTATCCAGGCTCTGTGTACCTGCTGCAGAAGGCCCTCATGCCTGTGCTGCTGCAGGGCCAGGCCCGACTGGTGGAAGAGGTGAGGCTTCCCTGCCCGCGCATCCCCTACAGCCCTCCCCTCTCACCCGCACCCACCCCACCCCACCCCTGTGATGTGGCCTCCTGACCCTTGCAACCTGGCCCTTGCGTCTCCCCTACTCAGTGTAACGGGCGCCGGGCAAAGCTGCTGGCCTGTGATGGCAATGAGATTGACACCATGTTTGTGGACCGGCGGGGGACAGCTGAGCCCCAGGGACAGAAGCTGGTAAGAGGGAGCAGGGAGCCCAGAGGTGGGGTGAGTGTGAGGAAGGCAGTAGAGGTCTGGGGACCCCAATGCTATAGCACCTCCCTGAAGGAACCACTACTGGGGATAATCCCATGTCCTAGCTCCACGCTAAAGACCTGGTGATGTAGTGAAACCTTGTGATAGAGAAAAAGATGAAGTAGGAGAGACATTCAAGGACCAGAAACTAATATTAATAGTTACCACTTTGACAGCACTTCACACTTATATATATTTAATTCTCATATATATGAAGCATATATATTTAATTCTCAAAACAATCCCGTGAGATAGGTACTGCTTATATTAGCTCATTTTACAGGAGACGAAACTGAGGCACAGAAAACCTTTCCTGGACCTCACAGTAAGTGGTAGAGCTGGTATTTGGACCTAGGCAGCCTGGCCTTAAAGTCTCCTGCCTCCATGAAGCAGCCGTGGAAAGAGCACTAAGCCAGGAGTCTAGGGAGCTGGGTTCTAGTCCTGGCTCTGCCCATCTGCTATGAGAATTCATGCAAATCCCACCATTCGTGGGTTTCAGCTTGGGGCGCCATGGCATTACAGTTTGTCTGACCATAAGACTGGAGCTCAGAGAGGGATAGGGAGAGCAATCAGCGTACCACACAATAGCAATGGTCACAGAAGATAACAGACCCGAAAACTAGAAAGGAAAAACATCTCCATAGTCCCCTTCCTGAGAGAGATCCAGCTGGTAATCTTCCAAGGAAAAGTGGACATGGCTGGGTGGTCGAGCAGGTCAGCCTCTGAGGAGTATTTGTAATCCCTTTGCTTCTCCTCTTACGGACCCTGTGGAATGAGAAGTTTCCATTCCCCTTGGAGAAAACAGAAACCTGCCCTTTCCTCTTCCCTGCAAAGCTCTTCATGGGCTGCCCTCCCTGCCCAAAGGGAGTTTTTCAGTCCCAACTTGGCCCCCCAGCCCGTCCTTTCTGCCTCCTTCCTAGGTGATCTGCTGTGAGGGGAATGCTGGGTTTTATGAGGTGGGCTGCGTCTCCACACCCCTGGAAGGTAGGATGGTGACTCAGCCTCCTTATCTCTGCCCTTTGAAGGGAATGTCCCTGCCTCCAACACTGACCTGAACTCCCCTGGCCTCTACTTTCTCTGGGTGAGGTTTTAAGTCTCTCAGCTTTAGGGAAAAGTCCACTCGCCATTTGCTTTGATAACCTTACATCCCTCCCCTGGCCTGTGTCCCTAACTATTATGCTTTTCATTCTGTTCCATTCCCCCACCACACACCCCGCACAATCACATGCCGCTCCCTGTGCTGCCTCAGAACCTCTGGTGTCATCTCCTATTCTGGGAAGGCTTGGAGTTATTTGCCTCTAAGCTGGGGGTGCTTCTGCTCTTCCTTCCCCCAGGGATGGAGAACGGGGTATGGGCCACAAGGTCTCAGTCCCTCCTCCCCCTGTGTTACAGCTGGATATTCAGTCCTGGGCTGGAATCATCCAGGCTTTGCTGGAAGCACGGTGAGACCATCTCAGGAATCCCTTCCTTTTCCTGAATTATGTCTGTTTCCCTCTGGTCAGCCATTAGAGGGAGGAGAGGGGCTGTGGATTTCTTGAAGGGCCTCCCACTCACCTGAGGGCTGGGGACTAGGAGGTTGTGAAAGTAGCATTGGGGGCCATGCCCCCATCCCCACAGTAGGGGGCTGGCGGGAGAGGAGGAGGTGGATCTCATTGTACACATCCGTCTTCTGGAGAGAACAACGTCTCCTACCATCCCTTCCTTCTACACCTTCTCTGCCTGTCATAGGTGGCTGCAGGAGGGGTCCATGTTGGGAGGGACAGGTGAGCTGGCCTTTGGTGCTGACACACTCCTGACTTTGCCCTTCCTCCTGCAGGGGGTGCCATTCCCGCAGAATGAGGCCAATGCCATGGATGTGGTGGTCCAGTTTGCCATCCACCGCCTGGGCTTCCAGCCCCAGGACATCATCATCTATGCCTGGTCCATCGGCGGCTTCACTGGTACCAGCCTCCCTCCCATCCCCCACTGTATACACATTCATGACCACCCAGCCCCACCTGGGAGAGGTAGGGAAATGGGGTGGGGTGGAGGCTCAAGGAAGAAGAGAGAGGAAGTAGAATCTCTGAGTGGGCCTGGAAGAAGCTATCCTATTTGCATACACTTCACCTTTCCTTACCCTCTTGTGCCCAGTCATTAAAAGGAAAAGCAGACCCAGGTCCTGGGTGGGGAGATCAGGGAAAGTGAATGTTTCCTGCCCGTTATCTTCAGTGCACTATCTCCAGTGTTCTGTCCCCATCCTCTCCAGATAGTTCCCTAACCAACTGAAGCAGGTTAAGAAAAAAACAAGGGATAACATAGGGGGAATGGGGTTGGCCTATAGGGTCAGTGAGATGAGCGCATGGGTGATGGGGAGAAAGGAGCCTTTCTCAGTTCTTACTCTTCTTCCCTGCCCTGGTACCAGCCACGTGGGCAGCCATGTCCTACCCAGATGTTAGTGCCATGATCCTGGATGCCTCCTTTGATGACCTGGTGCCCTTGGCCTTGAAGGTCATGCCAGACAGCTGGAGTGAGTGCAGCTCCCAGGCCTGCCCTTCCTGGGAAGGGGTGGGCTGGAACTGGGAACTGTTCTGAGATGGCTCCTTTTTCCTTCGTGGGGAGTAAGTCGCCCCATTGTTGGAAGCAGGAGGACTCTTTTGTCTGGGGGCCTCAGTTTTCTTTCTCCGTGAACAGTGAGGACCTTTATGTTGGGCAAGGGCTTTGTCTCTGCCATCCCTTCACCTTTATCCCACTCTAGGGGGCCTGGTGACCAGGACCGTGAGGCAGCATCTCAATCTAAACAATGCGGAGCAGCTGTGCAGGTGAGGGCCGGCCAGCATCCGGCATTGAACACCTGCCCCCCATACAGCTCTGCTGGGCGCTCAAATGCTGAAACTAGTACTAAAGTGCAAGTTGGTAAAAGGCCACTGGCTCACATCCTGAGTGACCCTGCCACCACCTCAACTGGCCTAACCCCTCCCAGGTCCCCTGGGACTCTGGACCACCTCAGGATCTGGCAACCAAAGGGTTAAGGCCTGGCACAGCAGGGGTCTCCCAGCAGGGCCAGACTGAACCTTGCCCATTCTTAAATATTCCCTCTCACCCCTGAGTGAAGGGCTACACGGGCTGGGGCTGCGCTGTAGCAAGGGGTAAGAATGCTACCAGTGCAGGGATGGGGGTGGGCCAGTTGTCACCCGTCTCCCTCTGAGCTCTCCCTTCCCACTGCTCTGTTCTCTGAAGATACCAGGGTCCTGTACTGCTGATCCGGAGAACCAAGGATGAGATCATCACCACCACGTGAGTGCATGGGAACCTCGGCCCTCAGGAATCCCAGAGATGGCCAGGAACTTGCCCCTCCCACCTCTGCCCACCAGAAACCCGGGTATCTAGACCCTTCCTCCTAACCTCCAGCCCCTCCAGGATACATTCTTCTCATCCCCAGGGTTCCTGAGGACATCATGTCCAACCGAGGCAATGACCTCCTGCTGAAGCTCCTGCAGCATCGGTGAGAGCCAGGGTGTGTGCGCGCTGGGGGCAGTGTACACACACAGATACCCATACCAGCACAGGGAAGGAGGGAGGAAGTTTCAGGGATGGTGAATGAAAAAAAATCAGCCCTGACCTGTCCTGGCACTTCCTCCATAGGTATCCCCGGGTGATGGCAGAGGAGGGTCTTCAAGTGGTAAGGCAGTGGTTGGAGGCCTCCTCACAGCTGGAGGAAGGTGAGAAGGGATCCAGTGAGGCTTGGGGTGGGGGCCCAGCAAGGTCAGGTTGCTGACTGGCTGTCATCTCTCTCCCTGACCAGCCTCAATTTATAGCCGATGGGAGGTAGAAGAGGACTGGTGTCTGTCTGTCCTCCGCTCCTACCAGGCAGAACACGGGCCCGACTTCCCCTGGAGCGTGGGTAAGGAGCTCCTGGGGCAGGAGAGGGGGTGGGAAGAGCCTAGGAAGGGGATGAATACCAGATGTGTGGCCTATTTTGAGCGCCTCCTCTCTGCAGGGGAGGACATGAGTGCAGATGGACGGCGGCAGCTGGCTTTGTTTCTGGTGAGCTAAGGAGTGGGAAGTGGGAAGGGTTCTTGAATGGCCAGGGCTTACATAGGGGGACTGGGGATACCCTATAACCATTGTAAGTGGCAGCTTTTACAGAGTGGGTGGCAGAAGCGGAGGGTGGGGAGGGAGTCCAGTGGCTGCCCCTCCCAACAGTGCTCTGTACCCCACCTGTCCCACCTCCTTTCCTCAGGCTCGGAAGCATCTGCACAACTTTGAGGCCACTCACTGCACCCCACTCCCAGCCCAGAACTTCCAGATGCCCTGGCACCTCTAGGGACCAACTGGGACTCATTATGGAAGAATGGGGTGAGAGGAGACATGAGGAAAGACCCTCTTATTTGTGATTCTCTGTGTTCATGTTGCTGTTTATAGTTTGTGGAAAGTGGGGGACCATCCCCCTTCTCACCACTGTTCCTCTTGCACGTTTCCCCTCATTCATGTGGCTGTACTTAACCTTCTCCAACATACATCCTGCATTACATGAATGGATTATTCCTAATAATTAATAAAAAGGTATTTTTTCTACTATCTGGCTAATTGTATAACTTCTCAAGTGTCCAGGGAGCCAGGGGCAGGTAGTGGGGAGAGCAGAGGCCCCAAAGAGCTGGGCTTTGGGAAACCCTAACTCTAGACAATCTAGCTAATCTAACCCTTCCCACCTCTGTGTCCCCCTAGGCCTTCAGCCCCTAACCTGAGCTATCCTCAGGCAGCGGGTCCCCAAACCTCCCCCGTCCCTGGTGTGCCTATTGTTATCACAACTGTGCAGCCTCCCGGGCCCCTCCTGCCTCCTTCTTCAGTTCTTCCTGCATACAACCACCCCAGGAGCCCATGGTTGCCTCTACTGCTTATGGCTCATGAGCTTTCTAGGATCCGATTTCACCTACCCAGTGCTTCTACTGGTTTCCAGGTTCAACCTGCATGGTGTTACTAGCAGTACCCCCAATTTTCATTGCTCACCTCTTATCTTCCTGAAGAATGAGGAAGGGCCTGCTCCCCATGTCTTATGCAGCAAACCCTGCACACCTACCTTGCCATGTCATCAAGTCTCTGTCCTCACAGCCTTTTTGCAGTTCAACAAACACAGGCCCTGCCAGGGACTGAGGGCCAGGTGCCAAGGACTCATGTCTTCTCAGAGCCATACTTTGCCTTTTGGATGGCTCTGTTAGGAGAAGATGCTTAGGTTGTACCTGAGGAAATTGGTTCCCTATAACTTCCATCTATCTCTCATCTTTGGACCTTGTGGAACACAGTGAATGAGTCCCTCTTCCACCCATTGGTTTGTTGCCTGGCCTTTTTTTTTTTTTTTTTTTTTTGGAGATGGAGTCTTACTCTGTTGCCCAGGCTGGAGTGCAGTGGCACAATCTCAGCTCGCTGCAACCTCCACCTCCCAGGTTCAAGTGATCCTCCTGCCTCAGCCCCTCTAGTAGCTGGGATTACAGGTATGCGCCACCATGCCCAGCTAATTTTTATATTTTTAGTAAAGATGAGGTTTTGCCATGTTGGCCAAGTTGGTCTCGAACTCCTGACCTCAGGTGATCCAACCGCCTTGGCTTCCCAAAGTGTTGGGGATTAAAGGTGAGCCACCGCTCCTGGCTGATGGCTACTTTCTTCATTTGGAAACTTCTCTTTTCCAGATGAAAGACCCGAAGGTATCACCCTGAGTCCATTTTTGTTTTGTTTTGTTGGGGGTGGTTTTTTGTTTGTATTTTGAGATGGATTCTCACTCTGTCACCTAGGCTAGAGTGCAGTGGCACGATCTCGGCTCATTGCAACCTCTGCCTCCCAAGTTCAAGCGATTCTCCTGTCTCAGCCTCCCAAGTAGCTGGGATTACAGGCATGTGCCACCACACACAGCTAATTTTTCGTATTTTAGTAGAGACAGGTTTCACCGTGTTGCCCAGGCTGGTCTCAAACTCCTGAGCTCAGGCAATCTACCCGGCCTCAGCCGACTCCATTCTTTTGAGCAAGATACTTAACGTGGGCGACAATGTTCTGATGTCCTACATACAGTCTCTGGCTAAATTTCTGTGTCTTCTCCAAACCCAGTGCATGAAGCTCTTCTTGAAACCCCAGGGCAGAGGCTGTGTGTGCCCCCATTAGCGCTGCAACTCCTTAAGGGAAGGTATACTGAGTCTACACTGGAAGTGGAGATTTGAGACTTAATCAGGTGATGTGATGCCTGAAATTTGGAATTAGAAGAGGCAGGTGACCACAGCTCCATAATGCTCCACCATTAGCAAACAGGTGGACAGCTGATACTGGTGCCCTCTCCTCTATCCCATTCCAGGGGGCAAACGATGGGAAGTGTGGAAGATGAAGCTCTGGAGCCAGCTGCACAGTTATGAATCCCGTCCTCCCAGATCCAACAGAAGAGTTAATCCCCTGAAAACCAAATTTTTGTTCAGCTAAGGGAAGCTCCTTAAATGCAAAGAGGAGCTGGGCGTGGTGGCTCACATCTGTAATCCCAGCACTTTGGGAGGCTGGGGCAGGAGGATCACTTGAGCCTAAAAGTTCAAGACCGGACAGGGCAACATGGGGAGACTCCATTGCTACAAAAAATTTAAAAATTACCCAGGCATGGTGGCATGCACCCGTGTTCCCAGCTACTCTGGGGGCTGAGGTAAGAGGATCGCTTGGTTGAGGATCACAGTAGGTCAAGGCTGCAGTGAGCTGTGATCGTACCACTGGACTCCAGCTTGGGTGACAGAGTGAGACTCTGTCTCAAAAAAAAAAAAAAAGCAAATGGGGTGCCCAGTCTCACCTCCCATACCCTGGAGACAAAGGATACCCCTCCCTGGACATGGCCATTAGAGACTCTGCTGAACTGCCCCTACTGCCACTTTCCCCCATCTTACTGCATGTAATTGTAGAGAACAGTGGATGACCTGAGGGGCCCTTAGATACCTGAAATTGGGTAGGGAAAGGTAGGCTCAACATGTGAATTCTGAACCCCCCACCCAGGGGCCTCAGCCTACTTCAGATTACTCCCTATGCAATAAGGTTCAGAGCAGCTGTGTTTGTTTTCAGAACTAATCCCCACCCAGGGGTGGGACCAGGCCCCTGTCCACTCCTCACCCTATATAGCAAAGTTCCAGCAGTTCCAGGGGATGATCAGCAGAGATGCAGACCTCCCCAGTTGCTGGGGCGCTGGACCCTGCTATACTGGACACAAGGTGAGGCCTGAAAGTCCAGGCACCCTGAGGAGCTGGGCAAACTAGCAGGAAAGATGGCGCTGGGAGAAAGGAAAGTTAGACCCTGAACGGGAAACCTGGGAAGAAGTGGTTCCCAGCTGGGCCAAAAAGCCTCAACCTACGCCGTCTCATCGACCTAGGCTCCACCCTGAGTGCCTCCAGTGTGAGGTGCTGGACTGGCTCTGTGTTGCCTGCTTGGGTTGAGGGTTTGCTCCTAGAAGAGGCATGTGTTTCTCGTACAGCTGTCACAAGCGAGTGAGGGCTCCGGAGGTGGAGGGCCCAAGAGGGTGGGGAGCTCAGGCGTCAGCGATAGCCAGATTTCCATCCATCGGTCCGTCCATCCATCCATCCATCCATCCATCCATCCAATCAACAAGCCATTCCGGATTCTTCAGGAATCCAGTCATTCATTTATATTTAGGTTAAAGATCTTCCCCCTCTGCCCGGCCACCCACCGTCTGGGAAGTGAGGAGCGCCTCCGCCCGGCCACCCATCGTCTGGGAAGTGAGGAGTGCCTCCGCCCGGCCGCCCCGTCCGGGAAGAAGTGAGGAGCGCCTCTGCCCGGCCGCCCCGCCCGGGAAGAAGTGAGGAGCGCCTCTGCCCGGCCGCCCCATCCGGGAAGAAGTGAGGAGCGCCTCTGCCCGGCCGCCCCGTCCGGGAAGAAGTGAGGAGCGCCTCTGCCCGGCCGCCCCCGTCCGGGAAGAAGTGAGGAGCGCCTCTGCCCGGCCGCCCTGTCTGGGAATTGAGGAGCGCCTCTGCCCGGCCGCCCCGTCCGGGAAGAAGTGAGGAGCGCCTCTGCCCGGGCGCCCCATCCGGGAAGAAGTGAGGAGCGCCTCTGCCCGGCCGCCCCATCCGGGAAGAAGTGAGGAGCGCCTCTGCCCGGCCGCCCCATCCGGGAAGAAGTGAGGAGCGCCTCTGCCCGGTCACCCATCGTCTGGGAAGTGAGGAGCGCCTCTGCCCGGCCACCCACCGTCTGGGAAGTGAGGAGCGCCTCTGCCCGACCGCCCCGTCTGGGAAGTGAGGAGCGCCTCTGCCCGGCCGCCCCGTCTGGGAAGTGAGGAGTGCCCCTACCCGGCCGCCCCGTCTGGGAAGTGAGGAGCGCCTCTGCCCGGCCGCCCCGTCCGGGAAGAAGTGAGGAGCGCCTCTGCCCGGCTGCCCCATCCGGGAAGAAGTGAGGAGCGCCTCTGCCCGGCCGCCCCGTCCGGGAAGAAGTGAGGAGCGCCTCTGCCCGGCCGCCCCGTCCGGGAAGAAGTGAGGAGCGCCTCTGCCCGGCCGCCCCGACCGGGAAGAAGTGAGGAGCGCCTCTGCCCGGCCGCCCCGTCCGGGAAGAAGTGAGGAGCGCCTCTGCCCGGCCGCCCCGTCTGGGAAGTGAGGAGCGCCTCTGCCCGGCCGCCCCGGCCGCCCCGTCCGGGAAGAAATGAGGAGCGCCTCTGCCCGGGCGCCCCATCCGGGAAGAAGTGAGGAGCGCCCCTGCACAGCCACCCATCGTCTGGGAAGTGAGGAGCGCCTCTGCCCGGCCACCCACCGTCTGGGAAGTGAGGAGCGCCTCTGCCCGGCCACCCCGTCCGGGAAGAAGTGAGGAGCGCCTCTGCCCGGCCGCCCCGTCCGGGATGAAGTGAGGAGCGCCTCTGCCCGGCCGCCCCGTCTGGGAGGTGAGGAGCGCCTCTGCCCGGCCACCCATCGTCTGGGAGGTGAGGAGCGCCTCTGCCAGGCCACCCATCGTCTGGGAGGTGAGGAGCGCCTCTGCCCGGCCACCCATCATCTGGAAAGTGAGGAGCGCCTCTGCCCGGCTGCCCCATCTGGGAAGTGAGGAGTGCCTCTGCCCGGACACCCATCGTCTGGGAGATGAGGAGCGCCTCTGCCCGGCCGCCCATCGTCTGGGAAGTGAGGAGCGCCTCTGCCCGGCCACCCATCGTCTGGGAAGTGAGGAGCGCCTCTGCCCGGCCACCCATCGTCTGGGAAGTGAGGAGCGCCTCTGCCCGGCCACCTATCGTCTGGGAAGAAGTGAGGAGCGTCTCTGCCTGGCCGCCCCGTCTGGGAAGTGAGGAGCCCCTCTGCCCGGCTGCCCCGTGTCTGGGTAGAAGTGAGGAGCGCCTCTGCCTGGCCGCTCCGTCTGGGAGGTCTACCACGGAGGCCAGAAGCAATGTGGGGCTGGACGTGGTGGCTCACGCCTGTGGTCCCGGCACTCTAGGGGGCGAGGCGGGTTGATCACTTCGGGCTAGGAGTTCGAGACCAGTCTGGCCAACTTGGCGAAACATGAAGAATACAACAGACAAACCAACCAACCAACTCAATGACAACAAAACAGGTCTACCCTGGAGTCATACTCTAATTTTTTCTATTTTCCTCCCTTTCTGATCCTTTATCCCACTTTCTTTTTCTTCCTCTTCCTTCTCCCTCTTCTTTGTCAAATAGAGGATTGAGTTATTATCACTGATCCATATAAAGTCCCTCTCTCATTTATTTTAACTCCCACCCCCATTTCTATTCCCCGACTTCCCATGTGCAACCTTCCTAATATGTTTGATACGCATCTTTTTGTTTGTATGTATTTTTAGAAAATGTTTATTGTTTTTGTATGCAAAAAAAATTAATAAAAAAAAAAAAAAAAAAAGTACAATATGAAGATCCTCTCTCTGGTTCCTCTCTAGAACGCAGTCTCGAGCCGCTCCCCCAACAAACCATGGCTCTCTCCCGGCCGGGTCATCTACAGCTCCGCCCCTCGTTTGCCTCGCTCCATTCCCCTAACCTTGGCATTCTGTCCTCAGGCCCCGCCTTCTTTGTTTCGTCACTCGGTTGCTTACCCTCAGATATCCCTTAACCCTAGGTAGGAGCACTCAGGAGGGATACCGTCATCTGCTGCTGTCGCCATGGCGATTATTTCAACGCCCTGCCTCTTTACCCCAGGAAAACCTTCGAGGAACCCGTCACCATGGAAACGAACACTCTGGACTCTTAGCGCGCCCTGGGCTGGCCCTGCTGCGTGGACAGGAGAGGAGCAAAACGCAACAAAGACGGGATTAATTACTCGGAGGCGGCGCCCCCTCCAAAGAAGGCCCCACCCGGCCCCGGCCTCACCCCTCCCCGAAATAATTCGAGGAAATATTCTGCGAATACTGGGGGAGTGTCTTGTCCCCCTGTTCCCTCAAGGCCCACGGTCGCTTGAATTCCACGGCAAGTCCTCCCGGACCTCTCAGGGCGATCCCCTTCCGAAGCCCAGCCTCAGCCTCGCAAAGCCTCTAGTCGTTGGCCTTTTCGTTGCGATTATATTCGAGAGGGAGCTTCAGAGGGCGCCGTGAGGTTCCCCTGTGCTTCCCCTTTGACCTTTGCCCTCTGCCCTCTTCGCTTCAAGAGGAGCCCTGGCTCTCTTATTCTTTTTGTTGTTGTTGTTGAGACGGAGTCTTGCTCTGTCGCCAAGCTGGAGTGCAATGGCGCGATCTCGGCTCACTGCAACCTCCGTCTCCCGGGTTCAAGCGATTCTCCTGCCTCAGCCTCCTGAGTAGCTGGGACTACAGGCACGCGCCACCACTCCTGGCTAATTTTTGTATGTTTAGTAGAGACGGGGTTTCACCATATTGTCCGGGATGGTCTCGATTTCTTGACCTTGTGGTCCGCCCACCTCGGCCTCCCAAAATGCTGAGATTACAGGCGTGAGCCACGGCTCCTGGCCCTCTGATTCTTTTCGTCTATCACTCTGTGCACTCATTCATACATTTATGTAGGTGCCCCGCGTTCCTCCGCAGTTCTCCACTACTCTGGCTTTTCTCTAATACAATTTATTTTGTATTATTATTTCTTTAAGACGGAGTCTCACTCTGTCGCCCAGGCTGGAGTGCAGTGGTGTGATCTCGGCTCACTGTAACCTCCGCCTCCCAGGTTCAAGAGATTCTCCTGCCTCAGCCTCCCGAGTAGCTAGGACTACAGGCGCGCGCCATCACACCTGGCTAATGTTTTTGTATTTTTGGTAGAGACGGGGTTTCACCATTGTTGCTCAGGCTGGTTGCGAACTCCTGACCTCGAATGATTCCCCCACCTTGGCCTCCTAAAGTGCTGGGATTACAGACGTGAGCCACCAGGCCCGGCCAATTTATTTTATTTTTAAAGTATTATCATTGTTGTTATTTGAGACAGCAGTGGCGCGATCACTGCAGCCTCGACCTCCTGGGTTCAAGTGATCCTCCCACCTCAGCCTCCCGAGTAGCTGGGACTACAGGCGCACGCCACCACGCCCCGCTAATTTTTTTCAACTTTTTTTTGTAGTGATGGGGTCTCTCGCTATATTGCCCAGGCTGGTCTCGAACTCTTGGGCTCAAGAGATCCTCCCTCCTTGGCCTCCCACAATAATGGGGTTACAGTCGTGAGCCACTGCACCCGGCCTAATACAGTTTTTTGTTTTTGTTTCTGTTTTTGGTTTTTTTTGAGACGGAGTCTCGCTCTTGTTGCCCAAGCTGGAGTGCAATGGCACGATCTCGGCTCACTGCAACCTCCGCCTCCCATGTTCAAGCAATTCTCCTGCCTCAGCCTCCCGAGTGGCTGGGATTACAGGCGCACGCCGCCACGCCCAGCTAACTTTTGGTATTTGTAGTAGAAACGGGGTTTCACCCTGTTAGCCAGGCTGGGCGCGAACTCCTGACCTCAGGTAATCCACCCGCCTTGGCCTCCCAAAGTGCTGGGATTACAGGCGTGAGCCACCGCAGTCCGGCCCTAATATAGTTTGTAAATTCATTCATTCCAAGGCTCTTGGAAGGTGCTCAGTGGCGTGCGGTTTCCTCTCGAATTTCTTTCTTCCCGCAGTCCTTCTGGGCGGGCGTCTCCCGGCTGTTTCTTCCCATTTGCCCCTTTATCATCCTGAGACTGGATAATTCTTGGATAGTCTGGGAGGTAGCAGGGAACCCAAGTTCGGAGCCTCGACCGGAACCTCCAGACGGGAAATTGGAGCAGGTGGTGTCGTTCCTGGACGCTGAGGACCCCCTCCGCCCCTAACCCACAGCCCAACGATCCTAAAAGTAAAAACCCTGAGTTTCTGAGTCAAGACTGAGCTGGTGGGGTGGGGAGCGACTAGGCGAGGCTGGGGAGCCCAGCAGGTCCCCAGCGGAGAAAATGGGTGAAACGCCTGGGGCCGCGGTCTCCAGAATTCGCCTGGGAGGGAGAGTGGCGCTACGGCGTCGCCTTCCTGGGGAGCCGCCTCGGGCTCCGGATGTCCGCTGGGGCCAGACGCTTGGGTCCCGACGCGCGGTTCGCACTTCCCAGGTTTCTTCCCCAGGGAACAGAGCTTGAGCAGGAGGCCACCCCCGCGTCCTACCGGAGTTCTGAGGTGCGGTCAGGCGCGGAGAGCGGACGCCCAGCCCAGATTCTGTGGGCGCCGGAGATCAGGCCCACTGAGCTGCAGCTGAGCACAGGCAGGGCAGGAAAAAGGATGAGGTGGGGGAAGGCGCTGGGTTCCTGGAACCCCAAGGAGACGCTGAGCTGAGTACGTATCGCTTAGGATCCAGGTGTCCTTGTTTTGGGATGTCTGACAAGTGTCCCCAGGGTATGAGAAGTGGGACTGGGCACCCCCTATTAGCTTTTTTGTTTTTTTTGAGACAGACCACATGTTTCCTATCTTGGAAAATGGTGCCACTTCCTTGTGCAAGCCTACCCCTGTTCCCTCACCCCTCGTTCAGTCCAACAGCAAATCTGTCCAGTCTTCTAACTGTATCTCAGGTTCATTAGCCCCGCTTCCTCGTCCCTGCCCGTCTTCTGCCGGACCAGTCCGCCATCTTGTGACCGGACTCGGGAATAGCGCCCTACTTCCTGGCGGCCTCCACTCTTGACCCAAATGCAGTGTGCAGCCATGGCAATCTTTTTTTTTTTTGAGACGGAGTCTCGCTCTGTCGCCCAGGCTGGAGTGCAGTGGCGCAATCTCGGATCACTGCAAGCTCCGCCTCCCGGGTTCACGCCATTCTCCTGCCTCAGCCTCTCCGAGTAGCTGGGACTACAGGCGCCCGCCACCACGCCCGGCTAATTTTTTGTATTTTTAGTAGAGACGGGGTTTCACCGTGGTCTCGATCTCCTGACCTCGTGATCCGCCCGCCTCGGCCTCCCGAAGTGCTGGGATTACAAGCGTGAGCCACTGCGCCCGGCCTCCGGCCGGCAATCTTTTATAAACAGAAATCCGATCAAGTTACTCCTCTGCCGAAATCCCTCTGGTTGTGGTTCAACTGTCGAGGTGCTCCTGGCAGCACTCTGCCCTCCCCACATCATTGCTGGTTGACTTGTCTCCCCTACTAGACTGTGCCCTGTGAGGGTGGAAACTTTGTGCAGGGTTGTATCCCCAACACCTGATGCAGTGATTCAGTAAACATCTGTCCAATTAATAGGAAAGAAAGTTCCTTTTCTCATTCCCCGATTGCTGGTCCCCTTGCCCTCAAGCAGGATGTTATACCCCAGAGTGGCTGTGGGTGAGAACATTCTGCCCCTCTGGCTAGTCTGGCACTGATTTCCACCCTGAGCTGGTGTTGCCTCTCTCCTTCCTCTTGGCCAACCTCTCGTCCACCAATATAAGCCCAAACTGGAGGCCAGCAGGCAGTCATGCGTTTTATGGCAGGCCCTGCAAGGAGCCAGAGTCTGGGTCCGCCGTGCTTCCACAGCAGCCCCCAAGCCCTGTACACGGTCCTCTTAATAGTGCTGGTCATGATGAGCTTGGTATTTGGTAAGTGGCTCCAAGGGTTCAGAAGGGTCTCCTGGCCTGGATGGAGAAACCCACAGACACCAAGCGTCTGGGTACATCTGTCCAGGATGCTCAGGTAAACCCATGCAAGAGGAGAGATGGGATGGATGGGTTTGGTAGGGAATGCCTGCTCATGGACTGATGTGCAATCTGAAGATTTTTTTTAATTTATTATTATTATTTTTTTGGAGATGGAGTCTCGCTCTGTCTCCCAGGCCGGAGTGCAGTGGCAAGATCTCAGCTCACTGTGACCTCCACCTCCCGGGTTCAAGTGATTCTCATGCCTCAGCCTCCTGAATAACTGGGATTACAGGCATGAGCCACCACGCCCAGCTAATTTTTGTAGTTTTAGTAGAGACGGAGTTTCACCATGTTGGCCAGGCTGCTTTCGAGCTCCTGACCTCAGGTATCTGCCTGCCTCGGCCTCCCAAAGTGCTGGGATTACAGGCGTGAGCCACCGCACCCAGCCTCTGAAGGAGATTTCTAGTGACCACCCCAGGGCTGTCTCACTTCACAGCAGTGACCTGAATAGAGATACTGAAGGAATCCTCTCTGGATCTGAGGGCAACATAGAATATGGAGGGTCAGGGAGCGTGCTGGATGAGAAAACCAGAATCCACAGGATAGAACAAGACTGAGACTAGCCTGCTGGGCTCCCCACTTGGCTGCAAAGCACCAGCCACAGAGACACAGGATTCAAAGTGTTGGTTTAGCACTTTCCTCTGCCTCACACCAAGTGCTCTGCTGGGTCTGCAGACTTGTTAACATGTGATCTGGCCTTAGGACCAGAGGAAAAGGGGGATGTATGTGTATGCAGTTGGGGAAGGAAGCAGAGAATTGGGGCTTTGATGGTTTTCTGAGACAGGAAGGGAGGGAGCAGTGGGGTTGAGTGGCCTGGAATCAGGCAGTGGTGGGGTGTGAGGTAGAATGGGTTGTGAGTGGGGTCAGCACTTCTCTGTGTTCTAGGTAAGTTTGTTCCTGTCAATTGGGAACCCCCTCAACCACTTCCATTCCCCAAATACCTGCACTGCTACCGATGCCTCTTGGAGACCAAGGAGTTAGGGTGCCTTCTGGGATCTGACATCTGCCTCACCCCGGCTGGCAGCAGCTGCATCACTCTCCACATAAAGAACAGTAAGTGGCCTTCTCCTGTCATGGGCCCAGCACTCTCCCAAACTGAAACTCTCTCAGCCTCCTAAGCTGCACCCCAAGTCTTGCTCCCATAATCCCATAAGACATTGCTCCAATCCTGTCTTTTTTTTTTTTTTTTTTTTTTTTGCTGCTGCTCTGTCACCCAGGCTGAAGTGCAGTGGTGCAATCTTGGCTCACTGCAACCTCCACCTCCCCAGTTCAAGCAATTCTTGTGCCTCAGTATCCCAAGCAGCTGGGATTAAAGGTGCATGCCACCACGCCCAGCTAATTTTTTGTATTTTTAGTAGAGATGGGGATTCACCATGTTGGCCAGGCTGGTCTCGAACTCCTGACCTCAGGTGATCCACCCACCTCAGCTTCCCAGAGTGCTGGGATTACAGGCATGAGCCACCGTGCCCAGCCTCTCTTCCCTTTTCTTCAGAGCCACACTCTGTCTCCACTTCCACTAACCTTCTCTCCTCAATCTGTAGCTGAATACCTTCTACCCTATCAAGGTGCGTAGCTTTGACGGGGACCCTCCAGATCTCCAGGTGCCCTTGCCTGTCCTCAAGCTGCCTGCTCCCCCATCTGTCTGCAGTTACTGCTGGTGTTGCTCTTCTCCTGCATCCTCCACTGCTTCTTCAGTCTCCTTCATGGAGTGTTTTCTCTCTGACCCTTAGTGGTTCATGTTCACCAAGGTTTGGTCCTTAGCTGTCTTCCCACTTCATATACTCAGAGGATTTTATCTGCTTTGCTGGCTTCAACCAGCAACCACATACCACTTCCTTCTGAATGTGAATGTTATGTCAAACCGCTCTCATATCCCGTTGGCCACTGGACATCTCCCTCGCTGAAAATTGACTCCTTCCTGAGGCCTGCTCTTCCACCGACCCCCCACCTTTCTTAAGTTAGCAAAAATGTAACACATAATATGTGCTAGCCACTGTTCTAAACACTTGCAATCTGCTGAGGCAGGTATTATTACTATCTGCATTTTACAGATGAGGAAACAGGTGCAGAAAGGTCATAACCTTGCCTGAGTCTCACAGATGCTGAGCCAGAATTTGTGATGGCTCCAGAGATGGTGCTCCCAACAACCACTGCATGCAGCTGCCTGTGTTCAAATCCTCTTACTACCCTTTTAACACAGCCGATGCACAGATATGGGTCAAATATCAGAGTATACAATATCATCAAACCGAAGTCTCCCGCTACTACCCTAACCCACCTGGCTCCTCTGCACATGTGACCACTTTTTTTACTTTCTGGATGATCCCTCCTGCAATCTTTTATGCACATTCCACCCTGCACAAATATGCTGTTTACTGTTTTTTCACCTCTTCCCCCCAACCCCCTCAAGATAGTAGCATCCCACTGTAAACATTATTCCACATTTAACAGTTAGGGGAACTGAATGTTCCGATATCAGTTTGTAAACAGCTTCCTTGTTTTATTGACCTGCTGTATACTACTCCATAACGTGGGCATATCACAGCTGATTTCCCCATCCCACTATTGATGGGCATTTTGGTCATTTCTCTCAAGCAGGGCAGCAGCAAACATCCCTGAACATGACTCCTTGGGATGCAGGCACAAAGATTTTTCCCTATTACATATAACAGCAGCAGACATCATCTTATTCTCTTACTTTTGGTCTGAAAAGTAAATGACAATACACCTCCTTCCTGCCACCCAATCTCCAAAACATTTCCCAGCTTTTTCTCACATGGTCCTATGGTGCTAGTTCTCCTCACTTGGCTCAGTAATTCCCAACTCCCCCTTCAACCATTACATTTCATATGGCTCTTTTCCTCCAGCCTTGCATGGGAACTTCAGTGGAGTTCCATGGCTGGTGAACACTGGGCATGTCCACCCATGCCTAACTACAGGAATCTTTTCTTTTCTTTTTTTTTTTTGACTTATGAGTGCGGGGATGAGAGGATTTGGGGCTCTTCCTGGGGACTTCCGTATCACTGGTGCCCACTGTCCCTCCCCAGGCAGCGGTTCTGATGTCATGGTGAGTGACTGCCGAAGTAAGGAGCAGATGAGTGATTGTTCAAATACCCAAACTTCTCCGGTGTCTGGCTTCTGGATATTCTCTCAATGCTGCTTCCTGGATTTCTGCAATGACCCTCAAAACAGAGGGCACTATACTCCTTATTGTGACTGCAACAACCTTTGGTGTAAAATTCCACCAGTTTCCAGCCACCTTCCTGACTTCTATCTGGGCTTGGCCAGGACTTCTAGTCCCTCATACTAGCCCTCCTTGCTGCCCTCCTTGCCTCCCTCCAGTCACTGGACCCCAGCCTTGGCTCTTCCTCTTGGTTGATGCCTTTCAGCACACTTACTCCTACTCTGCACCCCCAGCCCCACTGCCCACCAGGTTTCCTCTCTTGTCCCTAGTCCCTGGATGTTTCTCCCAAATAAATTTGTGTGCAAACTGTTTTAAGGGACCCACCAGCTCTGCTGAGCTGTGCTCTTGTCCTGCCTTGGTATGTGATTTGCTCTAGACACAAAAAGAGGAAGAGGAAATGAAAACCCTCCTATGGTGAACACCAGAAAGTTGGTGGGCATCCTCAGCAGTGCTGTCAGACCAGAGCTGTGTGGGGGCTGGGGGGGTTTAGAGGGCTATGTTGGTGGGAAGGGGGCTGCGAAAGGACCAGGCCCAGGTAGAAGGAGGTGGGTGAGAAGGCCACTCTTTCTTTTGAGACAGTCTCACTGTCACCTAGGCTGGAGTGCAGTGGTGTGATCTTGGCTCATTGCAACCTCTGCCTCTCGGGTTCAAGTGATTCTTCTGCCTCAGCCTCCCGAGTAGCTGGGATTACAAGCACATGCCACCACGCCTGGCTAATTTTTATATTTTATTAGTAGAGACGGGGTTTCACCATGTTGGCCAGGCTGGTCTCAAACTCCTGACTTCAAGTGATCTGCCTGTGTTGGCCTCCCAAAGGGCTGGGATTACAGGCGTGAGTCACCTCCTGAGCCGAGAAGGCCACTCTCAAAGAGACATTAGACCTATTGGAGTCCTGGTCTCTTCAATTCTGGGCCAAGTTCTTCAGGGTGTCTTCCAGGTTGACCTGCTATAAACCTGGGCCTTTCTCTGTCTTATACTGATGTCAGAGGTCATGGAGAAGGGTGGACCTAGCAAGGTGGGGGTTGGGGGGCACATTAAGGGTTTGTACCTCTCTTTGTACTCCAACTGCCTCGTGACTTAATTATCATTGGTTTGGTGTTTTCCGTCAGAGTACAGGCCAAACAGATTTAACACGTGTGCAAAACACTGTATAGGTAAAAGTAGATACGTACGATGCCATTTCCATCAAGCACAGACAGAACTCATCTAAGCTGCTACCAGTCAGGACAGCGGCTACCCAAGAGCTGGGAAGAGCACCTGGGAGGGAAACAGAGGCACGCTTGGCTGCGGGTAAAGGTCTCCCGCTGACTTGGTGGCTGGTTACACAGATGTGTGGTTTACAAAAATCCATCTTGTGATATGTGCAAGCTTCTGAATGTTTTGCCAAAAAGGTTTGAAAATAAGTAAATCAGCCAGGTGAGCATGGTGGTGTGCATCTGTAGTCCCAACTACTTGGAGGCTGAGGCAGAAGAATCTCTTGAGCCCAGGAGTTCAAGGCCAGCTTGGGCAACATAGCAAGAACCTTAGAAAAAAAGCTGAACATTGTGTATGCATTTGACTCTAGGGCAAATATATGTTTTTGAGGGGGAAAAGGCCTTAACTTCCACTTGTGTATGCACATTTACATGCGTTTTCTCAGTCATCTGAGGCACTCTCCCCACTTGACAGGTGACCAAGGTGAGGCTGAAGAGACTGACGTACCCAAGTGGTAGAGGAGCTGGGATTGGGCCTCCCAGCCACAAAGCTGCACTGCTTTTCAGAAACAGGTTTCAAAACCCAAGCACTGGGCTGCAAGACTTGGAAGGGCAGACACCTGGCTGTACTCATCTGGGAGTCCTGCCGCTCAATACCAAGCCTGACTCAGAGCAGCGTCATGTCCAGCATGTTAATCCAGTGTATGGAAAAGGCTGTTGTATCCATCATTGCTTTCTATACATTTGCACTATTTCAAAATTAAAATATTAGCATGAAGATCCAACCACTGCAGCCCAACATCAGTGCTCGCAGCACTTTACCCCTCAAATTGGGCCCCCCCAGAGGGCATCCTGGATGCCAGAATCCTTGAAAAGAACTAAGGAATGGCAGGAGTCCAGGGCCCCAGCAGCAGGTAACTCTGGGATGTGGCTCTGGGTTCCTGAGTCTTTCTGGTTTAAAAAGGTTTTTTGTTTGTTTTTTTCTGGAGACAGTCTCGGTCTGTCGCCCAGGCTGGAGTACAGTAGCACGATCTCGGCTCACTGCAACCTCTGTCTCCCAGGTTCAAGCGATTCTCCTGCCTCAGCCTCCTGAGTAGCTGGGATTACAGACATGTGCCACCATGCCCAGCTAATTTTTGTATTTTTTTTTTGTTTTAGTAGAGATGGGTTTTCACCATGTTGGTCAGGCTGGTGTCGAACTCCTGAACTCATGATCTGCCTGCTTCGGCCTCCCAAAGTGCTGGGATTACAGGCAAGCCACCGTGCCCAGCCTTTTTTTTTTTTAAGACAGAGTTTCGCTCTTGTTGCCCTGTCTGGAGTGCAATGGTGTGATCTCAGCTCACCGCAACCTACACCTCCCAGGTTCAAGCAATTCTCCTGCCTCAGCCTCCCAAGTAGCTGGGATTACACGCATGCACCACCATGCCCGGCTAATTTTTCATATTTAGTAGAGACAAGATTTCACTATGTTGGTCAGGCTGGTCTCAACCCGACCTCAGGTGATCCACCCACCTCGGCCTCCCAAAGTTCAGGGATTATAGGCATGAGCCACCACACCTGGCCAAAAGTTTCTTTTCTTAGGTGAAAAGACCTGGTATCATCAGGGTCTAACTTTCTAGGTTTTGTAGGGTAAGTTTAAGGCTGGGAAGAATCACAGTCCCCATGCTTTGATCTCCAGCTAAGCAGAGGGTGGGGAGGGATGTGTGCCCTTTACAGGAGGCCAAGAGGAAGCCACAAACGCCAAGTGCAATGGAGAGGGCTCTGCAATCCTATTTGGATCCCACACCTCACTAACCCTCTATTTTTTTTTTTTTTTTGAGACAGAGTTTCACTCTTGTTGCCCAGGCTGGAGTGCAACGGTGCGATCTCAGCTCATCACCACCTCCATCTTCCAGGTTCAAGTGATTCTCCTGCCTCAGCCTCCCAAGTAGCTGTGATTACAGGTATGCGCTACCAAGCCCGGCTAATTTTGTATTTTTAGTAGCAATGGGGTTTCTCCATATTGGTCAGGCTGGTCTCAAACTCCCAACCTCAGGTGATCCGCCTGCCTCAGCCTCCCAAAGTGCTGGGATTACAGGCGTGAGCCACTGCACCAGGCATTAACCCTCTTTAATCTGTGTTTACCTGCCCACACCTGAGCCTGACCCCACAAACAATGTGACACAGTTTCAGCCCAGTCCCAGTTTATTGTGGAGGAAAATGGGGGACATGGAGCTGAGCAGAACAGACCCTTCCCTCTCCTCTCACAGGCCCCTAGGGAGATGGGTGTCAGGACTCAGTGAGGTGAAATGGGGCTGAGGAAGCCAGAGACTGACAAGAGAGGACAGGAGGCAGAACAAGACCAGGACAGGCGGGGGTTGGTGGAGACAGTGAGGCAGGGACACAAGATTGCCAAGTCAGGACATCTGCCCAGAATTCTATTCCTCATCCTTTTTTTTTTGGAGACGGAGTCTCACTGTGTCACCCAGGCTGGAGTGCAGTGGCGCGATCTTGGCTCACCGCAACCTCTGCCTCCCGGGTTCAAGTGATTCTCCTGTCTCAGCCTCCTGAGTAGCTGGGATTACAGAGGTGTGCCACCACACCCAGCTAATTTTTCTTTTTTTAATAGAGAGGGGTTTTTACCATGTTGGCCAGGCTGGTCTCAAACTCCCGACCTCAAGTGATCCACTCACCTCGGCCTCCCAAAGTGCTGGGATTACCGGTGTGAGCCACCATGCCCGGCCTCCTCGTCCTTCTTGCTGCTAGTTCAGTCTGGTACTGGGTCTTAGAGACAGGGACAAGACAGGGGAAACAGAGCTAGATCTCAATAGGCAGGTGACTGGATTGAGAGGGATGGGGGATACTGGAACACTCAGATGATGGGGAAGGAATGGAGGAACCACTGTGCCTTTCCCAGGTCAGCCTGTCTGGGCAGAATCCACACTAGAGATTCTTTTCTAGGGGGAAGAACAGCACCAGTGCTCAGCCAGGCACGGTGGCTCACACCTGTAATCCTGGCACTTTGGGAGGCCGAGGAGGGCAGATTACGAGGTCAGGAGTTCGAGACCAGCCTGACCAACATGGTGAAACCCCGTCTCTACTAAAAATACAAAAAATTAGCCAGGCGTGGTGGTGCACGCCTGTAGTCCCAGCTACTCGGGAGGCTGAGGCAGGAGAATCGCTGGAACCCGGGAGGTGGAGGTTGCAGTGAGCAGAGATCATGTCACTGCACTCCACCCTGGGTGACAGAGCAAGACTCCGTCTCAAACAAACAAAAAAATAGCACCAGAGTTCAAGAGATAAAATTACACCAAAGTCATATAGATGCTAGTGGTACAACAGAGGGAGGCCTAAGAAATCACAGTGACCAAAGAATGTGGGTGTTTTCAGAGAGGGCAGTGCAGGATGCTGAGGGTGTTACAGAAAGATACTTGCACAGTGGAATTCAGGAAGGGTGAGGTGTCAGAGTCCAGCCTGGGGAAGAACCAAAAGTCCTGAACTATTGAGGAACAAGTATATGCGGCGCAGCTCAGCAAAAGACAAGCCCAGGTTCAGGGGCAGTGTGACCATGGGGTCCAGGCCATCAGGCTCCTTCCCAGCATGGAAATTGGGGAGGGGCAGTGAGAGGTTCAGGGCCTGGTAGAACCACTGAATCTGGGAGTGAGACAGAGGCAGGGCCAGGGGCCTGTCATGGGGCTCTGGCAGGGAGCTCTGGAGTTGGGGGCTTGACCAGGAGTTGCAATAATCGTACTGGCAGCACTGGGCCTGATACCAGTACTCTGCAAAGTAGGTGTTGCGTTTTTCTTGGCAGCGGTAGGAATTGTACTGTCCACAGCCTCGAACGATGAAGCGAACCTTGACATCTGAGGGAGAGGGGAAAGCTGATAACCCCTTCCAATAGCTTCCCATAGTCCATGAACCCCTGCTACTGACTTTTCCCATCCCTCACCCAGACCTAACTTACTTCTAACCCAGATTCCTTCAAGAGGCTAGAAAAGTGAGCTCTGCTGGCCCCCTAGAACCTTAGACCCCTCCTTCCAAGATTCTTCTGGTTTTTTTTGAGACAGGGTCTAGCTCTGTCACCCAGACTGGAGTGTGGTGATGCAATCTTGACTCACTGCAACCTCTGCCTCCTGAGTTTTAAGAGATCTCCCACCTCAGCCTCCCGAGTAGCTGGGACTACAGGTGCACACCACCATCCTGGCTATTTTTTTGTAGAGACAGGGTCTCACTATGTTGCCTAGGCTGGTCTTGAACTCTAGAGCTTAAGTGATCCACCTGCCTCAGCCTCCCAAAGTGCTAGGGTTACAGGCATGAGCCATTGCACTGAGCCCCTCCTCTCTTCTTATACCCCATGCCCGGAGCAGCCATGATCTGTGAGAGGAGAGAAGACCAAGCCATTGGCTGCCCCACCAGCAGCCCCTTCCTGGGACCTTATTTACCATAATAGATCGTGATCACCATGCACGGGGATGAGCTGCTGATGGTACACTTCTCTGAGCCTGAAATGCATCCTACAGAAGGGTCTTCTAAGAGGCAGAAGTGGCACATCCGGATGTCGGGAACAGGAACTGGGGAGGCAGAAGGAGGGATGGAAGCACTGGGTCACTCTCAAATACCCTGGGCCAGTAGGAAGCCCGATTATCCATGGCCACACTCCACCCCCTTCCTGGACTCAGTTACCCCTTCCTCCCTCCCTGCCCCTGGGCCCCACTTACCCTTTCCTACTGTGAAGCCCACCATGACCAGCACACCTACAAGCATATGGGCCTTCATTTTGGAATTCTGGGGAGACAGGCAGTTCCTGAGGGATGCCCTGAAACCCCACTTTCCTGTGACCATGCTCCTTAATCCTGAGCTGCAAGGTAGTTTTGACAAGGTCTGAGCAGGAGCTGCTGTAAATGCAGAGCTATATTCCTGCTTGGGGCAAGATCCTGGCTGGGACGGAAGTTATTAACTTGGCAGGAGAGACAGCATGTCCTCACCCACAACGTCTGGTTCCTGAGTGTGGGAGCAATGGCCCAGATGGGGTAATACCTGGACACTACCAGGTTTTTTATCCCGTGTCTACCTTTGTCTTGCATACCCTCCAAAGACCTATTCCCTCCCTTGGAAAGTCCATGGGTTAGTGTCTATCTCTGCCACCATCTGCTGTCGTCCTCATACAACAGGGCCAATCCCCACTGTGCTGGGACAACCTGGCCAGGAAATCAAGCATCCCCATCCTTCTGAGATGAGCAGTCTCAGCTCCACCAGCAGGGGGCACATACACATCACTGAGCAGCAATTCTGGACCTTGTCCCACCTCGTTCCACCCTTTAGTTATACTGACTTTAGGCTACTTTTAAAACTAAAAGATGGAGCTGCTGATTAAGCCCCTTACAGTATAAACAGACAGTCATAGGTATCCTAACAAATACTTCTCATCTTTGAAACATGCTTTGTCTTTTCCTTTTGACCTTGCACTTCGTCACACGCAGTCCTAGGAATTCTGTTCTGCTCTATACTAAAAACATCACCCAATCCACTGAGCACAAATCTGTACTGGTTTTCAATCTGGGGAGGGTGGGCTGGGCCATGAGGGCCCCTGGAGTCCAACACACCATCACCTTCCCTTCCCCAACCGCAAGCACCAGCAGACTAGCTCATGGCCTTTTCTTCCACTTTATTTCATATTCCCACCACAATAATGACTCCTTTAATTTAAACTAAAAACCATACAGGGTTCCTGAAAGGGTGGCAAAAAAGAAAGGAAGAGTCAAAGACTGCAGGACAGGTGGGGGAGGGAATCAGCGAATCGTCTTGACTGGGCTCTTGAAGTTGCTGGCGGCTTGGAGCTGCAGCTGGTAGGCCATCGGATGGATCTTGAAACCGTAGAGCCTAGGCCAGGGCAGAGGTCAGAGAAGCAGCAGCATGAGCCCCATCCAGGCCCTGCCAGTCACCTGCATTCCCACCTCCCCACCTGAGCTCCTCCATGGACCTGCTCAGAGCTTAAGCCTAGTGGTTCCCAACTTCTCAGCTCAAGAAAATTCTATGATAAGGTAACTGAAGGATAGACAATCAAATAACTTTCCCACAGTCACTCAGCAGGGAGATGCCCTGATTCTGGGAGAAGCAGGCCTCAAGAAAGGGCCATGCCCTGTCCTCCCCTCTCTCTGGGGGATCTTGGGCCTTTCCTTTGACACTTAATGACTCTCCCTGCTCCCTACCTGGGCACAAACTGGTTGGCAGGTCTCTTGGGCCGGTACTCGGGATGCACCATGAAGAGCATGTGAGGGAAACCAGTGCCGAAGTAGGCGCCATCCGTGTGATGGTGTCTTGATGACTTGGGTGTGTACACATCCATGCACTTGGGGCAGTAGAGCTTCACCATGGCTTCACCTGGGATGTCTGAAAGGCCTGGGAGACAGCCAGACTCAGCAGGCCAGGTATCCCCCTATTCCTACCTAACCTCCCCTCAGGACTCAGGCTCCAATATGTTGAGCCCCAACTCCTTCCCATAAGACTGCCACACAGTGCCTTCCTTTCCCTTCTTCAACACTCACCAATGGGAAGCATTGGCTGGTTCTCACAGTACACACGAGGACAGTAACCAAAGTCTCCTTGCTGGTACTTTTCCAACTGAGGTAAATAAAATGGAAGGGGTTGGCACGTAGGTGTAAAAAGAAGAGGCAACTCCCTTCACAGCCCAACCCACTTCACTCTGTCCCCTACTCCTCCCACCTCTGTCCAGAGGCCCCTTCTCTGGCCTAGATGGGCTCTCAAACTTCTGTGTTGCCTTTCTTTCAATTAGGCAGGCTACAAACCATCAGAGCCATTTGCTGTTTGTTCCTTGAGGAAGAGGCAGTCTATCACAACTCTCTGATTCAAGGTCTGTCTCCCTCCCTGAAAACGATCCCTTCAGGATGACCCCCAATCAGAATTCAATTCCCAGGCCCAAGTTCTGGGGTTCTTCCCCTCTTCTCAGCTAGCTTCCTTAAACAGGGTTTAAACATGACTTCCTGCTGCAGGAACCTGTGTCTCTTACTGCTCAGAAGGAGGCAAGTAGGAGCAGAGAGGTCTCACCATCTGGGCGATGCCACGGTTGGTAAGGATGTAGCGGGCGTGGATCAACCCATAAAGCATCTCGGCTGCCTGCTCAATCAGGTCACTCTGGTTGGGATTGTCTTCCAGTTCTTCATCTGAAACACAGCCCAGCCAAATGCAACCACTTGTTTTTCAGCTTTCCTTAGGTGCCCTGCCCATATCCAGGGGCTGCGGGCTATTCAGTTTGCCTAGCACCTACTTTTTGGGCCTTACCCCATCCAACATCTGGGCATGTGACCCAGAAACCTGGGCTTCTCACCCTTGCACCAACCGAAGACAGTTCTGCCTTCTCTTCACACCTCTTCAGCCTCTGCTCCTCGCTCTCCCTCCCAACTCCCTCCTCAATACATAACTGCAACAATGTCAATGCAGAAGATGAAACTCTAGACTGGAAGGTGCAAAGCAGAAGAAATAGACAATAAACCAGACCCATGAGGAAACGCATTTTGGAATAGGTCTGAACTGTGCATTTAGAAAGCATGAGAATGAGTGATATACGTCACAAAACTAGACAAGAGTCAGGTGGCGGATCAAAATAAAGCATGAATTTGGGGTTAAAAAAATCAGAGAACCAAAGGAAATTTCAAAATTCAAGCAAATGAATAGAGATTTGAAGAGAAAAATAGTGCACGCACACACACAAAACAACCCTGAGGGTGCCTCACCAGGCTCCAGGTCCAAGATCATGTCTAGAGCTTGTCGATAGTGAGGGACCTGCTCATTGAGTCCAGTAAGATTAAATTTGTCCTGGATGTAGTCTTCATCCACCTGTCAGGACATGGAAGCCAAGAGGGAACCCATATCAAAATCCCCATCTTTGACCTGGGCAAAATGCTCTAAGTGATGCCTTATCATCAACACAACTGCATCCGTTCTGCTTGTTTCTCACTCCCAACTCAGCAGAAATACTTGTGTCTCTCCCTAGTTCACCTATACTCCCTCCCATAAAAGCTTTGGCTTTTCTTTTCTAAGGATAAGCAGGTACAGCAATCTTTTTCTTAGACATTCTTTTCAAGATCTTTGTCCCTACTCCTGTACCCCATCTCTAGGAACCAGTTTTGTCCTCTCAGCTGGCTAAGGAAGGTGGAAGCTGAACAGCATGGTTTCTGAACAAAACATTTCAATGTGTAGCATTTCAATTTTCCCAAAGGCCACCTGAGACAAGTACTAGCAGTGCCACTTTAGTAACAAAAGATATAGGCCAGGCGCAATGGCTCACGCCTGTAATCCCAGCACTTTGGGAGGCCGAGGTAGGCAGATCACCTGAGGTCTGGAGTTCGAGACCAGCCTGGCCAACATGGTGAAACCCTGTCTCTACTAAAAATACAAAAATTAGCCGGGCGTGGTGGCAGGCACTTGTAATCCCAGCTACTTGGGAGGCTGGAGCAGGAGAATCGCTTGAACCTGGGAGGCAGAGGTTGCAGTGAGCCGAGATCACACCACTACACTCCAGCCTGGGTGACAGAGTGAGACCCAGTTTCAAAAAAAAGACAAAGAAAAAGAAAAAGATACAAATTGCCTAGCCCAATGTTATATTGCTGGAGGGTGGCAGAGTCGGGAGTTGGGCCCCAGTTTTGCCACTTTAGCACAGGTTCGTTGGGGTTTATAGAGGAGACTCTTTGCTGATGGGAAGTTGTCAAGTAGCATGTAAGAGAACAGTGTAGAAGTGGAATATGTGAAGGAACGTCTGGTGGGAAGATACGTGAAGCTGGCAAGTAGGGAGGTTGAAGAGAACTCACTTCACAGAAGAATTCATTGCCACGGAGCCCACAGAACCAGGAAATCCAGGACACCTCCTCTGAGCTGCTCATCTTCACGTCAGCTGGAAAAAGAAGAGTGTCAGTAAAGCTCAAGTTCTCCTTCCCTGCCTCTGGTATATCCTCCCTCCTCCCACATTCGGCCCTCCAACCACGGGAGAATTCGGAACCACCGTTTCTTAAAGCATCCCAAACTCTGAAGCACTCCTCTCCAGCTCCTCTAATTTACATCTCAGCCCCTTTTCTTTGAAGTTAAACATTCTTTGGGGTCCCACCACTTCAAAGAAGCCAACAGATACTTTGACCCACCAGCCCGACCCACATCCCTGGAGCTCCCGAAGGCCAGGGCCCTCTCTCCTCTGTGTCAACTCCGGCAGGGACCTCGACTCAAGCTCCCTACCAGTGCAAGTCTCTGTATGACCCCGGCGCCTTTCCCAAGGGTTTTCAAGTTTATCATTCTCAAGCAAGAACCGGGCTCCTCCTTTTCTCACGGGTTGGGGGCGACTGTCAGGTCCCTTTCACCGCAATCCACACATCCCCCCTCCGCTCGTCAGGCCACCTCTCCCTCCTTCGTGCCGGACCTGGTCGCTTCCTCCCCCGCCCCCACATCAAAGTCCGGAGACCCCATGTGCCGCTCCCAGAGACAAGGGGCTCGGAGCAGCAACGACTTCAGACTCACCGGCTGGACGGGGACCAGGACTGGGGTGGGGTAGGGAAGTTGGTACTTCCAAGGAACGGCGGCGACCGCTACAGCGCAAGCCGCGGACCCGACCGCGGGAGGCGAAGTCGGGTGGGGGGAGTGGAAATTAGGGAGGGTGGGGAAGAGGGCAACACGCAAGCGCCAAGGGTCAAGTGCCGCGGTGGATGCCGGGACGCGGAGTCCCCGGTAGAGAAAGAAACTGCCTAAATGAGAGAAAGCGAACTACCAATCCCAGGATGACCCGCGCATGACCTGGCTGTCACGAAGCCCCAAAGGAGGACGCTTGCGGGCGGGGCACAACGAGAAGCCACCGGAAGCGGAAGCTAGGTACGGCGTTCGGGGCCCAGGAGTCTGGGCAATATAGTTGTGTGCTCACTGGATGAAGAGGCTGACTTAGGGCGGGGAAAGGAGGGAACCAGGCTGGACCCCTCCCCGCAGCTCTCCTCACAGTTCCCCTCTAGTCCCGGCGCGGCGCTGCTGCCCAGAGGACTGGCCTATCCTCGGCCAATCCGCTGGGTCCTTATTGCCTGTTGGGCCCCTAGTGCGAATCAGTCCCGCCAGAGACCCTTGACGGGCCTCCTGTTTCACTCTGGGCTCCAGCCTCATGAGGCGAGAGGCGCGGCTTGGCTCTCTGCGTAGGTATGGGTAGGGTGGGGTGGGGTGGGGTGAGCTGAGCGGTGTGAGAACCAGAACGGCCCAGTGCGCTAACCTGAGGTGGTGCCAGCCATTCTGCTCGTCCCCTTGCACTTCTCCATTTCCCCTTAGGCTGTAAGTATGGCCTTCGAACCCTGGTCAGAGTAATGGTGAGGGGCAGGCGTGACTTATTTCGTTATACGGCTTCTCGGCATTCCACAGGTTTCCCTCCGCCTCCTGAGGGCCTTTCCTAACCCAGAGAGTGGATTCCTAGCTCCAGAAAATGGGCTTGGAGCGGGGGCCACGTTGAGGAAGGCGAAGGGCATTGTGGGGGCGTTATGTAAATAAAAGTAGGATCCCAACCGACAGATCCTGATGCTCGCGCCACCTGGGCGCGCGGAGCTTTGCTCGTTTACTATTGGAAAAGCTCCAGCGCGGGAAACTGAACCCGGAGCTTTGCGCACGCCTGAGCCCTCAAGTAATGTGGGTTGTGGTTTTTGTTGTTGTTGTCGCCACGCATGCGTCTTCGTGCCGTGTGGCTATTTGATTGTGTCAACTCTTCTGATCAGAATAGCGCCATTTTGCGGTACGGAAGCTACACAGCAACACGTATAGGAGCCTCTCCCCGAGATCTTCTAGGGAGCGACCTGTCTGTTTTTGTTTGGGAAGAGGAAACTCCGAAATGGGATCGCGGAAGACTTAAAGGGCCAGCCTGATTTTTTTTTTCCTACTGGTATGTCTTTTACGGGGTGGGAAAGTGGTTTCAGAAAGAGGCTGGTATTTATTGTTGGTGAGGATGGGGGTGGGGGCCGGACGCAGGACCTCTGGACAACAGTCTCATGGAGTTTTATTAATCTTTACTAAGGAGCACAGTCGGTATTGTAGGGTTCCATGTTTTTACGCAAAACCTCTGTCTCTTAGGCCCTGCAGAGTCCTAAGTTGCGGGGTCACTTTAGCGGCAGGAAAGTGTTTTTGACTACTTTTTCTCATCCCAGCAGGTCTCTGAGGCTCTGGTTGCTACAGGGTCATCAGGAGCTTGGCTTGCTTGTCTCATCCTTCCCTTGCCTGGTATCATTTTCTCAGTTCTCCCAAAAGCCATGTCCCGGCCCTTGCTCATCACCTTCACCCCAGCCACTGACCCCAGCGACCTCTGGAAGGATGGGCAGCAGCAGCCACAGCCCGAGGAGCCAGAGTCCACCCTGGATGGGACTGCAGCCCGAGCTTTCTATGAGGCCCTGATTGGGGATGAGAGCAGTGCTCCTGACTCCCAGAGATCTCAGACTGAACCTGCCAGAGAAAGAAAGAGAAAGAAAAGAAGAATAATGAGGGCACCTGCAGCAGAAGCAGTGGCAGAAGGAGCATCAGGAAGACATGGACAAGGGAGATCCCTTGAGGCTGAGGATAAGATGACTCACCGGATACTGAGGGCAGCCCAGGAGGGGGACCTGGCAGAACTTAGGAGACTGCTGGAGCCGCATGAGGCAGGAGGAGCTGGGGGGAATATCAACGCCCGGGATGCCTTCTGGTGGACCCCACTGATGTGTGCTGCTCGAGCGGGCCAGGGGGCAGCTGTGAGCTATCTCCTGGGCCGTGGGGCTGCCTGGGTGGGGGTCTGTGAGCTGAGTGGCAGGGATGCGGCTCAGCTCGCTGAAGAAGCTGGCTTCCCTGAGGTAGCCCGCATGGTCAGGGAGAGCCATGGAGAGACAAGGAGCCCAGAGAACGGGTAAGGGGAAATTTTAGCTCAGACCCATGTCTCATTGTGTTCTGCCTCTCCCAGCCACACCACACCAGAGGCCCCAGCACAGTGCTGAAGAGTTCTTTCCTTATCCTCATGTGTAGGTTGACAAGGTAGTATAGTCAAGTGGTTATGAACATGAGCTCCCTGGATTTAAAGCCACTTACTTGGGCAAACAACCTAATGTCTGCATGTTCCAGTTTTCTCATTTTAGAAATGGGGGCAGTAAGGATTATTGTTAGGATTCAATGGGTTAACATATGTAAAATGCTAGAATAGTGCATGCCGCGTAGTATGCAGTACATGAATGTTAGCTATAGTCATTATCACTAATGTCCCTCTCCTTGCCCAAGAGTTTGCTAGGTCTGGTTACCATTTTTTTCTTTCAACTATTCTGCTCTGGATCCCACAAAGGTTTAAAGAAATTTGTTTTTAAGACCAGTCAAGTGCAGTAGTGAGAAGGAGGGGAAAAGTAGAGTAAGGAGCTTGATCTGTAACTGAGTGAACAATCAATTCAGATAACTCACCACCACCTTTGGACCAGCCTGGATCCCTCATTGTTAAGTAGGAAGGAAGGCAATTTGTCCCTTTTTTTTATTTTGAGACAAAATCTCACTCGTCTCACTCTGTCGCCCAGGCTGGTGTGCAGTGGTGTGATGTCAGCTCACTGCAACCTCCACTTCCTGGGCTCAAGCATATTTTTTGTAGAAAGCAGGCTTTGCCAGGACATGGTGGCCTGTGCCTGTAATCCCAGCTACTTGGGAGGCTGAGGCAGGAGAATCGCTAAGGTGGAGGTTGCAGTGAGCCAAGATCATGCCACTGCACTCCAGCCTGGGCAGCAGAGCAAGACTCCATCTCAAAAAAAAAAAAAAAAAAAAAAAAGCAGGCGTTGCCATTTTGCCCAGGCTGTTCTCAAACTCCTGAGCTCAAAGCCATCTGCCCACCTCTGCTTCCCAAAGTGTTGGGATTACAGGCGTGAGCCACTATGCCCAGCTGGCAATTTGTTCCTTAGCAGAAAAGCTGAAAAGATCCTGTCCTACCCTGCCAGCCCCCTCTGAGGCCTCAACTCTTCCCCTTTTCATTCCCCTGCCCTTAATGCTTTTTCTTCTTTCTCTGCAGGTCTCCCACTCCCTCCCTCCAGTACTGCGAGAACTGTGACACCCACTTCCGAGATTCCAACCACCGCACATCCACTGCTCACCTGCTGTCACTGTCCCAGGGTCCTCAGCCTCCGAACCTTCCACTTGGGGTGCCCATCTCCAGCCCGGGCTTCAAACTGCTGCTGAGGGGGGGCTGGGAGCCAGGAATGGGGCTGGGACCCCGGGGTGAGGGCCGTGCCAACCCCATCCCCACTGTCCTCAAGAGGGACCAGGAAGGACTAGGCTACAGATCAGCACGCCAGCCCCGAGTGACACATTTCCCAGCTTGGGATACTCGAGCTGTGGCTGGGAGGGAGAGACCCCCTCGGGTGGCCACACTGAGCCGGAGGGAGGAGAGAAGGAGGGAGGAGAAAGACAGGGCTTGGGAGCGGGATCTAAGGACTTACATGAACCTCGAGTTCTGACTTTGGTAAAGTCTGACCCTCGTCTGCTGCTGAAGTCTGAACTTGGGCCTCTGACCTGGGCCCTTTGACTTCCCCTTCCTGGGATCTGCCCAGGTGCAGATCCTCAAGTTTTTGGTCAGTGGGCTCTGTCTTTGTGAGAGATAGGCTGAGAGTGAGAAATAAATCAACCTTTTGTGGTTTATTCACTTTTCTGGAAGCTATTTTGAGGAAGCCAAACAGAAGCCTGGGAGCCACATGCAAGTCCCACCTGAGTCAGAAGGGGCAGCCTCTCCAGGTGGCATAATAAGGTCACCTCCCTTCCAATCTGGGTTCACTTTCAGGTCCCAGCCCCTCCTGGGAGTCCCCCACCTATTCTTTCAACTCCCCTGGGCCAGGAATTGCCTAGCTCCATGCAAGTCTCACTTCCCCCAGGAGGTGTTCCCTGACTACAGCCAATTCACTGATTTCACAAACATAAGTCCATATACTATGTGCCAAGAATACAGATAAAGACATTCCCAAGTGAGGAGCGCCTCTGCCCAGCCACCCATCGTCTGGGAAGTGAGGAGCGCCTCTGCCCGGCCACCCATCGTCTGGGAAGTGAGGAGCGCCTCTGCCCGGCCGCCCCGTCTGGGAAGTGAGGAGCGCCTCTGCCCGGCCGCCCCGTCTGGGAAATGAGGAGCGCCTCTGCCTGGCCACCTATCGTCTAGGAAGTGAGGAGCGCCTCTGCCCGGCCGCCCCGTCCGGGAGGAAGTGAGGAGCGCCTGTGCCCGGCCGCCCCGTCCGGGAAGAAGTGAGGAGCGCCTCTGCCCGGCCGCCCCGTCCGGGAAGAAGTGAGGAGCGCCTCTGCCCGGCCGCCCCGTCTGGGAAGTGAGGAGCGCCTCTGCCCGGCCGCCCCGTCCAGGAAGAAATGAGGAGCGCCTCTGCCCGGTCGCCCCATCCCGGAAGAAGTGAGGAGCGCCTCTGCACAGCCATCCATCGTCTGGGAAGTGAGGAGCGCCTCTGCCCGGCCACCCACCGTCTGGGAAGTGAGGAGCGCCTCTGCCCGGCCGCCCCGTCCGGGAAGAAGTGAGGAGCGCCTCTGCCCGGCCGCCCCGTCCGGGAAGAAGTGAGGAGCGCCTCTGCCCGGCTGCCCCGTCCGGGAGGAAGTGAGGAGCGCCTCTGCCCGGCCGCACCGTCGGGAAGAAGTGAGGAGCGCCTCTGCCCGGCCGCCCTGTCCGGGAAGAAGTGAGGAGCGCCTCTGCCCGGCCGCCCCGTCTGGGAGGTGAGGAGCGCCTCTGCCCGGCCACCCATCGTCTGGGAGGTGAGGAGCGCCTCTGCCCGGCCACCCATCGTCTGGGAGGTGAGGAGCGCCTCTGCCCGGCCACCCATCGTCTGGAAAGTGAGGAGCGCCTCTGCCCGGCTGCCCCATCTGGGAAGTGAGGAGTGCCTCTGCCCGGCCACCCATCGTCTGGGAGGTGAGGAGCGCCTCTGCCCGACCACCCATCGTCTGGGAAGTGAGGAGCGCCTCTGCCCGGCCACCTATCGTCTGGGAAGAAGTGAGGAGCGTCTCTGCCTGGCCGCCCCGTCTGGGAAGTGAGGAGCCCCTCTGCCCGGCCGCCCCGTGTCTGGGTAGAAGTGAGGAGCTCCTCTGCCTGGCCGCTCCGTCTGGGAGGTCTACCACGGAGGCCAGAGGCAATGTGGGGGCTGGACGTGGTGGCTCACGCCTGTGGTCCCAGCACTCTGGGGGGCGAGGCGGGTTGATCACTTCGGGCTAGGAGTTCGAGACCAGTCTGGCCAACTTGGCGAAACATGAAGAATACAACAGACAAACCAACCAACCAACTCAATGACAACAAAACAGGTCTACCCTGGAGTCATACTCTAATTTTTTCTATTTTCTTCCCTTTCTGATCCTTTATCCCACTTTCTTTTTCTTCCTCTTCCTTCTCCCTCTTCTTTGTCAAATAGAGGATTGAGTTATTATCACTGATCCATATAAAGTCCCTCTCTCATTTATTTTAACTCCCACCCCCATTTCTATTCCCCGACTTCCCATGTGCAACCTTCCTAATATGTTTGATACGCATCTTTTTGTTTGTATGTATTTTTAGAAAATGTTTATTGTTTTTGTATGCAAAAAAAATTAATAAAAAAAAAGAAAAAAAGAAAAAAAAAAAAAGACATTCCCAATCCTCAAAGAGTTCACAGCTGGAGAGGGAAACAGCCATGTTATCAATTTTTTTCTTTCTTTTTTTCGAGACGCAGTTTTGCTCTTGTCGCCCAGGCTGGAGTGCAATGGCATGATCTCTGCTCACCACAACCTCTGCCCCCCGAGTTCAAGGGATTCTCCTGCCTCAGCCTCCCAAGTAGCTGGGATTGCAGGCATGCTCCACCATGCCCGGCTAATTTTGTATTTTTAGTAGAGACGGGGTTTCTCCATGTTGGCCAAGCTGATCTTGAACTCCTGACCTCAGGTGATCCGCCAGCCTCGGCCTCCCAAAGTGCTGGGGTTGCAGGCATGAGCCACCACTCCCGGCCCATGTTACCAAATATTATAATACAGGGTGATAAGGGAAGTCAAAGAATGCCTCTAGAGATGAGAATGGGTAGGGTTTTGCTGGAAGAAGCCAATGTGATAGGAAGGCCCACAATTATCAAGCTTGTACACTTGGTTGAACTGGGACCAGAATTCTAGCCTCCAGATCTAAACTTTTAAGTCAAACTTCTTCGTTCCACCTATTTGTCTACACTTTTCTTTCCCACACTTCCCCACTCTCCCACCACCCACTCCCTTGTCTTGCTCATGCCAGGTGGTAGGCACAAGAAGAGCTCACTGTTATGAAATCCAGGCATTAAAATTTGCAGAGAGGGGCAGGGGAGGGCTGTTCGAGTCGCAAGACTCTTATTTTTTCCTTTCTGGGAAAGCCTTTCATGAAGTCTTGGATGCGAAATGGAGGAGTGGTGGGGGATGTGGGGAAGAACCCAGGGGCAGGAGGCTGTAGGGGGCGACCGAGTTTAGGGGAGCATGAGAAAACGGGGAGCTGAATTTATATTAAGGTCCTGGTCCTTTCTAATCTCGGTTTGGCGCCCCGCGGTCCGGCGCGCACGGACAGCGCGGGGAATACGGGGGCGGTCGATTCGCAGGGTCCGCCCCATGAGCTGCGGCACCGCCCCCGCCGGTCCTTCTCGTCCTGGTGCAGCTGCTTCCGGGCTCCGCGGCTCCCGGCGGCTCCCCGAGGCCGCGGTCCCCGCGCACAGCGCCCGGACGCGTGGGTCCCGAAGTAGGCCCGAGCTTTGCTTCGCGACCGGGGATCTCCGAGGACATCTTAGTTCTGACCTTGCGGAGGCCGCGTCTCCGCTGCGTGTTCGCGGGCCAGTCGGGCCACTTTCTAGAAATCATAGCCCTCTAAATCAAGGGACGAACGCTGCTGGCTGGAGTTTGCTGGACACTTTCATTCCACCTCCTAACAAAGAGAATTCCTATTCCTCGAGGTCCCTTGGGGCAGCAGTTAAAGACTACACGATCCAGGAGCACCTAGGACCTGGGGCCACCTTCCTGCCTGCTTTATTGGATGGAGCACTGCCTCCCCAGTTTCTGGGACACCTTGGGGTGTGGTCTTGGTGAGTGAAACTTGGGGTGCTGCCTGCTGGGAAGGAAATCCGGAAACAGAGAGAGGACTCTCTGGTGTTGACCCAGGCCTTGTCAGATCTGAGATTCGTGGAATCTCAGATTGTGGGGGTGTGGATGGTGAATGAATTTGGGTATGCCTCCCTTTACCCCAGAACTGAAGAGGAAGCAAACCACTTGCCACACTTGAGGCTGCATGACCATTCAGAGAAGGGAGGAGCCACTTCTGAATTCAGAGTGGGACTGCATCACCAGGCAAATACCTGTTCTGAGCCAGAAAGACTGACTTCTGAGGCGATCCTGAGAGTCTGAGTAGTGCCAGGAAGCAGCCTCAGAATTTGGGGGCCCATTAGCCACCCCAGCCATGTTCCTGCGACGGCTTGGTGGCTGGCTACCTCGCTCTTGGGGCCGCCGGAAACCAATGAGGCCTGACCCGCCTGACCCAGAACCCAGATGGGTGGACAGCTCCTCAGAGAATTCAGGAAGTGACTGGGATAGTGCCCCAGAAACCATGGAAGATGTGGGGCATCCCAAGACCAAGGACTCGGGGGCATTGAGGGTTTCTAGGGCTGCTTCCGAACCAAGCAAGAAGCCCCAAGTTGAGCAGCTAAGGAGGAAAAGAATGGATTCCCTCAAGTGGGACCAGCCTATCTCTAGCACTCAAGAGTCTGGGAGACTGGAGGCTGGAGGGGCCAGTCCCAAACTCGGATGGGATCATGTGGATTCAGGTGGCACCAGGAGACCAGAGGTGTCCCCTGAAGGGGGACTGAGCATCCCTGGGCCAGGAGCCCCATTGGAGAAAACTGGTAGGCGTGAGAAGCTGTTGGGCTGGCTGCGGGGGGAACCAGGAACTCCCTCCCGGTACTTGGGGGGCCCAGAGGAGTGTCTGCAGATCTCCACCAACCTGACCCTGCATCTGCTGGAGCTGCTGGCCTCTGCCCTGCTGGCCCTGTGCTCACGACCACTGCGGGCAGCCTTGGACACACTGGGCCTGCGTGGACCGCTGGGCCTCTGGTTACATGGCCTACTGTCCTTCCTGGCTGCCCTGCATGGGCTCCATGCTGTTCTGAGCCTACTTACTGCCCACCCTTTGCACTTTGCCTGCCTCTTTGGTCTCCTGCAGGCCTTGGTGCTGGCTGTCAGCCTCCGGGAGCCCAGTGGGGATGAGGAGGCCACTGACTGGGAGAGTGAGGGGTTGGAGAGGGAGGGTGAGGAGCAGAGGGGAGACCCGGGAAAGGGGCTGTGACCATGGGGTGGGGTGGGGGCAAAGGGTGAAGAGAGTGTGGGCTTTAGGAGAAAAGTGTGAGGCATGACCCAAATTGTAAGCATAGGGACCTCAGGGATGGGGAAGAAACCCCAGAGTATGAGGGTGCAGGGCCCCCCTTCATACACAGGAGAGAACAGAGCTATTTAGGGTGTTTGTGTTTATGGACAGTGAGGGCACTGCCCTTGGATTCACCAGCTGTTATTTTTGCTTTTACTTTTCTCCCACCTTCAGTTTTTTGTTTTTTTTTTCCACTTCCACTTTTTAGAAGCCAAAAAAAAAAAAAAAAAAAAGTGTGGTGGTGGAGAACAAAGACCAAAGGGTCCTCTCTACCTTTCAAAACTCTCCTGGGGTGGAGGAGACCAGGGCAGGATAGACAGACCTCTGCAGTAAGAGAGTGGTTGAGAAACCCAGGATGTTCCTTGGATCTCAGGATCTGAGCCATCGAGGGAAGAGTGGGGCTGCTAGGCAAGTGGATTAGGGGGTCTGGATAGGGCCCCACAGGTGACAGGGAGCCTGCAGGGCGGATCTGGTGATCATGGGAGCCAGAGGGAGTGGTGACAGTGCAGGCAGTATTGGCAGGAGGGCCAGTGCAGAAGGGCTGGTAGCTCAGGCAGCGTGGGGGAAGCACTGAAGCCTGTAGTCCCCACTTGGGGGCTAAGGGTTTGCTCACTCAGCAATAAATAATTGTGTCACATCAAATCCTAAATATACCACTACAAAGTGAGAGTTACTGCTGCTCTGTTCTTCCTGACACCGTCCAGCTGGGGGTTTAGGTGGTAGAGGATCCAGGGGGAGTGTTGAAATGGGAGGAGTGGGAATGACGTCTGGAGACAAACCCCAGAATGAGATGAGGCTTGAAAAATCATCTTTATTATCTTGAGTGGGAGCTGGAAGTCTCCAGCTTCTCCCTCCAACAACTCAGCTCCCACTGTACCCGTCTGGGGACTTAGATGAAGTTACAGGTCAGTTACTGGACAGCTCACAGGCCTCTGTGATGGGAGGAGGGAAAAAGAAGAAGACAGAAGGGAAGTCCAGGGAGAAAAGCAAAGTTGATAGTAATGGGGTGGGGGAGAACGTGTTCTTTCATTCCCTGTGTCAAAGGGGAGTCTCTAAGGCTCTTTTCCCTCCACGTATGACCCTCTGCCCCCTTTATCCAGTGCAAACTCAGAAACCTCTCTTTTGAGTAGCCCAGAACCCATCCTGCCTCCCTCAGGTGACATCACAGCTCTTAGCCACATCCCTCTGGTGACATCACACGAGCCTCTTTCACCCTGTAACACCAGAAGACTTGGTGAGTCCTAATCCTGTTTTGTGAGACTTTAACCCCTTACCTTGATTCCTAGGAGTCAGTAAGAAGGCTTTGGAGTCCAGGCAGGAAGTCAGGGACTTGAATTCCTCCACACACTTTTCAGTTGGATGTGGTGAGCGATCTGGAAGGGCAAGGTGGGGCCAGGCCAGTCAAAACCCCTGGAAGCACCTAGCTCTTCCTAGGAGGGTGTCATAGGACCCAGAGCGAGGAGTTCTCCTGCCCTCCCTTGTTTCCTTCCAACCCTTCCTGCCTCGTATCCCTGCTCACTGTAGAGGAGAAAGCGCTGGTAACCCTGGCCTGTCTCATTCAGCATGATTCCACCTGGGCATGAGCTGGAAAAGAGCTCAGTCTTCATGTCAGGGCGGCCTGTCAAGGTAGGTGGGAGAAGTAGGAGAACAGAGATGCAGAACCAAGCTCAAGGGACTTGGGGAGGGTGAGGGCTGGGAAGAACCAACCTTCCGTTCTGAGATCTGTGCTCCCTTCAGTCAGGTGGTAGATCCATTTCCGGGGCACACAGAGCCCATCTTTCCTGCAGAGGTGGTGGTGGCAAGGAGGAAGGAATGAGCATCACCCCAACCACAGTGTCCCAGCTTCTTTTTTTTTTTGAGACAGAGTCTCGCTCTGTCGCCCAGGCTGGAGTGCAGTGGCACGATCTCGGCTCACTGCAAGCTCTGCCTCCCGGGTTCACGCCATTCTCCTGCCTCAGCCTCCTGAGTAGCTGGGACTACAGGCGCCCACCACCACACCCAGCTAATTTTTTGTATTTTTAGTAGAGACAGGGTTTCACTGTGTTAGCCAGGATGGTCTCGATCTCCTGACCTCCTGATCTGCCCGCCTCAGCCTCCCAAAGTGCTGGGATTACAGGCGTGAGCCACCATGTCTGGCCTGTCCCAGCTTCTATTTACTCCATTGTATTCGTTATTGAAGCCCAGCTCTCCTTGGGTTTCAAGCGACCAAGCATTGGTTAGGCACATCTTTCTCCAGAGGGCAATTAATACAGCCATTGAATTCTGTGGGCCAAGCATAGTAGATATACCAGCTAAGAGGCCAGCTGTTGGTGGGTGGATTCTCACACCTTGGGCAGAGACTGAACCCAGTGATGCTTCTGCCTCCTTACCACTCACATGCGGATGGTAGCACGAAGGTGGAGCTGCATCGGGGCAGAGCCAGCAGCCATATTGAAGACAATGTTGTCCACAGGGTCAAAAGTTGCCAACTCTTTCTTGGTGGGAGCTGCCCCTGCGATAAAGTACCACTGGCCCAAGTGGACCTCTGGGAACTGGAGAGACAATGAAGGGAGCAAAAGAGGGTGGGTTCCAGCATAGGATAGGTTCAACCTCTTCATCAGTCAAGACAGCAAGACTTAGGGGTAGAGGTGTTGGCTGCCTTCCTCTTTCCAACTGGGGATTGGATCCATGACAGTCATTAAATGACTTTTCCTCTTTGCCCCTCCCCAATCAACCTGGGTAACCACTCCACCCCCCAATTCTGCCATGCCTCTGCATTGATGGCCACAGTACTGATATTTTTCTTCTTGCTTTCATTATTACAACACTCACACCCCCTTCCTCCCTTCCTTTCCCAAGATGGTCTCCAGTCATCCTAGGCCATCCACCCAAGTCCCTCAGAGCCTCCACCACAGGCTTCCCCCAATCTCAGTCCATACCTCGTTCCCATCCACGCCCAGAGTTGTCAGTTGACTGTGCTCAGGGCACTGGTAGATGGAGTTAAGGATAATACCATAGAAGTAGAGCAGAGCTGCCCAAATTTGGGGGAACATCTTCAGGCAGGAGGGAGCTGGTGCTCTGTGTGCCTTAACTGCTCTCTCCCCTACTGGCTGCTTAGTCCACTCTGCTTTCAGCTCCCTTGCATTCGACCCTTGACCCTTTCACCTGCTAATGAGTAACTTCAACCTTGTTTTCCAACCCAAACCTGGATTACTTAGTGTTTGGGACTTCCTCCCCCTCTTCCGGATGCAACCACTCCGTAGTACACCCTGGCATGTCCAGGGTTTCTCAGGAGTTATGAGGAGAGCTGAGCTGTCCAGGGAGAAGCCTGTGGTCTTTGAACCTGTATCTGAGCTGGTTATTTGTTGCACTGTGCAGCACTGAAGGGAAGTAGCTTGACTGGGCCTCTCATTCATTCACTTAGCAAACTGTTTTGAGTCCCAAGTCCCAGTTGTTTCCCAAGAACTAGCTAATCCCTGGGGACATAAAAAAACGAGTAAGACATAGCCCCTGGCCTTGAGGAAGTCGTTACAGGGAAAACTAGCTGTGTAGACAAACCATTGCAATACAACTTGGTAAATGCTTTAGAGCAGGTATGATGCAGGTGCTGGGGCACAGTGGATTGCTCTCTTTAGTTTACAATTAAAAAAATATGTATACCCTGGCAATGTTCACTGACACATTCACTCAACATTTATTACTACAAAGAGGCTATGTAATCTGGCTGTTAGGATAGATGTTGGTGTCAGGCAGAATGTGTCCAAACCCTAACTACAGGCAGGGCAGGTAGCTCATGCCTGTAATCTCAGCACTTTAAGAGGCCAAGGTGGGCGGATGGCTTGAGCCCAGGAGTTCAAAACCAGCCTGGGCTACATGGCAAAACTCTGTCTCTACAAAAAATACAAAAATTAGCCGATGTGGTGGCACACGCCTGTAGTCCCACCTACTAGGGAGGCTGAGGAGGGAGGATTGCTTGAGCCTGGGATGTCGAGGCTGCAATGAGCCCTGATTGTGCCACTGCACTCCAGCTTGGGCGACAGAGTGAGACTCTGTCTCCAAACAAACAAAACACCACCAACCCCTAACTACTATGTCTGTTTTTTCATCTGTAAAATTGGCAAATCATCAATCTCATAGGATTAAATGAAAATAATGCACATAAAGCCCTTAGCAAAGACTTGCACATGGTAAGTCCAAAGTATATATTTGCTATAATTAATAGTAATGTTTGCAAAGCACTTAGTTTTTGGGGGGTAATAAGTTCTCAAATAATAGGCAGTAAGAATTGCCAAATAGGCTGTCATTGGATAGCACCAAGTGACTGGAGCAGTTAATGCTGTGAGAGGTGGGGCTTCCTCGATAGATTATTTATTTACTGATTTATTTTTAAGACAGGGTCTCACTCTGTCGCCCAGGCATGACTTTGACTTCCCTGGCTCAGATGATTGCCGAGTAGGAGCTACAGGTGCACGCCAGCACGCCCAGCTAATTTTTTGTAGACACGGAGTTTCACCATGTTGCCCAGGCTGGTATTAAACTCCTGAGCTCAAGCAATCGGCCCACCTCGGCCTCCTAAAGTGTTGGGATTACAGGCATGAGCCACCACACCTAGCTTGATAAATTTATATCCCACGGACTGCCACAAAAAATTTGCCGAGGGGTGAGGCTTGCGATTTAGTTAAAAACCAAAATTTGGGTGACCAGTATATTAGAGTTTATTATACTGTTCTATTTTGGTGTAATGTTTGAATTTTTTTTTTTTTTGAGATGGAGTTTCGTTCCGTTGCCCAAGCTGGAGTGCAGCGTCGCGATCTCGGCTCACTGCAATCTCCACCTCCCAGGTTCAAAGCAATTCTCTGCTTTAGCCTCCCAAGTAGCTGGGATTACAGGCGCCCACCACCACGCCAGGCTAATTTTTGTATTTTTAGTAGAGACGGGGTTTCACCATTTTGGCTAGCCTGGTCTTGAACTCCTGGCCTCGTGATCCACCCGCCTCAGCCTCCCAAGTGTGAGTCACTGTGCCTGGCCGAAAATTTTTGTAATAAAAAGCTAAAATGTGGTTAGGCACAGTAGCTCACACCTGTAATCCCAGCACTTTGGGAGGCCAAGGTGGCAGACTTGCTTGAGGCCAAATGTGCAAGACCAGGCTGGGCAACATAGCAAGACCCCATCTCTATATAAAAATAAAATTAGCCAGGTGTGGTGGTGCGCATCTGTGGTCCCTACTACTTGGGAGGCTGAGGTGGGAAGATCGGTTGAGCTCGGGAGGGAGAGGCTACAGTGAGTTGTGATTGCGCCACTGCACTCCAGCATGGGCGACAAAGTGAGACCCTCTCTCAAAAAAATAAATAAAAAAGCTAAAATGTTAACAGCTTTTTATTGGGGCAGTAAATTACAAGTGCTCGATCTGGAGTCCTGTAGGCCTGGATTTGTCAATTCTGACACTTATGTTCGTCTAAGTGTACTCACCTAAAAAATGTTAAAGGCTCATTGTTAAAAGGCTTTTTAAAATAATACACAAAACCCGTAGTATATGGGCTGGCACAAGTGCTCATTAAACAGCTGCTTATTAGAACTCTTAGCTAAAACATAACCAGGACCTGGGTATAAACTACGAATCCCAGAAAGGTTGGGCACCCCAGCAGCGATGTGTCTTTCTGGAGGACTCGCAGTTTCGCGGGGCCGAGGCCCTTGTCCCAGGGCAGGTTAAGAGAAGAGGGCACGGAGAGGCGGTAATGCCTCCACCCCCGGCCTTCGGAAGCACGCTGGCCGGCCTTCAAATTCCCCACGGTCAGGGTCTTGTCTTTCTGTCCACTCGTACTCCACTTGCTCCCAATTCTCAAACTCAGAGGCGCCCCTTTTCCTGACAAAAGTCCTTCAACTTAGTAGCACGTTTGGTTTTCCTAAAATGTGTCATGTCCCCTCGGCCACACACCGACGAATGTGACGCCCACAGCCCTTAAAACGCCCACCCGGCGGAACCGAAATCTAGTCCAACCAAGCAACCGAGAACAAAATCGACCAGTGCCGCCCCCAAACGCCTACTGAAAGAGTAACTTCCGGAGGCACAGAAAGAAAGGGCGCAGCGAGGGCGATAGGGTGGAGAAGAGTTTTAGCTGGCTAGGACAGTGCCGCCTGAAATTCTCAGCCTGCCAAGATTTAAACATAGATTAATGTGGCATAATCCCCCATCTCCAAAGTCCAAGGTCCATACGACCGTCCATAGCCCCTCTAGAGGCAGTGGTAGAGTCCCAGCTGGTGATTGTTTTTCAGGCATTTACGGTAGCCACCTCAATCTTGTAGCGCTCAAGCGCGCGCACAGACGTGAACGCCGCCAGAGGGGGGAGGGGGTGGGGCGATGCTTAAGTGTCTACGCATCCGTAGTGCGACGCACGCAGGCGTAGTACGGTCCCCCGGGCGACGGCGGTGGCGGCTCCTCGGGGTCCTCGGCTCCCTCTCCGCGGCCCGATTCGCCCTCAGAAACTCACTGTTTGGGGTTGCGGACTTTCTCGTCGTGCCCCACAAAAGTAAAGCTTGGGGACCTGGGGGGAGCCGGAAGTATCGCCTCGAGATCCCCAAATACTATCGGGGAAACGGAAGTGGCCGTCGGTGGCAGGTTTGGGGGAGACCGGAAGTGACGGTCTATGGGGAAGTCGGGGGCGGAGCCGCGGGGTGGTGGGGGTGTGTGTGTGTGTGTGTGTGTGTGTTTGTGTTTGGCTGTGGGTTAGTTGTGCCGTTCTGCTGGAACACCGTGGGAAGGCAGCAGACGAGGGCAGCCAGCTAGCAGGTCCGTCGCCCCGTGAGTGCCGTTTCTGGTGTATGGTGAGTTAGGAGGGTTCGATGGGCGTGGCGCGCGTGCGCGAAACCACTTTCTCCGCAGAGTGTGGGGCGACCACCGTTTTCGCGTTGTCCCAGGATTTTCCGACCTCTAGGGTGCTTGTCCTGCCGTGACCGGTGATGACACTAGTCTCTGGTCTCGTGCTTCCTTCCTAATCTGACTGGCTCCCTGCTAATTGTGATTGGCGTCGTGGAGCCCCTCCCACCTCTCGTCCTCCAGCTCCCTGTGCCGTCGATCTCCTGCCCTTTGTGTTTCTCTCCCTGTGCCCCGGAATCAGAAGGGGGATGGGGACAGGTGTGAATGTGTGTATGTGTGTGCAGGAGAAACTTTTTAGGTATTGGGGCAGGGATTAATGCTAGGGAGTCTTCCGGGTACACTCTGGTCTGGGCAACAGCGGGCCTTCCTTCGTTCTTTAGAGACCTGTCGGCCATGGAGCCTAATGATAGTACCAGTACCGCTGTGGAGGAGCCTGACAGCTTGGAGGTGTTGGTGAAGACCCTGGACTCTCAAACTCGGACCTTTATTGTGGGGGCCCAGGTGAGACACCTCAGTAGTTCTGGAAGACACCTTTGGCTTTTCCTCATTTAGGCCCCTTAGCCTGAGAGATGAGCCTGATTTTCTGGTCACCAGATTTTCTTTTCTTTTTTTTTCTTTTTTTTTTTTTTTGAGATGGAGTCTCACTCTGTCTTCCAGGCTGGAGTGCAGTGGCGGGATCTCGACTCACTGAAACCTCCACCTCTTGGGTTCAAGCAATTCTCCTATCTCAGCCTCCTGAGTAGCTGGGATTACAGGCGTGTGCCACTATACCCATCTGATTTTTGTATTTTTAGTAGAGAAGGGGTTTCACCATGTTGGTCAGGCTGGTCTCAAATTCCTTACCTCAGGTGATCTGCCCTCCTCGGCCTCCCAAAGTGCTGGGATTACAGGCATGAGCCACTGCACCTGGCCTCAGATTTTCTTTTTATTGATCCCTTTGTTCGCATTCCAGTAGAACGTTTTCTGATGTTTTGTGAGTGAGGCTGATTTTGTTGTGTCCTCCACATGGATAGAACTTAATGCAGAGGGAAATACAGAGGAAGGAAGAATCTGTATGTCATCATCATGGGTGGACCCCAACCCAAAGGGACAGGCATGGCTCTGGCCTTTGGGAAGGGAAACAGCACAGGGACCTGAAGCAAGTGTGTCTTACTGATAGAAATTGGTCAGGTCTATGCTGTGTTTTTAAAGGGTAGAAATCAGAACCCATAGTGGAGATAGGTCCTTGATAGACTGTTGAGTGAAATTACTAATTTTTGTGGCATAGCTTGAGTCTCTTGAGCTTAAAACCTTGGACACAGCTATCTGTGTCTTTGTCTTTATTCCTGCAATACTTGGAGACAAATTGCATGTGGGGTGGTCCATGGTTTTGTAAAATGTGGTATTACCTGTTATATAAGAAAGCCATATATAGACTTGTGATTAGATGTATATAAATACTGTGGTACTTCCCAAGAGTCAGTTTGTAGTTAGGAAAAATATTTCTCTTTTTGCTTTTTTTTTTTTTTTTTTGAGATGGAGTTTTGCTCTTGTTGCCTAGGATGGAGGGCTGGGGCGCAATCTCAGCTCACTGCAACCTCTGCCTCCTGGGTTCAAGTGATTTTCCTGCCTCATCCTCCTGAGTATCTGGGATTACAGACACCTATCACCACGCCTGGCTAATTTTTGTATTTTTAGTAGAGACAGGGTTTTACCATGTTGGCCAGGCTGGTCTTGAACTCCTGACCTCAGGTGATCCACCTGCCTCGGCCTCCCAAAGTGCTGGGATTACAGGTGTGAGCCACTGTGCCTGGGACGTTTTTTGCTGCTTTCTTATCTTCTTAGTCTTTCTTCATTAACCTGATACCAGACCCCATCTTCTTTGCCATTTTTTAATCTTGGAAATCGCAGGAGAGTCTGGTAAATAAACTGGTATCATCTTGTGTTTGGAAAGGGGTCACTGATGTCTCTAGACACATATTCCCTTGGGTGCCAGGTAGATAATATAATGTCCATGTGGTTTTTTTTTGTTTTTCATCCGTGTTATTTTTCCTGGATCTATAACCTGAGCTTCATTAAGTTTATTTATTTAATTTTTTGAGATGCAGTCCCTCTCTGTCACCCAGGCTAGAGTGTAGTGATGCGATCTCGGCTCACTGCAACCTCCGCCTCCCGAATTCAAGTGATTCTCTTGCCTCAGCCTCCCTAGTAGCTGGGATTACAGGCGCCCACCACCATGCCTGGCTAATTTTTTTGTATTTTTAGTAAAAGAAGGGTTTCACCATGTTGGCCAGGCTGGTCTCAAACACCTGACCTAATGTGATCTGCCTGCCTTGGCCTCCCAAAGTGCTGGGATTACAGGTGTGAGCCACCGCACCCAGCCAAGTTTATTGTCTGTATTTTGACAGCTGTTACTTTAGTTTAAGGGTTTGCACAGTAATTATCTCACAGTCAAGACAAATGGGTAGTGATTCTGTGGTGGTTTTTACCCGTCACCTCCACAACTCGGTTGTCTGTCTTTGTTCTTCCTCTTTCCTCCATTCTTTCCATTCCTGTGCATGCCTCTTCTTCCTTTCAGATGAATGTAAAAGAGTTTAAGGAGCACATTGCTGCCTCTGTCAGCATCCCATCTGAAAAACAACGGCTCATTTACCAGGGACGAGTTCTGCAAGATGATAAGAAGCTTCAGGAATACAGTAAGGGGACTGGAAGGCAGTTCAGAGGTTGGGGCTGCTGTCTGGAGAGATGAACTGAGTCCATGGGTTTACCTGTTCACACTATGTTTTGGTGTGTGTCTATTTTTCTGCAGATGTTGGGGGAAAGGTTATCCACCTGGTGGAACGGGCTCCTCCTCAGACTCAGCTCCCTTCTGGGGCATCTTCTGGGACGGGGTCTGCCTCAGCCACTCATGGTGGGGGACCCCCGCCTGGTACTCGGGGGCCTGGGGCCTCTGTTCATGACCGGAATGCCAACAGCTATGTCATGGTTGGAACCTTCAATCTTCCTGTAAGCTTATGTTCCACAGGGGAGGGCTTTTGTGGGTAGCTTTGGTTGTGGTAGCACCAGGGAATTAATGAGATAGATGCTTCCATCTTTAGATTGGGTTCAGGGGGCCCTGTGGTGTGCTATTGGTCTCAGTCTTTAAGGAGAAAAGAGGGTGGGGCTCCAGGGAATGAATTGGAGGTATGGAGGCCTTAGTGTTGGCTTCTCCCAGAACAACTTCCCTTACCCTTTCCCCAGAGTGACGGCTCTGCTGTGGATGTTCACATCAACATGGAACAGGCCCCGATTCAGGTATTGAGGGGCCTCCGAGGGTCAGGGAAGGGGATCTGGGAGAAGGGGGCTGGGAGGTGGGGTGGACCTGGCTGAGAGATGGCTGGGACCTGATTTAGTAGGTGGTAGAACTCACGGCTTCATCTGTAACCTACCCTGATAAACCTTCTCTCATTGTAGAGTGAGCCCCGGGTACGGCTGGTGATGGCTCAGCACATGATCAGGGATATACAGACCTTACTATCCCGGATGGAGGTAAGTGGGCAAGGCTGGCTATGGCTAGGGTCTCTCCCCATGCTCCCTCTCCCTTTTCTCTCAGCCTGGGGGTTAGGGCTTCACTGGCCACATCCATAGGGTTTGGCCTTCATAATCTAGTCTTATCTGCAGTATTTATTCTTTTGGGCAGAAAAAGTATCTTTGTGAGGCTCTCTCATTTCTGCCAATCCTCTTGGTGCCTGGTATCTGGGGAGTTTGTTTCAGACTTGTCTCATGGCATCTCTTTTCAATTAAAGGATTCCGCACTCTGAACTTGTGGAGGCTGGGAAACCAACTTGTGGAGGAAAGGAAACCACAATCTCTACTCTTTTTTTTTGAGACGGAGTCTTGCTTCTCGCCCAGGCGGCTGGAGTGCAGTGGTGCGATCTCGACTCACTGCAAGCTCCGCCTCCCGGGTTCACGCCATTCTCCTGCCTCAGCCTCCGGAGTAGCTAGGACTACAGGCGCCCGCCACCACGCCCGGCTAATTTTTTGTATTTTTAGTAGAAACGGGGTTTCACCATGTTAGCCAAGATGGTCTCGATCTCCTGACCTCGTTATCCGCCCGCCTCGGCCTCCCAAAGTGCTGGGATTACAGGCGTGAGCCACCGCACCCGGCCAATCTCTACTCTTTGTTAGAAATTTATTTACAAATATTACAGATGCTGTGGCCGGGCGTGGTGGCTCCCGCCTGTAATCCCAACACTTTAGGTCACCATGGCAGGGGGATAACGTGTGGTCAGGAGTTCCAATCCAGCCTGGCCAACATGGTGAAACCCTGTCTCTACTAAAAGTACAAAAATTAGTTGGGTGTGGTGGCACGTGCCTGTAGTCTTGGCTACTTGGAAGGCTGAGGCAAGAGAATCTCTTTTTTTTTTTTTTTTTTTTTTTTCTTTTGAGATGGAGTCTTGCTCTGTCACCCAGGCTGGAGTGCAGTGGCCCGATCTCGGCTCACTGCAAGCTCCACCTCCCGGATTCACGCCATTCTCCTGCCTCAGCCTCTCTGAGTAGCTGGGACTACAGGTGCCCGCCACCACGCCTGGCTAATTTTTTTTGTATTTTTAGTAGAGACGGGGTTTCACTGTGGTCTCGATCTCCTGACCTCGTGATCCGCCCGCCTCGGCCTCCCAAAGTGCTGGGATTACAAGCGTGAGCCACCGCACCCGGCCAAGAGAATCTCTTGAACCTGGGAGGCGGAGGTTGCAGTGAGCTGAGATCATGCCACTACACTCCAGCCTGGGCAACAGAGCGAGACTGTCTCAAAAAAAAAAAAAAAAAAAAAAAATTACAGATGCTTACTACGCATCTAATTCATGTCAGTCTTATGCTAGTTGCTAGCGAGTCAGAGATAAAATTGCAGAGCCATGCCTTCAGGGAGTCTAGTTAGGATACTTTCTCTGTTTAGTCTCCTGTAGAGTAATCCTCTGCAGCAGTCTTATCCTGCCTTTGGTATCCTGACTCTCCCCTACCTTCAGTGTCGAGGAGGGCCCCAACCGCAGCACAGTCAGCCGCCCCCGCAGCCACCGGCCGTGACCCCGGAGCCAGTAGCCTTGAGCTCTCAAACATCAGAACCAGTTGAAAGTGAAGCACCTCCCCGGGAGCCCATGGAGGCAGAAGAAGTGGAGGAGCGTGCCCCAGCCCAGAACCCGGAGCTCACTCCTGGCCCAGCCCCAGCGGGCCCAACACCTGCCCCGGAAACAAACGCACCCAAGTGAGAGATGGAGGGAATCTTTAGGGAGTGGGGAATCCTAAGTGAAGTATGGGGAGAAGGAAATGAACCATGGCAAGGGAGGGAAAGGATTACTTGGAGGTCTTAGTTGAAGGGTTAGCATTGAGGGGCGAGGAGGGGCGCTCTCGGTATAGGTAAATGATGCTAGGACAGGCAGCTGAGAAGAACTGCTGTTCTCCCTACGGCAAGGAAATCCAAATGGTATCTCCTGAGCCCAATCAGAATTCTCCTCTGAGTTCATGAAGGCCTGTTCTCTTTCTTAGAATTAGTCTCTCACCATTGTAGGTGCAGGATTGTGGTGGGGAGGGTGGGAGCAGTTCATTTTCTTCTCCCCATCCTCTCATGGGTGGGAGTAAAGAATAGAAGCTTTGGCTGGGCACAGTGGCTCATGCCTGTAATCTCAGCACTTTGGGAGGCCAAAGCGGGCAGATCACCTGAGGTCAGGAGTTCGAGACCAGCCTGGCCAACATGGTGAAACCCCGTCTCTACTAAAAAATACAGGCCGGGCGCGGTGGCTCATGCCTGTAATCCCAGCACTTTGGGAGGCCAAGGCGGGTGGATCATGAGGTCAGGAGATCGAGACCATCCTGGCTAATACGATGAAACCCTGTCTCTATTAAAAATACAAAAAATTAGCTGGGCATGGTGGCGGGCGCCTGTAATCGCAGCTACTCGGGAGGCTGAGGCAGGAGAGTGGCGTGAACCTGGGAGGCAGAGCTTGCAGTCAACCGAGATCGCGCCACTTCCTGGGTGACAGAGCGAGACTCCATCTCAAAAAAAAAATACAAAAATTAGCCGGGCGTGGTGGCAGGCAACTTAATCCCAGCTACTTGGGAGGCAGAGGCAGGAGAATCGTTTGAACCCGGGAGGCAGAGGTTGAAGAGAATAGAAGCTTTGCTGGTCCAGAGAAGGATTGGGCCAGGGCTCTGGGAGACCAGAGAGAAAGAGGGCACATGTGGTCCCTGTTGACTGTGAGGGTGGGAATCTGAGGAAAGCTTTGGCTCATTGCCCCTTGGGTTTGTCCACAGCCATCCTTCCCCTGCGGAGTATGTCGAGGTGCTCCAGGAGCTACAGCGGCTGGAGAGTCGCCTCCAGCCCTTCTTGCAGCGCTACTACGAGGTTCTGGGTGCTGCTGCCACCACGGACTACAATAACAATGTGAGCCCTTTGATGGCCCTGCCCTTTCTCCTCAGCCCCAGTACTCCCAAAACAGAACAGGCTGAAATACAGATAACTCTTTCCCTCCCTCGAAAAACATTGCAACAGGGCCAGGTGCAGTGGCTCATGCCTGTAATCCCAGCACTTTGGGAGGCCAAGGTGGGCGGATCATCTGAGGTCGGGAGTTTGAGACTAGCCTGGCCAACATGACGCAACCCCATCTCTACTGAAAATATAAAAATTAGCTGGACGTAGTGGTGCACACCTGTAATCCCAGCTACTCAAGAGGCTGAGGCAGGAGAATCGCTTGAACTCGGGAGGAGGAGGTTGCAGTGAGCCGAGATTGCACTACTGCACTCTAGCCTGGGTGACAGAGCGAGACTGTCTCAAAAACAAAACAAAACAAAAAAACACACATTGCAACAAAACAATTTCCCTCTAAACCTGTAAGTGATTTTTTCCTCCCTTACAGAGAAGGTGATAATCTTTGCTGTAAGCACTGTCCTCGTACCCCTTGTGCCCCTGAATGAATTTAGAAAATTTAAAGTAAAGGAGATCAGTATATGGTGACTTACTGATTCATTGTAGTGTTTTAATAGGATGTTCCTTATGTGAATAAGATATGATTTATTTGCAAAGACTTGGTCTACATACAAACTTTCAAGGATATAACTGAAAGTTTTGGAGGACATGGTGTTCTCAGTAGGCATTATTGCTTTTATTAGTGAGATGGACTCCAGCTTGATATTTTCTGCCATTTTGTGTTTGGCTGGTGTGTGCAGCACGAGGGCCGGGAGGAGGATCAGCGGTTGATCAACTTGGTAGGGGAGAGCCTGCGACTGCTGGGCAACACCTTTGTTGCACTGTCTGACCTGCGCTGCAATCTGGCCTGCGCGCCCCCACGACACCTGCATGTGGTCCGGCCTATGTCTCACTACACCACCCCCATGGTGCTCCAGCAGGCAGCCATTCCCATACAGGTGGGTTAGAGGGAGTCTGGCCTGAGGGAGAGTGAGGGGTGTTGATAGAGTGACCCAGGGTAGCTACTGGGCCTGAAGGAGGTTAGGAAAGGAGGAGACTTTGGAAACATGGTGATGGAGGCTGGAGATACTTTAGAGGTTTCTCATGAGGTTTTCTTGGTTAGGCTCTTGTATTTTTCTCACTTCTGCCCATCTGTCTGTCTTTTTCAGATCAATGTGGGAACCACTGTGACCATGACGGGAAATGGGGCTCGGCCCCCCCCAACTCCCAATGCGGAGGCACCTCCCCCTGGTCCTGGGCAGGCCTCATCCGTGGCTCCGTCTTCTACCAATGTCGAGTCCTCAGCTGAGGGGGCTCCGCCGCCAGGTCCAGCTCCCCCACCAGCCACCAGCCACCCGAGGGTCATCCGGATTTCCCACCAGAGTGTGGAACCCGTGGTCATGATGCACATGAACATTCAAGGTGAGTTAGGATCAGTTGCTGGCGAGAAGAGCAGGATCAGCATGATGAGGGAGGTTCATGCTGAGGTGTGAGGGAACAGGGTGGGGAAGGGAGAGGCCCATGCTGGTGGCGGTAGCCTGGGGACCAGAGCAGAAGCTTTAGTAGACAGATTTGGGGGGTGTGGGGGTTGCTTTGTCTTTGGAGGTGTGTTTGTGTGGTGAAGGGAGCACCTCTCCCTGTTTAGATGGAGGGAAAGGCAGGCTTTCTGATTGGGGGATTATGGGCCTGAAGTATGCCTGATCTCAGAAGGATATAGTTAGGCCTTGGCCCTACCTACCTCAGGGCCACTGTCTCTGTCTCCCTGCCCAGATTCTGGCACACAGCCTGGTGGCGTTCCGAGTGCTCCCACTGGCCCCCTGGGACCCCCTGGTCATGGCCAAACCCTGGGTAAGATTGAGGGCATCAGGGCAGGCTGAGCTCTGGGTAGAGAAGGGGAAGGGCTGAGTGGGTGGGTTGAAGGGGTCCAGGGTCAAGGTTACATCAGACCCGCCCCCCAGGCTCCACCCTCATCCAGCTGCCCTCCCTGCCCCCTGAGTTCATGCACGCCGTCGCCCACCAGATCACTCATCAGGCCATGGTGGCAGCTGTTGCCTCCGCGGCCGCAGGTAATGACCTGGAAGGGGAGGCTTGGGAGGTGGGGCACAGTCCATGGTGGCAGCTGGCTGGCAAGGGCCTGGCCCTCAGCCCTCTTCGGTCTCTCTCTTCTGCCACCCACAGGACAGCAGGTGCCAGGCTTCCCAACAGCTCCAACCCGGGTGGTCATTGCCCGGCCCACTCCTCCACAGGCTCGGCCTTCCCATCCTGGAGGGCCCCCAGTCTCTGGGACACTGGTGAGCAAGGGTCAGGGAGTTCTAGTGCGTAACAGTCTAGGGAGGGACTCCTGTGGTGGTGCATGGAAAGGCAGGTCTGAAGTTCTCCCTTGCTCTCTATCCAGCAGGGCGCCGGTCTGGGTACCAATGCCTCGTTGGCCCAGATGGTGAGCGGCCTTGTGGGGCAGCTTCTTATGCAGCCAGTCCTTGTGGGTGAGTTTTCATTCTTCCCCACTCAGACTTTAAACTCCTTTCCTAGTCTGCTTACTGGCACTTTCCAGTTCTTTCCGTATTTTCTTGGTTCCTGCTTTCCTGGAGTGGGGCTGCTGTAGTGTCTTGTTTGTCTTCAGGTTTCAGCTTTTTTTTTTTTTTTTTTGAGATGGAGTCTCACTCCGTTGCTAGCCTGGAGTGCGGTGGCATGATCTTGGCTCACTGCAACCTCTGCCTCCCGGGTTCAAGTGATTCTCCTGCCTCAGCCTCCCGAGTAGCTGGGATTACAGGTGCATGCCACCACGCCCAGCTAATTTTTTTTTTTTTTTTTTAGTAGAGATGAGGTTTCACCATGGTCTCGATATCCTGACCTCGTGATCCGCCCGCCTCGGCCTCCCAAAGTGCTGGGATTACAAGCGTGAGCCACCGCGCCCGGCCTTAATTTTTTTTTTTTTTTTTTTTTTTTTTTTTTTAATTTTTTATGTTTTTAGTAGAGATGGGGGTTTCACCATGTTGGCCAGGATGGTCTAGATCTCTTGACCTTGTGATCCACCCGCCTCGGCCTCCCAAAGTGCTGGGATTACAGGCTTGAGCCATCGTGCCCGGCCAGCTTTTTTCTTTTTTTTTTTAAGTTACAGAGTCTTGCTCTGTCACCGAGACTGGAGTGCAGTGGTGCAATCCAGTGAGTTATAGTTCACTGTAACCTTGAACTCCTGGGCTCAAACAGTTCTCCCACCTCATCCTCCTGAGTAGCTAGCAGTACTAGCTCCTGGCTAGTAATTGTCTTTTTTTTTTCTGGTAGAGATGGGGTCTTGCTATGTGGCCTAGACTCCTGGGCTCAGGCAGTTCTCATGCCTTGGCCTCCCAAAGTTGCTAGGATTACAGCCGAGAGCCACCATGCTCAGCCCAGCTTTCTTTTTTTGGTTTCTTACAGCTCAGGGGACCCCAGGTATGGCTCCACCGCCAGCCCCTGCCACTGCTTCTGCCAGTGCTGGCACCACCAACACAGCTACCACAGCTGGCCCCGCTCCTGGGGGGCCTGCCCAGCCTCCACCCGCCCCTCAACCCTCCACGGCTGATCTTCAATTCTCTCAGCTTCTGGGGAACCTGCTAGGGCCTGCAGGGCCAGGGGCTGGAGGGCCTGGTGTGGCTTCTCCCACCATCACTGTGGCGATGCCTGGTGTCCCTGCCTTTCTCCAGGGCATGACTGACTTCTTGCAGGTGAGTGGCTGGCTTGCCATTCACCTCACCTTCCTGTCCCCTGGCCCAGCCAGGCAGTGGTACCTTCTTGCCATTATATAGCCACTAGGTAAGAGCCCCTAGTGACATGTTAGGGGAAGGGGCTCTGGGAATAATTCATTGACTCTGAACCTTTCATTTTAAAGATGAAGAAAATGAGGTTTAGAAAAAGAAAGTATAGTAATTAGTGTCACTGCTTTCTGACAACCTGTTCAGAGGAAGAGGTAGGTAGTTGTGCTGCCTGACTGTTAAATACCTACCATACTTCTGCTTTAAGCAGTGAAGATCAGAATGTAACTCCCCATCTTCCCAGACCCGTTGGTTTGTGCCCTCTTGATGCCGTATTATTTCTGTGTGTCTGCATTCTCACCTCACCTTCTGTTCTTTGTTCCTTCTCTATTTGCCAGGCAACACAGACAGCCCCTCCACCACCCCCACCTCCTCCACCCCCACCACCTGCCCCAGAGCAGCAGACCATGCCCCCACCAGGCTCCCCTTCTGGTGGCGCAGGGAGTCCTGGAGGCCTGGGTCTTGAGAGCCTGTCACCTGAGTTTTTTACTTCAGTGGTGCAGGGTGTGCTGAGCTCCCTGCTGGGCTCTTTGGGGGCTCGGGCTGGCAGCAGTGAAAGTATTGCTGCCTTCATACAACGCCTCAGCGGATCCAGCAACATCTTTGAGCCTGGAGCTGATGGGGCCCTTGGTGAGCAAAAGGGATGCTTTGGCTTGCTCCAGGAAGGGGCAGCCAGAGGAAGGTAGATGGCCTTGGTTTAGGGGTTTTGCCAAGGTGGGATGAGGTTGATGATCTGGTTGTGGGTGGGCAGGCCAGGTGGTAAAGGCCATTGCTAACATCTGCCCTTGTCCCCCAGGATTCTTTGGGGCCCTGCTCTCTCTTCTGTGCCAGAACTTCTCTATGGTGGACGTAGTGATGCTTCTCCATGGGCATTTCCAGCCACTACAACGGCTCCAGCCCCAGCTGCGATCCTTCTTCCACCAGCACTACCTGGGTGGTCAGGAACCCACACCCAGTAACATCCGGGTAAATGAAGGCCAGGGGCCCCAGAGCTCTCCTCCTTTGCACATTTTATTCCTTATTTCTGACTGCTTCTCTGCCAGGTAAAGCTCCAATTGCCCCCACACAAGCCCTGGACTTGTTGGGGTCCACGTGGAAGTCTTGGGAGGACTGAGGCTTTGAACTAAACCTGTTCTGTTTCCTCCACAGATGGCAACCCACACACTGATCACGGGGCTAGAAGAGTATGTGCGGGAGAGTTTTGTGAGTAACCCTTCTCTATTCCTTTCCTCTCCTGGGTCTGGTCAAGGCAGCTGCCTCCTCCGCTCCCAGTCTTATGATTCCTGATTTTGGGATGTTTGTGTTATCTTGTCTGTCAGTCCTTGGTGCAGGTTCAGCCAGGTGTGGACATCATCCGGACAAACCTGGAATTTCTCCAAGAGCAGTTTAATAGCATTGCTGCTCATGTGCTGCATTGCACAGGTCAGGGGCTGGCTAGGCAGGGGCAAGTGGGGCCTGTTGCATGTGCAGGGCTGCCACGTGCCAGCATTCCCTCCTTGTATTTTGCCCACAGATAGTGGATTTGGGGCCCGGTTGCTGGAGTTGTGTAACCAAGGCCTGTTTGAATGCCTGGCCCTGAACCTGCACTGCTTGGGGGGACAGCAGATGGAGCTTGCTGCTGTTATCAATGGCCGAATTGTAAGCACCACCTAGCCCCAGGTCCTTAGCCTTTTGTTTCCTGAGGTTTCCATTCTCTGCTGTTTTCATTTTTCTTTTCTAAACTGACATTCTATAACCTGGATCTAATATATTTCTAAAGGTGGTTGAGGGTTTTGTGTTCTAAATCTGCTTTCTGCCCCTCAGCGTCGTATGTCTCGTGGGGTGAATCCCTCCTTGGTGAGCTGGCTGACCACTATGATGGGACTGAGGCTTCAGGTGGTACTGGAGCACATGCCTGTAGGCCCCGATGCCATTCTCAGATACGTTCGCAGGGTTGGTGATCCCCCCCAGGTAAGGGACTTGTTGGGCAATGGGGTCAGGGTACTTGAGAGAACTGGAAAGATCTGAGAGGAAGTATGTTCTTTAATTTCACAGCCACTTCCTGAGGAGCCAATGGAAGTTCAGGGAGCAGAAAGAGCCTCCCCTGAGCCTCAGGTACTCTGGAGAGGGGGAGGTTGAGGGGCCAGATAATGTGGAGTGGAGGGCTGGGGGAGAAGAAAGGTTTGGAGGCTAAAAATTCTGAAGCCTGGCTCTTCCCACCGTCTGACACCCAGCGGGAGAATGCTTCCCCAGCCCCTGGAACAACAGCAGAAGAGGCCATGTCCCGAGGTCCACCTCCTCCTCCTGAGGGGTGCTCCCGGGATGAACAGGATGGAGCTTCAGCTGAGACAGAACCTTGGGCAGCTGCAGTCCCCCCAGTAAGTGTCAGGAAGTAATCCAGTGGGTCATGGCAGCTGAAAGTCAAGGACATTACTATTTTCTCATCTTTTCCTCCCCAGGAATGGGTCCCTATTATCCAGCAGGACATTCAGAGCCAGCGGAAGGTGAAACCACAGCCCCCCCTGAGTGATGCCTACCTCAGTGGTATGCCTGCCAAGAGACGCAAGGTTGGTTTTCCTCTTCCCTACGCCTCTCTCTCTATCCAGGTTTCCCTGTCATGCCTGGAATCAAACTATGTGGAGATGGTGGGAGCTCTTGTTATTCAGTCTCCCCTCCCCTCATTTAAAGGAAACTTTTCTGGGATTTAGACTTGCTCTTGGTTGTTGCATAACCATACAGGACTTGACCTTAGTCTGTTTGCTAGCAGTCCTGTATTAGTTCCTCAGCTGCCTAATCCCCATGTGCTTAGATCCCATTTTCCTTTAAGGTGGGTTTCCTCTTGTGGATTACCTAGCCCTGAATCCCAGATGGCTTGACCCCTTCTGCCTCTCGTTTTGAAGACCACGTTCAAGCACATTCACTTTGGTTTCGGCTAGTGCCAAAGAGAATTAGGAGAGCATTTCTGCTGTAAAAACCACATCCTGGACTCTATTTCCCCTCTCTCCACTAGCATGGAGACTCAGTGGAGTGGTTGACTCATGGAAAGGGTGAGCCAGATGGTGGCACTGGATCTGACTTTGATCCTCTTTTCCCTCCCGACCCCCTGTCCCCCAGACGATGCAGGGTGAGGGCCCCCAGCTGCTTCTCTCAGAGGCTGTGAGCCGGGCAGCTAAGGCGGCCGGAGCTCGGCCCCTGACGAGCCCCGAGAGCCTGAGCCGGGACCTGGAGGCACCAGAGGTTCAGGAGAGCTACAGGCAGCAGGTGCCCCCACCTTGAAGCAGAATAGGGATGGTCTAGTGGGAGGGGTTGGGCTACGGTCCCTCTTCCCTGGATCCCTTCAGCGATGAACTGGTCAGCCTGGTGCTACCATTTGTTTTCCCCTTTGGCATCTGGGAAGGCTTGACAGTGCCTTGACGGGCTATTTGACAGTGTGCTTGGTGGGGGAAATGTTAGCTTCTGAGGGACAGCCTCATGTGCCTGCTGGGATCATAGGGACTTGGCCAGCGTTTCTCCAACCAGCTTGCTTTTTCTCTTTAGCTCCGGTCTGATATACAAAAACGACTGCAGGAAGACCCCAACTACAGTCCCCAGCGCTTCCCCAATGCCCAGCGGGCCTTTGCTGAAGATCCTTAGCTCTTTGCTCTATGGCCCTTCCTCATCAGGGGACTGTTTCCCCCCTCTTCCTTCACAGTATTTAAGAAATAAAAGTCAGATTTTTCTGGCTGCTTTCTCTCTACATTGTCTCCATTAAGTAGTGTGTCCCTTAATCTTGTGTGAACTTGTTTTTTAAATCAGTACTTCCTTGGAGTACCAGAAAGCTTGTAGTATCTCCTCGTAAGCATATGGACACTGTTCTGTTCACCCAGCACGCTAAATTGTACAAGCCAGTTTTGATGTTTGTATTTTTTTTTTTTTTTTTTTTTGACACAGAGTATTGCTCTGTCTCCCAGGCTGGAGTGCAGTGGCCCGATCTCGATCTTGGCTCACTACAACCTCCGCCTCCTGGGTTCAAGCGATTCTCATGCCTCAGCCTCCTGAGTAGCTGGTACTACAGGCGTCCGCCACCACTCCCGGATAATTTTTGTATTTTTAGTAGAGACAGGGTTTCACCATATTGGCCAGGCTGGTCTCGAACTCCTGACCTTGTGACCCACCCGCCTTGGCCTCCCAAAGTGCTGGGATTACAGGTGTGAACCTCTGTGCCCGGCCTGATGTATTTTTTGTGCAAAAGCACTTTATTTATAAATAAAAGACCTCTATTTTGAGTTGGGAGCATATTCCAGGTGCACGCTAGGATAGAGCTCTCAAATTACCCATCAAAAAAAGTTTCTGAGCAGCTGCAGACCTAAGTATAGTCTTAACATAACTAGCATGCGGCGTTACCATGTGAAATCCCACTTAGTTTGACAATGCTGGAATTGGTCTATCCAATTCAGAGCCCCTTAAATGTGCTCCAACACTGAGGCCTTAACAGATTTTTCCCCTTAGTTCATCATAAAGCACTGAAGTCCCATGGCTGCAAATTCTTTGCTAGTCCCTTTGAGATGCAGTTGAAGTCCTAACCCCCCCATCCCCTACTTTGGCTAGTTTAGCGCTCGATCAACTAAGCGTGGCATAAGCTTAGCAAATTCCAGCTAGACCTCTTGGAACATGAGCTCACGGACATGTAACAGGCCTGCTGGAGAGTCCATGTGAAGACACTGGTTGATAATCCAGTAATGTTACAGATGTCCCACCAAGGCCCCAGATATGCAAAGGAAGCCATACTGGGACCAGCCCAGGTGTCAGCTGCAGACTGATAACCAGTTGACCTTGCAGACTGGCACAAAAAAGCAGATATATCCAGATGAGCGCAGCCCAAATTCCCGACTCACAAAAATTTAAAGATCCAATACAATGGTCACGTTTTTGGTTTCAACAGCTCACTGGAAAAAGTAATGAATATTTCCCTGACTGAAACTACAGATCACTCAACACCATGCTTTAAGACAATGCCAACAACCCATCCCCCAAATCATTGTAGAAGTTTTTTAAATCCTTTTATTACTCTTTTTTAACAAACAGCCCCAGGGACAGGGGACCAGGGGAAGGGGGAGGAGGGGTAGTGAGGCCCCAGCCCCACAACCCCTCCCCCCCCACCCCTTTCCCCCTTATATATTTATAATCTATATACAAGCCCCGGGGGTAGGGGGCAAGAGGAACTCCCTCAGCGGGGTGGGGGCAACCCAGGCTCCTTGTCCCCTCGGGACCCAGGCTCCTCTGCCCGTCGGGAGGGCCCTTCTCGAGGTGGCGGCCCTGTCCGCTCCCAAGGCTTAGGTATCCAGCGCAGGGCATCTGGTGGGGAGGCCTAGGGGACAGGCACGTGTTAAAAGAGTGAGTCACAGTGGGTGGTCAGGGATGGGATGGAAGGACAGGAAATCAGGTGGCAACTCGAATTTAGAGTTGGGGCCACAGGGTTTTCTCCTTCACCTGCTGGTAAAGGTCGACGCGCTGGGTGCGGAAGACTCCACTGTAGGTGGAAGGCGTGGCCTTGAGACGGGAATTGAGGCCAGAGAAGGACCTAAGGGAAGAAGGGCGTCTAAGGCAAGCCTAGGATCCAGACCCTGGTTCCAAAGTAAGGAAGCACTTGAAAGTCCACATCCCTATTCCGTTTCACCTTCCAGCTGGGGGAGTCCGTGATGACCCAGGTCCCCCAAGGTTGCTGCTCAGTTTTTGATAATCCTGGAACGGCTTTAGTTCCACTGGATGCAGCTGAGGGAAAAAAAATCATGAGCTGCCTACCTTGAAATACAGAATCCCTACTCCTAAGTCTTGGCGCTCCCTAGCCCCTCAGTTCCTGTACCTTACCTCTGCTCGCCCCAAGCTAGCGGGGAAGGGCCTGGCAGGTGAAGGCAGCACCCGAGTAGCAGGAGCAGGTGGGGGCCGCACAGCCAGGCTGGGGGGCTGCAGAGCAGGGCCCACAGGTAACAGAGAAAGGGGAGGTGGGGCAGGAGGTGGTGCTGGCGGCAGGGAGCCAAAGTTCACCACAGGCAGCTGTGAGTCTACCATGGGTAGAAGCATCTGTAACAAGAAATTTGGGTGTGCATGTTGGGGGCAGGAAGGATGTCAGAAAACCAGGGAAAATCAAAGCCAGCAACTAGACAGAGAAATCAAATGAAGGGGAAGTGTGAAGATACAATATACCTGCTGGGCAGGAGCCCCTGAAGGGAGAAAGCCACTTTGGCCACCAGGCTGCAGAGGAGTAGAATAAAAATCCGAAGGGGATGGCAGATCCTGGCGTACCTATCAGGAAACGGGGAGAAATATATCAACCCCCACAAAATCATTCTCCCCACCCTATCCCCCAATATCTACCACCTGCACCCCTCTTACCTGAAGCAACGATGTGTCAGGCAAAGGACTGGGGCAGAAAGCCGGAGAGTAGAGGAAGGAAGGTGGAGGGTAGAGAACTCCTCCAGCCGGCAACTTCCCCAGCTCTGTAGCTTGCAGTGTGGAGAAATCCAGAAACTGGCCCTTGAGAGCTACCCCAGAGAGCAGTGCTGAGGGAGGGGCTGGGCCGGGGGGTAGGTATACGGGCTGTGATCTGAAAATAAATTGTGGGGAGGAAAGCTGTTAGGAAGCCAGAGTCCTAGCAATGCCTTAAGTCCACTAGCTTCTGGTACCCTAGAACTGTGTCTTCCCCTTCCCTCTCCCCGAAACACATCTCCAAGTACCTCTGTGATCCACAGGCATCGAGTCTTACCTGTAAGGGTGCAGTGAGGGTGTCCCAGGGCGGAAGCCTCCACTGTTTGGATGTAATTGAGAGTCCATGGCTCCCCCAGAGATCTGCAGGAGAGAAGCAGGGTTGAAACAGCTTTAGTATCTGTGGTCAAGAAAAAAGATCACCATCCCACCCATAGAAGCAAAAAGGAAAGAGAAAAATGATGTGACAAAGTGGTATTTCACAACTCTACAACATAGAAAGGCTTGATTATAAATAAATACCAGGCAGAAAAAAATTATTTACTGAAGGGGTCATGCAATGGGAAGCGGGGCCTACCTGAGAACTGGAAGGCCCAGCACCGCCATAGAAAACCTCAGGATACAGGCGCTGGCCTGAGGAGCTGGGCTCTGGGCCACAGTGCCCAGAACCCAGGTTCTTGGATTGTGGCTCAGCAGAGGCAGCAGCACTGGGAAGCAGCTCCCAGTCTCGTGATACAGGAATGGCCTGGGAAGGAGAGGCCTCGTGGAGAGGGATGTCTGGCATCCTGGACGCCCCGGTCACTCCCAGCAATCTTCCCTGGAAATCTTGGGCCTTTCCACCAAACTCTTACTCCCACTTACCTCAGTGACTGATGCTGTTAGCTCCTTCTCTGCTTTCAAGCTGTCTCCTACCACTAGGCATAGGTCTGAGTCCTGTGATCACAAGAAGGCAGGAGACATTGTCCCATGACAGACATGTGTCCTCTATGTCCCATCTTTAGTCCTTCCCTTCTCCCCACCCAACTCAGGATACCGAGATCCAGCCCACACAGACCTTGTCACTAGTGCCAAACTGGACCGGGGGACCAGGTCGATGGGATGGCCGAATGGGGCCAGGCTCTGTGCCTCGGTCTGTACGCTGTGATCGTTCTGTGCCAATGGGGCCAGGGGGCAGAGGCTGCTCCCGGGGCAGCTCCTGGATTGGGCACACAGTAAAGTGCATTGGGGGAGGGAAAGGAAAATCCAAACTGGAATGCCCAGAACACACACGCAGAGAGAAAAAGGAGAAAAAGGTAGGGCCAAAGTCAGATTCCTGGAAACATTCCCCTTATCCTTTTTTGGTCTTTTACCTTTCTGTCCCCATCGTGGGGGGCAGGTGGCGGTCTCCTAGGAGGTTCAGAGCCAGGTGGACCCTCACAAGGAACAGCATTCAGCGGTGAGGGGCCTCCAGGCCTCTTGGGGGGTCCCTCTGCTGCCCCCTTGAGTCCTCCATCAGGGGAACTTCGCTGGCTGCAGGGACCTGATGACACCTGAGAATCCCCACTCAGGTCCACCCCACTGTCAGACTGACTCATCTGAGAGGAGTGGAGAAGGAACTAGTTAAGTCAGGGTAGAAAGCACCCCAATACCTGACTGATGCACACAAACTGCAGAAAGGGGACAGCCAAGTGAGAGAACAGCTCCAGACTCAACCCAGAGCAGGTGGGGGAGTATGGCCAGTGCTCAAAAAAGTCCCAGCTCAGACACACCCTCCCACCCTCACTCACTTCTGTGCCAGCCACATCCTCAAAAGGACTCAGGGGCTCCATCCAAGGCTCCATGGAGTTGGGTCGATAACTCTTTCGGCTAGTGGCTGGAGAAGGAAGTGAGAGGAGATGATAGTTCAGAAGCCCATCTCATTCTTAACCCTTCTACCATAGTCCTTTCACTCAGCTTTACTCACCAGTATGTAAACGGTTCCAGATGTGAGGGGTCAGGGCCTCTGTGCCTGTATCTCTGGACTCTGCCTGAGGGCCTGGGCCCTCAGGCTTAGAGCCCAAGAATCCAGAGCTATGAGGAGGTGGCAAAGATTCCTACAGATGAGAAGGGTCAGAAGCAAAACATGAATTGGGTGGGAATTGGGAATTATAGGAAGCCAGGACAGAGTGGGGTGACACAGAGTAGGGTGTGGGGACAACGAGGGAGACACATGGGAGACTAATACTGAGCATTCTGGAGTACAAGCAGTGAGAGAAACAGGAAAGAGAACAGAGAAAACATAATCCAGAAGAATTTTCACGAGTAAGAGTGCAGCAAAGCACAATCTCAAACCCATCCCTTACCTCCTGTAGCAGCTCTGGTTTTCTGGCAGGCCGCTCCCGACGTTTAGGGGGAAAGGGACTAACCCCGGAAGAATCCCGAGGAGTCCCACCCACCCCTCTCGCCACTGGCCCCGGCTCCTCAAAGTGGGGGTCTGGGAAAGAGAAAAAGGGTCAGCATCTGCCTGGCTCTGCCACTGACCCTAACTTTTCCTCCCTACTCCACCTCCCAATTCTTCTACCCTTGCTCCCTGCAGAAACCCACCCAGCAGCAGGGCCCCTAGGCCAGGTTCTCCACCCGCTCCCTCTAGCACTTGACCTTCTCTGGGGATGGAGATATTCCCACCCATAACCCCTCCAGCTTACCAGAACCGAGGCCGCTGTTGACCCTCTGGGGCTCATGTCGGGTTGGGGGCCTAGGAGAGGGGCCCTGAGGGGCTTGGGGAGGCCCAGGCTTGTGCCTTGGGTGCCCCCCTGGGAGTGCAGTTACACTTCCTTGACGGCTACTAAGCTGGGCCAGAGCCTGTTGGATGCCAGCAGGGTTGCTGTGGATAACTTGGTCCAGGCGGAAGACAGCAGAACTGCTGGGAGGTGGGGGAGGCAGGGGAAGCCCCGGGGGACGCTCCTCTGGAGGACGACTGGAGAAAACAGAGCATTAGCTCCAGTATCCACTAAATCGTTATTTTCCCACAAGTTATGTTTCCCAACTTCTGCTTACAACCTATTCTCTTCCCTCTTAAAGTCCAGGTGTTTTTGAGTCCTTCTAAGGGTTCCTATGTGTACAGATGCACAGAGTGGAAAGCAAAGAACCAGGAATAAATATATAGGTGGGTGTTCTCGACTCTATCATCCTACCAACTACTGTCCAGTTGCCGCAGCCAGACGTGGCAATCCTACTGACATTCTAGAGCCCATGGCCCCTCAGGCCACAATCTCCACTCCACCCAAACTTCTCTTTCCCTCAGGCTTCTTCCCCCTCCTCCAATTTTTAAACCACAATAAATTTAAGTTTGTCCCTACCCACCTTCGGTTTTTGGGAGAGGGCCAGCTCCTCTTGTCGCCTCGTCCTGGCCCGGTCCTTCCTCCAGGACCCCCACCGCCTCCTCCACTGCTGCTGCCAGCCTTGCCCCCTGGGCCAGGGCGCCGGTTCTGCCGTTCCATGCCTGGCCGCTGACTTGAGAAGCTCCGTTTACTCAAATCCTTGGCTCTCTGGCTCAGATCTCCACGGGACATGGCTGAAATACCTGGTACGGCTCCACCTCCACCTCCCCCAGGAGTTCCCATGGCTTTGGGTGTCAGCAGTGCTGGTGGGGGTGCCTCTTTGTCTCCTCGGCGCTCACTGGCGAAGTCACTGCTCTCTGATGCAGTCTCCCACTCCTCATTGGCTTGGTCCGAGTTCTGGTTGGACAGATCAGGAGACTTGGCAGCTGCCCGGCGAGGTGCTGGGGCCACTGTGACTGTTGTGAGGGCCTCCTCAGGTCCAGCAGTGGAGGCTGGAAGGGTTAGGGAGGGCTTGCCTTCAGACCCCCTTGCGGCATTCTCCCGTTCCTGTTTCAGCCTCCGGAAACGAGGCGGTTTATCCTGCTGCTGAGCCCTCCCATGTCGCCTCCTTCGGGGTCGCTCCCCATCTTCCATGCCCACATTGCTACCTCCACTGCTGCCTCCACGCGCCACGGGGGACAGAGGCCCTGGGATCAACTTATCTTTCAAAGGCTCCTTACTTGGTGGCAAAGGGCCTGTGGCAGGTTTCTTGGGAGCCAGAGACTTGGCTGGAGGGCTCCAGCCTGGGCAAACTTGAGGAGGGGGCCTCCCTCCTCCTCGGCCCCGGCGAGATGGCACCCCCCTGGGAGTGAAGACTCGCCCACCCCGGGCAGTGAAGCGGGCTGGGGCTGGTGAAGGTGGGGCTCCTGGTGGTGGGGGAGCGAGAGGGACCTGGGTGAGTGTTCCCTCCTTGGGTGGGGGAGCCTCCTTGTCTGAGGGAGCCAAATCACTCTCATGGGTCTCGCTGCCCGTTTCTGAGCCCCGCTGCCGGCGCCGCTTGGGGATTTCCTCATACTCTGAACCCTCGCTCCGTGTCTCGCTGGCAGTGCGGCCTCGGGGAGCAGGAGGGTGGTTTGGTCCCCCTGTCCCACCTCCACGTCCATCATCTCCTCGAAACTCTCGGTAACTGCGGAATTCCCGACTTCGGGCTCCCCGCCCTCGTCCCCCATAGGTCCCCCGAAAACCCCTCCCTCTGGCAAAATACTCGCCTCGGCCCCGACCCCGGCAAGAGGTAGGACCCACTCTTTCATAGGAATAGTCCCTCCGAAGCCTTGGGGCAGGAGAAAGATTCCCATTGGGTGGGGTCTCCTTGGGGCCCCCTAGCTTCCCCTTGGTTATCTTGAGTGGGTCTGGCTTTGGGGCTTTGGGGGTTTCATCCCCCTGTTCGAGGGGCTTGGGAGGCAGCTCTTCGACTTTTGTAGGTGGTGGAGGTTTCTTTATAGGCCCAGCCCGGCGGGGTGGGGCCCCTGGCTCCTCTGGAGGGATTCCACGACGACTGCTGCCCGGACGAGGGCCCCAGCGGGTCTCCGTGCGACTCTCTCTGCGTGGTGGTGGGGGGCCCTGGCCTCCACTTCCGACTCCTCGGGAAGGCTTTCGGCCTGCTTCTGGCCCTGTCAGCTGTGCAGTCTCCTCCTTAGGGGGCTCCTTCTTGGGTGGTGGAGTTTGTATCTTGGCCACTTCATCACTGCCTGGGGGCCAGGGGAGTGGACGGGGCCCTGGTTCCTCCAGAGGAAAGCGAGAGATTGGGGGCCCAGGGGCTCCATTCTCAGGAAAGCCTGGATAACTGGCCAGATAGGGTGGTGGGGGAGGAACCGGAGGAGTCTCGCTCCTGAAGAGACAGACAGAAAGAATGGAAATAAGTATCTCAGGAAAACCAGAACTAGGTGGGAAAAGAACACTTTATTATGATCTAGACTCTCTTTTACTATTTTTCTGTTTGTTTTGGCAGAGATGGCATCCAGTTGCCCAGGCTGGTCTCGAACTGCTGGGCTCAAGCAATCTTCTTGCCTCAGCCTCCCAAAATGCTGGGATTACAGGCATGAGCCACTGCATCCAGCCTCTCCTTTCCTGTTCATCCCTATCCCTACCACTAACCCAAAGTACCTTTCTCCCAGGCCTAGATCCTTTCACTACGAACTCACCCATTTCTCATGACCAAGACTCACCTCATCCCCTTGTCATCCTCATCCGCAGCCTGGCGCAGTGGTGAGGTAAGTGGGCGGGGGTCAGCGGGTGTGGCAGTGAAGACATCTCCTACCCAGGCCAACTTTGGATCCACCGGTGGAGTGCCCCGTTCCCGTAACATAGCAGGTGCATGACGGTCAAATGGCTCTGAGCTTGAGCCCCCACTGTCTGAACGCTCTCGGGGAACTAGGCCTGAAAAAACCAAAGAAAAAGAAAAATAATCCTATTCATGTCACAAGCCCTCCAGCCCAAAAAGCATCTCCCCTCCCTGTCAAGTCAGCTCTTCCATCTCTTGTTCCCAGTAGGTCCAGGCCTTGCCTGCTCTTATATAACAAGGTTATCCACTCAGATTCCCTACAAGAGACTCAACCCACCCCAAATAAATCCTGGCAAATGAAGGACCATTGTTTCTTTCGTTCATTCATTCATTCATTTTTGAGATGGAGTTTTGCTATTCACTCATTTTTGAGATGGAGTTTCGCTTGTTGCCTAAGCTGCAGTGCGATGGCACAATCTTGGCTCACTGCAACCTCCACCTCCTGGGTTCAAGCGATTCTCCTGCCTCAGTCCCCCGAGTAGCTGGGACTACAGGTGAGCACCACCACGCCGGCTAATTTTTTGTATTTTTAGTAGAAACGGGGTTTCACCACGTTAGCCACGGTGGTCTTGAACTCCTGAACTCAGGTGATCTGCCTGCCTCGGCCTCCCTAGGTGCTGGGATTACAGGCGTGAGCCACAATGCCTGGCCAACCACTGCTTATTTCTTAACTAAGCCCATTTTTGCAACAGAGCTATCTCAGCAGTGCTAAGCATATGCCCTTCCCTCATCCCAAGATGGGCAAAACCTATCATACCAGGGTCACAGTAAGACCCTGATATCCAATTCCTAAGACTGAGGGGGCTTTCCTGTTTCTCACTCCTGCCATGCCCCCTTACCAGAAGGATGCACGCCAGGAGGGTAGAAGTCTAGAGGGGGACGACCCTGGAGGAGCCGGGGGTCCACATAAGGAGGAATCATCATCCATCGGGGATCAAAGTTCATTGGGGGCATGGGTGGGGGCCGGCCCAGAGCACCTGGGTACAGGGCCTTGGGGGGTGGGGGTGGAGCCTGTGGAGCTGGCACAGCCCCCAGGGTAACAGGCTGTGGTGGTGATGGGGGCACTGGGGTAGGAGGGGCAGAGCCCTGTTGATGCTGCTGCCACTGGTGCTGCTGCTGCTGCTTCAGGAGCTGCTCCTAGGAAAGGAGGAAAGACAAGATGAGAGAGGCTCAAAGCACACATGGACAAAGGAATCAGCAAAGAAAAAACTTGGACTAGGGGAAATTGGGGTGACAATGGAGACAACTGGACAAAGAAGCAAAGGGACCCAGAAGGTAACTTATGAAGAAAATTAGGTAGTGAAGCCAGGAACAAAAGCAGCCCTTAGAGGGTAAACAACTTGATTTTACCTGCTGCTGCCGCTGGAAACGAGGAGGCAATGACTTTTGATATTTGGGGTAGCCCAAGCCCTGACTAGGGGGCTGGCGGCTGGGACCAATCCCATCACCCTTGGGTTCCACCTTTGGAGCTGGGGGTGTGGTAGGAGGAGGAACCTCTTCTGGTGGTTCAGGACGCTCTTTTGAGGGCAGCTGTGGTTCCACTGCATCGAAAAAAACACAACAGAGTGATCTAGTCCAACAACAGACACTCCGTGGACACCCCAGGAATATCAGGTCTCATCTCTAGCTCCCTTAAGACTAAGATATTCTATTCAACATCTATTCTATTGAAGCCCCTCCCATTTAAGACCCATTAAAGCACTTCGTGGCCTCTCATGAGCCTATGGTGGTGGCATTAACTTTTTATGAAACTATTAGAATAACAGTACTTTCTTCAGTCTTGGCCTACAAGAAATAGTTTTCATTTTTATTTATGTATTTCTTGTGAGACAGAATTTTTTTTTTTTTTTTTTGAGAAGGAGTCTTGCTCTGTTGCCCAGGCTGGAGTGCAGTGGCGCGATCTCGGCTCACTGCAAGCTCCGCCTCCCGGGTTCACTCCATTCTCCTGCCTCAGCCTCTCCGAGTAGCTGGGACTACAGGCGCCCGCCACCACGCCCGGCTAATTTTTTGTATTTTTAGTAGAGACGGGGTTTCACCGTGTTAGCCAGGATGGTCTCGATCTCCTGACCTCGTGATCCGCCCGCCTCGGCCTCCCAAAGTGCTGGGATTACAGGCTTGAGCCACCACGCCCGGCCCAGAATTTTTTTTTTGAGACAAGAGTCTTGCTCTGTCACCCAGGCTGGAGTGCAATGGCATGGTTTTGGCTCACAGCAATCTCTGCCTCCTGGGTTCAAGCAATTCTACTACCTCAGCCTCCCAAGCAGCTGGGACTACAAGCACATGCCACCACACTTAGCTAATTTTTGTATTTTTAGTAGAGACGGAGTTCACTATGTTGGCCAGGCTGATCTTGAACTCCTGACCTCGTGATCTGCCCACCTCAGCCTCCCAAAGTGCTGGGATTACAGGTGTGAGCCACCACCCCTGGCCGACAGGGTCTTGCTTTGTTGCCCAGGCTGGTCTCAAACTCCCTAGGCTCAAGCGATCCTCCACCCCAAGCCTCCCTAAGTGTTGGGATTACAGGCATGAGCTACAGTACTTTGCCAAGAAATAGTATTAGACTACAGCCTAAGATTTCAGACAACAAAACCTTCCATCCTTCAGATATACAAATGATAGAACACTATCACTGATAGTCCAATAAACCAAAACTGCCTTCTACTTCATTTATCCCCAGCCTTACCACCCTGCACCTTTAAGCACCGTGAAGCAGTGATCTGACATCTGGTAGTACCTATCCCCATCTCCATACCTGGGCTGGCTTCGAAGCTGCCACTGCTGGTGCTACTGGTACTGCCACCACCACTCACCAGAGTGGGAGCCGCAGCCACACCTGGAGTGGGAGTAGATTGGGCAGGAGGGGCCTGTGCTGGCTCTTCAGGTTCTTTCTCTGGTGTTGGGGCTGATGCTGGAGGTGGAGCTGGAGGTGCAGGGAGTTCTTTAGGGACTGCAGGTGGTGGAGCTGGGGTAGAAGGGGCAGCAGGTGGGGCAGCAGGCTCTGCTTTGAGCCGCTTGTCAGGTGCCCCAAACTTTTCATCGAGTCGCTTGAGCTTCTCGGCACAGGCTGCCCGGCGCTCTTCTTGCATGCGCCGCTCCTCCTCTTCTCGCCGTCGCCGGGCCCGCTCCACTGCCAGGGAAATCTCAGATGACGACTGCTTTCGTCGCTGCCGCCATGCCTCGTCCTCATCTTCAGGCGCTGGGGGCTTGCAGGGAGGACCCCCACGATCCTGTCAATTGGCAAGACCCGGCAGGGCCAGGGGAATCAGTTACTATGCTTTCTACCATCTCTTTCACAGACAAATCAACTGTCGCTACTTTCAGGATGCAAGGACCCAGGCTTTGGGGTTGATCTCTCTGGGTGGTGACAAACTTCTGGGCTCAAGTGATCCTTCTGCTTCAGCCTGCTGAGTTGCTTGGACTACAGATGCATACTACCAGATCCAGCTATCTAGCCACCCTAGTCTTTTTTTCTGTTCCCTCTCTCCTTCAGAAACCCAAACACCCAGGGCTCCTTGTTCTTCTTTCCTCATTAGCATCCCAGTTTCTCACTTCTTACCCAGATTCCCCTAATACCAAAGATATTTAAAAGCTTCCCAGGATGTTCTGCAGCCTGGCACTTCACAGCACATTTTTAGCACCCCCTTCCTCTATATCACAACCGCTTCAATTACTCAGCTGACACCAATTTCCCACAGCTGACCCTCTCAATCCCTTATTGTAGACACTCACTGGGTAGTCCCCAGGAGGGCCCCAGTTCCCGGCGGGGCCCCGGTGAGGTGGGGGTAGGGGAGGCTTTGGGGCAGGAGGTCCTGGCTCTGTCTCTGGAGGCCGAGAGGTTTCTGCCCAGGCCGTCTTAGGCGGGGGCGGTTCGCTGTTGGGGGAGTTGCCCTTTTTGCCATCTGCTTCAGGGGGCCGTTCCTCACCAGAAGCTGATTGGGAATCCTTGCTGTGAGCAGATCAACAGTGAAATTAAAATCAGCTGCAACTAATATACTCCTCTAAGAGTACATTACCAAAATACAAACCAAGACCCCCTCCTCCTCTCCCCTGATGGCCCTAACTCACTGGCCCTCAGCTCCCTCCTCATCAGAGTCTCGCCCATCTTCCTCATCGCTGAACTTGAGCTTTTCAGTGTAGTCAACCTCTTCATGGGCCCCTGAGGGGAAATATGAGTATTAGTAACCCAAGCATTCTGCCCTCCAATCTTGGAAGGTAGTCTGGAACTATGTAACAAGATGGACTACCAATGCCAACATCCTTCCCTCTGAAGTCTAGATCCACCAATGAAGTCTTGTCATTCTTACTCCTCTCATCACTTTGCAAGGACTTGGTATTCCCCATCCATCCTCCCCTATCCTTTTTTTTTTTTTTTTTTTTTTTTCCTTTTAAGAGATAAAACAATGAAGTGTCGCTCTGTTGTTGCCCAGGCTGGAGTTCAGTGGCATGATCATAGCTCACTGTGACCTCCAACTCCTGGGCTCAACTGATCCTCCCACCATAACCTCCAGAGTAGCTGGGACCACAGATGCACAGTCCATACCCAACTAAAAATTTTTTTTTTTTTTTTTGTAGAAGTGGGGGTCTTGCTGTGTTGCCTAGGCTTGTCTTGAACTCCTGGCTTCAAGCGATCCTCTCACCTCACACTCCCAAAGCACTGGGATTACAGATGTGAGCCACTGGGCCTGGTCTTCCTACACTTCAATGTCTGCCTTTCACCCACATAACCCTGTATTTTTTTTTTCCTCATTAGGTTTTGCCTTTCAAGATCCAAATTCTTGACCCTTAATATCCACTTACCTGCCCAACCATCATCATTCTCCTGATCCAACTGATCAAACTCTTTGAGATTATCCTCTTTGAGAATAGAGGGACGACCCACAGGCTCTACTAAGCGCATTGGTGGCCCTGAGCCCCGGGGGCCCGCCACACGGGGAAAACGGCTGTATACAGAAAAGAAAATGAAAGATGGCATGTTGTCTAACCACATGTGAGACTGATCCTAGACTGAGCCTCCTGGCTAGAAAACCATCTCCTCCCCCAATAAGCTTCCCCTGCCCCCAGCCACAAACCCAGACCCGGATTGCTCACCTGGGCCCATCAGGAGTGGGGTATCGGTAAGGCCCCTGGGGTCCATAGGGCGGAGGGAACGGGAGATATGGGGGATACATCTGTAAAAGGGTCCAACAGTAGCTGCTCAGAGGGACAGTCATATACCTTTCTAGCTCCTTAAGCCTGCTATCAATCATCCTCCCGCCCTCCCTTCTATCTCATAGGCCAAAGACTAAGTCCTGATTCCTAGCTCTCCAGCTTCCAGTGTAATCGTTCCAAGACAAGACACCAAGACTCACGAAGGGCGGCATCATTCCGCGGTAGGGAGGGAACTGGGGTGGGCCTGAAGGCTGCAGCCCACCCCGGGGATCATGACCATGATGAAGTTTGGAGTCTGGGCCCTCCAGCTCATCAGGGCCACGCCCACCTCCGTCCCTCCAAGTTGTAGAATCTGTATTTTGGAAAAGGTAGAGAGAGGTATCAATGATTGGAGGGCAAGTGAACACAGCTGAAAGTGATGGGGAGGAAGGTGAATAAGCCAGCACCTAGCTCTGAGATGCAATAGGTAATGTCTTAGCCAAAAGGCAGCCACTCACTTTGGGGGCGGAGGCTTGGTCCGGGCCCAGACGACTGTTCGGCAGACTCCCTTTCCTTGGCAGCCTTGTCCTGGTCGCCAGCCGCCTGCAGGGTCGGAAATTCCTCTCGAGAGAATCGCGACAGTAGGCTTGATGCCCTTCCACCTATTAGGATGGGGATGCAGAACAGGAGAGAGAAGTACATTTCCTGAGGACATGCTATAAAAGTGGAAGGCTCTGGCTGGGCGCGGTGGCTCACGCCTGTAATCCCAGCACTCTGGGAGGCTGAGGCGGACGGATCACGAGGTCAAGAGATCGAGACCATCCTGGCCAACACGTGAAACCCCACCTCTACTAAAAATACAAAAAAAATTAGCTGGGTGTGTTGGCGTGTGCCTGTAGTCCCACCAGCTACTCTGGAGGCTGAGGCAGGAAAATCGCTTGAACCCAGGAGGCAGAGGTTGCAGTGAGCCGAAATTGCGCCACTGCACTCCAGCCTGGGTGACAGAATGAGTCTCCGTCTCAAAAAAAAAAAAAAAAAAAAAAAAAAAAGTGGAAGGCTCTGACAGGTACCAGACCATCAGGTTTCCCACCTTCAAACTCACCCCTCTACAGAATAACTGCTTATTCCCCAAGAAGGTCAGTTCTGGCACCACTACACTCCATCATATAAGACTGAGACTTAAACTTGCTCATGTGCCTCCATGAAACTGAATATGGGTGGTCCTTGATTTAGCCAAAGAGGACCAAGGTCACTTGGCTGAAAATACAGTGCAGAGTTCATGCATCCCATGGTGCCCAGACACAGCTCCCCAATTAAGTGCTGCACTCACCATCTCCATGTGCTCCATGGGTGACGCTGGCTTGTGCCCAGGACTTTACCCCGCTTGGAACCAAAGGAGTGTTCTGGGGAAGTGTTCAGAGAGATGATAAATGATGTGGGTGGGGCAGCTATGAACCATTCTTCCTCCCCACCCCTCCAGTTCTCCAGGCACCTCGGGGGCTGCTGGGGGTCGTTTCGGCTGGTTGGAGGCAGGCGTCTGTGAAGCCGGCAGTGGCTGCGATTCCGGCGGCTGAGCGGTTGAGGCATCGGAACTGAGGGGATAGAATGGGAAGGTTATTCAGGCCTGAGATGCCTCCCTGACTTCTCCAACTGGTGGAGACTCAGGACTGAAATCACGCCCATTGCTGCCATTTACAAATATAAGGACAAAATAATTTTTTCATCCTTTGTAGGCTGTTGTTTGTTTCTTCATGCTTTCTCTCCAAGACAAAAAGCTAAAGTTTAGTACCATTCCTTAGTCACTTAACAAGGAACCTGCAATAGGTAAGAAAGGGACCTCTTCGTCTCTGGCTCATACGTGGCTGGGCTAAACCAAGCCCCAACGCTCCCTGAAGTTCAAGTTAAAATATCCATCACTCCAGGTCCCCCAAGCCTCTGTCTACCTCTTGGGGTCGGACTGCTCCTGTTTGCTTGCCCATCCTGTTCCGTCTTTCGGCACTAGTGAGACATTGGGGTCATTGCCTTTGTTCTCGGCTTTCAGGCTTGGAAGGTTGGCTGGAGGTGGCATACGCCGGGCAATGGCAACTTTCCCGAGACTCTGCAGGCCATGGCGAGGGGCAACTGGAGAAAAAGACGGAGAGAGGGTCGAAAATGCCTCATATGGGAGATCTGATGGCCTCCTATCCTGGGCCACATTTATACATGTTGAATATTTTATTGCCTACTTCCTCCAAACTTAATCTCTGCCCTTAATAATCTCTGAAATCACGCTGATTGTGGTGGCTCACACTTTGTAATCCCAGCACTTTGGCAGGCTGAGGCAGGCGGATCACGTGAGGTCAGGAGTTTAAGACCAGCTTGACCAAAATGGAGAAACCCTGTCTCTACTAAAAATACAAAATTAGCTGGGTGTGGTGGCACATGCCTGTAATCCCAGCTACTCGGGAGGCTGAGGCAGGAGAATCGCTTAAACCCAGGAGGTGGAGGTTGTGGTAAGTCAAGATCACACCACTGCACTCCAGCCTGGGCAACAGGAGCGAAACTTGGTTTCAAAAAAAAAAAAAAAAAAAAATCTATGAAATCCCTATCAAGAAGGCTGAGATATGTAACATTCAATACTTTTATGTGAGATTGGTTGATTATGAGCCTGCAAGAACTAAGCTGGCCTCAAAGTTTCCCAAATCCACATTTCTTTGCCTCCAATTCTTACGTGTCCAAACACAGGGAACCACAGACACGCCTCTGTAGGAGAGTAACTGGTGTTCACCCAGAGCCCACACCCCCTTTAAGGGACCCAGTGTAAAGCTGGGAAATCTCCTCTAGTCTTTTGGTATTTCTACTACAGCCACTTCCCTTTAAAGAGCTCTAAAACATATGCCCCAAGCATGCCTAGCTTTCAACCATCAGAAGCATCTTTGCAGGACCCTCACCAGCGGGTTTCTGGATCTCTAAGGACTTGCCCTTATACGTATCAAACAGGTTGAGCGAGGAATACTTCTTTCCATCCTTTCCCTTGGCAGTCGGCCCCGAGCGATCGGACATTGCGCTGGAAGCTCATTGAGTATGTTGGGTCCTGCAGGCACCTCCCCCAAAACGTGCCGGAGCCTGTGGGCCAGACAGCAAGTGTCTCAGTCTCTGTCCCCTGTACAGACCATAACAGAAGCTTAAAAACTCCACTGCATTATCATTAGGGACTCAGATATGAGGCCCTCTGGTGTCTTTTCCTCCAGTCTATGTAAACTGCCCACTCTTCTTAAGCAACCATGATCTACTTAGCTCCCTCATAGCTCAAATGCCATGTTCCCTCCTTTCCCCCAGACACCTTTGTCAAGGAAATCTAAGTAAAAATCCAGCATCCTCCTAGTATAAACACTCTGTCTACAAAGGGTAGTAAGTAGCCTTTGCATTCCTTACAAGTAATAATCTCTTCTCTCTCCACCAAAATCGTTTCAGAGACTTACAACAGGGCAAATTCAAGCAAGAGAAAACTAAAAAACAAGCATACAATTCCATCAGAGAAGAAGAAACAACGCTTTAGATTCCCTATTTATTGGACACCAGCTCCCTAATCATGCCCCCAGGGCCCTGTACCCCAGGCTCCCAGCCCAGCAGCCTCGTGTCCATCTGGGAAGGTTTGCAGGAAGGTATGCTGGGAGTTTAAGGATTTTATGAGCTTGCTCAGCCGGAATGGGGGTTGGTACCAGAGAAATCCTCATAGAACAACTGGGGCTGTACATACTCCCAGGCTATAGGAACCCCAAATATTTGAAATATCCCATCTTTTCTTAAACCTGCTCCTGGAAAAAATCGCCTCCAGATGAAATACTGTTTTACCATATGAAGAACTGAGAAAAAGCATTATGGAGCCACCTTAGCACCCTGTAACCATGGGCCAGAAAACAGAGGGCCAAGGCTAGGGCCATCTTCGTTTTCCTATCCTCATTAAAAATGTCCATCCCCAGTGTTTCTTTACTCGATACCTCCAGCTCCCTAAGCAAGCCGGACGACAGGTCTCTCAGACCATTCCAGAGTGACCAGGCATTCGTTTACGACGGGAACAGTGTAAAGAGATGAGAAATAGTGGGGAAGAAAGCAGGGAAATCCAGACAGGCCCAGAATGAAAGCTAAAATTGGGGAGAAAGAACTTTATGACAAGCTAGAGATGAGATGGATGTTGCTTCGTAGGTGTTTAAGGAGGCCAGTCTGTGAAGATAAATATATGAAGGGAAAAGGAATAAAAGAGTCATGTAGCGAATAGACCAAAACTAACAGAAAAGAATGAATACGAAAGCAGGTGGAAAATATATGGAAACAGGAATGGCAAAAAAAAAAGGATGCAGACAACGAAGTAAGGGGGCAGAGGCCCAAGAAGAAAAACGGGATTGGAGGGGAAAGGAGACCAGGAACAGGAAAAATGAAAAAGCAGACATAGGGCGACTAAGCAACATAGAAAGCAAAGATGCTGGATAAAAAGCAGGGTTCTAGAGTGGGAGTGGCTCGACACGAAGAGGGGCGTCCACAGGGGGGAACACAGCGCTGGATGATAGGAGGGGGTCCAATATGGAGAAAAAGCGCCCTTCCGAGAGAACTGTCGGGCGCGGCCCATCCCGGGGCGGCAGCCGGGGAGGGGGGCCCACAAATGGGGGTGAGAAGCCAGGAGCGCAGCAGAGGGTAGGGAGTTACGGGCCCAGGCGCAGGGGTCACCCCCTGAAGCCAAGACGGTGGGTGGTTAAGGGCAGACTATGGATCCTGGATGAGCTGCCGGAGGTGCGGGTCCCGGAGTAGAGGTACCGGAGGGGGAGGGGCAGGCAGGCCCGGCAGCAGGAGGACAAAATGGCGGCGGCTAATGGCAGCTTCTCCTCCCCCCCTGCCCGCCACCGCCACCGCCGCCGCCGCCACCGCCACCGCCACCGCCACCGCCACCGCCACCACCTCTCCCGCGCCAGAAAAGGGCGTCAGCGCACGGTTCACCCAGACTCACCTGGCCGGGTGCGCGGGGATCCGGGACCCGGGCCTAGGGGCTCCCCGGGACGGGATGGCGGTGGGGCGGGGGAGGATGGCGGTGGATGGCGCCGGGTTCGGCTCCTCCCGTCTCCCTCGCTCACTCCGCGGCTGAGCTCCGACTAACGGCCCATCCGGGCAACCGCCGCCCCCGGGAGCACCCCCCCCACCTCCCACCTCCCTCCGCGCCTAGACACGCCCCTTAATTTGCATAAAGGGCGGGCACTTTCTACCCTAACCCTCTACTTCCAGGGCTGTCTGTAGTTTAAAAAAAAAAAAAAAAAGGGGCCGGGCGCGCGGAGCATGCGGAGATTATTTGCATCAAGAGGAGGGACTTAAGGGTACTAGGACCCCGATTGGCTAAGGAGGCGGGCCCCCAGCGTCGGCCGTTGAGACGTGTTGAAGGGGCGGGAATGCGGTGCAGGTCGGCTGGACGGTTGGGACGCAGAATTTACACGACGAATGTGGGAGAAAGAGGCGGAGCGTGCGTCGGACGTTCGCAGAAAGATGGGAGCAGAGAGACGTAGGGACGCCAAAAGTGGAAGGCAACGACACACGGCCCGTGGCGCCTTCAGCTAGGGAGCAGGAGAGAGGACGGGGGCTGGCGGGCGGGATTAGCTGCCGGAGGGCTGCGTTTACGCAGACCTGGTAAGAGTTCCAGCTCTCGCGTCCCTTTGCTGTGAGTTTGAGGAGGTCGTTGGAGCAGGGAAATGCACCAGAGGGGCGGGGCCTTCCAGTTATTAAATCACGTCATGCAAATGAGGTGGATAGACAGACCAATCCAGAGGTCCCGGGAAGCGTTTCGCCCGCACCAGGCAGCGTAGGCATTTTTCGGGCAGTTCTACTTATTTGCATAATGTATGCAAATCATTTGAACAAAGATAGGCTAGGAATGCCTTGTTCATCAAAATATGCGCAACCATCGACTGGGACATTTAATTTTATAACCTACAATTTTTGTGAATAAATTTTTATATTTTATATTATTGGGAATTTGTAATTTCTTAACAATGGGTTTCATTTTGTGAAATGCAGTACTGTTTCCCTCCTTTGTCTCTTACTACCCGATTCTAGAGCTCTCTGCTCCCATCAGACCTATACCCATTCAACAGATCATTCAATGACTATGATTTCAGGGCGCTGGAGATAAGGCACAGGATATTATAGAAGTAGAGAAATAAGGCCTGGCGCGGTGGCTCATGCCTATAATCCCAGCACTTTGGGAGGCCGAGGCAGGTGGATCACGAGATCAGGAGTTCACGACCAGCCTGGCCAACATGATGAAACCCCATTTCTACTAAAAATACAAAAATTTGCCCCACGTGGTGGCGGGCGCCTGTAATCCCAGCTACTCGGGAAACTGAGTCAGAGAATTGCTTGAACCGGGGAGGCGGAGGTTGCACTCCAGCCTGGGCGACAGAGCAAGACTCCGTCTCAAAAAAAAAAAAAAGAAGGATAGGCGAGGTGGCTCACGCCTGTAATCCCACTGTAATCCCAGCACTTCGGGAGGCTCAGGTGGGCGGATCACCTGAGGTCGGGAGTTCGAGACCAGCCTGACCAACATGGAGAAACCCCGTCTCTACTAAAAATACAATTACCCAGGCGTGGTGGCACATGCCTGTAATCCCAGCTACTCGGGAGGCTGAGTCGGGAGAATCGCTTGAACTTGGGAGGCGGAGGTTGTGGTGAGCCAAGATCGTGCCATTGCACTCCAGCCTGGGCAACAAGAGTGAAACTCTATCTCAAAAAAAAAAAAAAAAAAAAGAAGTAGAGAAATAAAATATGACTATGCCTGGGGTGATTGAGAAATGTTTCTAGAAAAACTCATTAAGAGATATGAGGCCGGGCGTGGTGGCTCATGCCTGTAGTGCTGGCACTTTGGGAGGCTGAGGCGGGCAGATCACAAGGTCAAGAAATGGAGACCATCTTGGCCAACATGGCAAAACCCCGTCTCTACTAAAAATACAAAAATTAGCTGGACTGGTGGCATGTGCTTGTAGTCTCAGCTACTTGGGAGGCTGAGGCAAGAGAATCGCTTGAACCTGTGAGACGGAGGTTGCAGTGAGCCGAAATCACGCCACTGCACTCCAGCCTAGCGACAGAGTGAGACTACATCTCAAAAAAAAAAAGAAAAAGAGAAAGAAAAGAAAGGGCCGGGAGCGGGAGCAGTGGCTCACACCTGTAATCCCAGCACTTTGAGAGGCCAAGGTGGGTGGGTCACCTGAGGTCAGGAGTTGGAGACCAGCCTGGCCAACATGAGACTCCATCTCAGGAAAAAAAAAAAAAAATGATATGAAGAACGATCGGAGTAGATATCTGTCAAAAAATATAAATAAATAGATATGAAGAACGAGTTAGAACTTACCCAAGTTTCAGAAGAAGGTGTACATCTCAGGCGCAGAGAACAGATTAGTGGAGGCACAAGTTTGGGGGCCTGTGCCCAGGCTGATGTGGCTAAATAAAGGAGACGGCTTGTTCATTATGAAAAGTGAAGACAGAAAAGTTTGCAGAAATCAGATGGGAATTTTAGTCAGAGGCTCAGTAAGATTTAAGATGACTTCTGTTTTCAAACTTCCAAAATGATTCTCTTCTCCCTTCTCCCTGGTCAGCTACCACACATACCATTTTGTTACCCTTTGCAGCAAAATTCTTGTAAGGGATGTCAATAGTCATTGTCTCCAATGAGTTTCTCCTTCCAGTCTCTCTCTCTTTTTTTTTTTTTTTTTTTTGAGACAGAGTCTCACTCTTGTCACCCAGGCTCCCAGGCTGGAGTGCCATGGCGTGATCTCGGCTCACTGCAACCTCCACCTCCCGGGTTCAAGCGATTCTCCTGCCTCAGTCTCCCGAGTAGCTGGGATTACAGGCACCTGCCACCATGCCCAGCTAATTTTTTGTATTTTAGTAGAGATGGGGTTTCACCATGTTGGCCAGGCTGGTCTCCAACTCCTGACCTCAGGTAATCTGCCCGCTTTGGCCTCCTGAAGTGCTGGGATTACAGGTGTGAGCCACCATGCCCAGCTGTAAATTCTTTGCTTTATTCAATAGCACCAGTTCTTTCATTCATCTACCCATTCAAGTGTTTTTTTGTTTGTTTGGTTTTTTTTTTTTTTTTTTGAGACGGAGTTTCGCTTTTTAGTTGCCCAGGCTGGAGTGCAATGATGCGATCTCGGATTACCACAACCTCCACCTCCTGGGTTCAAGAGATTCTCTTGCCTCAGCTTCCCAAGTAGCTGGGATTACAGGCATGCACCACCACACCAGGCTAATTTTGTATTTTTAGTAGAGACGGGGTTTCTTCATGTTCGTCAGGCTGGTCTCGAACTCCTGACCTCAGGTGATCTGCCCCCCCCATCCTCCCAAAGTGCTGGGATTACAGGCATAAGCCATCAGCTCCGGCTCATTCAAGTTTTTTTTTTTTTTTTTTTTGAGACGGAGTCTCGCTCTATCACCATCTCGGCTCACTGCAAGCTCCGCCTCCCGGGTTCACGCCATTCTCCTGCCTCAGCCTCTCCAAGTAGCTGGGACTACAGGCGCCCGCCACCACGCCTGGCTAATTTTTTTTTTATTTTTTTTTATTTTTAGTAGAGACGGGGTTTCACCGTGGTCTCGATCTCCTGACCTCGTGATCCGCCCGCCTCGGCCTCCCAAAGTGCTGGGATTACAAGCGTGAGCCACCGCGCCCGGTCATTCAAGTTTTAAACATTATTGAGGGCTTGTGATATGTCAGGCACAATAGCATAGGTCACTTTATCCCCATTTTTAGAAAAAAGCCTCACAGAGGCTGAGTGATTTGTCAAAGTGACAAAGCTTATAGTGGTGGAGAATGTTGTTTCATGGTATTCCTTGCTCTTCATGAAATCTGTCATGGGCCTGGGTACCTTGTTTGGACATGTGTTTTTGTCCCGCCTGCATTCTTTGAGGTTAAGGCTGTCTTATACAGCTGGAATCCCCCTTGGTGAGTGAAACCATCTGCTGTAGTGGACACACTATAGCGTTGTTGATGGATTGTTCATATGGCCAAATCCTTGCCATCCTTCCCTCAAGACCTGTCTCTCCTTCCCAAATCCAGGAAAAAAATCACCCAAATAAAAACTAAGCTGACTTGATCTGGAGGAGGAGGGTAATTTATTTAATTTGTTGACTCTGGCTTACAATTTTGTTTTCTGTTTCCATATCTGGGTCATTAGAAGCCCCTTCAATCCCATCATCTCTTTTCCCTTCAAATCAGGGCAACTCAGAGATAGCTTTCTTGGCTGGGGGGCCTGTTGGCTTTTCCTTTTCTCTCGCTTTTTCCTCATACATCAGGATCCTGGTTGAGATGGGAAGAGGCACAGGGATCAGGGAACAGTCCTCTCAAGGGTATAAATCATAGGGTTCTAGGAAAGGCTAGAAGGGGATGGGGATGTGAGGGTGGAAGGGGGAGGAGGAAGGGCAGGGGTTGGAGTTTATGGGGACCAAGACTATGGATAGGGATGAGATCGGGACCTTGGAAGGGTCCCTCTAAGGATGGAAGAACGGATGATGAGCAACGTGTAGAAAAGTTGAGCCTGGGGCCAAGGGTAGGGATGGGGGAGGAGAAAACAGGTAAGTACAGGTGAGGTTGGAACTTGACACTCACATTTTTAGGATGGCAGATCTCTTGCCCAGCATCATCCTGAGAAAGTCAGGGTAGCTGAACGTCTCCCCGGAGCCACTGGACACCTCTCCAATTAATTTCTTTAGCTCTAGGTGAGTCTTGGGGACCCCAAGTTTCTCCAGCATTCGCTTCAGGGACATGATATCTGGGGGCAGAGGATGGGGATGGGGAGAAGGTGGGGAGACCTCTCCCACTTCCACATCCCCATCTTCCTTCCTCCCACTCTGGTAGGTGGGCCCCCTCCCAAATCATGAGGAATGGAGCATGTAGGAGAGACCTCTGTCTTAGGCCTGCACACCACCCCGTCCCCGCAAATCACCCGTTTCTCACCAATATCACCATTTCCATTAAGGTCAAACTCCATGTATTTTTCTGGGTGAAGGGAGAGAGCAGAAGGGATAAGCGCTGACTGGAGGGTTTTCAGCAGGGGACTGAGGAAGGGGTTGCCAACCAGCTGCTAGGTGGAGGAGACAACGTGGAAGGAGGAGGAGGGGCAGGCAGAGGAAGTGGGGTTGGGGAGTTGAGGGGCCCCGCCAGGGTGTAAGGAGCTAGAGGGGATGCTGAGAGAGGCAAGCCCGGGAAAGGGACCGCAGTGTGGCAGGAGGGCAATAAAGGCAGGTTCGCCTCTTGCTACCACAAAAGTAAACTTTGTATCTCTGCTGTTCCTGCCTTGTTCTTGTGGAAATCCTAACCCTCCTATCCCCAGCCCCGTCTCCACCCCCTACAGTTTCCCCCTCACCTTTGAAGCCTTCCAGTTTGGAGGGCAGATCCTCATCACTGCTATATTTGGGATCGTCTAGGAATTGCTATGGAGGGGAAAATAAGAGCCAGGGTAGGCCCTCCCCATCCATGCCCCATCCCCCAGGCTCTGCCCCCTTAGTTCTTCCTTCTACCTTGTTGATCTCATCCAGCCTCTCTTCCTGCTGGGCCTTCAGCAGTCCAAAAGCTTTTCCTCCTGTGGGGGGAAAAAGATTAATCAGCCCTCATCCCTCCCTTCCTCTCCTTACCCTGACACCAGCCCAGGGACATCACAGTTGGCCTGCCTAGGCCAGCTGACTGCCCTCCTAGCCCACAGCCCAGGTCTGTCCATCTCATTCCTCCGATCTAACGCCGCTGCCTATCCCACCCTCCCTACCCTGTAAATCCCTGGTTTGGCTCATAGCTCAGCAAATGCTGGTAGAGGTGGGGAGACAGACCAAGCTAGAGGCCTCTGTCTGCAGGCTCTCCTCTCCCACCAGTCTTCTCAGAAGCCTTCCTCCCAAACTTCCCCTTTCCCCTCATTCCTTCCTCCTCTGCCTCCCAGACCTCACTTCCCCATCAGGTTCTGCTGACACTAGCACCCCAGGAAGGAGGGGGAGCCTGGCGTGAAATGCAGATTAGAAAATAACGTTCTCCCAAATTCCTCTTAAATGAGAGCCCAGTGTGCACATGAAACAAATATTTTGATAAGCCATGGAGGTGTGCAGGAAGGGCAGGAAGACACCAGGGATATTTATTCTCAGGAACTGGTATTTTTGAACAGGTCCAAGGTTCAGGTAATGATAAGACCTTGCATTTTGTCAGGTTTCATGAGTCTGGGCAGGCAGGTGTGGATAGGAAGACAAGGAAGGGCTGGCTGAATTTTTCTGCTCTGTAGATCAGAGAAGAATCTGAAGTCTGCTGGCAGCTCCAGGAGGGTGACAAGATGGGCACAGGGTTTAGAAAGGGAGAGAAACCTCACTCCCAGCCTGGCAGCTCCAAGGAGGCCCTTAAAAATATGGAAATGTCTAACAAAACATTTTAATTTATTTGCTTTAGGATGTGCAACGTAACCCTCTCATCTTATCTCCTTTGAAATCTTTAGTAACATCTATACAGATCAGGAATTTAAGAGTTTAAGTAGATTCTTTGGAGGAACTGAAAGTGATACTTAAAGAAACAGCTTTTGTGCACAGAAGAGCCAGGGAGTGAGGCTGACATCAGGTTTGCACACTGCGCGTGCATGCACACATGCAGGCATGTTTGTGTGATGGGGTGCTGGTCACTGTGGGTTCAACAGAGTGGATGATAGCCTCTGACACATGCCTCCCTAGACATAACCTTTATCCCCCCTGTCACTCTGTTTGGCCAGTCGCTTCTTGGAGAGGTGAGAACAGCACATTTCCCTCATTGAGATTTCCTGGTCCAAACTCCCTGCCCAGGGCTGCATCTACCCTGCCCTGGCATTGATGAAGACACCTTTCCTTCTCCCTTCCCCCTAACATATTTCCTTTTCTGTAGCTGGGAGTTTTCACTTCTCACTGCCCTCTCCCTGACCCAAGCCAGGTAGGGGAGATGCCGGAGTGGACTCTGGCTGCTGCTGCTTTTTTTTTTTTTGAGTCGGAGTCTTGCTCTGTCGCCCAGGCAGGAGTGCAATGGTGCAATCTCGGCTCACTGCAACCTCTGCCTCCTGGGTTCAAGCGATTCTCCTGCCTCAGCCCCCTGAGTAGCTGGGACTACAGGCGCCCACCACCACGCCCAGCTAATTTTTGTATTTTTAGTACAGATGGGGTTTCGCCATGTTGGCCAGGATGGTCTCTATCTCTTGACCTTGTGATCCACCCGCCTCAGCCTCCCAAAGTGCTGGGATTACAGGCATGAGCCACCGCACCCGGCCGGACTCTGGCTTCTTGACTTCCCTTTATTACAGCTGCATTCTCCTGCTGCAGAGAGAGCTGCAACCCTGTACTCCCAATGTTCTCAGTGCCTGCTGGGAGGAACTCACTTCTTTATTCATACATTCACTCAACAGATATTTACTGAATGCTTACTATATGCCAGGCATGCCTCTAGGCCCAGAGAACCCAACAAACGAAAACTTTTGTCTTCATGGTTGATCTAATTGGGGAAGGCAGACAATACCAATAAATAAGTATATTAAAGGCGCTAGGTGGCCAGGCACAGTGGCTCACGCCTGTAATCACAGCACTTTGGGAGGCTGGGGCAGGCGGATCACAAGGTCAGGAGTTGGAGACCAGCCTGACCAACATGGTGAAACCCCATTTCTACTAAAAATACAAAAATTAGCAGGGCCTGGTGGTGCGTGCCTGTAATCCCAGCTACTCAGGAGGCTGACACAGGGGAATTGCTTAAACCCGGGAGGCAGAGGTTGCAGTGAGCTGAGATCGCACCATTGCACTCCAGCCTGGGCAACAGAGCGAGACTCCGTCTCAAAAAAAAAAAAAAAAAAAAAAAAAGCGCTAGGTGCCTATGGAGGAAAACAAAGTAGGGAAGAGGGGACATAGGAGTATTGCCAATGGTCCCCAGTTATTTTTTTTGAAATGGAGTCTCACTCTGTCGCCCAGGCTAGAGTGCAATGGCGTGATCTCAGCTCACTGTAACCTCCGCCTCCTAGGTTCAAGTGATTCTCCTGCCTCAGCCTTCCGAGTAGCTGGGATTATAGCCACCTGCCATCATGCCTAGCTAATTTTTGTATTTTGTAGAGGCGGGGTTTCGCCATGTTGACCAGGCTGGTCTTGAACTCCTGACCTCAGGTGATCTACCCACCTCGGACTCCCAAAGTGCTAAGATTACAGGCGTGAGCCACTGCACCCAGCTTTTTTTTTTTGAGACGGAATCTCACTCTGTTGCCCAGGCTGGAGTGCAGTGGCACAATCTCAGCTCACTGCAACCTCCGCCTCCCGGGTTCAAGCAATTCTCCTGCCTCAGCTTACCGAATAGCTGGGATTACAGGCGATCACCACTACACCCGGCTAATTTTTGTATTTTTAGTAGAGATGGGGTTTCACCAAGTTGGCTAGGCTGGTCTTGAACTCCTAACCTTGTGATCCTCCCACCTTGGCCTCCCAAAGTGCTGGGATTACAGGTGTGAGCCCGACTTGTCCCCAGTTTTAAGTATGGTGGTCTGGCCAGGCATGGTGGCTTACGCCTGTGGTCCTAGCCACTTGGGAGGCTGAAGTGAGAGGATCACTTGAGCCCAGGAGATCAAGGCTGCAGTGAGCCATGATCGTGCCATTACACTCCAGTCTGGGCAACAGAGTGAGACCCTGTCTCAAAAAATAAATAATAAAATAAATAGAGTAGTTAGAGAAGCCTTCTCTGAAAAAGTGATATTTGAGCAAAGATTTCTTTTCTTTTTTTTGAGATGGAGTCTCACTCTGTCGCCCAGGCTAGAGTGCAGTGGTGCAATCTCCACTCACTGCAACCTCCACCTCCCGGGTTCAAGTGATTCTCCTGCCTCAGCCTCCAGAGTAGCTGGGATTACAGGCACCTGCCACCACGCCCGGCTGGCTATTTTTTTGTATTTTTAGTGAGATGGGGTTTTACTATGTTGGCCAGGCTGGTCTTGAACTCCTGATCTCATGATTCGCCCACCTTGCCCTCCCAAAGTGCTGGGATTACAGGCGTGAGCCACCGCGCCTGGCCGTTTGAGCAAAGATTTTAAACAAGCAGAGGAACAACCCTCTGTCTTCCTAGGCCTGCACACTTCCCCAAATCACCTTTTTCTCACTGATATCTCTGTTTCCATTCTGGTCAAACTTTATGTATTTCTTTGGGTAAAGAGAGAGAACAGACAGGGTAAGCACTGGCTAGAGGGTCTTTGGCAGAAGATCGAGGAAGGCATTGCCGACCAAGTGCTAGGTTGAGGAGAGGATGTGGAAGGAGGAGATGGGGCAGGCAGAGTGGGCTTGGGGAGTTGAGGGACCATGTAAAGTGGATATACCGATAGAAAGAAAAACACTTCTTTTTTTTTTTTTGAGACAGAGTCTCCATCTGTCGCTAGACTGGAGTGCAGTGGCACGATCTTGGCTCACTTCAACCTCTGCCTCCTGGGTTCAAGCGACTCTCCTGCCTCAGCCTCCCAAGTAGCTGGGACTACAGGTGTGCACCACCATGTTCAACTAATTTTTGTATTTTTAGTGGAGACGGAGTTTCACCATGTTGGCCAAGATGGTCTCGATCTCTTGACCTTGTGATCCACCCACCTCCGCCTCCCAAAGTACTGAGATTATAGATGTGAGCCACTGCGCCTGGCAAGAAAAATATATCTTGATCCTAAAGTGGAGTCGGCGCCACTGTTACTGCTAGTGTTGAATCCAGAACCATAGCTGGACATGGGATCAGAGGATGAGCAAGAGATGCTGACTGGGTCTAGAGATGGCAAGGAGGAGGAGGAAGAGGAAGAGGAGGAATTAGTCAATTCCTAACAAAAGTGAGAGAGCAATGCGTGCAGCTGAAGAAATGAGTAAAGTCTCGGAACAGCTGGAGCTCTGTGATGAGCATGTGTCTTCCAGATCACAGACAGGAGAGGATTGCACAAAGCTCTTTGACTTCTCTAATGCAAGGGACCATTTGCATGGCCCACAAATCCTTTAACAGTGTGAAATGAATGTGCAGACTCCTTCACCCCAGCTTTCATCACCTGGGCATTTCTCTATGGTTTTAAATATACCATTTGTTTCTAATTTGTGTAACTATAAGTCCATGTGAACCTCATGGATTTTTGGCTTAGGCAAATAGCTTCTCTGTAATTGGCAGCAGTTCCATCTTAATAAGGGACCTGTGATTTGCAAAACAAAAAAAATACTGTTTTTTTCTTTTTCCTTTTTTTTATTCAAGGGCTGGTGAATCCTGGGACCTCAGGGTTACATCGAGGTATATTTATCATCATCATTATAGTCCAGAACTAAAAGGAAGTTATTCCAGGCTCTTTGCAAAAAATCTCAGGTTTTTTTTTGTTTTGTTTTATTTTGTTTTGAGATGGAGTCTTGCTCTGTTGGCCAGGCTGGAGTGCAGTGGTGCAGTCTCTGCTGACTGCAGCCTCCACCTCCCAGATTCAAGCAATTCTCCTGCCTCAGCCTCCCGAGTAGCTGGGACTACAGGCACCCGCCACCATGCCCGGCTAATTTTTTGTATTTTTAGTAGAGACAGGGTTTCACCATGTTAGCCAGGATGGTCTCGATCTCTTGACCTCGTGATCTGCCTGCCTCGGCCTCCCAAAGTGCTGGGATTACAGGTGTGAGCCACTGCTCTCGGCCAAGAACACCACTTCTTACACCAATCGTGTGGGGACTTCTCCCAAACCAACCAATTCTTCAATTCTTGGTAGATATTAACTGGGAGTCCTGCAATGTAATTCAGTTCTGACACTCTACCCATAATTACCAGTTATCTAATCCCCAAGTTGAAGGGCTCAGTTCTACAAGGCTGCCCCCACTCCAGATACCAATCACAAACAAGTCCAGGCCTCCTAACTGTTTTTATGACTCCCTCCTCTGACTCAGTAATTCGCTGGAATAGTACACAGAACTCAGGTAAACGCTTTACTTATGTTAGCTAGTTTATTATGAAGGATAAAACTTAGGAACAGTCAGATGGAAGAGTTGCACCGGATGAAGTATCGGGGAAGGGGGATTTGGAGCTTTCTTGTCCTCTCTGGGCTCCTTCCCGCCCCTCCATGTGTTCATCAACCTGGCAGCTCTCCAACCCTCATCTTTTTTGGGTTTTTATGGAGGCTTCATTATGCAGGCATACTTGATTCAATAGCCATTAGTTGGAGGTCAGGGGGTTGGAGCTAAAAGTTCTAACTCTCTAATCACACAGTTGCCTACCTTGGCAACAAACCCCAACCTTAAGGGCTTTCTAAAAGTCAACTTACTAACATAAACTCAGTTGTGGTTGAAAAGAGCTTGTTATGAATAACAAAAGCTCCCTTCACTTTATCGTTTAGGAAATTACAAGGGTTTAGGAGGTCTGGCCCGGAGCCAGGATGGAGACCAACACACACACTCACACACACACACACGCACACACGCGCACACACACACGCACACACGCACACATTAATATTTTGAGACAGGGAGACAGGGTCTCGTTCTGTTTTCCAGGCTGGAGTGCAGTGGCACAAACATGGCTACTGCAGCTTTGACCTCCTGGGCTCAAGCGATCCTCCCTTGTCAGCCTCCTGAGTAACTGGAACTATAGGCATGTGCCACCACACCTGGTTAATTTTTAAAATATTTTTTTAGAGACAGAGTCTCTTTGTGTTGCCCAGGTTGGTCCTGACTTCCTGGGCTCAATGAATCCTCCCACCTTGGCCTCCCAAAGTGCTGGGATTACAGGCCTGAGCCACCATGCCTGACCCTTTTTTTTTTGAGACAGGTTCTTGTTCTGTCATCCAGGTTGGAGTGCAGTGGCACCATCATAGCTCACTGCAGCCTCAACTTCTTGGGCTCAAGCAATCCTCCCACCTCAGCCTCCCAAGCAGCTGGGACCCACACCACCATGCCTGGCTCATTTTAAAATTTTTTGTAGAGACGAAATCTCGCCAGGTTGCCCAGGCTGGTCTTGAACTCCTGGGCTCAAGTGATCCTCTGGTCTCAGCCTTCTAGAGTGCTGGGATTACATGTGTTAACCACCACACCAAACCCATATATATATGTGTGTGTGTGTGTATATATATATATATATATATATATATATATATTTATTTTTTCCCCAAGATGGAGTCTTGCTCTGTTGCCCAGGTTGGAGTGCAGTGGCACGATCTCCGCTCACTGCAAGCTCCACCTCCCAGGTTCATGCCATTCTCCTGCCTCAGCTTCCTGAGTAGATGGGACTACAGGCGCCCGCCACCACGTCCAGCTAATTTTTTGTATTTTTAGTAGAGACGGGGTTTCACCATGTTAGCCAGGATGGTCTCCATCTCCTGACCTTGTGATCTGACCGCCTTGGCCTCCCAAAGTGTTGGGATTACAGGTGTGAGCCACCGCGCCTGGCCTTTTTTTTTTTTTTTGGTGATGGAGTCTCGCTCTGTCGCCCAGGCTGGAGTGCAGTGGCGATCTCGGCTCACTGCAAGCCCCGCCTCCTGTTTTCATGCCATTCTCCTGCCTCAGCCTCCCGAGTAGCTGGGACTACAGGTGCCTGCCCCCACATCCGGCTAATTTTTTTTGTATTTTTAGTAGAGATGAGGTTTCACCATGTTAGCCAGGATGGTCTCGATCTCCTGACCTCGTGATCTGCCCACCTCGGCCTCCCAAAGTGCTGGGATTACAGGTGTGAGCCACCGTGCCTGGCCCCCAAAATATATATTTTTATTATAACAATATCACAATGGGAGAAGAGCATTTCAGGTGGAGGGAACAGCAAGTTCAAAGGCCCTGATGTGAGAGCAGTGTGGATATCTGGAGTGTTCATGGAGTAGCGGGGAGGCCTGTGCTGCCGAAGCCAGGTGAGGAGGAGGTCAGCTTGGGTAGGGCCTTGTGAAGACTCTGGCTTTTATTCTGAGTGAGACTGCCTCCCAGACCGGCCTTTCCATTGAGAATGGCTTGACAGACTACTAGGGTGAGACAGTGCTTATATGCTCAGAAAAACTGCCTGGGATAGAGAAAATGACAGCTGCTCTGACTGTGGGACAAAAATGAAGACTAGGCCTGGCGCGGTGGCTCACGCCTGTAATCCCAGCACTTTGGGAGGCCGAGGCGGGCGGATCACCTGAGGTCAGGAATTTGAGATCAGCCCGACCAACATGGAGAAACCCCGTTTCTACTAAATGTATAAAATCAGCCAGGCATGGTGGCACATGCCTGTAATCCCAGCTACTTGGGAGGCTGAGGCAGGAGAATTGCTTGAACCTGGGAGGTGGAGATTGCAGTGAGCCGAGATCATGCCATTGCACTCCAGCCTGGGCAATAAGTGAAACTCCATCCCCCCCCCCAAAAAAAATGTGAATATTGAAGGGTATATAGGAAGACAAGCGGGTGGAGAAGGAAACTCAGGGCCTAAACAGAGATGAGGGGACAAGAATAGACATGCAAGAAGATGCTGGGGCTCAGAAAGTGATACCCCAAAGACTGGTGCTTTGAAACGCTGAGAGGCCTTAGAAGCTGCCTTAGAATCATCCTACCACACTTTCTGGAATTTCCTTATCTGAGTGAAAAAACTTCTTTGCAAAAGAAATGCAACTGTCTTAAGACCTCCTGCCTAGAGATCTTATCAAATAACCAGATCAACCACCAGAGAGAAGATATTGGGAATCATCATCATACCCAGATAGACTTTTCTTCTCTTTATTTTCTTCCTTTTGAGGCAGGGTCTTGTTCTGTTGCCCAGCCTGGAGTGCAGTGGCGTGGTCATGGCTCACTGCAGCCTCAACCTCCAGGCTCAAGTGATCCTCCCACCCTAGCCTCCTGAGTAGCTGGGACGACAGGCATGTGCCACCACGCCTTAGGTTTGTTTTTTTTTTTTTTTTTTTTTTTTTGAGATGGAGTCTCTCTCTGTCACCCAGGCTGGAGTGCAGTGACATGATCTCGACTCACTGCAACCTCCTCCTCCTGGGTTCAAGCAATTCTCCTGCTTCAGCCTCTGGAGTAGCTGGGGTTACAGGCGCCCGCCACCACGCCCAGCTAATTTTTGTATTTTTTAGGAGAGACAGAGTTTCATCATGTTGGTTCTGGCTGATCTCGAGCTCCTGACCTCAGGTGATCCACCTGCCTTGCCCTCCTAAAGTGCTAGGATTACAGACATGAGCCACTGCACCCAGCCATGGTGACTAATTCTTTATCTTTTTTTTTTTTCTTTTTTTGAGACAGAGTCTCACACTGTCGCCCGGGCTGGTGTGCAGTAGCGCGATCTCGGCTCACTGCAACCTCCACCTTCCGGATTCAAGTGATACCCCTGCTTCAGCCTCCCGAGTAGCTAGGATTGCAGGCACCCGCCACCACGTCCAGCAATTTTTTTTTCTTTTGAGACGGAGTCTCGCTCTGTCGCCCAGGCTGGAGTGCAGTGGCACAATCTCGGCTTACTGCAAGCTCCACCTCCTGGGTTCATGCCATTATTTTTTTGTATTTTTAGTAGAGACGGGTTTCACTATGTTGCCAGGCTGGTCTCAAACTCTTGACCTTGTGATCTGCCCACCTCGGCCTCCCAAAGTGCTGGGATTACAGGCGTGAGCCACAGCGCCAGCCTTTTTTTTTTTTTTTTTTTTTAGATGGAGTCTCGCTTTGTCACCCAGGCTGGAGTGCAGTGGCGTGATCTTGGCTCACTGCAACCTCTGCCTCATGGGTTCAAGAGATTCTCCCGCCTCACCCTCCTGAGTAGCTGGGACTACAGACGAGTGCCACCAATCCCAGCTAATTTTTTTGTATTTTTAGTAGAGAGGGTTTTGCCATGTTGGCCAGGATGATCTGGATTTCTTGACCTTGTGATCCGCCCTCCTCGGCCTCCCAAAGTGTTGGGATTACAGGCGTAAGTCACCGTGCCTGGCTTTTTTTTTTTTTTTTTTTAATATAGAGACAAGGGATCATAATATAGAGACATTCTGACCCTAATGTTAGCACAACGGGGATGCAGATGGTCAGGATCTGGAGACTTGCAGGAATAGAGCAGTGAGCCAAAGTGCAGCCTGGTTTATGCTTAATTATAACTATATTTCTGCCCAGATCCCAGCATGCAATTCTTGTCAATCTTGGGACAGTTTCAATTTACTGTATTGAAAGTTTTTATTAATACTTTGATAACTGGAATTCAATTTTGATGCAATTGTTTTTTTTTTTTGAGATGGAGTCTTGCTCTGTCACCCAGACTGGAGTACAATGGCACGATCTCAGCTCACTGCAACCTCTACCTCCCGGTTCCAGCAATTCTGCCTCAGCCTCCCAGGTAGTTAAGATTACAGGCGCCGACCACCATGCCTAGCTAATTTTTTGTGTTTTTAGTAGAGACAGAGTTTCGCCATGTTGGCCAGGCTGCTCTCGAGCTCCTGACCTCGGGTGATCCACCTGCCTCGGCCTCCCAAAGTGCTGGGATTACAGGCGTGAGCAACTGTGCCTGGCCGATTTGTTTTTATATGTATATTTTTTAAATTTTATGCTTTACTAGAATGTCAGAGGGATCTGTGGCACAAAATAACTAAGAACCACTGCTGTAACCTCTCTCTCCCCTCATCCCTTTGAGCCTGGGGGTGGAAATATCCCCTGCAGTTCTCTTACATAACACTCCCACCTTTGTGTGTGTGTGTTTTTTGTTTGTTTTGTTTTGTTTTTGAGATGGAGTCTTGCTCTGTCGCCCAGGCTGGAGTGCAGTGAAGTGATGTCGACTCAGTGCAACCTCCACCTCCCAGGTTCAAGTGATTCTCCTGCCTCAGCCTCCCTAGTAGCTGGGACTACAGATGCGTGCCACCACGCCCAGCTAATTTTTTGTATTTTCGGTAGAGATGGGGCTTCACCATGTTAGCCAGGATAGCCTTGACCTCCTGACCTCGTGATCCGCCCGCCTCGGCCCCCCAAAGTGCTGGGATTACAGGCATGAGCCACTGCACCTGTTGTCTTTAATAATTATTTTGCCTGCTTAATATATAGTTTCTGGGCCGGGCGCGGTGGCTCACGCTTGTAATCCCAGCACTTTGGGAGGCCGAGGTGGGCGGATCACGAGGTCAGGAGATCGAGACCACGGTGAAACCCCGTCTCTACTAAAAGTACAAAAAAATTAGCCGGGCGTGGTGGCGGGCACCTGTAGTCCCAGCTACTCGGAGAGGCTGAGACAGGAGAATGGTGTGAACCTGGGAGGCGGAGCTTGCAGCGAGCCAAGATCGCGCCACTGCACTCCAGCCTGGGTGAGAGAGCGAGACTCCGTCTCAAAAAAAAAAAAAAAAAAATATATATATATATATATATATATATATATATATATATATAGTTTCTGAGAGATGTGAGTCTTCCTCTAATATTGTAGGTTACTTTTCTGTCGCTGCTGCACAAACTTTTTTTTTTTTTTGAGATAGAGTCTCACTCTGTCGCCCAGACTGGAGTGCAGTGGCGTGATTTCGGCCCACTGCAACCTCTGCCTCCCGGGTTCAAGCGATTCTTCTCCTGAGTAGCTGGGATTACAGGTGCACGCTACCACAGCTGGCTAATTTTTGTATTTTTAGTAGAGAAGGAGTTTCACCATGTTGGTCAGGCTGGTCTCGAACTCCTGACCTCGTGATCCGCCCTCCTCGGCCTCCCAAAGTATTGGGATTACAAGCGGTAGCCACTGTGCCTGGCCTAAACTTGTTTTTTTTTTTAAGCATACTTGTGCAGAGACTCCAAGGGCAAACGACTAGTGCCAACCAGCCTGGCAGAGCTGAGGCAGGCCTCAAATCTGTCCCCTAAAGGAAAGGGGTGACTAGTCACTAGCCTTCCTTCATTCTCTCACCCAGAGAGAAATGGGGAAGGAAGAGAGATGGAGTAAAAGAATAAGGTATGTAGATGGGGAGGGATGGGAAGGGAAAACATGGAGAATGATGGGGAGGCAGAAAGCGATGCGAAGAGAGATGGAGGAAGAGAGAGAGAGAGAAAGACGGAGAGGCAGACCAGACACGGCAGCTCACCCCTGTAATCCCAGCACTTTGGGAGGCTGAGGCAGGTGGATCACTTGAGGCCAGGAGTTAAGACCAGCCTGGCCAACATGGCAAAACCCCATCTCTACTAAAAATACAAAAATTAGCCAGGTGTGGTGGCATGTGGCTGTAATCCCAGCTACTCTGGAGGCTGAGGCAGGAGAATCACTTGAACCTGGGAGGTGGAGGTTACAGTGAGCTGAGAGCACAAAAAAAAGAGAGACAGAATGTCTCACGTGGAAGGTGCTCACTGAACATTTGTTGAATGAGGGAATAAGCAGAAGTGTGTATGCGTGTGACAGAGAGAGAGGCAGAGGGGTAGGGGTGTGTAGAAATGTGGCATGTGAGTGGACATGGGGGAAGAAACAAGTAATATGAATAACATGGTGAGACAGAAAGAGTTGTGGACAGAGATGTGGGAAATATGAGAGATAAGGAGAGAGATACTGAAAAGAGCGATTAAGAGAGATGAAGATAGGGTGTCTGGCCCATGGAAGGCCCTTGTGAAGAGCGATGCTGAATAGATGAATGAACCTCAATGCCCAGCAGTGGTGGGATGAAGGGGATGCTGTGCAGAAACCACACTACCCATCAGAGAAGCAACTCTGCTCGTTTCCCCTTGAGTTGATGAGGGATTTAGTGACCAGTGGAATGAAGAGCAGGGGAAAGACACCTGCGATCTTTCAGAAGCAAAATGGGCAGGGCCTGGAGATCTTTTGGATGGGGGAACTGAGGGAGAAGGCAGAGTAGATGAATCCCAGGTGTTTGCCTTAAGTGACTGGGGCTTTGTGTTTCCATTCCCTGGGACAAGGATGACAGGAGGCTGACCTGGTCTGAGTGGACACTGATGACTTTGAAATGCCTGTGGAGTATTCAGGGTAAGCCGCCTAGAGAGCAATTAGATAGTGTGGACTTAGGTCTCAAGAAAGAGGCCTGAGGGGGAGATGTAGATTGGGGACTTGACAGAGAATAAGCAGTAGTGACAACTGTGGCTATGACAAGATTGCCTAGGATAGCCATGGTAGATGCGCAAAATTTATTGAATGAAAGTGGGAAGCCAGGTGCATGCCTGTAATCCCAGCTACGTGAAAGGCTGAGGTCGGAGGAACACCTGAAGCCCGGAGTTAGGACTTTGAGACTAGCCTGGGCAACATAGTGAGATCTCATCTCAAAAATATATATAATAAAAAATATATAATAACACTTTAAAAAGAAAGTGGGGCCGGGGCACTAGCTCATGCCTGTAATCCCAGCACTTTGGGAGGCCGAGGCAGGCGGATCACTTGAGGTCAGGAGTTCGAGACCAGCCTGACTGACATGGTGAAACCCCATCTCTACTAAAAATACAAAATTAGCTGGGTGTGGTGGCACATGCCTGTAATCCCAGCTACTTGGGAGGCTAAGAGAGAAGCATCGCTTGAATGCAGGAGGCGAAGGTTGCAGTGAGCAGAGATCGCACCATTGCACTCCAGCCTGGGCAACAAGAGCAAAATTCTGTCTCAAAAAAAAAAAAAAAAAAGTGGGAGAAACAACCCAAAAATCTTCCAATAGGACAATGGTGTAAAAGCACACGTTTAGGGTACAGGGGTGTGAGGGACTCAGGTTGGATGGCTTTTATGTCCTTTGGAAAGAGGAGGTGAGATGGTGACAGGATCTGAGATGTAGGTCATGGAGAGTCAAGGTGATGATTGGAGTGGACAAGGTGAAATACCTGTGAAGTTGCACACTTAGGGTATTGGAAAGGCATTTGCCAGATGGGTAGAAGAAGTTTCATAGCAGATTGAGTCATAATAAGAAAAACAAAAAATAGGAACAACCCAATTGTACATCATCAGGTGAATAGATGAACAAGCTGTGCTACATCATATAAAGGATTACCACTCAGCAAAAAAAAGGAATGAAACACTGATAGATACAACAGCATGAGCGAATCTCACAGCCATTAAGCAGAATGAAAGGAGCCAGATACAAGAGTATGTACTATATGACTCCATTAATATGATGTTCAAGAACAGACTAATCTACAGAGGCCGAGCGCAGTGGCTCACGCCTGTAATCCTAACACTTAGAGAGGTCAAGGCAGGAGGATCACTTGAGCCCAGGAGTTAGAATCCAGTCTGGGCAACATAGAAGGACCTCGTCTTTGCAAAAAAAAAATTTTTTTTTTTTTTTTTTTTTTTGAGACGGAGTCCTGCTCTGTCACCCAGGCTGGAGTGCAATGACGCGATCTTGGCTCACTGCAACCTCTGCCTCCCAGGTTCAAGCAATTCTCCTGCCTCAGCCTCCCGAGCAGCTGGGACTATAGGTGCGTGCCACCAACCCTGGCTAATTTTTTTTTTGTGTGTGTGTTTTTAGTAGAGACGGGGTTTCACTGTGTTAGCCAGCATCGTCTTGAGCTCCTGACCTTGTGATCCCCCTGCCTCGGCCTCCCAAAATGCTAGGATTATAGGCCTGAACCACTGCACCCGGCCTACGAAAAAACTGTTAAAAAATTAGCTGGGTGCGGTGGCATATGCCTGTAGTCATAGCTACTCAGGCGACTGAGGTGGGAGGATGGCTTGAGCCCAGGAGGTCAAGGCAGCAGTGAGCTATAATTGCACTACTGCACTCCAACCTGGGTAACAGAGCAAGACTCTGTCCCAAGAAAAAAGTCTACAGAGGTAAAAATCAATGGTTGCATCTAGGAGGGGAAAGGGATTTACCAAAAAGGGGCATGGAGGAATTTTCCAGGATAGTGAGAATTATCTATATCTCGATTACAGTGTGGTTGCATGGGTGTACACATTGGCCAAAGGTCATCAAACTGTACATTAAGATCTGTGCATTTTACTGTATGAAATTATATCTCAGTGTTTAAAAATGTCATTTATGGCCGGGCACAGTGGCTCATGCCTGTAATCCCAGCACTTTGGGAGGCCGAGGCAGGTGGATCACGAGGTCAGGAGATTGAGACCATCCTGGCTAACATGGTGAAACCCTGTCTCTACTAAAAAATACAAAAAAATTAGCCGGGCGTGGTGGCAGGCGCCTGTAGTCCCAGCTACTAGGGAGACTGAGGCAGGAGAATGGCGTGAGCCCAGGAGGTGGAGCTTTCAGGGAGCCGAGATCACGCCACTGCACTCCAGCCTGGGGGACACAGCAAGACTCCATCTCAAAAAAAAAAAAAAAAAAAAAGTCATTCACGTGGACATTAAGTCCATTAAGGAGCTGGCAGAGGTTGAAATAGAGAGGAGGTGGGCTGGGCATGGTGGCTCACGCCTGTAATCCCAGCACTTTGGGAGGCCAAGGTGGGTGGATCACAAGGTCTGGAGTTCGAGACCAGCCTGGCTAACATGGTGAAACCCTGTCTCTACTAAAAATACAAAAATTAGCCTGGCGTGGTGGCAGGCGCCTGTAATCCCAGCCACTCTGGAGGCTGGGGCAGGAGAATCGCTTGAACCTGGGAGGCAGAGGTTGCGGTGAACCAAGATCACGCCATTGCACTCCAGCAACAACAGCAAAACTCTGTCTCAAAAAAAATAAAAAAATAAAAAAATAGAGAAGAGGCTGCAGAGTCAGGGATGGGCTCTTGATGAATGTGAGGGTGAGGGGACAACGACACCAAGGAGAGATTGAAGGTCAGATGCTGTGAGCCTCAGAGGAGAAGCTGAAAGTATCATCACCTGGGAGGCATTCATAAGTTGAAAAATATTGATAAGACTTGGCCAGAGAAGTCGCCCAATCTCACCCCGGCCAGCACGTAGAGGAAGAACCCTCTGGTGGGAGTGGGGGTTGGAGTGGGGGAAGGATGAGATCCCCTGTGCTGGATTGTGGAATTTTGTGTTTTCACCTGTTTTCATGGTCTGAGTTGGGAGTTTATTGGCCTCAACCACATCCAGCCAGCCCACAGCTTGTTGTTAAAGAAGTCAGACCAGAGACCGGGCGCCGTGGCTCATGCCTGTAATCCTTGCAGTTTCGGAGGCTGAAGCAGGCGGATCACTTGAGGTCAGGAGTTCAAAACCAGCCTGGCCAGCATGGTGAAACCCTGTCTCTACTAAAAACACAAAAAAGTTAGCCAGGCGTGGTGACAGGTGCCTATAGTCCCAGCTACTTGGGAGGCTGAGGCAGGAGAATCACTTGAACCCAGGAGGCAGAGGTTGCAGTGAGCGGAAATCACACCACTGCACTCCAACCTGGGCGACAGAGTGAGACTCTCAAAAAAACACAGAGACCAGTGCACATCCACTTCAACACTGTTTTATTTGTTGCCTTTCCTCTTGAGTGCCTGGGAATAATTTCTTTAGAAAAGTTCCATCCTTGGCCGGGTGCAGTGGCTCATGCCTGTAATCCCAGCACTTTGGGAGGCTGACATGGGTGGATCATGAGGTCAGGGGTTCAAGACCAGCCTGGCCAAGATGGTGAAACCCCATCTCTACTAAAAATACAAAAATTAGCTGGGCATGGTAGTGGGTGCCTGTAATCCCGGCTACTCAGGAGGCTGAGGCAGGAGAATCTCTTGAACCCGGGAGACGGAGGTCACAGTGAGCCGAGATCGCGCCACTGCACTCTAGCCTGGGCAATAGAACAAGACTCTGTCTCAAAAAAAAGAAAAAGAAAAAGAAAAAAAAAGTTCCATCCTTGTGCCCACTGTGCTGATTACCGCAGCAGTTCCTGTCTTGCAGGTTAGCCTTCCCTAGAGGTTCTCAGAGTTATTAAAAGGGGTCCCTTGAATGCACACACATACCAGGATTTATTCTAGATGGACTGAAAAAAAAAAAACCACATATTGTCTTTGGAATCCGGAACATTTTTAGCTATAACAAATGTTTAGAAGTCTTAGATATAGAAAAGAGCTGGGAGAGCAGGATGCCCTTGAGTCCAGGTGTAGCAATGGCACTGCCACCCTTGCACAGGACTAGGGAAGCACTGGAGAAGAACCACACATTGAAAACCTAGGGCAATGGGGTCTGGAAGTTTACAGGTGGTACCCCCAGTTTACAGTAGTGGCACCAGGACTCCAACCTAGGCTGATTTGTCTTCTAAGCCACATTGCCCTGGGACGTGGAGTAGAACCATGTGATTGAGTGTACACTGTGGAAGAGTGGAGTTTGGTTTTTTTTTTTTTTTTGAGACAGAGTTTTGCTCGTTGCTCAGGCTGGAGTGCAGTGGCACAGTGTCGGCTCACTGCAACCTCCGCCTCCTGGATTCAAGTGATTCTCGTGCCTCAGCCACCCGAGTAGCTGGGATTATAGGCACGCACCACCACATCTGGCTAAGTTTTGTATTTTTAGTAGAGATGGGGATTCACCATGTTGGCCAGTCTCGAACTCCTGACATCAGGTGATCTGCCCACCTCAGCCACCCAAAGTGCTGGGATTGCAGGCGTGGGCCACTGCTCCCGGCCGGAAGAGTGGAGTTTTATCCCCAGCCAGTTACTTATTCCACGTCCCCACTGGTGGTGACCTCTTCTCCCTTCCCAAACCGTGGGCTTCCTACAGCTGAGATAATAGAGACAATTTTTCTTATATTGATCCTTTGGGGGGTGAATGGGGTGTTGATAGAAGGAGGCAAGCAAGGTAGGGGATTGGGCAGAAGCTGGAATCAAGGCCCAGTTGAGAAAAGCCACCATTGGTAGCTCGGGCCTCCCATGCTCTCTGACCACCAGGGGGCAGCCCTTGCCTTGCCATAACGCCTCCATTCCACATCCTCTAGTTGGATATTCCTGGGGTGGCAGCCACTTCACTGATGGAGAATGGCTGAGTTGGTCCTTCTCAGGTTGTGTGGCATGTGTGGTTGTTCCGGTAGCTTAGGGAGGTAAAATAATTTGTTCAAGATTAGACTAGGCACAGTGGCTCACACCTGTAATCCCAGCACTTTGGGAGGCCGAAGTGGGAGGACTGCCTTAGGCCAGGAGTTTTAGATCAGCCTGGGCAACCCAGTGAGACTCTGTCTGTACAAAAAATAAAAATAAGTGAGCCAAACGTGATGGTGTGTGTCTGTAGTCCCAGATACTCTAGAGGCTGACGTGGGAGGGTCACTTGAGCTCAGGAGTTCAAAGTTCAAGACTACGGGGAGCTATGATCATATGATCACACCACTGCACTCCAGACTGGTTGACAGAGTGAGACCCTATCTCAAAAAAAAAAAAAAAAAGTTGTATAACATAATTGTGGGGATTGCGGGGGAGCTGGCATTTGAACCTAGACTCATTCCAAACCAGCATTCTTTTTTTTTTTTTTTTTTTTTTTTTTTTTTTTTTTTGAGACAGAGTCTCGCTCTGTCGCCCAGGCTGGAGTGCAGTGGCGCGATCTCGGCTCACTGCAAGCTCCGCCTCCCAGGTTCACGCCATTCTCCTGCCTCAGCCTCTCCGAGTAGCTGGGACTACAGGCGCCCGCCACTGCGCCCGGCTAATTTTTTGTATTTTTAGTAGAGACGGGGTTTCACCGTGGTCTCGATCTCCTGACCTCGTGATCCGCCCGCCTCGGCCTCCCAAAGTGCTGGGATTACAGGCTTGAGCCACCGCGCCCGGCCCCAAACCAGCATTCTTAACCATGAGATGACTGCTTCTCCAAAAGAAAGCTCTGAATTACTTCAGTGATGGGTAGGAATTGGACACTCTACAAAAGTACTGTGACACAGAGCTAGAAACACAGACACAAAGAGAAGAAATATGTATTAGGTCGGGTGTGGTGGCTCACACCTGTAATCCCAGCACTTTGGGAGGCCAAGGCGGGTGGATCACTTAAGGCCAGGTGTTTGAAACCAGCCTGGCCAACATGGCAAAACTCCATTGGTACTAAAAACACAAAAATTAGCCGAGTGTGGTGGCACATGCCTGTGAACCCAGATACTCAGGAGGCTGAGGCACGTGAATCGCTTGAGCCTGGGTCAGGTGTTCGAGACCAGTCTGGCCAACATGGTGAAACTCAGTCTCTACTAAAAATACAAAAATTAGCTGGGTGTGGTGGTGCACGTCTGTAATCCTAGCTACTCGGGAGGCGGAGGCAGGAGAATCGCTTGAACCTGGGAGGCAGAGGTTGCAGTGAGCCAAGATTGCGCCACTGCACTCCAACCTGGGCGACAAGAACAAGACTCCATCTCTAAATAAATAAATAAATAAATAAATAAAATAAAAGGAGCCAGACCAGGAGTTTGAGACCTGGACAACATAGCAAAATGCTGTCTTTCAAAAATAAATAAAAGTAAAAAGTCTGGTGTGATGGCACATACCAGTATTCCAAGCTACTTGGGAGGCTGAGGCAGGAGGATTGCTTGAGTCCAGGAGATCGAGGCTGCAGTGAACAATGATCACACCACTGTATTCGTGCCTGAGTGACAGAGTGATAGACCCTTGTCTCTAAAAAATACAATAGTAAAAGGAGCCAGAAGGGGGCATGTGGTAAGGGGTGGACACATGGCATATCACATGTCATCCTTCACTTCTACATGCTGTATTATCTCCTGTAGCTGTGTGATACACATACAAGAGTGTCTGGCATACTCTTGTGCCAATCCCTGTAGAGGTATTACCTTGTTTTACTGTGTTCCACAGATGTGCATTTTTTTATATATTGAAGTTTGTGGCAACCCTGTGTTGAGCAAGTCTGTAGGTGCCACTTTTCCAATAGCCTGTGCTCACTTTGTGTCTCAGTGGCACATTTTGGTAATTCTTGCAATATTTCAAACTTTTTCATGATTATTTTATCTGTTATGATCTGTGATTAGTGATTTTTTTTTTGAGATAGGGTCTCACTCTGTCATTTAGGCTGGAGTGCAGTGGCAAGATCATAGCTCACTGCAGCCTCGAACTCCTGGGCTCAAGTGATCCTCCCACTTCAGCCTCCCAAGTAGCTAAGACTCCTGGAACACACCAGCACACCTGGCTAATTTTATTTATTTATTTATTTATTTAGGCAGAATTTTGTTCTTGTTGCCCAGGCTGGAGTACAATGGCACGATCTCAGCTCACCACTACCTCCACCTCCCAGTGATTCTCCTGTCTCAGCCTCCCGAGTAGCTGGGATTACAGGCGTGTGCCACCACGCCCGACTAATTTTGTATTTTTAGTAGAGACAGGGTTTCTCCATGTTGATCAGGTTGGTCTCGAACTACCGACCTCAGGTGATTCGCCCTCCTCGGCCTCCCAAAGTGCTGGGATTACAGGCGCGAACCACTGCACCTGGACTTTTTTTTTCTTTTTTGTAGAGCTGAGATTGGCCAAGTGCAGTGGCTCATGCTTGTAATCCCAGTACTTTGAGAGGTTGACTGGGCAAATCACTTGAGCCTAGGAGTTTGAGACCAGCCTGGACAACATGGTGAGACCCTGTCTCTACAAAAAATACGAAAATTATCTAGGCATGGTGGTGTGTGGCAGCTACTCAGGAGGCTGAGGTGGGAAGATGGTTTGAGCCCAGGAGGTTGAGGCTGCAGTAAGCCGTGATTGTGCCACTGCACTCTAGCCTAGGCAACAGAGTGAGACCTTGTCTCAAAAAGAGAGAGAGAGGAGAGAGGGTCTTGCTTTGTTGCCCAGGCTGGAGTGCCATGGAGCCATGGCTTTCACAAGCAAAATCACAGCATACTGCAGCCTTGAACTTCTGTCCTCAAGTGATCCTCCCACCTCAGCCTTCTGAGTAGCAGAGACGTAGGCACATACCACTGCACTCTGCAAGAATTAGCTAAATTTACTCTGCCACGCTCTATAAATGGAACAATAAAGCCTAGATGGCTGGACGTGGTGGCTCATGCCTATAATCCCAGCACTTTGGGAGGCTGAGGTGGGTGGATCACCTGAGGTCAGGAGTTCAAGACGAGCCTGGCCAAGATGGTGAAACCCTGTCTCTACTAAAAATACAAAAATTAGCCGGGCATGGTGGCAGGCACCTGTAATCCCAGATACTAGGGAGGCTGAGGCAGGAGAATCACTTGAACCCAGAGGGCGGAGGTTGCAGTGAGCTAAAATTGCACCACTGCACTCCAGCCTGGGTGACAGAGCAAGACTCCATCTCAAAAAAAAAAAAAATAATAAAAATAAATAAATAAAAGCCTAGATGATAGTACATCTGTTTACAACGTGGTTTACTGATTTTAAAATTTTTCTTTTTTTTTTGTTTGTTTTTGAGACACAGTCTCAATCTGTTGTCCAGGCTATAGTACAGCAGCATGATCTCAGCTCATTGCAACCTCTGCCTTCCAGGGTCAAGTGATCCTCCTACTTCAGCCTCCTGGGTAGTTGGGACCACAGACATGAGCCACTATGCTCAGCTAATTTTTGTATTTTTTGTAGAGACAGGGTTTCGTCATGTTGTCCAGGCTCATCTCCAACTCTTTTTTTTTTTTTTTTTTTGAGACAAAGTCTTGCTCTGTCACCCAGGCTGGAGTGCAGTGGCACAATCTCGTCTAACTGCAACCTCTGCCTCCAAGGTTCAAGTGATTCTCCTGCCTCAGCCTCCTGAGTAGCTGGGACTACAGGCAGGTGCCACCATGCCCAGCTAATTTTTTGTATTTTTAGTAGAGACAGGGTTTCACCGTGTTAGCCAGGATGGTCTCGATCTCCTGAATTCGTGATCCGCTCGCCTCAGCCTCCCAAAGTGCTGGGATTACAGGCATGAGCCACCATGCCTGGCCTGGACTCCAACTCTTTAGCTCAAGTGATCTGCCCTCCTGGGCTTCCCAAAGTACTGGGATTACAGGTGTGACCCACCATACCTAGCCAAATTTTATTTTCTTTTAAACTCCGTTTACTACTGTTCCCAATTTAAATTGTATTTTATTTAGAGACAAGGTCTTACTCCATTGCTCAGGCTGAAATGCAGTGGCAAAATCATAGCTCACTGCATCCTTGAAACTCCTGGGCTCAAGGAATCCGCCTTCCTCAACTTCCTGAGTAGCTGGTACTATAGGTGTGTGCCACCACGTCCAGCTAAGTTTAAATTTTTTTGTAGAGACAGGGTCTTGCCATGTCTCAAACCCCTGGCCTCAAGCCATCCTCTCACCTTGGCCTCCCAAAGTGCTGGGATTACATGTGTGAGCCACTATGCCCAGCTGGTTTACTGAATATTTTAGGCCTACTGTTGAGATCTACTGCTCCGAAAAACAAGATTTCTTTAAAATGATTACTGCTCATTGACAACGTACATAGTTACCCAAGAGCTCTGGTGGAGATGTCCAAAGAGATGAATGTTGTTTTCTTTTCTTTTTTTTTTTTTTTGAGACAGAGGTTTGCTTTTGTTGCCCAGGCTGGAGTGCAATGGTGCGATCTCAGCTCACTGCAACTTCCGCCTCCTGGGTTCAAGTGATTCTCCTGCCTCAGCCTCCCGAGTAGCTGGGATTACAGGTGCGCCCCACCATACCCGGCTAATTTTGTATTTTTAGTAGAGATGAGGTTTCTCTATGTTGATCAGACTGGTCTCAAACTCCTGACCTCAGGTGATCCTCCCGCCTCAGCCTCCCAAAGTGCTGGGATTACAGGCATGAGCCACCACGCCCAGCTGAATGTTGTTTTCATGCCTGCTAACATAACACCATCCTGTAGTCCATGGTTTAAGGAGTAATTTAGACTTTCAAGTCTCATTATTTAAGAAATACATTTCTCCAGGCATGGTGGCTCATGCACTTTGGGAGGCCTAAGTGGGTGGATTGTTTGAGCCCAGGAGTTGGATACCAGCCTGGGCAACACAGGGAGACCCCCTCTCTACAAAAAATACAAAAATTAGCCTGGTGTGGTGGTGTGCGCCTGTAGTCCCAGCTACTCAGGAGACTGAAGTGGGAGGATCAATTGAGCCCTGGAGGTCAAGGCTGCAGTGAGCCGTGATGGCGCCACTGAACTCCAGCCTGGGTGAGACAGAGCCAGACCCTGTCTCAAAACACCAAAACAGGAATCCCAGCACTTTGGGAGGGCGAGGCTGGCAGATCACTTGAGATCAGGAGTTGGAGACCAGCCTGGCCAACATGGTAAAACCCTGTCTCTACAAAAAATACAAAATTTAGCTGGACTTGGTAGTGTGCGCCTGTAATCCCAGCTACTTGGGAGGCTGAGGCAGGGGAATTGCTTGAACCCAGGAGGTGGAGGTTGCAGTGAGCTCAGATTGTGCCACTGCATTCCAGCCTGGGCGACAGAGTGAGACTCCATCTCAAAACAGAAACAAAAACAAAAACAAAAAAACCCAGCCAAACACACACACACGCACACACACACACACACCCCCAGGGTGATTGCTATGCAAATTAAATATAGCTTCACCAATCAGCTTGCTTCTCCTAACCCCTCATAGAAATCTTGGAGCAGCCCTGGGGTGCGGTGAAGCCAGATTCCAGGAAGGGAATGGGTGGGATGGGTCTGGGTACTGGTGAGCAGTGGAGAGGGTAAGTAGGTTAGCTTCTGGGCCAAGGAGGGCTCCTGGAGGCTTGTTCTGGGTAAAAGCTGGTCTCCTTGAACCTCGGAAGGTGGGGGAACCCACATCCTGGTCTCACCCGCCCAACCGCCCACTCACCCTTGGGTTAGCAGCCATCTAAGCCCCACCCTCCCCCTCACACGCTTAGCTAGCCTGCCACAAGTTGGCCCCTTGGCCTCCTAGAGACCCAGACATCTCCACCAGCAGCATCCGTCCTCTCTCCTCAGGGAGGCATGCATTTGACGCTCGAGGTCCCTGGCAGTTGTGATCCTTGGCAAGTGATGTGTGAGTCCCGTGTGTCATAGGAAGCTCCCCATCCCCTTCTGGTGACCAAAAGCCTGGCTACAAGTAGTGAGTCCTCCCTCCTCCACCCAGACCTCACTGCTCAGATCCCCTTCGCCAACTGGGACATCTTCCGACATGGCCTGGATGCTGTTGCTCATCTTGATCATGGTCCATCCAGGTGACAGGGCGTGCGCTCAGGACCCCAAGGAGTGTGGGTGGGAGGAGGGAGATCCAGGAGGCTGGACTAGATGCTACAGGGAACAGGCTTGGTGGGGGCTGAAACACCTGGCTCTGAGGGAGGAGTGGGACTGCTCCAAAGGTGACACTCAGTGGACTCCCCCAATTCACAGTCTCTCTGTGTCACCCACTGTGAGGCTTTTTAGTTTGAGAGATCCAAGTAAATCCATGGTAAATTTCTTGGTGAAACTGTCTTTTTTTTTTTTTTTTTTTTTGAGACTGAGTCTTGCTCTGTCCCCGGGCTGGAGTGCAGTGGCGCGATTTTGGCTCATTGCAACCTCCGCCTCCCGTGTTCAGGCGATTCTCCTGCCTCAGCCTCCTGAGTAGCTGGGACTACACGCACACAACACCACACCCAGCTAATTTTTGTATTTTTAGTAGAGACAGGGTTTTACCATGTTGGCCGGGCTGGTCTCAAACTCCTGACCTCAGGTGATCTCGCCTCGGCCTCCTAAAGTGCGGCGATTACAGGCCTGAGCCACTGCGCCCAGCCATTTTTGTATTTTTAGTAGAGATGGGGTTTTGCTATGTTGGCCAGGCTGGTCTCAAACTCCTGATCTCAAGTGATCTGCCTGCCTCGGTCTCCCAAATTATTGGAATTACAGGCATAAGCCACTGCGCCCGCCTGGTGATGAAACTTTTTTTTTTTGAGACAGTTTCATTCTGTTGTCCAGGCTAGAGTACAGTGGCAATATCTCAGCTCACTGCAGCCTCCAACTCCTGGGTACAAGTGATTCTCCTGTCTTAGCCTCCCAAGTAGCTGGGATTACAGGTGCGTGCCATTACTGCCGGCTAGCTTGTGTATTTTTAGTAGAGACGAGATTTCACCATGTTGGCCAGGCTGGTCTCAAACTCCTGACCTCAGGTGATCCACTCGCCTTGGCCTCCCAAAGTGTTGGGATTACAGGCGTGAGCCACCGTGCCCGGCCAAAACTGTTTTTAATGAACGGAGAGAGCTTAACTATCAGGCATATTATTAACTAAATGCAGGAGTTCTCAAAATGTGGATTTCTGGCAACCTAGAACAAATTCTTAGGCCCCACTCCAGACCTACTGAGTCAAAAACTCGGCGGGTGGGCCCAGGAATCTGTTTTAGCAGATGCTCCAGGTAATTTCCATACACACTCGAGCTTGAGAACCACTGAAATAGAATGACTCGTAAATTTCCCTAAGTAGATAATTTAATCAGGGATTTTAATATTTGGTTTAATCATCAACATGGATGGGTTAAATAGGAATCTCAACCAATTAAGGCCATGTCTTCACCTGGAGATTTAATTAGTTACTTTCTTTAACGAAAAACAAAGAGTGGCCGGGTGCACTTTGGGAGGCCGAGGCAGGTGGATCACTTGAGATCAGGAGTTTGAGACCAGTCTGGTCTGAGGCGGGTGGATCACTTGAGATCAGGAGTTTGAGACCAGATGGTGAAACCCCGTCTCGACTGAAAATACAAAAATTAGCCAAGCGTGGTGGTGGGTGCCTGTAGTCCCAGCTACTTGGGAGGCTGAGGCACCAGGATCACTTGAACCCAGGGGACGGAGTTTGCAGTGAGCCAAGATCACACCACTGCACTCCAGCCTGGGCAACAGAGCAAGACTCCGTCTCAAAAACAGAAAAAAGAAAAAGAGGAAGGATGGCTTTACTGTACAATGCCATTTGTACTAAAATAATACCTGGATAATATAATGAGGGATATTATTTAACTAGGCAGCTGCATTCATTAATGAGCTTAATTTCACCATGATGGTTTACATTTCAGCTAGAAAAGTTACTACAGAACTGGCTGGAGAATGATGGCAGAGGGTGAGAGTGAGAGTTGGTATAGGAAGAATTTGAAAAATGATTTTTATTTTTTATTTTTTGAGATGGAGTCTTGCTTTGTCACCCAGGCTGGAGTGCAATGGCCCAATTTCGGCTCACTGCAACCTCTGCCTCCCGGGTTCAAGCGATTCTTCTGCCTCAGCCTCCTGAGTAGCTGGGATTACAGGTGCACACCACCATGCCCGGCTAATTTTTGTATTTTTTTGGTAGAGACGGGGTTTCACCACGTTGGCCAGGATGGTCTCGATCTCCTGATCTGGTGATCCGCCGACCTCGGCCTTCCAAAGTGCTGGGATTACAGGCATGAGCCACCGGACCAGACTGAAAAATGATTTAATAAGCAATGTTAAGAAATCAGATTGGTTAAGAGGAAAGGGTTTAATGAGGCACCCAAAGTATCTATTCCCATGCACCCTATGCCCGGAGACAGCTGGGATGTTCTACTTCAAGCTCTGTTGTCTTTTCTCTTTGGAGTAACTGGGGAGGTGTTTCTCTGGGTCTTCCTTCTGCCCCCAGGATCCTGTGCTCTCTGGGTGTCCCAGCCCCCTGAGATTCGTACCCTGGAAGGATCCTCTGCCTTCCTGCCCTGCTCCTTCAATGCCAGCCAAGGGAGACTGGCCATTGGCTCCGTCACGTGGTTCCGAGATGAGGTGGTTCCAGGGAAGGAGGTGAGGAATGGAACCCCAGAGTTCAGGGGCCGCCTGGCCCCACTTGCTTCTTCCCGTTTCCTCCGTGACCACCAGGCTGAGCTGCACATCTGGGACGTGCGAGGCCATGACGCCAGCATCTACGTGTGCAGAGTGGAGGTGCTGGGCCTGGGTGTCGGGACAGGGAATGGGACTCGGCTGGTGGTGGAGAAAGGTGAGATGCTGGGAGGTGGTGTCTCCTCCTGGCTGGAGGCCCCAAGAGGCAATGTCCTTGGGAGTCAGGGATGCTCCTCTGAGGCCCCTACCCTCCCTGAGCCTGTGTGCACTTCTTTCCCAACCCCCTTCTCCCTTGCCCCGTGCAGAACATCCTCAGCTAGGGGCTGGTACAGTCCTCCTCCTTCGGGCTGGATTCTATGCTGTCAGCTTTCTCTCTGTGGCCGTGGGCAGCACCGTCTATTACCAGGGCAAGTGTGAGTAATGGAGCCAGGGGCAATAGTGGATGGGATGGGAGGGGCAGTAACAGAGTGGGAGGAGGGAGGACAGAGACCAGGAAGAGGAGAGCCTCGGGACTGTGACACTGAGCGGCTCCTGTCCTCTCTCTGACCAGGCCACTGTCACATGGGAACACACTGCCACTCCTCAGATGGGCCCCGAGGAGTTTTTCCAGAGCCCAGAGGTCCCTAATCCTCTTCAAAAGACCCCAGCAAATCTGCCCCACCACTAACTCCTCCTTATGAGTCTCAAGTGTTTTCTTCTCCATTCTCCAGATGCCAGATCTACTCTCTCTGGATTCCCCCAACTCTGAACTCTCCCTTCCACCAGGTCTGACCTGGAAAGGTCCAAGAAGGCAGCTTCCGGCTGTGGTCCCAGGGCCCCTCCCACCACCATGTGGGAGCTCAGCACACCCGCTTCCCCCAGTCCCAGGAGGCTGAGCCTGATTGTCCTGAGAAATGGGAAGGATCAGATATGACTCCTCCTTGGCAACTGCCCTTTCCTGCCAGGCCCACACATACCCTCTTCTGGCTGTTAGGGGAGCTTGGGTCCCTGAACACTGTCATTCACCCAATAAATTACTATTTGACCCCAGAGTGGGTGGAAGGGTGAGCCACGTGTTTTTTTTTTTTTTTTAATTTTTAAAAAATTTAAAAAAATTCCCTATTCAAAGGTTAAAAAGCCACGTAAGTTTTGATGATGATCATTCTGAACGAAGGCTCGAGATGGCCTGAGAGGACTGAGACACAGAAGTCGGGGGACCATGGTTTTGACTGGCTGGACCACAGGGGAACCCTGTCCACCCGCCTGGGTTGAGGAAGGTGTCTGGGGTGCTCAGGTGGGTTTGTTCTCAGCAATGCAGGCATAGTCGGCTCTGGGATCCTCCTTGGTGCCTCTCTTGTCTCTGTCCCTGAGGTCAGGTCCCTCACTGCTGGGCACTGGCAGCCTCTGCAGAGATGCATAGTGGAGTTCCTGCTCTGAGGATCCCTGGGCCTGGGACCAGGACAGAAGGTGCTGATGGGAGGCGATGCCTTCAGATCCTTCCCTGTGAGTTCTGCTCCCACCTCCAGCCTTTCTTACTTCTCTCTCTCTCTCTCTCCCTCTCTCTCTTTCTCTCTTTGGAGACAGAGTCCCACTGTGTTGTCCAGGATGGTCTTCAACCCCTGAGCTCAAGCTATCTTCCTGCCTCAGCCTTGCAATAGCTGGAATGACATGCGTGAGCCACTGTGCCTGGTTCTGGAGCCTCTCTCTCTCTCTGTCTCTTTCATTGCTCTTTCTCTTTGTGTCTCTCTCACTCTCATTTTCTCCCTGCCTCTCACTCCTATCCTCTCTCTCACTTTTTCTCTTGGTTTCTGTCTCATTTTCTCTTTCTCTCTTGCCTCGATTTTCTCTGCCTCTCTTGTGCTCCTACCTTCTCTCTCCTTGTCTCCCGCCCCCAACCCTCCTGTCAGTGCTCAGCCATGCTTCTCCCCACTCACCCACTCAGGATCTCTCTTGCCCTCCCCCTTCCCTGTCCCCGGACTCACCCAGCTCCTCTCCAGCCTCTTTACTGGAAGAAAAGAAGAAGCTCAGCACAGCCCACCCTTTGTGCTTCTCCCGGGCCCTCCCTGGCTCCCCGCCCCAGCAGGTGTGGACTCCCTTATTGGCTTCCCAGTGGCTCCAGGGCCAGGCAGTGTTCTGGGAAAGCAGTGGGAAAGCGTGTGGGTGGGGGCACAGGGGGCACTGCTGCGGGGGGAGGGAGGGAGTGCAGCACTCACCTCTTCGATGCAGCCGACACAGGCAGGCGGACAGAAGGACCACTGCCAGAAGCAGGAGCCCGCCCAGCCCCAGGCCCCCGTAGATGTATATATATATATCTACAGGGAAGAGGGCTCAAGGTTAGAAAGCCCATTCCCTCTCCAGCATACCCCAGCCTCCTGGTTGGTTGCAGCTTTCTCAGATTCCTTCTCCAACAGTTTTAGAGGCAGAAAAATATACCCTCAGAGTTTCTCCATCCCAGACTTAATACCTCACCTCCTACCAGGTTTCTGGGCCTCCCGTGAGGTCCCTTTCCCTCCTGCACCAGCTGTCCCCAGAGGCCTGTCCACCTAGTCATGAGCTGCATGCATCACTGTTCCCCATCACTTCTTAAGCTCCCAGGACCCTCCCTATGCAGATGCAAGAGGCACTTTACTTACTCGTTTTACCATCATTTTGCAGGGACATTAAGTCAGGGATCAGGGACTGGCGTGGAGGTCAGGAACTCTAGTCCTTGCTCTCTTAGGCGAAATGATCAGGGGCTAGTGACTTGCCTCAAGTTCCTCATCTGTGAAGCGAGGGGCCCTCTGTTATAATCGTTCCCAGGCTGGGGAGCCTCACTTATGTGCCAACCCTGAGCTGGGCACTTTCCATTCCTCACTGCTAATCCCCAGAACATAGGGTATCATGGTGCCCACTGCCCAAGTAAAGACCCGAGATTCAAGCCTGGACTTTACCAGGTCACCCATCCCAGAAAGGTGGAGCTGGGGTTTAAGGCCAGCTCTGCCCAGCTCCAGAGCCCAGCCCTTCCCTCTGCCCTGGGCTGACCAGGTGGTTTGGAGGGGACTTTCCAGCCCTGGATGGTTCTAGGTGCTGGTAAGGGGATGATGGAGGGGAAGGAGCCTGGGCCTGGGTGGGTGTGGGCACTGGGGGGAAGTAGGGAGGGTGATATCAGCACACCCAGCAGGTGGGCTGCTCCCTGAGCCCCAGAGCATCGCGGGAGTGTGGGGGCCCCCTTGGCTGGTGTGGAGAGCCGCTTCCCACAGGCAGATGCTGCTAGGGCTGAAGTGGGGCATGGAGGAGTATCTGGGGCCCCATAACTTCCCCTCAGGCACTTCCTCCCCTCCAACCACTGGTTCCTGTTTGAGGGCGAAGAGGGGGCCGCTCTCTTCACCCCAGAGCCATACTGACTAGGGTCTGGAAACCGGGACCCTTCTGGGTTTAAGAGGAATTCTGGGGGGTGGGGAGCAGAAGCGCAGGTGGAGGCCGTAAGGGCCGTGGTCACAGAAATAAATTGTCTTTAATTTCTTTGGGGAGCAGAGACTCAGAGGATTCCTCGACGGCCCAGGGAAACTCAAACCCATACTCTCCCTCCCCTCATCTTAGCTTCACCCCACTCTGGGGTGTGACCATCCTTCCAAGGTCCCTGCCCATTCCCAGCTTACCCAGAGCCCATTCCCAGCTTACCCAGAGCTTGTGGCCTGCAGGATGGACAGACTCCACACTGGCCAGCGCTGTCTGGCTGAAGAGAAGTGTTGCCACCTCAGACATTCCTGCCCCTCCGCTGGCTTTAACTTCTCCCCCAGCCTGGGTTCCTCCCCAGCATTGTTAGGAGAGGAAGTTGGGCTCGAGGGTTAGGGTTACAACATCTTTCTTTTCAAACTTCTGGGCCTGTAGCTAGGGCAGTAATGTGCCTCAGCTCCAGTCATTTCACTGATCCTGCCACTAGTCAGTGAACACCCACCTCCTTTAGGTGTCTTCCTTGATTAACTCTTCTCTATTACCTCTTACACTGCATCTGTTGAGACCTCTTGATCTTGGCATATGTCTGTGGACACATGTACCCCGCTCCAGTTCAGACTGGGAGCTCTGGCATATTTGGTGCTCTGGTGACCCACTTGGTGTTCTGCAGCTCTATGCAGCAGGCTGCTTGGCTGTCTGATTAACAAACACGAGAGTTAAAGGCAGCCATACTAGATCTACATGAGCCCTGTGGATAGATCAAGGACAGAAAGTTGGTGACAAGTTGGTGACAGGAAAGGAGGTGTGGGCAATACAGGTGGACTTCCTGTAGGAGGCAGCATTCTGGCATTGAACACAGAACTAAGTAAAGGCAGCGGCCTGAGGCCCTCTGGAGAGACCTGGGTGAAGGCTTCTTAGTGGCACTGTGATGGAGGAGATGGGTGCTGGAGGATTGCACACCCACTCCTTGAGGAGGGTGAAGACTGGGGAGCCCATATAAGGCAAGGGGTGAGGAGGAGATTTGGTGCCTGGGTGGGTCCATATTAATTTGCGTTTCCCCTTCCAAATTCAAGAACCTTCTACTTCCTCCCCTACCCTTCTCCCCATCCTCCATGTTCCCTATGCTGAATAATATTCAGGGTTTTTTTTTTACATTTTATTAAAAAGTATAAACATAGGGTGAAATGAGAATAATTGTACAGTGAACATATTCTTACCACCTAGATGCTACTATTAACATTTTTTGTTTTGTTTTGTTTTTGAGATGGGGTCTCACTCTGTCACTCAGCCTGAAGTGCAGTGGTGAAATCATAGCTCACTGCAGCCTTGAATTCCTGGGCTCAAAGATCCTCCCACCTTAGCCTTCCGAGTAGCTAGGACTACAGACACCAGCTACCACATGAAGCTTTGTAGAAATGGGGTCTTACTATATTGCACAGGCTGGTCTTGAACGCCTGGTCTCAAGCAATCTTTCCACCTTAGCCTCCCAAAGTGCTGGAATTACAGGAGTGGGCCACTGCACCCGGCTCTATTTACATTTTTTATTTGCTTTATCACATATTTATCAATCTATCTCACTTTTAAATATCTTTTAAAATTACAAATATCAGTACATTTTACATCTAAACCCTTCAGAAGCTTAAGATTGACTGGAGTTCAGTATTTATTTCCCCATTTCTTTTCTGGCCTGAGGAAGGCAAATTTTACATACAAATCTCAAGTCAGTACTCTTTTTTTTTTTTTTGAGACGGCGTCTTGCTCTGTCGCCCAGGCGGGAGTGCAGTGGTGTGATCTTGGCTCACTGCAACCTCTGCCTTCTGGGTACAAGCGATTCTCCTGCCTCAGCCTCCCAAGTAGCTGGGACTACAGGTTTGTGCCACTAGGCCCAGCTAATTTTTGTATTTTTAATGGAGAAGGGGTTTCACCATGTTGGCCAGGCTGGTCTTGAACTCTTGACCTCAAGTGATCTACCTGCCTTGGTCTCCTAAAATGCTGGGATTATAGGCGTGAGCCACCTCGCCTGGCCTAGTACTGTTTTTTTTGTTTGTTTTTGTTTTTGTTTTTAAGACAGAGTCTTGTTTTTGTCACCCAGGCTGGAGCGCAATGGCACGATTTCAGCTCACTGCAACCTCCGCCTCCTGGGTTCAAGTGATTCTCCTGCCTCAGCCTCCCAAGTAGCTGGAATTAAAGGTGCCTGCCACCACCCCCAGCTAATTTTTATATTTTTAGTAGAGATGGGGTTTCACCATGTTGGCCAGGCTGGTCTCGAACTCCTCACCTCAGGTGATCCACCTTCCTCGGCCTCCCAAAGTGCCGGTATTACAGGCATGAGCCACTGCGCCCGGCCCCAGTATTCAGTTTTTAAACTGTCTTGTCATCAAGGCTCTGGAGCCAGATGCCTAGGTTCAAATCCTGGTTCTGCCACTGACTCTGTGAGCTCCATAAGTTTCTTAGCCTCTCTGTGCCTCAGTTTCCTCTTAGGGTTTTTGTCAGGATTATAATTACTGGCTGGGCATGATGGCTCATGCTTGTAATCCCAGCACTTTAGGAGGCCAACACGGGCAGATCACATGAGTCCAGGAGTTTGAGCCCAGCCTGGGCAATGTGGCAAAAATCCATCTCTACAAAAAATACAAAAATTAGCTGGGCATGGTAGCATGTGCCTATAGTCCCAGGTATTCAGGAGGCTGAGGTGGGTGAATCCATAGAGCCTGGGAGATCAAGGCTGCAGTGAGCCATGATCCTGCCATTGCATTCCAGTCTGGGTGACATAGTGAGACCGTGTCTCAAAAAAAAAAAAAATTATTAAAGTGTGTAAATCAGTGGCATACACATGCTAAGTGCATTTTGTGGGTCAGCTATATTATTATTAGTATTATGGAAACACATAGAGATGTTACCAAGAAGGGGAGATGATTGGAGCCACTTCCGACTCCCTTGGACCTGGTCTTTCTTCCCTTGACTTTTTTTTTTTTTTTTGAGACAGAGTCTTAGCCTGTCGCCCAGGCTGGAGTGCAATGGTGCAATCTTGGCTCACTGCAACCTCTGCCTCCTGGGTTTAAGGGATTCTCCTGCCTCAGCCTCCTGTGTAGCTGGAATTACAGGCGCATGCCACCACGCCCAGCTAACTTTTTGTATCTTTAGTAGAGATGGGGTTTCACCATGTTGGTCAGGCTGGTCTCGAACTCCTGACCTCAAGTGATCCACCTGCCTCAGCCTCCCAAAGTGCTGGGATTACAGGTGTGAGCCACCGCCCCGGCTCCTCCCTTGACTCTTAACCACTCATGCTGCCTACATCTACCATTCATGTGGTCCTTGCTGCTTTATTTTGGTTATTCCTGCATTTATTTGTCCTTTTATTCATTTATGTGTAAACATTTAGTAAGCACCTACTAATGGATAGGGCTCATTGTAGACTTCGAAGCTCTCTGAGGGTGGGGGTATGCCTCTTCCATCTGTCTTTATTTTTTGTAGCAAGGGAGGTAAAGCTCCATTTCCATCCCTCCTCAGTGAGTCAGTAGTCAGTGGTGAGGCTAAGGCTTACCTCTCCCTTTCTCACTCAGCACAGGGGGCTGGCGATGAGCAAGGGAATGGGAGGAGGTCCGCCCAGTATGGGAATCAGTTCTTCTCAGGGACCCAGACATCCATTCCTCAAGACTCCAGTCCTTGTCCTAGTCCAGCCCTTGACCTCAGAGATGGGATCAGCTCTTCCTCCAGCACCTACCTTGAGGGTATAGAAGAATGCAAAACACATTGGAAACCTGGAGATCTGTGTTCTCATTTCGGCTCTGCTGACTGGCTTCCTGCAAGCTACCTTCCCTCCCTGGGCCTCAGTTTCCCTCTCTGCTGAGCCAGAAGATGTCTAAAGACCCCTTTGGTTCCACCCTGAGAGCCTGTCTCCCTACACCGACTTCTTCCCCAGTTCAGAGAACCCAGGCATCCAGCTGCCCCACCCCAGCTCTGGGTAAACAGGAAGCTGGGTGAGGGGAGCAGGGGTGTGCGGAAAGTCCCAGCCAGGTGTGCAGGTCTACAGGGAGGGGGTGTCCCCGTCCCTGAGGTATGAAAGCCCCCTGCTCTGGCTCTGGTTCAGTCTCAATGGGGGCACTGGGGCTGGAGGGCAGGGGTGGGAGGCTCCAGGGGAGGGGTTCCCTCCTGCTAGCTGTGGCAGGAGCCACTTCTCTGGTGACCTTGTTGCTGGCGGTGCCTATCACTGTCCTGGCTGTGCTGGCCTTAGTGCCCCAGGATCAGGGAGGACTGGTGAGTGGCTGCAACAGGCCCTGGTGGAGAGCTGTATCTTGCGGATGCTTGGCTCCCTCTGGTTGTGCCTGTGGTCTTTTGCCCCCTCTGGCTCAGCTGGCTTGGCTGTCCCTGGTGCAGATGTCTTGTCTCTTTGCTGACTCTCTTTCCATGTTCCTGTGATGTTGTGCTTGTGTCCTGACATAAGCCCCTTGTGTCTGCTCTCCTCTTCCCGAGGCACATCTGTTTCTCTGCCCAAGTACCTATGCCTTGCTTGTTCTCCCTTCTAGGGAGGTGTGTGTTGGGGATGGTGCTGGTGGGAGAAACCCCAGGCCTGCAGCTTGGGTCCACTTTCAGAGGGGTAGGGGTGACATGAGCTGAATCTGAACTCTGGGCACTGTGACCCCACCCAACCAGGTAACGGAGACCGCTGACCCCGGGGCACAGGCCCAGCAAGGACTGGGTAAGAGCAGACTGTCTCTCCTTCCCCGCTTCAGCCCCTCAGGGGCTCCCAGCTCCCGGCTGCGTCCCCAGATACCTCTTCCTCTAGGAATCCAGGCTCCCCATCCCTGCGCCCTGTCCTCTCAAGGGTAGCCTGCATGGGTGGCTGCCCTGGCCCCAGTCGTGGACTCTTTGCCCCTTCCAGGGTTTCAGAAGCTGCCGGAGGAGGAGCCAGAAACAGATCTCAGCCCCGGGCTCCCAGCTGCCCACCTCATAGGTAAGGACCCCCAAGACCTGAATAAGAGTGTAAATAATCCGAAGGTTCCAGTTCTGCTCGCCCAGAGTCCTTCGGCTCCATGATTCCAGTGCTCGGTTTCCCACCCGCTTCACGACCTGTTGCCGCTCGTGCCCACCCTTCCGCTCGTCCCCGCAGTGTAGTTTCTTCTTCCCCCCGGTGCAAGCAAAAGCCGGCCTGGAGGTCCCCACTACAGCGTTCTGCACCCCACATCCGTGTTCCCTCGGCCCCCAACTCGCACTCATCCCAGAAACAGCACCATCCCCCCTCCCCTGGCCCGGCTCGGCTCCAGCAGGGGCTAAAAGCCGCCACCCCCCCAGAAGTCCCAAGCCTTTAGGATCGCATTCCCAAGAGCGCGTGGTCCCGTGTCTCCGCAGGCGCTCCGCTGAAGGGGCAGGGGCTAGGCTGGGAGGCGACGAAGGAACAGGCGTTTCTGACGAGCGGGACGCAGTTCTCGGACGCCGAGGGGCTGGCGCTCCCGCAGGACGGCCTCTATTACCTCTACTGTCTCGTCGGCTACCGGGGCAGGGCGCCCCCTGGCGGCGGGGATCCCCACGGCCGCTCGGTCACGCTGCGCAGCTCTCTGTACCGGGCGGGGGGCGCCTACGGGCCGGGCACTCCCGAGCTGCTGCTCGAGGGCGCCGAGACCGTGACTCCCGTGCTGGACCCGGCCAGGAGGCAAGGGTACGGGCCTCTCTGGTACACGAGCGTGGGGTTCGGCGGCCTGGTGCAGCTCCGGAGGGGCGAGAGAGTGTACGTCAACATCAGTCACCCCGATATGGTGGACTTCGCAAGAGGGAAGACCTTCTTTGGGGCCGTGATGGTGGGGTGAGGGAATATGAGTGCGTGGTGCGAGTGCGTGAATATTGGGGGCCCGGACGCCCAGGACCCCATGGCAGTGGGAAAAATGTAGGAGACTGTTTGGAAATTGATTTTGAGCCTGATGAAAATAAAGAATGGAAAGCTTCAGTGCTGCTGATAAAGATGCTGAGTTGCGACTCACGTCTTAATTCAGGGTGGGTGCACGGGTGTGGGTTAAATATTCTCAGTACTCTTCTGGTTGCTTGAAACAATTCATCACAACACAATGTATGGCCTTTGCTCCTAGGGATGATGGTCTGCCTGTCCCACCCCCTCCCTGCCTCTGAATGGCCAGGCCCCACCATTATTAGTCCAGTAGGATGGTGGGAGGAAGGGGGACTCCTCAAACTCCGAAGCTTCTCCAGGCATCCTAATTTTCAGGGCCACATGGTCCTAACCGGACTCTGCACCACGCTCTTTTCTCTTGGGTCCCCCCCAACAGTGAGAGGGGTCATTACAGAACACAGCAAGCACCACTCAGAAAGGCCCAGCGGCAGAGTAAGCCCCTATCATGACAGAGGAATGAAGCCTGGAGGGGCCCCGCACTTCTCCCCCTAGGGCTGCCTGAAGGCCTCTCTGTCTCCGACCCCACAGTCAACTCTTCTCCTCCAAGGAGCTTAATTCAAGGCTCATGGGGTCTGAAGGGAGGAGGCTGAAGGCGAAAGAAGGGGAGAATGTTAGAGAGAGATGGGGATGGCAGGAAGGAGCTTGTGGTGCCTGAAAACACCAGGAAGTTCTGGGGAGGAAAAACCGATGTCCCACTTAGGGTGTCCCATTTAGGGTGAGGCGGAAAATCCTCACCTTTTTTTCACACTTTAGGTCCCCCTTCCCAAAAGTGAGTAAGTGTGGGTGCTTCTGGGATGAGTAACAGTGTCCCCCATTACTTCATGACTGACTTTCAGCCACAGGCTGGAGGAGGCACAGGGTGACCCAAGGCCCTATCTAGGTCACCCCAATGGGTCACCCTACCCCCTCAGGCTACCACACGGTTTTCTCCTGCCTGGCACCCCAGGGCTGGAGGTAAAGCCTAATTTCTGAGCTCAGTGGGGGCTCCCAGTCTTGGGGGGCTCAATTTCTGTCTCCATATTTGTTTCTGGAATTATTATTTTTTGAGACAGGGTCTCGTTCTGTCACCCAGACGGGGGTACAGTGGCATGATCATAGCTTACTGTAACCTCAAACTCCTGGGCGTGAGTGATCCTCCTGCCTCAGCCTCCTGAGGAGCTAGGATTGCAGGCATGCACCACTACACCTGACTAATTTTTAATTTTTTTTGTAGAAACAAGGTCTTGCTATGTTGCACAGGCTGATCTTGAACTAGTGGGCTCAAGTGATCCTCCCACCTCAGCCTCCCAAAGTGTTGGGATAACAGGCATGAGCCACTGTGCCCCACCTTTATTTGTCTTTGACTCTCTCCAGAAGAGCCTTCATCCAGGGAGGGGGTGCTTTTCTCTTTCCAGATCACCCACCTCTCACCTCTCCCCTCCTTCACCACAAAGACCAGTGGGACCAAGCCAGCATGTGAGTCCTTCACCCACATCTTATTCCTATGTTTCATTCTTTTTTAAAAAATAGAGACAGGATCTCACTATGTTGCCCAGGTTGCTCTCGAACTCCTGGGTTCAAGCGATCCTCTCACCTTGGCCTCGCAAAGTGGTGGGATTGCAGGTGCATGCCACCATGCCCAGCGATTCGGTTCTTGTCCTTTATTGTCCTCAGTCTCTTCGATTTCACCCACTGAGAGAATGGAAGGGGATAGAACAGCTGGAAACTGGTTGAAGGAAGTAAGCCAGAATTCACTAAGTGCCCACTGTGCCAAGGGCTGAGTGAGGTCCTCTGATGGAGGTCAGGCCTTCTCTCACGTGCCCTATGTGTGGTGGACATTCCTATCTCCATTGGATAGCTAGGTTAAGTGGCTGGTTCAGGTTGCAGAGTTAGGACAGGGTGATTTGAAGCCTAGACACCCGAATCTCTCTCTGGAAGTCCCTTGGCTGTGTGATTCAGGTACCTGAGAATGTGGCTTCTCCCCAGCTCTCTCTGGATGGCCGGCCAGCCGCAACAGCCGGAAATCTCACCTGAGCTGCAGGATTTTCCCAGCAAGGATTGGAATTCCCAGAGTTGGAAATTCCCATGCCCTGAGGGAGAGGTAATTAGGTTCAGGCTCTTGTTTCCTGGGGGATGGGGAATATTCTGTTGGGCTTTGTTTATGTAGGGTCTCCAGGGCCCTAGGAGCTTAAGGATGGGACTGGGTCCGAGGGATCTTAAAGCCTGTGGAGAGAGGACTTAGGGAGCTTCTTCCCACCCACAAGAAGAGGTAGATGCAGAATTAATTCCAAGAAGGAGACCATGTTTCTTTTCTAAGCAAACTTTATTTCTCGCCACTGAATAGTAGGGCGATTACAGACACAACTCCCCTGGGGAGCAGAGGCTCAGCAATGAGTGACAGTTGGTCACCAAATCAGCATTGTTCAGACAACTTAATCAGATAAATATTTTAAAAAACATAATCAAAAGAAGGCACAGAGGCCAGGGGGCTACGTGGGAACAGCCTATTGCTCAGCTCCGTTTTCACAGAAAACATGTCTGAGCCAAGGCAGCTCCTACATTGGGTCCCCCAGGATACCCCGACCTCCCAAATAAATACATTCATGGGTAAATAAATAAATAATAAATAAATAATAAATAATCACAAGTGCAAACATAAATAGAGGGAGCTGGCTCCATGGGGAGGGCTGGGCTCCGTGTCTCAAGGAAGTCTGGAAACATCTGGAGAGAGGAAGGCCCAAGGTCCACTTGTGTCAATTTCTAGGTGAGAGGTCTTCTCAAGTCCTGCAGCATTCTGGCCAGAACCAAAGGCTCCCTGGTCTCCAGATTCCAGATGTCAGGGATCAAAGCTGTAGGCCCCAGTGAGTTCTGGAGGCCCCAGTTTGAATTCTTAGTGGTTGCCAGCACTTAACTGTGCAGGCCACACATTCCTGAATCCCAGGTTTCGAAGTGGTGGTGTTGTTGCTTAAAGTTCTAAGCTTGGATTCCGACCCTAAGCCCCTAATTCTCTTTTTGAGCCAGAAGAGGTTGAGGGTGTCTGAAGGAGGGGATAATAAAGGGATTGGGGCAGGGGAGGGGTTTGGGAAGGATGGATGTTCGTCGTCCTCACAGGGCAATGATCCCGAAGTAGACCTGCCCAGACTCGGCAAAGTCGAGATAGTCAGGCCGATTGATCTCAGCGCTGAGTCGATCACCCTTCTCCAGCTGGAATACCCCTCCCAGATAGATGGGCTCATACCAGGGCTTGGCCTCAGCCCCCTCTGGGGTCTCCCTCTGGCAGGGGCTCTTGATGGCAGAGAGGAGGTTGACCTTGGTCTGGTAGGAGACGGCGATGCGGCTGATGGTGTGGGTGAGGAGCACATGGGTGGGGGGGCAGCCTTGGCCCTTGAAGAGGACCTGGGAGTAGATGAGGTACAGGCCCTCTGATGGCACCACCAGCTGGTTATCTGTCAGCTCCACGCCATTGGCCAGGAGGGCATTGGCCCGGCGGTTCAGCCACTGGAGCTGCCCCTCAGCTTGAGGGTTTGCTGGAGGGAGGGAGAGAGGGAGAGGGGAGTCAGTGTGGCCGTGTCGGTTCACTCTCCACATCCTGGACCTCGAGCTCTGCCCACCCCACATCCGGTTCCTGTCCCCTCTGTCTGTCATCCCACATCCCATCTGGCCATGACGTTCTGAGTATCCCCCTAAGGCCTGTGCTGTTCCTCCACCCTTCCCTTGAGCTCACAGAGTCCTTCTCACATTGTCTCCAAGTTCTGCCTACCCTCAGCTGGGCTTCAACCCCCAAATCCTAGCCCTCCAAGTTCCAAGACACATCCTCAGAGCTCTTACCTACAACATGGGCTACAGGCTTGTCACTCGGGGTTCGAGAAGATGATCCTGAAGAGGAGAGAGAAAAGAAAAAGCTGAGACCCTTAAACTTCCTAGAAAATGCCCCCCTACTTTCACCTCCATCCATCCTCCCCCAAGACCAAAACTTTAAATTTCCCCCACTGCTTCCATACTGGTACTAACCCTACCCCCCAACCCAAACCCAGAATTAGGAAAGAGGTTTGGAGACACTTACTGACTGCCTGGGCCAGAGGGCTGATTAGAGAGAAGTCGTTGGGGAACTGTTGGGGAGAAGGAGAATGGTTAACATCGAGGGAGTCACCCTTAAAGGAGGAACAGCTGGCTGCCTGTCTGGCCTGCGCTCTTAGCCCTGAGGTGTCTGGTTTTCTCTCTCCATTCATCTGCGTATTCACCCTCCATGCATTCAACAGCTCTTTCACTGAGTGTCTTCTGTGTGCCAGACACTCTATCTTCATCTCTCCTTATCTCCCCCATCTCTCTCCTTAGCTGTCGTATTTCCCGCTCTCTTTCTGTCTCACCATCTTTATTCATATCACTTGTTTCTTCTCCCATCTCTCTGCTCACACCCCACATCTGTCTCCATATCTTATTTATATATCTGCTTGTTCATTCATTCATTCATTCACTCCATACACACTTAGTGAGCACCTTCCATGTGCCAGACATCCTGTCTCTCCATCTTTCTCTCTCTCTCTCTTCCCCATCTCTTGCCACATCTCTTTCTGCATCCCCATCTTTCTCCACGTCTTTTTCTCTCCATCCCTCCCTATCAGCGCACATCTTTCACCCATCCCATCTCTCTCCCTCTCTTGCGTCTCCATTTCCCCTTGGGTGGGAGAGTGGATGAAGGCTGGCAAGGCACTCACCTCTTCCCTCTGTGGGCCGATCACTCCAAAGTGCAGCAGGCAGAAGAGCGTGGTGGCGCCTGCCACGAGCAGGAAGGAGAAGAGGCTGAGGAGAAAGCACCGCCTGGAGCCCTGGGGCCCCCCTGTCTTCTTGGGGAGTGCCTCCTCGGCCAGCTCCACGTCCCGGATCATGCTTTCAGTGCTCATGGTGTCCTTTCCAGGGGAGAGAGGGTGGAGCCCTGGGTCAGTATGTGAGAGGAAGAGAACCTGCCTGGCAGCTTGTCAGGGGATGTGGCGTCTGAGGGTTGTTTTCAGGGGGGGTCTGTAGTTGCTTCTCTCCCTCTTAGCTGGTCCTCTGCTGTCCTTGCTGAGGGAGCGTCTGCTGGCTGGGTGTGCAAACAACTGCCTTTATATGTCCCTGGGGCGAGAGGAGGGCGGGGAAAGAATCATTCAACCAGCGGAAAACTTCCTTGGTGGAGAAACCCATGAGCTCATCTGGAGGAAGCGGTAGTGGGCCCTGCACCTTCTGTCTCGGTTTCTTCTCCATCGCGAGGGCGGGGATTTGGAAAGTTGGGGACACACAAGCATCAAGGATACCCCTCACACTCCCCACCCTCCCTGTTCCGATTCCGAGGGGGGTCTTCTGGGCCAGTGACTGATTTGTGTGTAGGACCCTAGAGGCTGAACCCCGTCCCCATGCCCCTCAAAACCTATTGCCTCCGTTTCTTTTGGGGACCAGGTCTATGGTCTGTTTCCTTCTAACTTCCAGACAGGATGCAGGAAAAAGATAGAACTAGAACTGGGAGGGGCTTCAGAAACCTGAGTCCTTGAGGGAGAGAAAACGGGGTTGGAGGGAAAAGCTGTTTTGAGTCCTGAGGCCTGTGTTTGGGTCCCTGGGGGGAGAAGGAGCTGGGGGCTTGGTGGCAGGCTCGAGGCCTCAGGGAAGGCTGGGTGGGGGTAGCAGGGACAAGCCTGGGACAGCCCCGGGGAGTGAAATCACCCCTGGGAATTCACAGACCCCACTAGGGCAGGCCTTCTTCTTTCATTCTGACCCGGAGACTCACAATGCTGGTTTCAGTCTTGGCTTCCAAGGAACTCTGGGGTCCCTGATTTTTTCATGAAGCTCTCACTTCTCAGGGCCCCAGTGTGTGGCCATATCTTCTTAAACGTCCCCTGTATTCCATACCTGGAGGTCCTGGAGGCTCTTTCACTCCCTGGGGCCCTCTACATGGCCCTGTCTTCGTTGGGGGAGGGTCCCCATACTCGACCTCCATAGCCCTGGACATTCTCCTACCCTTTGCTGTGGTCACATCTCCCCAGAGGTCTCCTGTAACCCATTCCTCAGAGCCACTACATGTGGCCATATCTCCCAGGAGCTCCCTGACCCCCGCCCCTCCAGACCCTGACTTTTCCTTTGTCTTCTCAGCTTCTCCTTTGCTTCCCCTGCAGCCGTCTGGCAGCCTCACCTGGTGAGTCCATCACATATCCCTGAAACTCTCTGAGCCCTTTATCCTTTTGTTCTCCCCACAGCTCTTGCTCCCTTTAAGCCCTCTGTCCCTCCCTCCATTCCTTAGATAGACTGGGAAGTTCTCACTCTCAGACACACACACACAAGCAGACAGCATTTCAGAGAAAAGAAGTTTATTGGGCTTCATCGAGTGTGCAGATGCCTCCGTATGGGGCTCTGGTTGGCAGCTGGCTTTCAGAGCCTTTCTCTGCCTTCTGGGGCCCTGTGATCCCTCATGCCTACTTCTTTCTCTCTTGGTCAGCCTTGTGCCCATGCCCTCTCACTCTTCACTCTTGGCCTGTCTCTGTTTCTCCTTGGATGTTCTTCTATTATTCCCCTCTCTCCATCCTCCATAAATAAATAATTTAATTTTTTTGCCTTCATAAATAGTCCCCTCCCTGCCTCTAGTCATCCCCCAAGCTCCTCCATGTGCCTGCTCTTCCTCCGTGTGTGGATCTAGGCCCCACCTAGCTGGTGGGACACACCAACAGCTTTCGGCTGGCTTGAAATCCTCAGCCAGACAGACATCAGGGTTGGTTCAGGGAGGCGTGGTCCCCTGGGATGCCTAGAATTCCTTCTTTGAAAGCTCCGGCAACTTGATCAGGGAAGACTTGAGCTGTTGGAATGGCCAAAGGAGAGGTGTTGGTGACCCCTGAAATGGTCAGAATGGAGGCAGAATGGGGAGAAGGTCTTGAAATCAATTATTTTTTCTTTCTGGATTTTTCCAAGTTCTACAGAGCGAAGGCTCCAAAGAAGACAGTACTAGGGCTGAGGACCAGGTGGGGGATGCCATCTGTGTGGGTGGAGAGCTGGTCTCCCTGGGTGAGCTGGAACGCAGCCCCATGGTACATCGAGTGCAGCCAGGGTTCCTGCAGCCCTGGATACACCATCTTCTGGGAGCTGAGGAGAGGCACGTGGAAGGGGTACTGGGAGGAGAAGAGCTGGACCTCATGGGCCAGGTAGAGTGGGGAGGAGGTGGCCTTGGGAGAGTAGGCTTTCCCAGAGAAGACCACCTGGGAGTAGACGAAGTAGATGCCACTGGTGGGGACCAGGAGAGAATTGTTGCTCAAGGAGAAACCATCCTGGAGGAAGGCACGGTCCGTGTTCGCTCTCCAGAGCAGTGAGTTCTGCTTGCTGGGGTCTCCTAGGAAGAGCCATAGGGGATGGGGGTGGGAGATCAGGGGTCTGGATCAGAGGTCTCAATCCCCGAGGAAGTGGGCACTGAACAACTGAGTTCCTGGGGGATGGCAGGGGGAGGCATAGGAGTGGGCTGCCTCTGTTTTTTTTAGCGTGGAGGGAGTTGGGGGAGAGGGGTGGATGCTTGGGTTCCTGAGGCAGGGGTAGGAGAAGAGCTGGTGGGGACATGTCTGGGAGGTCAGGTGGATGTTTACCAATGAGGTGAGCAGCAGGTTTGAGGGTGCTGTGGGCAAGATGCATCTTGGGGTGCTGACGGGCAGTCTGGGCAGCTGAAGGTGTGAGGCCAACACCAGGGAGCCCCTAGGGGAGAACAGAGTTGAGGGGGGCTCTAGGGCTCAAGGTTTGGCTGAGCCACCCCAGCAGCCCCCTTTCTCCTGCTGCCTCACCTGGGCCCCAGGCAGCAGAACCAGCAGCAGCCCCAGAAGGAGGAGGTGTAGGGTGGTGCCACGCACCCTTGGGAGGAAGAGACGTTCAGGTGGTGTCATGGGGAGAACCTGCAGAGAAAGAGAGAGAGAGAGAGAGAGAGAGTGAGCGGGGCGGGGCACACTGCGGAAGACAGACCTCTCACCCTGGGAGACAGCACCCCCCCACCCCTGAGAGAGAGATCGACAGAGAAGGGGACAAGATGCAGTCAGAGAAACCCCAAGGTGAGCAGAGGGAGACAGAGAGAGATGGGAACAGAGAGGAATCATGGCAGAAACAGAGAATGTGTGACAGAGACAATGAGACTGACAGATGGAGAGTCAGAGACAGAGAAGGAAACCAAAACCAAACCCACCAAGGCCCAGGCCCAGGCAGGCCGGGGATCCAGGCAGCAGGTGCAGGAGGGACCGAGGCCCAGGCAGAGGGCAGGACACTGTGGGGCGGTAGTCCAAAGCACGAAGCACAGGCAGCCCAAGGAGATGGGGCAGGAGAGCCTCACCTGCTGTGCGGAGCCCCTGGGCCCGGACGCTCAGGTCCCTTTATAGAGGAAGCGGCAGTGGCAGCGTGGCAGGCGGCGGGCGGGTTCTAGGTCGGGGCTGGGGCCCGGGGAAGCCCCCAGGGCTTAGAAGATGCTGCTGTTTCAGTCAAAGGCAGGAAAGGCTGAGGCCTAGGAGAGAACCACAGGCTGGGGTTTCAGGCGACTGAGTTCTGGGAAAGGGAGTCGGGTCAGGGGAATCGTGGGCTGGGAGGGCCAGGGAGTGGGGTCAGGCCCAGAGTTCCAAAGAAGGGACAGTCAATTCGGAGAGGAGGAGGTTGAGCAGCTGGGGTGTGGGCTGGAGGCCCGGTTCCCTGAAGAGCAATCATATATAACATCTCTGCACCCTTGGCTGAGGGTTCTTTCTTTGCCCATTTCCTTCTCTTGTACCCCTGTCCTTGTCCCAAACAACTCAAATCATACTTGTCCCAGTATATGGACTTTCCAGCCCATCTGGCAGGTTTCACATCAAGAAGGTCCATTATATATCCCCTTCATCGGGGACATTCTGGTGTTTGCCTCTTGTCCAGGTGAAAATATTAATGGATCCCCCTTCCACTCTTGAAAGTGTCCTAGTTTGGAAGATAAATTTTTTGGTCCCCTTACTCAGAGATGATGCTGGACACTCAAGTATGATGAGGTCTCATCTCACTCCTGAAGGATGCCCTCCATCTCTTCCTGACCTCAGGTGGCTTCCACAGAATAGATTTATATAACCCCAAATAAACACACATTCCAGGATCAATGTGGCAGACACCTTCCAAAGTTCTCTACAAAGGAAGTTTCAGAATTCCACACGGGTGAGGCTTAAGGGTGGTGACTTAGGGTGGGGTGGGGACAGCTAAGGGACTTGTCCTGAAGCTGCATTTGCAGAGCCAATACATTATTTTAAAATTGTTCCAGGCCCGGTGCAGTGGCTCACGCCTGTAATCCCAGCACCTTGGGGCTCTGAGGCGGGCGGATTACTTGAAGTCAGGAGTTTGAGACCAGCTGGCCAACATGGTGAAACCCCATCTCTAAAATAAATACAAAAATCAGCCAGGTGTGGTGGTGCGCATCTGTAGTCCCAGCTACTTGGGAGGCTGAGGCTGGAGAATCATTTGAACCTGGGAGGCGGAGGCTGCAGTGAGTCAAGATCGCACCATTGTATTCCAGCCTGGGGGACAGAGCAAGACTCTGTCTCAAAAAAAAAAAAAAAAAAAAGGAAAAATTTTTTTTTTTTTTTTTTTTTTGAGACAGAGTCTTGCTCTGTCCCCCAGGCTGGAGTGCAGTGGCGCGATCTCTGATCACTGCAAGCTCCGCCTCCCAGGTTCAAATGATTCTCCAGCCTCAGCCTCCTGAGTAGCTGGGACTACAGGCACCCGCCAACATGCCCAGCTAATTTTTTGTATTTTTAGTAGAGACGGGGTTTCACCATGTTAAACAGGATGGTCTCAATCTCCTGACCTCGTGATCCGCCCGCCTCGGCCTCCCAAAGTGCTGGGATTACAGGCTTGAGCCACCGCGCCTGGCAGGTTTTTTTCCTTTTTATTGATATGTAACTTAGGTATGAGGTGGACACCTCTTGAGTGTACAGCTGATGAATTTTTCCATCTGTATGTAGCCACCACCCAGCTCCACATATTTTCAGGTCCCCAGCAGTTTCCCTCATGCCCCCTCTCTGCTGATATCCTTCAAAGATAACCAACCACTCTCTCACTTTTATCACCATAGACTATTTCCTCCTGCTTTGGGGCATCATATAAATGAAATCACGCAGAATGCACTCATTTCTGTTTGGCTTCTTTCAGTCAGCATTATGTTTATGAGATTCATCCACGTGGTTGTATGTATCAGTAATGTTTTTTAAAAAAATTGTGATGTAATATTCTATTGTATCAATATACTCTAATATATTCTGTTGATGGGCATTTCGTTTGTTTCTAGTTTTTGTCTAACACGAAAAATGTTGATATGAACATTCTCATACATTAACCCATTTTCACTTAGCTTGCAAGTTACAAGATTTTAAAAAAAGCAAAGTTTCTAAAGATGACTTTATTCACTTTTCCTAAGTTTGAGATAATACCAACTTGTCACCTTAAATATTATTACTGCTACTGATGTGATTTTACTTGGAGAGTGTTAGAGGGGTTGGAGCTGGGGCTGGTGGTGACCCGGGGTAAAGCCCACTGTTCCATGGGGCAGACCATTTCTCTCCCCAGGCACAAGGTCCCTGAGGGGTCTTGGTGTAACATGGAGGGACATGTAAGTAACCTTCTGGGTGTGTATGAGCTATTTCTCCTGTTCTCCTTCTCTACCTGAGGCCCTGCACCTTTGCCTTTTATGCTTTACTAGTCTTAGCTATTATTTCTGTAGAGGCAGAAAGGGGTGATCCCTTCCTGACCCGTCATAAGGGTTATGGCCAATACTCCTATAACAAAAGACAGATTAACAAGAGAAAAGCATAATACATTTATTTAATCAAAGTTTTAGGTGACATGGGAGCCTTCAGAAATGAAGACCCAAGGACCCAGGGGAAAACTATTTTTATGCTTAGATTTGATGAAGAATGAACAGCTGTGCAGAAATGTAATTGAACAAAAGGAGTATAATCTAATGGTCATAGACTGGGACTGGGGGGATCCCAGCAAGGCCTGGCCATATTCTTCTTGGTCTCTCTACAGCATTCCTTTCTCCCAGGTATAGGGCAGAACCTCTTCTGGAATGAGGGTCTTATAACCTACTATCAGATGAGGTAGGTCAGAAAATTTCTTTTCTTTTCCTTTTTTTTTTTTTTTTTTTTGAGACAGGTTCTCACTCTGTCGCCCAGGCTGGAGTGCAGTGGCACAATCTTGGCTCACTGCAACCTTTGCCTCCTGGGTTCAAGCGATTCTCCTGTCTCAGCCTCCTGAGTAGCTGGGATTACAGGCACATGCCACCAAGCCCACCTAATTTTTTTTTTGTATTTTTAGTAGAGAGGGGGTCTCACCATGTTGGCCAGGTTGGTCTTGAACTCCTGACCACAGGTGATCCACCTGTCTTGGCCTCCCAAAGTGCTGGGATTATGGGCGTGAGCCACTGCGCCCAACCTTCTTCTCATTCTTTTAACCTTATTATCTCTTGTGTCAGTGTTGGTTTCCCTTTTAGCCCCTGCTCCTTTCTTTTTCTCTGCGTTGCCCTCTCAGGGTCCTTTTTGCTTCCTGTTGTCTCTTTCTGCCTCTCTAATGGTATGAGCTGATGGACTGAAACCCCAGCTGAGCTATATTAAAATATAAAACGGTATTACAAGGCCGGGAGCAGTGGCACACGCCTGTCATCCCAGCACTTTGGGAAGCTGAGGCGAGTGGATCACAAGGTCAGGAGATAGAGACAATCCTGGCTAATACGGTGAAACCCCATCACTGCTAAAAATACAAAAAATAAGCCAAGCGTGGTGGCATGTGCCTGTAGTCCTAGCTACTAGGGAAGCTGAGGCAGGAGAACTGCTTGAACCTGGGAGGCGGAGGTTGCAGTGAGCCGAGATCACGCCACTGCCCTCCAGCCTGGGCAACAAAGTGAGACTCCATTTCAAACAAACAAACCAAAAAACAAAACAAAACAAAACAAACAAAAAAATGGTATTGCAATTAACAGTGAGACACAGAGAGAAATTTAAATTAAAGAGGAAGAATGGGACATTGAAAGACAAAAAAGGGAAGGCAAGAAGGAGTGATGGGGAGACATGAGAGACACAGCGGAAGGAAGGGCAAGACTGGGCTGAGGCTGTGTCACGTGCATGTGAGATATGCTGAAGGATGCTCCTTGAGATGGGCCAATCTTGGTTTCAATCTCAGTTTCGGAGGTTGTATGAAATTTGGTTTCTTTCTTGGGCAGGCCAGCAGTTGGTTTGGGACTTTCCCTGGGTGGGAGAGCTGATGACTGGAGTCTTGTGCCCCAAACTCAGGGAAATACAGTCTTTATAGTGGTCTTTGTGGAGAAACTAGTGAAATCTCTGAAGCCTCCAAATGAGACTGAAATGACATTAGCTTCAAACTCGAACTTAGCCTCAAAACCTAAATTGGGATTTAATACCAACATCAACCCTAACCCAAATTTAACCTCAACCCAAATCACAACTCAAACTCAACCCCAACTGTAACCCTAACCTCAAATCTAAACACATCCCAATTAATAACCCCCTAAATAAAACTTCTCCTCTATCCCAACCCAACCCTGTTTCTAGGGCTAATCTTGAAACCAGTTTACCATCACTCCTAACGCTAAACTTAAATCTGACTCTAAACGTTAGTCCAATCTGAGCCACAAGCCTAAAGTTGAACTTTATCCTGCTTTATGAATTATTCATCCATTCCTCCATTTAGTGAGTATCTGCATGCCTACCACATGCTGGGCATTGTTCTAAGGCATGAGGGACACAGAGGCAAAGGGATCAGAGGAGGTACCAGCACCTGCGGAGCTTGTATTCCAGTGAGGCCAGACGGAAAGGAAAGAAACTGAAGAAGAAATCGGTACTATGAGAAAATAAGACAGGCTGATGTCGTAAGAGTGGCAGGGAGCTACTTTTAAATACAGTAGTCAGCAAAATCCTCTTTGAGTGTTTGGGTGGCACTGGAGCTGAGACCCAAATGACAAAAAATAGTGACCAGGTAAAAGTCTGGGAGCAAAGCATTTCAGGTAAAGGGAGCAGCTACTGCAAAGGCTGGAAGGTGGAACCAAGCTGGGGGTGTTGAAGACAAACAGAAGGCCAGTGTGGCTGGAGCAGAGAGAGAGGCTGGGAGAGGGGTGGGAGATGAGGTCAGAGAGGAGGGCAGGGGCCGGGTCATGCAGGGCCATGCAAGGAGGGTAAAGCCTCTAGATTTCATCCAGCCACAGGAAGCCTTTAAAGGTCGTCAGTGTGTGTGTGTGTGTGTGTGTGTGTGTGTATGTGTTGCAGGGGAGAGAGAGAGAGAGAGAGAGAAGAGAGAGGTGAGCAGAGGTGATTGGATTTTTTTTTCTTTTGACATGGTGTCTTGCTCTGTGGCCTAGGCTGGAGTGCAGTGGCACCATCATAGCCCACTGCAACCTCAAAATCATGGGCTCAAGTCATCCTTCCACCTCAGCTTCCCAAGTATCTAGGACTACAGGTATGTGCCACTGTGCCTGGCTAATTTTAAAAAATATTTTAAAATTTTTGTAGAGACAGGGTCTATGCTGCTCAGGCTGGTCTCGAACTCCTGGTTTCAAGTGATCTGCCCATCTTGGCCTCCCAAAGTTTTTGTTTGTTTGTTTGTTTGAGAGGGGGTTTCGCTCTTGTTGCCCGGGCTGGAGTGCAATGACTGATCTCAGCTCACTGCAACCTCTGCCTCCTGGGTTCAAGCGATTCTCCTGCTTCAGCCTCCCAAGTAGCTGGGATTACAGGTGCATGCCACCATGCCCGGCTAATTTTTTGTATTTAGTAGAGATGGGCTTTCAGCATGTTAGTCAGGCTGATCTCAAACTCCTGACCTCAGGTGATCTCTCTGCCTCAGCCTCCCAAAGTTTTGGGATTACAGGTGTGAGCCACCATGCTGGACCAGCCTCCCAAAGTTTTGGGATTACAGGCATGAGTCACCACACTGGCCCTGGATTTTTTTTCTTTCTTTTTTTTGGAGACGGAGTCTCACTCTGTTGCCCAGGCTGGAGTGCAATGGCGTAATCTCAGCTCACTGCAACCTCTGCTGCCCGGGTTCAAACGATTCTCCTGTCTCAGCCTCCTGAGTAGCTGGGATTGTAGGTGCACGCCACCATGCCTGGCTAATTTTTGTACTTTTAGTAGAGAAAGTACACCATCTTGGCCAGGCTAGTCTCGAACTCCTGACCTCAGGTGATCCACTTGCCTCGGCCTCCCAAAGTGCTGGGATTACAGGCGTTGAAACACTGCACCCAGCCTTTTTTTTTTTTTTTTTTTCTTTTGAGACAGAATCTCGCTCTGTCGCCCAGGCTGGAGTGCAGTGGCACAATCTCAGCTCACTGCAACCTCTGCCTCCCAGGTTCAAGCGATCCACCTATGTCAGTCTCCCAAGTAGCTGGGATTACAGGTGCATGTCACCATGCCTGGCTAATTTTTGTACTTTTAGTAGAGAAAGTACACCATGTTGGCCAGGCTGGTCTTGAACTCCTGACCTCAAGTGATCCGCCTGCCTCAGCTTCCCAAAGTGCTGGAATTACAGACATGTGTCACTGCACTCAGCCTGGGTTTTTTTTTTTTTTCTAAGAGATGGAGTCTCACTTTTTTGCCCAGGTTGGAGTGCAGTGGCACCATCATAGCTCACTGCAGCCTTGAACTCTTGGCCTCAGGCAATCCTTGCGCCTTAGCCTCACAAAGTGTTGGGATTACAGGCATGAGCCACTGAGCCTCGCCTGGACTTTTTTTTTTTTTTTTTGAGATGGAATCTCTCTCTGTTGCCCAGGTTGGAGTGCTATGGCATGATCTTGCCTCACTGCAACTTCCACCTCCCAGGTTGAAGCGATTCTCCTGCCTCGGCCCCCCGAGTAGCTGGGATTACAGGCGTGCGCCACCATGCCTGGCTAATTTTGGTATTTTTAGTAGAGATGGGGTTTCATGTTGGGCAGGCTGGTCTCGAACTCCTGACCTCGTGATCCACCCACCTTGGCCTCCCAAAGTGCTGGGATTATAGGCACGGCCAATGCGCCCAGCCTGGACTTGTTTTTAAAAGATCACTGTGGCTCCTGTGTTTAGGCTGGCTGGTAGGAGACAGGTGGCAGTGGCATTAATGGTGAAGAGAAAATAGTGGCAGCCATGGAGATGGAGGGAAGTAGAGAAATTTGGGATATATTATACATTCCAGGGGTAGAATCAACAGGACTAGATGATAGATTGATGGGTGGGAGATGTAGAGACTGGGAGAGAAGCAGGATTCTGATGGATGGAAAAACTAAAAAATTCTATTTTGGGTGTGGTAAGTCTAAGTCTATTAGACATGCAAGTAGAGATGTCACTTGGCAGACATACGTCTGGATTTCAGGGGCAAGGTCCAAGCTAGAGAAAGAAACCTGGGCGTGGTCAGCATGAAGATGTTTAAAGCCATGGAACTTACCTTGTGCATCCCTATAAGACCCCTTTGAGGCACTTGTTTCCCCTCACAATGGATGCAGTACATCTTCCATTCTGAATTCCAGAAGCAACAACCTCCTGCTCCTAGAAGCTAAACTCTCCAGACTTAGTCTTCTGAATTCCCACTGGGATTTAACCTCCCTGGATTCAATTCCCTGCCCTAAAAGGACCCTTCTACCAATCCATTTCACAATATTTGGTGGAACTCCTCATATTTTCAAATCCTGTCTACTATGTTTGAAAGCATTTTCCTCTGGGCATTTTGAAACCTGGCTTTCCCCTAATGATGCTACTCCTCTCTGCGGTGAAGGTTGCTCTTTCTTCGACCTCCATCACTAGGGGAATCAAGGCAGAAGAGAGGGGTCATTATTTTCTCTCCCCCAGACCATTGATAAACTCCTCCTCATCTCCCAAAGCACATGCCTTTTGCATTTGCCATGCTCTTCCTGTCTTCACAGCACAATCTTATCCATCAAAATCTTTATTATGCTCTTAACAACTTGTATAACTAGCTCAGTCTTTCTCCACATCTTATCCCTACCACCATCCTTGTTTGTTTGTTTTTTGAGACAAGGTCTTGCTCTGTCACCCAGGCTGCAGTGCTGTAGTGTGATCTTGGCTCACTGCAGCCTCGACCTCCTGGGCTCAAGTGATCCTCCCACGTCAGCCTCCTGAGTAGCTAGGACTACAGGCGCACGCCACCATGCCCAGCTAATTTTTGTGTTTTTGTATTTTTTTTTTTTTTTTTTTTTTGCAGAGATAGGGTTTTGCTATGTTGCCTAGGCTGGTCTTGAACTCCTGAGCTCAAGCGATCCACCCCCCTTGGCCTCCCAAAGTGCTGGGATTACAGGCATGACCCACCGCACCCAGCCTCCTACCACCATCTTTAGTGACTTTAAAAGCCACAAAGATCGGCTGGGCGCGGTGGCTCACACTTGTAATCCCAGCACTTTGGGAGGCTGAGGTGGGCGGATCACGAGGTCAGGAGATCGAGACCATCCTGGCTAACAAGGTGAAACCCCGTCTCTATTAAAAATACAAAAATAAAATTAGCCAGGCGTGGTGGCGGGTGCCTGTAGTCCCCGCTACTCAGGAGGCTGAGGCGAGAGAATGGAGTTAACCCGGGAGGCGGATCTTGCAGTGAGCCCAGATCGCGCCACTGCACTCCAGCCTGGGTGACACAGCAAGACTCCGTCTCAGAGGAAAAAAAATAAAAATAAAAAAAGAAGCTACACAGATCAGATGAGTCTTACAGTCTGGCCTCTCAATTCTCCAAGTTTCTCGTCTACTGGTTTTACAGCCTCTTCCCTCCTCCATTTTAGCCACCCAGGAGTAAGGTTATACCTTAAACCCCAGCATCACTTGGAAGAATTATGCCTTCAAGATCTTGATCTCTGAATTACCCTGCTCATCACAACCACTCACTTTTCACATCTCCCACTCTCTGCCTCCCCTTGAATCAGTTCTTTATTCTTACTAAGACTTCTGGCTGCTTCTGCTTTCCTGGTTTTGCTTGCTGATTTAACATGTGCTGCATGGTCAACAATTTCAACTCCACTTTGTCTGCATTTTAGAATCTCTTACCGCCGGGCACCGTAGCTCATGCCTGTAATCCCAGCACTTTGGGAGGCCAAGGTGGGCGGATCACCTGAGGTCAGGAGTTCGAGACCAGCCTGGCCAACGTGGTGAAGCCCCATCTCTACTAAAAATACAAAAATTGGCTGGGCGTGGTGGTGGGCAACTGTAATCCCAGCTACTCTGGAGGCTGAGGGAGGAGAATCGCTTGAACCCAGGAGGCGGAGGTTGCAGTGAACCAAGATCGAGCCATTGCACTCCAGCCTGGGCAACAAGAGTGAAACTCTGTCTCAAAAATTGACTTGGGTAAACTAAGTGGTCTCATTCTTGGGGCTTTGTCTTAGGCTGCCAAGCACTGCGGTAGACAGCTGAGTCACCATAAGAGGCCTATAACTAATCCTGGCCAGCTAATCTCAGAGAGTCATCAGTGTTCCTGGACACAACTTTTACTCATTCTTTGTTGACTCCCCATCATACTCCTGTGCGTGATGTTCTAAATCTCCGTGCCTCTGATGTCCTTCACTCTCATCTATTAATATTTCATTGAGCTTAAGGCCATCCAGTGGGGATCTCACTTCCCTCTTTTTCCTTAATTTTGTTATATTTAATCTTTCCTTACACACTGACTCACAGTACTTTTTCTTGTTTCCAAGGCTGATCCTTTTATCTGTACTCTATCCCTCTTCCTCTATCTTTACTATATTCTCTCCCCATTTTTTGCTTATGTTTTCGCTATCTCTCTCTTTTTTGTTTGTTTTTGGGATAGTCTTGCTCTGTTGCCCAAGCTGGAGTGCAGTGGCAAGATCTCGGCTCACTGCAACCTCTACCTCCTGGGTTCAAGTGGTTCTCCTGCTTCAGCCTCCTGAGTAGCTGGGGTTACAGGCATGTGCCACCACGCCCAGCTAATTTTTGTATTTTTAGTACAGACAGCACTTCACCATGTTGGCTATGTTGGTTTTGAACTCCTGATATCTATGGTCTGCCCACCTCGGCCTCCCAAAGCGCTGGGATTACAAGTGTGAGCCACCGCACCTGGGCTTTTTTTTTTTTTTGACACTGAGTTTCGCTCTGTCACCCAGGCTGGAGTGCAGTGGTGTGATCTCGGCTCACTGCAACCTCTGCATCCTGGGTTCAAGCGATTCTCCCACCTCAGTGAATAGCTGGGACCACAGACATGTGCCACTACGCCTGGCTAATTTTTGTATCTTTTGTAGAGATGGGGTTTTGCCACGTTGGCCATGCTAGTCTTGAACCCCTGGCCTCAAGTGATCCGCCCACCTTGGCCTCCCACAGTGCTGGGATTACAGGTGTGAGCCACTGCGCCTGGCCTATCTTTGTCTCTTTAAGCATCTTCATTTTACATTCAATTTTATTTCTTGAAAATAAACAACAAAAAAGATCCTTCCTTGAAATCTTTCTCCCTCAAATGTCCAGTCCATCTCTCACCTTCCCTTTTCGTGTGATGTCTCAAAAGGCTAGCCCCCTTAACGAACCACTTTTTCAGGAACTGGTAAAATTTCCCTCAACTGTAAAATCTGTGGGTAGAACTAAGAGATGATTCTCAGTTATTGTGTTCACCATTCTGACTTCATGCCCACCACCTCCTTTTCCTCACCTCCCACTCATTCCTTAACCTATGTAAAGTGATTTCTGCCCCTCTATTAAATGGAAACGGTTTTCTCAAAATTTGTAATCGTCTAGTTCCTGAACCCAACAATCTTTTCAACCTTCATTTACTAGACCTCTTTGAAGCCTCAAACATGGCTGCCCTGTCTCTGCTTGGCATCCCCCGCCCCCCACGCCCTACTTCTCTGACTGCTCCCCAACCTCTCCTTTATTGGTTCTCTTCCTTTGATCATGCTCAGGGCTCTTCTGGTCACTCCGCCCCCTCCCTTGAAGATCCTGTCCACTCAAAGGCTCATCCTCTACTGGGAAGGGAATGATGCCCAAATCTGTTCCTCCAGACCCAACTTCTCTTGAGCTCCAAACCTGCTTTCTGGAAATCTCCACCTGAGAGTCATGCTGGTACCTCAAACCTTCTTTGAGCACTTTATTACCCTAAGCAGGCGCACCTGTACATTATAAGTATAATGTATAGTTATTATTTGTATATTGTCTCATTAGACTGCAAGTTCTATGAAGGCAGTGACTTTATTATTTATACCTACTGTCAAGCAGTGCCCTGCTCCTAACAGGCGCTTAATAAAATTTTTTTTTTTTTTGATACAGAGTCTTGCTCTGTCACCCAGACTGGAGAGCAGAGGCATGATCTCAGCTCACTGCAACCTCTGCCTCCCGGGTTCAAGTGATTCTTGTGCCTCAGCCACCTGAGTAGCTGGGATTATAGGTGCCCACCACCACGCCCAGCTAATTTTTATATTTTTAGTAGAGACGGGGTTTCACCATGTTGGCCAGGCTGGTCTCGAACTCCTGGCCTCAAGTGATCCTCCCAAAGTGCTCCCACCTTGGTCTCCCAAAGGGCTGTGATTACAGGAGTGAGGTGCCTGGCCACCTTTTGGACAGATGTTGAGAGGATTTGTGGTGTTGGGAAAAGGGCTGGTTCACACACAGTAGGTATTAATTCACAAGATGATGGCCGTTTTCTCACTCCTTGTCTATACTCCTGCAGCACTCTCCTGTTCTCCCTCTTTCTCGTCACCTGGACCACTGCCCACAGGATGAAGTCCAATCTCTGACCTTGACTTTCTGTGGTCCTTTCTTCATCACATGTTCCCTCACACCTGTGCTTCTTCTACCTCAGGACGCTCCTTTCCCAGAACATACTGCATTTTCTGACTTGTCAGGCTCTGCTCAAGACGTGTTATTCGCCTATGGAACCTTTCCATCCACCTCCACCTAGTGAACCCATTCATTAGAGCAAGTTCAAATGCTGTCTCCTCAGAGGCTCCCTGGATGCTTTCAAATGGACTTAATCTCCCCTCTTTCTGTAAACATCTTAGTTTACTCATCATGCCTTGAATCAGTTAATTAGATATGGGTCTGCCTCCCCACTAGATTGTAAGCTTGAAGCAGGGTTTAAATTTATCTTTGGGCTACATAATGCTCAGTTGAGCTACACTGAACAGACATCCTCCCAGATCCTTTTCCTAACTTAACCCAAACCTGCCCCAACCTGAGTCCTCAAACTGACCCTCTTCAATCGCATTATTCTTTTCCAGGCCTCTTCCTCCAATTGAATCCCAATGCATCCTCCACTGAGACTCAACTCCTGGTGCCAGCTCTAGAGAGCAGAGATACACTTCCACCTACCCACTGTTTCATGGCAGGCACTGAGTCACCCCTTGGGAGTCCCTGGCCCCCATCCCTGCCCCCACCATGCTGGACAGGATGCCTGCTGCCTACCCCAAGGGGTCAGAGGAAGCCAGGGCCTCTAGGGCTCAGTATTTTTATCAGCCTAGGAAACAAGAGACACAGAAGCGGAAATCATGTGGTCAGAGAAAGTGAACAGCCCTTATCTCAGGGGAACCCCCACCAGGGCTGGGGGCCAGACACCAGGGAGGGACGTTGAAAAGACTGTGGTCCGGTGGGCCCAGGTTTCAGGGCTTATTTTGCTTTGGTTTTATGTAACTCTTGCAGAAGGGGAAATGATGTGCTTAAAAACCAGTGAGAAACCTCCTGGGTGGAGGAGTAAATTTGGTCACCAGAGTTTTCTGTAATTTACTTCTCAACCCCCAGCTTAGGGATCCTAACCCCAAACTCCCCCCAAGGCCAAACCTGGACTCTTTGCATGCCACTTCCGAAAAGCTCCAGCCTGTGAGAGGAACCGGACGCCAGGGTCACACACAGCTTGAAGTCTCTTCTCTGAATCACAGCAGCTTCCTCTCACAGGATCTTTCTCACCAGCCCTTCCCCCTCCTGCACCCTGAACATCTGCCTGGTCCTTCGGAGGCCTTGAGTCTCTTCCGAACTTCAGGCTGTCTTCTTCAAGGATCTCATGACCACCCATGTTCCCGTGTTCCCAGAGGCTTGCCCTCCCTGTCCTCTACTGCCTTCCACTTCCACTCCTGGGATTCTCCTATAGACACCTGGGCTCAAAACCTGGAAGATAAGTTTCGGATTGAGAAGATGCTCTGGTGTAACTATGCAGACAGTGCACTCACCAGCACACGCCTGTACTCTCCTTGCAGCCCTGTCCTTTCTTTTTGCCGAGTTCCCAGTTGTGTCCTGGGCGATGGTAGTGGGGTCTACCTATCTTAGTTTCCAGGGAGCCCCCCTCTCTCCTCCGTGGGAATCCCAGACTCTCCCTCCACCTCTCAGGACTTCAACTACTGGTTCTTGGAAAAGGAAATGTTTATAGGGAAGGCCATGCCTGGGCTGCCCAGAGATGAACTCAGGTTTAGGATGGGGCAGAAGCTGAATGGCAGAGATGAGGATTGGGGCCCTGGAGGAAGAGAGATACAACTGACAAGCTAGAGGGCAGAGACGGATGGAGCCAGCAGCCTGGCTGGCTTTGGGTGTGGAGCTCCAGTTGCCCAAGAACAGACAACCCATGTTACATAATTTTGCTCTTTCCACCTCCTTCCCCTGCTCCTAATTTTAGCAACTGAAATTCCACTCCCCCACAGGGCTCTTCCTCCAGCCATTCTGCTTGTATTCCCCATCCTCTCCCAGCCTCCTCATGGCCCCCCAGCCCCGGCTGCCCCCAACTCGCTCATTCAGTGACTCAGCAAAGGGAAAGCCCTGTGTTGGGGGAAGGGGGTGTTAAGTGGGGAGGAGGATGTGGTTCAGCTTGGGGAGCCAGGGAGGGGAGGGAAACTGGTTTTGTTCCCCTTTTTGCCTCTGTTCGCATCTATTTCTCCAGCCACAGATTGCAGGGTGGAAAAGACCCCAGTGTAGGGAGTGGAGTGAGACTGGATGGCAAACTGGGCCTTCTTAGGACTGAACTGACGGGTCATGCAGAGGCTTCTCGCTCCAGCTTAGAGCCCGTGTTAGCGTGTGCGTGTGTGTTGCAGGTGTGTAGGAGCTGTGGGTTTCAGCAGGCGGGGCGGGAAAGGAGATGTCATGGGTGATGAAAACCACAGCAATGGAAAAAGACAGAGGAGACACTGGGAGTGAGACGTGGAACCAGGTCTTATTAGGAAACGGCAGAGTCAAGGAGCAGTGGTGGCGGCCCACACCCCCCACCCCCACTTGTTACAACTTTCGCTCCCACCCATATCCTCTGCTGAGCAGCACCTGGCTCTTCCTTGTGGTCCCTATCCTTTCCCTTACCCTTCCTTCTGCCTCATCCTGAGGCTGCAGCCCCGAAGTTTCTTGCTTCTTCCCTAGGGTCACTTGAGGGCCTCTGCATGGCGATTCAGGGCCTGAGAAAGGGCTGTCACTGCCCCCATCACACGGCCCAGCTCCCAGGTCTCAATCTGGCTTCGGAATCGCTGCAGGAAGCGGTCAGGGTGCCAGCGGACCTGCTGGACCCTCAAGTACCTCCTCAGAGCCCCCTGTTCCTCCAAAGGGGGGCCCCTGGCCACCAGGGCTGCAGCCATGGCCTCTGGGTCCCCTCCCCCAGGGCAGGGCCAGGGCACATCACCAAATCGCCAGAGGCTGCCCCTCCCTGCTCCTCTGGGGTGCTCTGCCCTGGGCCCGGCCCTGGCTGGCTTGGGTTCTCGGTCCCCTAGAGCCTCCTGCACCCTCCTGGCTCGGCTCTCACGCAGTTCTTCCTCCTTGGCCCGGGCTCGCTCTCTGAAGAGCCGCTGCTCCTCCTCCTGCTGTCGCCAGCTCTGGCTGGAGCCCTCAGCCCGTGGGGGTCGAAAGGATCCCTCTGCTTCTCGCTGCTGCTGCTGGCACTTCTGGGCATGTTCCCGGGCCAGGCGATCTGACCAGGCTGAGAAGGACTCAGGTTCCTGGGTTTCATGGGAGGAATCACCTGTTTGGGAGGGTGGGATGGGGGTAGTTGGAGAGAGGCTGTGAGAAGGTGACGGGCCCCAAGAAGCAGGGAAGCAAGAGGAGGGGGCAGAGGAGCCTAGTGTGACGCATTCATGCAGATGGAAAGCGGCCAGCAGGGAAGGGCAGCTGTGGATAGCAGTGGACTTCTCACCTTCAAACCTCCCCATGACTTCCTGCCACTCGTCCTCCAGCTCACCCTGGAGCTTCTGTCTCCATTCCCGCTCCTTGGAGGCATCATCTTCTTCCTCCTCTTCAGCAGAATCCCAGGGGGGTCCCCAGCCCAAAATTTGGCCAGGGGTCTCCCCATCCTTATTCTTTATTCCCATGGCAGAGGGACAGCGGCTTAGCAGCGGGAGGAAGAAATCGGTGTAGGCTGTTGGTGGGAAAGCAAGGAGCAGAAGTTAGCTGGGACTCCCACTCCTCGGCAGAGCTGCCATCTTGAATCCTGCTGGTCACTCACTCCCTTGGTCTTAAAGCAATGGAAGGGTGGCTCACAGGGATGCCTCCTGGGTATTAGGAAATAACCATCACTGATAAATACAGACTGATAGTTTACCACATGCATGATAAGTGTGGTAGTTTAAAATATTCTCGGCCAGGCGCGGTGGCTCATGCCTGTAATCCCAGCACTTTGGGAGGCAGAGGCGGGCGGATCACGAGGTCAGGAGATCAAGACCATCCTGGCTAACACAGTGAAATCCCATCTCTACTAAAAAATACAAAAAATTAGCCAGGTGTGGTGGTGGGCACCTGTAGTCCCAGCTACTCGGCAGGCTGAGGCAGGAGAATGACGTGAACCTGGGAGGTGGAGCTTGTAGTGAGCCAAGATCACGCCACTGCACTCCAGCCTAGGCGACAGAGCAAGACTCTGTCTCAAAAAAATAAAATAAAATAAAATAAAATAAAATTCTTACTTGTGTCTCCACAAACTATTTCAGCGTCCTAGAAGTTCTACCATGCCAACTGACATTTTCTGACCTGCCTCCAGCCACCAAAGCAGGGCCCAAATTCTTTGACTATGTATTCCACTTTTCACTTAAAAATATTGTCACTATATAAATCCCTTATTTTCTCACCTGAAACCATATATCAGACTGGGAAAATATCTCAACGCTCTACTCTGGGCCATTAATAAATACACAAATATGTAATACTTATCTTTTATTATCACTTATCAATAAACTGAGTAAAATAAATGTTTTCAGGGAAATTTCTCTCAGCCAGCCTTACCGGGGATGATGGGAGAGGGGTGGGGAGGTGAACCGGCAACAACTATGGCCGGCGGCAGAGCAAGCTCTTTCCAAATGACTGCTGACCTAGGGCAGGGGAAAGGGAGTGGAGTGTGACAGAGGGTCTCACCCATGGGCTGAGAGAAAACAGGAGAGGAACCGACGTTCCTGAACTCCCCTTTTCTTCAGTCCCAACCTTGCTGCATCTGGCTCAAGGTTAGCTGAGTGCCATGCTACTTCCTTCACTGCCAACCCAGGCACCCTGGCCAGGCCCACCTGCTGTGGCCGCCAACCACCTCTTTCACTTGGGGGATAGAAGCAGCGGAGGGAGGCAGCCTTCCTTCCTGTGGACCTACTTTCTTTCCCCGGGGTAAGAGGAAATGGGCTAGCAGTCCTTAAATCTTTATTTGGTAGTGCTGCAAAGTACTGTTTACCTGGCAGAAAGCTGGAATAGGGGAAGGCAAGTCCAGGAAGGCAAGAAGACAGAATGGCTCAGGTGTGGCTGGCGAAGGCCCACCATCCCTACCCAAATCACATCAGGGTGGGGGGAGGCACTTCTCCCTAGTGCTGCTGTGACCTGTCACAGACCCTCTCAACTTGTCCCACCCAGGGAGTACCTGGTCCTGTCTTTCATTCGCATGTTCCCCACCTGAGCTCACTGCAGGGGTGAGCGTGGTGGGTGCTCAGGCTTGCATGGGAGGTTTACATTCATAGGTTTTAAGGAGTAGGGCCTCCAACTATAAAAACATAATATTAAACAGCCACTACAACTGAGGCATGTGTTGGAAAAAAGCTGGCGACCAAACTGTAGAAAGGATCAGATGTGGCCAGGCACGGTGGCTCACGCCTGTAATCCCAGCACTTTGGGAGGCTGAGAGGGGGGTGGATCACAAGGTCAGGAGTTCAAGACCATGGTGGCGTGGTAGCATGTGCCTGTAATCCCAGCTACTTGGGAGGCTGAGTCAGCAGAATCACTTGAACCTGGAAGGCAGAGGTTGCAGTGAGCTGAGATCGTGCCATTGCACTCCAGCCTGGGCAACAGAGGGAGACTCCGTTTCAAAAAAAAAAAAAAAGAAAAAAAATAGACTGGCAAAAAATATGTAAAAATTCTAGCCTATGGGTGGTGGGGCTGTAGGTGGCTTTCCCCCCAATTTTATTTGACATTTTAATGTGAAAGGGATATAATTAAGTTGAAATTTTCTTTTTAAAGAAGGAAGAACAAATTTGATAACTATTAACAGTGTACTGTGATCCCTTCCAGTCCCACCTTGGTGTACCTAAAAGCATACATATGACACATTTATTTGGAGATATGTAACCATGCTATAAATATTGCTTGGCAACTTGCTTCTTTCATTTAACATCTCATTTATATTTTTTCCACAGGAATATATACAGTCTACCTCATAGTTTTTGATGACTTTATAATTAGTGTTCCACTGTGTGTACAAAACAAATCTCCTCACCCCAATATCGACAGACTTTGTTTCCAAAATGTTCAGCCTCATGAGTATCTTACAGTCTTTCTGTGGGGGTAGACTTTCATAAGTGGAATTTCTGAGTCAAAGAACATGTGCAATTTTGCCAAACTGCTCTCAATAAGTTTGTCAATGTACAAGTGTGCCTATGTCTTCCTTTACCAAAATTGAATATCATCAACCCTTTTAATTTTGCCAGTTGGATAGATTAAAAAATTATTTTATTAACGACGTTTTTTTCTTTTTCATGTCTTTTGGCTATTTGTAGTTTTTTGTGAATGAATTGCTCATATTCTTTACCCACTTTTTCTTTGGAAATTATATATATTGATATGAGGGTTCTATATACTGTATGTGTTATACATATTGCAAACATTTTCTTCTATCTATCTTTAAAAAAACCTTTTTTTTCTTTTTGAGACAAGGTCTTGCCCGGTTGCCCAGGCTGCAGTGCAGTGGCATGATCTTGCTCACTGGGCTCAAGCAATCCTCCCACCTCAGCCTCCTGAGTAACTGGGACTACAGGACTACAGCCACGTACCACCACGCCTGGCTAATTTTGTATTTTTTGTAGAGACCAGGTCTCACTGTGTTGTCCAGGCTGGTCTTGAACTCCTGGCTCAAGTGATCTGCCTACCTTGGCATCCCAAAGTGTGAGATTACAGGTGTGAGCTACCGCACCTGGCCTAAAATTTTCATGTAGTTAAATCTATATCAATATATTATTTTCTGACTTTTTATTTCATTTCACTCTTAGGAAGGCTCTATTTTAAGATTATAAAACATTATCTGCATTTTCTTCTACTACTTTAGACGTATACTTATTTTTATTTTTAGAAATTAAAAAACTCAGCCAAGTGCGGTGGCTCATGCCTGTAATCCCAGCACTTTGGGAGCCCCAGGTGGGTGGATCATGAGGTCAGGAGTTCAAGACCAAGATGGTGAAACCCTGTGTCCACTAAAAATACAAAAATTACCCTGACGTGGTGGCGGATGCCTGTAATCCCAGCTACTTGGGAGGCTGAGGCAGAGAACTGCTTGAACCCGGGAGGCAGAGGTTGCAGTGAGCCAAGATTGCGCCACTGGACTCCAGCCTGGGTGACAGAGTGAGACTCTGTCTCAACAACAACAAAAAAGAAATTAAAAAACTCTCAAAAGTACAAAGTATAATACAATACAGAACCCCATTCCTACCACAGGGTTTGTTAATACTGTCATGTTTGTAATATAATTTATTTTAAGGAAATAAAATCATCACAGATAAAGGTAGTTTACCGTGATACTGCCTTCCAAATTTCATTCCTCCCCAGGCCATCTGTCCCATGAATTTGGTATGTACCTTCCTGTCATATTCAGGTGTTTAATCTGCTGGAATTTACTTTTTGATTAGGTGTGAGGTAGGACTCTTGTTTTTCCCTAGATGAGCCAAATGTTCCAATATCATTTATAAAATAGTTCACCTGGTCGGGCGCAGTGGCTCACGCTTGTAATCCCAGCACTTTGGGAAGCTGAGGTGGGTGGATCACCTCAGGTCAGGACAGGAGTTTAAGACCAGCCTGGCCAACACGGTGAAACCCCCATCTCTACAAAAATACAAAAATTAGCTGGGCATGATGGCAGGTGCCCAGCTACTCGGGAGGCTGAGGCAGGAGAATCGCTTGAACCCGGGAGGCGGAGGTTGTAGCAAGCTGAGATTGCACCATTGCACTCCAGCCTGGGTGACACAGCGAGACTCTGTCTCGGAAAAAAAAAAAAAAAAAAAAAAAAAAAAGTTCACCTTTCTCCAGTATTAGAAATGCCCCCTTTAGACCTGGTGTGGTGGCTCACGCCTGTAATCCCAGCACTTTGGGAGACCAAGGCGGGCGGATCACGAGGTCAGGAGTTCGAGATCAGCCTGGCCAAAATAGTGAAACCCCGTCTCTACTAAAAATACAAAAAATTAGCTGGGCGTGGTGGTGGGCGCCTGTAATCCCAGCTACTCGGGAGGCTGAGGCAGGAGAATGGCTTGAACCCGGGAGGCGGAGCTTGCACTGAGCCGAGATCATACTACTGCACTCCAGCCTGGGCGACAGAATGAGACTCCATCCCCCACTTCGCCAAAAAAAAAAAAAAAAAAAAAAAAAGAAATGGCCCGTTTATAGCAATTTACCAGATCAACTGTTCCCAATGCTCTTTAGTATGCTGGAGTTTCATACTAAGAAAAATAAACATAAAAACATTTTGGCCAGGCGCTGTGGCTCACGCCTGTAATCCTAACACTTTGGGAGGCTGAGGCGGGCAGATCACAAGGTCAAGAGATCGAGACCATCCTGGCTAACATGGTGAAACCCCGTGTCTACTAAAAATACAAAAAATTAGCCAGGCGTGGTGGCATACACCTATAGTCCCAGCTACTTGGGAGGCTGAGGCAGGAGAATCTCTTGAACCTGGGAGGTGGAGGTTGCGGTGAGCCGAGATTGTGCCACTGCACTCCAGCCTGGGCGACAGAGTGAGACTCCTTTTCAAACAAAACAAAACAAAACAGAAAACAGAAACAAAACCAAAAAACATTCTGTGGGATGGGCACAGTGGCTCATGCCTATAATCCCAACATTTTGGGAGGCTGAAGTGGGCGGATCACTTGAGGTCAGGAGTTCGAGACCAGCCTGGCCAACATGTTGAAACCCCATCTCTACTAAAAACACAAAAATTAGGTCGGGCATGGTGGCTCACGCCTGTAATCCCAGCACTTTGGGAGGCCGAGGTGGGTGGATCACCTGAGGTCAGGAGTTCGAGACCAGCCTGGCCAACATGGTGAAACCCCATCTCTATTAAAAATACAAAAATTAGCCGGGCGTAGTGGCAGGCTCCTGTAGTCCCGGCTACTCAGGAGGCTGAGGAAGGAGAATCACTTGAACCTGGGAGGCAGAGGTTGCAGTGAGTTAAGATGCTGCCACTGCACTCCAGCCTGGGGAACAGAGGGAGACTCCGTCTCAAAAATAAATAAATAAAAATTAAAAAATTAATAAATAAAAATAAAATAATTAGCTGGGCATGGTGGTGTGTGCCTGTAATCTCAGCTACTTGGGAGGCTGAGGCAGAAGAATCGCTTGAACCCAGGAAGCAGAGGTTGTAGTGAGTCGAGATCGTGCCACTGCACTCCAGCCTGGGCGACAAAGCAAGACTCCATCTCAAAAGAAAAAGAAAAAGGAAGCTGGAAGCTGAATGAGATGGGCCTTTCAACCAAGGAGTTAGAAGGCCATCTGGTGGCAGGGCTGGCAGGGGACCAGGAGTAAATAAGGCCAGAGAGGACACCAGGGTTTGGGAGTGAAGGCACTGAGCTTGGGTCCCCCTTTGGAAGACAATGACCTGAGAGCTGTGAGATTTCAGACAAGTTCCCGAACCCTTTAGGCCCTGCTTTCCTCATCTGTAAATGGGATAATATCAGTCTTAGCAGCTTCTTAAAATTCAATACAATAGAGTTGGGCATGGTAGCTCACACCTCACGCCTCTAGTCTCCGCACTTTGGGAAGCCAAGGTGGGCAGACTGTTTGAACTCAGGAGATGGAGAACAGCCTGGATAACATAGCAAAACAGTCTCTACCAAAAATACAAACAATTAGCTGGGCATGGTCGTGTGTGCTTGTAGTCCCAGCTACTAGGGAGGCTGAGGTGGGAGGACTGCTTGAGCCCACGAGGTAGAGGCTGCAGTGAGCCATGATTGCACCACTGCACTCCAGCCTGGGAGACAGAATGAGACCCTGTCTCAAAATAAACAAGCAAATAAACAATAAAGGAAATCCCTACCACCCTATCGGGGCATTTTGGCTGAGCGCAGTGGCTCACGCCTGTAATCCCAGCACTGTGGGAGGCTGAGGCTGGTGGGTCACCTGAGGTCGGGAGTTTGAGACCAGCCTGACCAACACGGAGAAACCCTGTCTCTACCAAAAATACAAAATTAGCTGGGCGTGATGGTGCATGCCTGTAATCCCAGCTACTTGGGAGGCTGAGGCAGGGGAATCTCTTAAACCCAGGAGGCAGAGGTTGAGGTGGGCCGAAATCGCGCCATTGCACTCTAGCCTGGGCAACAACAGGGAAACTCCATCTCAAAAAAACAACACAACAAAACTCCCATTTTAGCAAGGCAAATTGGGCTCACAGAGGTAAGCTGCATGTCCCTGTCAATGGCAGAGCTGGGGTCTGGATGCAGGTCTGCCTCGGGGTAATCTGCTCTTTTGCCTTCCAGGGTCCTGCCTCTTACAATATGAGCTGTCAAGTTAGATGCCTGCACTCGGTAAACCTACTCCGTTTTGAGTAAAAACAACAAGAAACAAATCTGAATATGCTAGCCTATCTCAGGTATGTTAAAGGAAATTTTTAAATAGGGGGGTTTTTGACCATTTGGGGGAGGTTTTAGGGGAGCGGCCTTTTGTCTATACTTGAGCTGGGGGATGTTATGGTTGTTCATCTGGATCTAGAGGTTTTCCTCTAATGTTCTTACTCCAGAAGGAAATCTCTAGACGGGGAAAGGTTTCAGCTTTTATTCTAGTAAGCAGGGCTCTACCTATAAAGAGCTGCTTCCACCACTCTTTTTTTTTTTTTTTTTTGAGACAGTCTCGCTCTGTTGCCCAGGCTGGAATGCAGTAGCGCAATCTCGGCTCACCACAACCTCAGTCTCCCAGGTTCAAGTGATTCTCCTGCCTCAGCCTCCCAAGTAGCTGAGACTACAGGTGCGTGCCACCATGCCTAGCTAATTTTTGTATTTTTAGTACAGATGGGGTTTCACTATGTCGGCCAGGCTGGTCTCGAACTCCTGACCTCGTGATCTGCCTGCCTCGGCCTCCCAAAGTGCTGGGATTACAGGCATGACCCACCGCACCTGGCCTCCACCACTATTATAATATCACCAGGTTCCCCATTTGAATCCTTCAGTGCCAAAGGTTTTGCAGAATTCAAATGTTTTTGGGACTTGATAGGGCTGACCTAAAAGTATACTCACTCTATATTAGGTAGCCCAGGAGGGCCTAGGCAGCCCCAAGAACCAAACACATGAGTGTTTCTGCAGGGAAATGTATGAATTTGACATCAGTAGGATAAAAATAAATAATAGTCTTACTTTAGTTCAGATTAGGTTTCTGTCACCAAATGAATTTTGGTGGCAGCCTGATGAAAAATGTTTGGTTCTCAGAGTGTTTTTGAGTTTAGAATTGTGGGTAAGGGAATATGGACCTGTTGATAACAAAAACAGGAACAAGGCCAGGTGTGGTGGCTCACACCTGTAATTCCAGCACTTTGAGAGGCTGAGGTTTGTGGATCACCTGAGGTCAGGCATTCGAGACCAGCCTGTCCAACATGGCGAAAACCCATCTCTTCTAAAAATATAAAAATTAGCTGGGTGTGGTGGCATGCGCCTGTAATCCCAGCTACTTGGGAGGCTGAGGCATGAGAATCACTTGAACCTGGGAGGTGGAGGTTGCAGTGAGCCAGGATCGCACCGTTGCATTCCAGCCTAGGCAAGAAGAGTGAAACTCCATAAAAAAACAACAACGACAAAAAAAGAGAAACAGGAACAACAATCACCAGCATATACCAAGTGCTTATCGTGTGTGCCAGGTACTCTAATTATGTACTATGTCAGTTGATTCTCAAAACATATATGGCACAACATGGGTACTCTGAACATGGGCACAATCAATGTACAATGCTATAATGTATAACACAGGACAATGTAGCTGTTAAAAGCATGGACACTCTATCTAGTCCATCTGGGTTATAATCTCTGCTCCACCAGTGAATAACTGTAACTTTGGCAAATGACCTCTATGCCCTGTTTCCTCAGCTGGGAAATGCGGGATAATATCAGTACTCACCTCCTAAGACTGTTGTGAGGATTAAATGTGTTACTTTATGAGAAATGTCTGACACATAGCAAAGGTTGTTATTATTTTAATTTTTACACATGGGCAAACTAAGCCTCAAGTAACCTGTCCAAGAATATGTAGCTATGAAGTGTGGAGCTGGGATTTGGAGCTGGGGTTTGAATCCAGGCAATCTAACTCCAGAGCCTACCTTCTATGCTATTTTTTGGCTACAAGCAAACAATCTGTCAAGAAACAAAGTAGCTACTAATCTAAACAGATGTGGAATTTGAAGACCAGTTGCTCTTTGGGGAATGTTGGGTTCTTCAGACAATGGTAGCTCAGTAATGTAAAGGCACAAATGACAGCCACATGCCAACTTGGTTAACTCCTTCCCTAGGTCCTGATGACCAAATAACTAGCTTATTTCTCAACTATTGGTTGGCTTTCATTTGAGGTCTGGTCAGCTGCTTATGACTTTGTTCCCCACTGAGCAGACTCACCATCTGGGCCCTGGCGGGCAGCAGCATGCAGTGCCGTGTCCCCATGGCGGTCCTGGTGGGCAGGGTCGGCCCCGAGCCGAAGCAGCAGGCACAGGGCAGGGGCATCGTGGCGGGCACAGGCCCGGTGCAGTGGTGGGGGCTGCCCAGCATCTACATCGAGGCCTGGGTGTCGCTGGAGGAGGGCCTGGGCCCGGACCAGCCGTCCTGCAGACAAGTAACGACGAAAGCGACGTTCTCGGCGTTGGCGGCGGGAAGTGGAGGCCATGGAACTCTTGGGCTGGGGAAGGAAAAAAGGCAGCAGTCAGGACTTCAGCCTTGGCTGGTCCTTCTCTCTCCATCTCTGACATCCCCTGTTGTTTCTCCCTTTGGTTCCGTTTTCTTCTAATATCTTCAGCAAGAGATGAGGCCTATCCTAACCCTGATCCTTTATCAGATGATAGATTTGAAAAAAAATTTTTTTGAGGGGGGTGATAGGATCAGAGGTTTAATTTTTTTAATGTAAAATTCGAGAAAAGGGTAAATAATTGGTTTAAGGCTCAGGAGCCCAGGTAAATTTTTAATTTTTAACAAAGAACTTTAAAAAAACCCAACAGGGCCGGATGGGGAAAATTTTTATCAGCAGAAATCTGAGTTTTAAAAAGTCACAGATAATCTCCAATAATGATCTAGAAATTGAATATCATGTACCCGGCAGACAGATGTGGAGGCTTCTTCCTCTGGAACCTGGGGGGAGGGGTTACTCATCAGACCTGCCCCCGCCCCCCCAAGTACCCCCAGAGCTGTAGGCCCAAGGCCTGTGTTTAAGAAGCTCGGAGACGGGTGGCGGGAAGGGCGGAGACACTCCAGGCTGGAGGAAATGGCGCAAGCAGAGACTCAGGTGGAGGGCGGAAGTGAACTGTGAGGGGCGTTACCGGATGTCGTTCTGCCCCGACAGGGTGGTACTTGGCCAGATCTCCCGGGGGAAACTAGGGAACTTAAGTTAAAGGGGCCGTCTGAAACCAGAAGACTGGACTAGAGGCGAGGAAAAGGAGGAGAGGGGAGGGGAGGGAGAAAAGAGAGTTATTTGGAGGTTTTTTCCCGCCTCCTCTAACTTGGCAGAGAGAAGAGATGGTTCAGTGATGGACGAAAAGATGAGAAGACAGAGAAAACAGGGGAGATAAAGACAGGATAAAAATCACATTAAACATGGAAAACAAAAACAAAAACCACAGTGGGCCAAGAACAGGGACAGATCAAAAAAGAGAAGAAATACAGACAAAAGACGGAAGAAGACTACCGTAGGATGCGGCAAGTGAGATGCAGAAATTTGGACTTGAGAAATATGTAGAAAAAGATGGAGATGTTAACAACAGGAGGCAGGGGAGGGGGCGGGGTGGTGGAGAGAGAAAGGGAGTTAGTTTAGAATTAAGCCCAGAATGCTCTCTTCCCAACACAGGTTGCATGATGACATCCTTACCTTTTCACCCCATTCACAACCCTTTATGCTTCCTCTGATACCACCAATCAAGTTCTCCTTCTCCCACCTTAGTACTCCCCCCTCTCTGCCCCTGCCTCATCCCTAGACCTTTCCGACTGGGATAGCTAACCTGTTTTAAGCCCGCAGCTTTGGGCCTGGTCTCTGCTGCTCCCAGGCGGCCCCTTTGGGTACTGCCTGAGCAAGAAGTGCTGAAGAGGAGGACCAGTCATCAATAGGAGGATGAGATTGGGAGAGACACTCGGTGCAGGAGGCTGAGTGAAAGGGGAGCACTAGGACCCAGGGGTAGTGGAGGACTGCAGCAACGAGCTGGAGGAGGAGAAGTAAGCGGTGGGGGGTGGGAGCCATCTGGTACTTTGACAGCATTCAAAACAGCATCGGCCATAACAACAGAAATGGCCAGTCAGTCCCAGGGTATCCAGCAGCTTCTGCAAGCTGAGAAGCGGGCAGCTGAGAAGGTGGCAGATGCCAGAAAGAGTGAGTCTCCTCTGTCCTCCCTTGGGAGTCTGGAAAGAAAATTGGGCGTGGGGGACAGCAAACATTTTGGGAAAGCCCAAGGCTGGTGGGAAGACAGCTAGGGTCTGGAGGCTGGTTAGGAGGGAAAAAATGGATGGATATTAGAATCTGGCACCTGGTTGGCTGAGAGAAGGCTGTATAACTTTCTGGAAGGGACTGACTCCTGCTATTACATTGTGTGTGTGTGGGTCCACCCCCACCCACTGTCCTTTCTTCTGCCTCCAGGGAAGGCCCGGCGACTGAAGCAGGCAAAGGAGGAGGCACAGATGGAGGTGGAGCAATACCGCAGAGAGCGAGAGCAGGAATTCCAGAGCAAGCAGCAGGCGGTGAGTTGAGGCAGAGTCGGGATGAGACCCCGGTGCAAGTTGGTGGGTGCATCTAGTGAGATGTGTTAAGGGTGACTCAACAAGAAAATATGGTGGCTGAGGCTGAGGGGACCCTGGCAGGGACCACAACATTGGTGAAACTTTGTGATGATATGTAAGAGAGTCTGCGAGTTTTGAAGGCCACATAGAGCTTGTGGGTGGAATGCCACAGTCTGTGTAAAGTATAACATCTATGTGGAGTATGATTAACATTTGTGGTGGAGGGTAGAGTTTTATGGTTATGGATGGTGAGGTGGTGGGGATATTACGGTCTGTTTTAGGATGAAGTTGCATGTTAGGTTTAAGGGGAAAGGGGACTGTGTTGATCTCTTTGGCGTTGGGATATTTCTGTGGGATGGGGGTAGTTTCTGAGAGGGCCTTTCTTCTAGGCTTTGTTTCAGGATCTTTCCCCTCATATGCCTGGACCCTTGTCTGTTTCTGCTTTTCCCTTTCTCTCTTCCACCCCTCTCCCTACCCGCCAGGCCATGGGCTCCCAAGGGAACCTGTCCGCTGAGGTGGAGCAGGCTACAAGGCGCCAGGTGCAGGGCATGCAGAGCTCCCAGCAGAGAAACCGAGAGCGTGTCCTGGCCCAGCTTCTTGGCATGGTCTGCGACGTCAGGCCCCAGGTCCACCCCAACTACCGGATTTCTGCCTAGGGCCACCGTAGGGCCTGATTCCTTCTGCCAGTTCCCTCCCTCAAAGAAATCCTCCAATCAGAATCACCTCCCACCATAATCCCTGTCTTCTTTCCATCCCCTAGAAATCCCGGGAGGCAGGATCCAATAATTTTCCTGTGACACTTATAAATATCCTGCTCACATCTGAATCTCCTTGTTGTTCTTTAACCCTCACTGGGACTTTGTAAACTTCCAAGTCATTCTGACCTAAACCCTCTATGAAATTTGTAATATGGGGAAGTAGGAATGTGGAAAACATCCTGACTTCAGCATCTGGCAGATGTGGGTCCCTCTCTTGACCCTGTCACTTGCCGGCTGTGAAACCGGGACAAGCTACTTAACTTGGTAGCCTCGATGTCCTCCTCTGTGAAACTGGGATAATAATAATGCCTACCTTGTGAGGGTTGCTTCAATGATTAGGAATCATTCTGTAAAGTCTAGCACAGTTCCTCGCATGTTGTAGCAGTGATTCAGTAAGTAGCAACCCTGTGATACTATTACCACCACCTGCTCGCTGGCCAAAACCTACACAGCTGTTTCCTCACTTCCATCACTGGCTCTCTAATTCCACTTGTTCATTCTGTGACCCTAGTTATTTTCTGAATAATTGGTTCTTCTCTTTTCCCAGAGACCTTCTGATCTCCAAAAAGAGGAGATGACTACATTTAGCCCCCCTCTTATAATTCCAGGTAGAGAACTGCATTTTGTAGCCTTTGTTTTTCTTATGCTGATCTTTGTCTTTATTAGATTTTCCTCCTTTCCTATTTCCCCAAAGACTTATCAGATGCTCATTGCTTTCTAAGAGCTAAAATGATACTGTGTTCCCTCATATGCATGCCCTTCCTTTCTATATCCTTGACACCTTACTTTTCCATTGTAACAATAAAAAAAGTATCAATAAAATAATTGTCGGCAAATAAATTGGTGAGTTGAAGCAGCCTCCTTTTGCCTCATCATTTCTCATTTTCAGTCACTTTGTTTTTTTTTTTTTTTTTTTGAGATGGAGTTTTGCTCTTGTTGACCAGGCTGGAATACAATGGCGTGATCTCAGCTCACTGCAACCTCTGCTCCCGGGTTCAAGCGATTCTCTTGCCTCAGCCTCCCAAGTAGCTGGAATTATGGGTGTGTGCCACCACACTTGGCTATTTTATGTATTTTTAGTAGAGATGGGGTTTCACCATGTTGGTCAGGCTGGTCTCAAACTCCTGACCTCAAGTGGTCCACCTGCCTCGGCCTCCCAAAGTGCTGGGATTAGAGGTGTGAGCCACCGCGCCTGGCCTTCAGTCACTTTCTTGTTTTCTGTTTACATATTCCCTAAACAGCCCAAATGGCTATCCTTTGAAACTTGTTGGAGAAACAAGAACAAGTAGTACTTTATTATTTCTCTAAAGTGAGAAACATGGTTCCTCATTTGGGAATCTGAGGACTATAGATGGCAACTGTAGAGAAAAGCTGGAGTGTAGGAACAAGTGCTCTTTGCCCCTTTACCTTGCATTTTCTTCATAGCACTTACTGCTACTGGTTTTTTGAGACAAGGTCCCGCTGTGTTGCCCAGGCCGGAGTTCCAGCTCACTGCAGCCTTGACCTCCTGGACTCAAATGATCCTCCCACGTCAGCCTCCTGAGTAGCTGGGATTACGGGCGAGTGCCACTATGCCTTGCTAGTTTTAAATTTTTTTGTAGAGATGGGGTCTCACTGTTGCCCAGGCTGGTCTGAAACTCCTGGGCTCAAGCAATCCTTCGGCCTCGGCTTCCTCAAGGGTTGGGTTACAGGCCTGAGCCACTGCACCCTGACCACTTATCGATACTTGACATTATATTTGTGTTTATGTGTTTTCTTCCCTGTAATGTAAACACTGTGAGAACAGGGCTGTTCACTGCTGTGTCCCCAGATCCTAGGACAGCATGTGGCACAAGGGAGGCAGTTGATAAATACTTTTGAATAAATTAAATGATACTTGGGAAAATACCTTCTATGACACCATTCTTGAATTGTTACTTCGTCACTGAAGACAAGCTTACTTCACCAAGAATTTGAACCAATAAGGTAACCTGTAGCGTATTTACTAACCAGATTCTTTGAGCAGGGAGGCAGAATACAATAGAGAATGAGAGATGTTTGCATCCTGGCTGTAACCTCACCAGCCGTACTGCTTGAGATATGTTGCTTTGCTTCTGTCAATAAGATGAGAATAACAGTACCTACTCCTTAGTATTAAATGATTAAGTGTATTAACAGGAAGAGGGCCAAACGTTTGTTGTTTTATTACACAGCAGGACATCAGGTCTTACTTTTGTAGCTCCCCATCTCAAAGACGGGGATGGCAAATGTTTCATTCAGGAAAAAAATCCAGGTTGAACAATGGGGCTGTTGGGGCGGGCCCAAGAACATTCTGCTCGAATTAACAGTATTAATGGGCCAGGCGCGGTGGCTCACGCCTGTAATCCCAGAACTCTGGGACGACGAGGCGGGTGGATCACCTTAGGTCATACATGGGTGAAGCCCCGTCTCTACTAAAAAAACAAAAGTTTACTGGGCGTGGTGGCGGGCGCCTGTAATCCTAGCTACTTGGGAGGCTGAGGCAGGAGAATCGCTTGAACCCGGGAAGCAGCGGTTGCAGCGAGTCGAGATCACGCCACTGCACTCCCGCCTGGGCGACAGAGCGAGGCTCTGTCTCAAAACAAAAACAAAAACAGTATTAATGGAATGTAGTATAACCCTCAAGCCCTACTATTAACACTTGGGGCCGAATCCAGACCCCGTCTTCCAGCTCGAATTCAGAACACCTTCCTGACTCACTGGCCCTAGGGCATCAGCTACCTCGGACAGCATCCTTTTGGGAAAATACCGCCCACCAGCCCCACGACTGGGAAAGAGTCGGGCAACACCCCTGAGCACTCCAGTTCCCTGAGACTTCCCTCCTCCCTCCCCTCAGCTAGGGCCCGCCGTTTCCTACTGCGTGCCCAGCCGTCCTCAGGTCACCTTCACTACCGTGCCAAGGACCCCGTGGGAACTCTCAGCCCTCGCCACACTCGTTCCTCGCGCATCCATGGGGGGGTGACTAGAGAGAAGACCTGCGTGGCAAAAACCTAAACGAAGAGATGAGGGGCATGGAGAGGAGTAGGACAAGAGAAGAAAGATAACAGTGGGAGAAGACGTTAGTTTCCTTTATACCTTTTGTTACTGGCGGTAGCAGGGAAGTTAGAAACGGTTTTAAAACAAATTTCAGACAGGCATTTTCCAAAGGCAAGCCTGGAGCGCACGGATCTGTACAACCGCGGAAGGCCCTGTTTCCGGTCCCTTGCGCCTGCGCTCTTGCAACCAAGAAGGCGGGAGGCTGGAGTAGAGGGAAGCCTGCAACCGGAAGTGAAGGCAGATTTCCCTCCTTCGTCGCTGTTGCTGCCGCCATACGCGCTCTCCCTGTTTAGGTAAGCTTTGGCCTTCGCTACAATCCGTTTCCATCTGCGCTTCTCCGCACCCATTCCGTCACATGGGTTCCTGATACCCTTTTCACAGGCGATGGTCTGGTCGCTGGGGCCTAGTTGGTTCGCTATTTCCGTAGCTTGCATCCTTTTCGAGAGCAAAGAGCTCCTGGGGGGAGGAAGGGAAGCTAAGGGGGGGCCCAATCCAAGATGGTGTCCTCGGCGCCATTGTGTTCGTTTTGCTTCCTTCTTCCAATGGGTTCTTCTCATATTGGAGGCCCCAGCATCAATGAGAGGCGGCGGTAGGCGTCCCTTGGTCTTGGTATTTGCCGAGGGCGGGGCTCTTCTCACCTTCCTTGTCCTTTCTTGAGCTCTTTCTCGGCCCTCGGTGGGACTGGGAGGAGGAGCTGGTTTCTGGGCGCAGTTGGATTTTTCTCACCTTGACTTGCCCAACTTAATTTGGAGTGCTTTCCGAGTGTTTACGATTGGTGTCATTGTATGTTTCTCCAAAAGGAGTCTCACCTTCGTAGCGCAACAGTGATGTGAGACCACTTGGTAAAGATCCTGTTAAAGCCTGGGCGGGGATTGCTTTTCTCTGTCAACTATTAGCTTTCTTATTGTAGGGTGGAGACATGAATTTTTGTGTGTGTGTGTGTGTGTGTGCGTGGCCGAGCCTTTTGTCTTGCACCGCCCCTCCCCCCCATGCTAATTACACAAGGCTTTCTTAAACGGAAGGGAGGATACTGAGAAGTGGGAGGCTGAGAGCTATGGGAGGTGGACGACGGCCATATGATGTTTTCTTTTCGACAGGTGAGCGCTTTGCGCAGTGATGACTCTTATCTATCACCCTTGACTGATGGCTGCTGAGTTAGGCATCCATAACGGTGGGATTATAATAGGGAAAGCGCAGTCTTCCTTTGAGGACTTTTCAGGACTCTGCTTGTCATCTCCATTTTCCACTTTACTAAGTTATTAGTCATATTTTACCTTTTATTATCTATTCTATTTCCTCACTGTTACTTTCAGATCAAGAATTTGTAAGTTGGTCTTCCCCTTCCAACTTCTCTGGTTTCCACTACTGTGATTGTTAATCTT